>NC_137632.1:15945734-16653234 GCF_963383615.2 Lipophrys pholis
TGTCTTATGTTAGGGGGGAGGGTGTTCCAGAGTCTGGCTGCTGAGCAGCTGAAGGCTCGGGCACCCATGGTGCTGAGGCGTGATGTGGGGCTGGTGAGAAGGTGAAGAGAATGTTTTCATGGAGGAGGTCGCAGAGGGAAGCGGGGGCTAGATTATGGAGCGCTTTGTAAGGAGAACGTTTTTATACTGGATGTGGTAATGACTGTGTGAGACAACAGATGGAAATTAGCCTTGTGCTAAATTTAGCACATTCAGCATATTTATTTGCACAAAAATATGCACGGCCCCCATCTAATAAATAAATAAATTTAGCAAAGCTCACATTTATGATATAGAAAAGCCTTTTGAGGTGTGTACATGAATCCAAACCAACAGAGATGAATAACTCAGATGAAACCCCCCAAAAAAAAAAAAGAAAATGAAAAAAATGCATAAAATGAAAAAAAAGGGGCTTAATATACTCTTTATAGCTCATATTTCATGAGTCAAGATATGGCCCTCTACAAGTAAAGGAGTGGAGGAGAAACAGACGATGTGTCCTCTTATACTGACCACAGAGGAAATCTCAGAAATTGAAGATAAAGGTCTTGCTGTTTCACGGGGAACCAGGAAAACCGTTTTCTGACCCACTTGGCTATACTCTCTCTCTTTCTTTCTCTTATTCTGTCTCACTCAGACACGCATGCAAGCGCACAACAGCCAAGTGGCTAAATCCAGTCCGCGGAGTGTTCTTTGGCAGCAAGACCCATCAGCATGTCTAAGAATTAAACAAACCCAGATAACAATCATGTTTAATTAAGATGTTGAAGTATTATGGAGGAATTAGAGCACAACACTCTAAATTGATGTGACTCTGCCTGCCGCTTGCAGATTACTGTCAACAACAAAGGAAAAGTTCCATATTGGGTTTCTGAAGAAAAAATGTAAGCATGTTCCCATAATATCAACTTTATGGACTTTTAATGTGGGAGAATCAAAACAGATATCATAGGATTTTTTTTTTTTACTTTTATTATATGCTATGTTTGTGCAAAGGGTCCCTCTCTTGACTGATTAAAACAAATCATGAATGAATTACAGATGTTGAATTGCTATGTTTGTTCACAGTTCTTTCTCTCATAGCTAACAAACCATATTCAACTCTTAACAGTCACCTTTCACTCTAACCATTACATGCCTTTATGATCTTTTTTTTACCACATGAATAATGTAAGGAGCTAAAATGTCTTTTTTCCCAGTAGAGCGTTTGGTCAAAGGAGAACAAGCACTTGAGGCACCACTGTATTATTGTTCACAACGATTTTGTACCTTTTTTAATGTGCCGGTAAGCTCGGCCACTGAACCAGCATGCACACTTCCTGGACCTGAGAACTATATAATTTTGCAGCCAATATAATTCAACCTTCATCGGTGTCATCAATTCAGCCTTTGTACTTCCAAAAATGACATGCCCAAATGTCTGTGAAAGTAGTCTGTTATGTTCACACAATGAGAGCGCGACTTTGAAACAAGTGCAGTTTAATAGACTGTTAGAAAGACATGTTCTTAACAACTCTCAAGTTAACTACTTTAATGGAGATAAAAGTAATTTTGACCTTTTTTCTTTTGTGCAATGCCGACTTCTCTCCTCTGGAGAGTGGTTACTACACAGCCGCACATGTGTTTATGTGAGTGACTACCGGAGTCGCAGTGGAGAGAAGCTTTTGCTCGAGTGGATGGGACATTGGTGAACGAATGTTTTCTGCTGCTCCCCGACTAAAAATGATAAATATTTTAATTGTTTTAATGGACGTCTTCTGTTTGAACTCCTGCAGCGCTTCGTGGCAGAATATTAACGAGACAAAGAAGAAGAAGCTGCAGTGAGATCCTCAGTGGATTTAAGTGTTTTGTTTCTCTCACTCCAAGAAGGTGTGGGTTCTACAGCATGTGTTTTTTTTTTTTTTTTAGTCCTCTATACAATACATTTTGCATTGGCATTAATTGTTTTCTAGCATACAATACCACACTAGATTCTTTTTTTACAAGATTTATTTTGTAATATTTGTTTCATACTTTTGACATTCCAACCAACCTATTACTTCATCCAAATTAGTGCCTGGATCATGCACACCATGAATTGTCTTGACTTCCTTACCTGTGTCACAAACTTGGGAATGTTTTTCTTGTGTCAAACTCACCAATGTTTTCTAATTTATTTGACTGCCTGTTTTTTTTTTTTTTTTACCTTCCCCTGTTATCCTATTTTTCCTCTTGTCTATCTCCTTGATGCTGTTGCTTAAAAATTTGCTCAAACTTCCGCTGACCTGCTACTACATTGTAGACAATAAAATACCAGTCTCTGTCTTAAATAGAGTGTGTGAATCGTGGTGTCGAATCCACATTTCTTCTGCCATTACATTGGACTGTAAGAGGGAACTAAGGAGAACATGTCAACTCAATTAAATTGCCTAAAATGTATTATCTACGATTATTTAGGTTTGTCATTGCTTAAGGTAGTCAGAGTGTTGATTCAGTACATTAACATGAGGTTACAGTACATCAGAGTAAAAAAAAATATGTTTTTACAAATGTATTACTTGTGGTTTGTGTTTATGGATAGATGACAAGAACAAAATATATATATATATATATATATATATATATATATATATATCTATCACAAATAAGATGCTTTAATACTGTGTGGTTCTGATTCATTCGTAGTTTAGTCTATCCATTATATCAGTAATCTATCAAATCATTGCGCTCATTCCCACAAGTTTTTACAATACAATCTTTCCATTTAACTTTGCTCTATTTGCTCTTGTTCTCTTTTCGCCTCTCTCTCTTTTCATTAGCATGTCATTTTTGCCGTGTCCTTTTTTTTTTTTTGGAACTTGCCCGTATACTGTAGATGTCAATGAAAGAGCCATAAAAAGTCAGAGCAATTTTTGCTTCCCAGATAGTTGCGCACACAGCTAGACAAAAGCCTATGTAATTACAGTAGTAGTCAGTGGTCCATTAGTGATAAAGACACGATTGCTCACATGGGTGGAGCTGGAACCGTGAGCTCCGCACACTGCATTCATTTCATGATAAAAGCTGCAATTACACTAAAAGAGACTCTCTTTTAATTCTCTATCTCTTGCTCTGTTTCTTTATACACTCTCTTTTTTTTCCCCCTTCCCATCGTCTGCGCCGTTCCTTTTTCCAAACTGTCACCGCTATGGAATATTATCTGCATAAAGGTGTCACTGATTCAACAAGCAATTAAGTTTTTCTCTCATCTATTAAGAGAAGAAATTGGAATGATTCTGAATGGAACAAAAATAAATGCCTCCCACCACCTCTGGCTCATTTCTGTCATGGTTTTCAGCTTCTATTGTGTTTGTTTTTTTCAGATTACACAGTGCTACTTTTGGATGGGGACAATGCAGTTTCCTTGGTGAACGGACAACTCGTCCACAAAACTGAAGACCCAGACAACCACGTCCACGCGATTCCGGACTTAAAAGTATCTTTATAACGGTGTAAAGACATTGTAGTGCCCCAGTGTCGGAACGGGATAACGCTGCTTCGTAGCTGACCGCTTTGAGTGATGCGTTCAGGTGCATCACGTAAGTGCGCCCGCAGACATGTTAATGAGCTGCGGGGCTCATACAGTAGCTTGATAAACATGATTAAAATATGACTGATACAGTCATTAGCGAGATGCAACGTGCATTCGCAGCACACGGCAGTGCTGAAGTTTCATGCCGAAGCAGATTTTACCAGTCTCAGACGGAACGAAAAAGTCAGAATAGAAAATCTTCCATGTTGAAGACAGTGAAGACACTGCAGGGCTGTTTTTTCTTTGCGTTCTAAAAAAAGACCAACACTCTTACCAACATAAAACCAAACTGTCAACTATGAATTCTAGGAAATATATTTTATGGTTTTCTTGGACATGCAAATCTAATTTTGACAACTTCAACCCCCTTCCCTCCCTCCCTATGGAGGTCTTACACACCGGGTTGGGACACTCTGCTGTGAAGCATACAAGAGGGAAATTACTGACTGAGCACAGGATGGGACGATTAAGTGAGGATGATTAAAATAAATGAGGTCATGTCAAGCAGATCAGGGCCACTGAACAAGAGAAAGTCCAAAAACAGTATCATGCTGATGCTATTTAATATATATATACATATATATACCACGGAAACGTTGGTTAATTTCTGAGGGAAGACAATCTTCATTTGTTGTGACATGCCATGTGACGTCTGATTGAGGAATATGCCTGAGCTTCACACTCAGCAGGGGGTCCTGCAGACACTGCAGTCCAATGCAAATCCGCCCCCTTTTCCTCCTCTGTGACACTGACTGCCCCACGCTCAGCCAGTCACCGATTGGGTGAGGCTCCAGGATTCAACACCTTGAATTCCCCCCACCTCATCAAAGGCTTTTGGAGAGATTCTCTTCAAGTCTTCTTGCTCTGTGAACACCGGGGAGGACCTGCATGCCAGCAGCTCAGCTGTAGCCCAGCCTGCTAACAGCTAACACCAGAGGCCTGCAACCAAAGGCCTCAACTCCTCTTCTGACCGAACCACGAGGGTCAGAACTTCCCCTGAACCCAAGACCAGCCCTCAGCGTCTGATCGCCCATCAACCAGGGAAGACCAACCAGTTTCCCCAGGACGAGACCTGGAAAACGACGCCTCACAGAACCTTTGTGCGTTTTCCTCAACAAGCAGGAAAAGCGTCACAGACCGAGCGACCGGCTCCACAGGTCTGAAAGGGAACAACCAGGACGCTGCAAAGAAAGACTTCGTCATCAGCTTCGTCTTCTTCTCCTCAGCCTGCAGAACGCAGACAATCCGAATTAGCGCGGATGTGCTAACTGCCACAGGAGCCACCAGCTTCTCTCCAGCCTGAACAACAACCAATCTCCTTGAAAGACGTCAAGGATCTGGTAACAACTGGGCAAATACATGAGATGATTAGTTAAACATGATGCAATGCACAGAACTGTTTAACTTTTATTAAAATGTGTTGATTCTATTACTTTGAGTTCTATTGATAGGGATATTATGAGTAGTCATCAACCTGTAAACCAAAGTTATGGTCGAGACCGAGGACAGACTTCCTGCTCTCTGATAACCTCCATTTGGAATGTAGTTTCTTGTGATCCACCATCTTGTTTTGTCTTTCCATCCCAGGTCACACACAAACTCCCTCCACCCCCCTCTGTCTCTCTCTACAGATGCACACACTCCTACACACACCAAGCTGTATATAGTCAGTTACAATCTGTGTTTTATTTGTTTTCATTGTGAATAAATCAGACTTTTGGAATCATACTTGCTGTTTTATTAATGTGCACAAAGGTGAATGAAAATGTCGACCTCTTTCGTGTCAAGAACTCCAAAATCCTGCAAGCTTTACTGGTAATTCTGGTAATTGTAATTAATTTAACTATTAATTCAAATTCCTAAATAATTGTTTAGTGTATCTTATGAGACTGACATAACTGAATTGGCTATAATTTCCTCTTAAACAGGTGGTGCTCCCGAGGTATCTGATACAGATCAGATAAAATTTTCAATAAAATAATGAATAACTATCTTTGATAATTATTAATCATCATCAATAGCAGAACTGCCAAAACCCAACATAAATGGTACCCCATGCCCGAACAGAAAGTGATACTTTCTCTTTGACACTTTGTTTTCCTAATGTCCAATCCAAGTTGATTTGACTTGCACGGGTCAGTTACCCTGACCACAACAGGCCTTTAAGGACACCCACCAACCCATCACACCACCAAAGTTCCTTTAGCTATTTATTCCCAAAATCCACTTGGTGAAAATGGCTGACGGCTAATCAACATTCAGCTCCTTCGAGTGTATTATTACACAGCAATTGATGGATGGTACAATTACACCCTGTGTCACTTAGCTAAATGACTATGTAATTCTAATGAGTTTTTATTCAAACACTGACTAGTTAGTGCAAGGAGACATGGGGAAGGGTGGGGGGTGCTGGTTGGCAGAGGGAAGCAGTATGGAAACGCAGAAGGAAGCAATACTTGCTATATAGCGGCAGAATGAGAGGTGGACGAAAGAATGATGGACAGCATGTGTATAATCAACTAACAGGAATCAGTCAGAATAACCACCCTCGCCACCAAGGTTGTGTCAACTACTAGGCTGAGAAGTTGAATGTAGAACATGACTATTGTAAGTTAGAGAGAAAACTTAAAGACATGTATTGGAATAATAACATTCATACACAATGGAAGATTTTGCACCTTCTGGGATTTACTTCAACAACAGTCAAAAGGGTGTTTTATAGGAACAAACCCTAAATTCTTCAGCATCATATAAACAGAGTCTGCTGGTAAAGTTATATATTTCAGTAAATCAACACAGAATTAGCAATACAGTATATGACTGGTCGTAGAGCTAAGTAATGAATTGCAGTCTAAATCATGGCAAACTATGAAAAGTAGGAAGAAACAAGAAATTTAGACAACTTTGAGATAAGACAATTTTATGAAATTCTTTAGACTGGGTCCATTTCCAAATCAGCCTTTTGAACCTACATGTGACTAATACAATGATTAGACCAACAATGCTTAAAAAAGCTGTAGAATAAGGTAACGCAGCTATACTGGAAGATTTGGTGGGACTTACCACATGTTTACAAAGACAGGCTGAGACAATAATTAAATCTGGAAATCATTAAGGAACTTAATGAAATTGGAGACGATTACCAGTTTGTTTTTATTTCTTTTCCTGCAATCTCAGTTTCAAATGATGTACCACAGTTTAAACTGATAATATGGAAGAGAGTATACAATAATCACCTCTGCTGTATCATGACATTATGGATTAAACAAAAATAATAATAATAATAATCATTAAAATGTAAAAAAAAGAAAATGACTGCTTCCATGCAGTACCAATTACTTAGCATAATTTCCCGCATTCCTTGTATTTACAGTGATGCAGTAATTTGTTCATTCAAGCCAAGTAATAAAACTGTAGAGCACTATTTAGAGAATACATTTTCTTTTTTTGTTTGTTGTGTCATCAGGTATTTCAGCAGAACAGATTCCTGAATGTCATGAATATGTTCTGATCATGAATAACAACAATAGCATTAACAATGGTAAACAAATTCATCAAAACTGTAATAGCCTTAATTTAATTTAATGAAAGTTAGATTTGAAATGTATGTATGTGTATCTTCTAAGTGAAATTGTTCTGATTGGAAACCTGGTGTCTCTCATCACAACACTGCTACCAGGTCTTTCTTGTAAATGACAAACTGTGTCTTAACGGAGTACCTGTATAAATAAAGTGCATATATTTCAAATAATTCAGATGTCCCTCATAGGAGATTTTTTTTCCATAATAATTAAGTGGAATACTGTAAACATCAATTGGCCAAACAAGAGAATATCTGAAAGATCTGATTCGAGAACAATGGGGCCAGAGTCGCATCTCCTTATGAACTTTGCTGCATGGTTCTGACTGGGGGAAAGAAAAAAAAAAAGCATTATATCCGGTAGTTGATTATTTGATATTTTATTAATTTCGCCCAACTTCAACAAGGACATGAGTTGTTGCAATGCTGCAATCACAGTGCATGAAAACAATAAGACTTGTGTAATCCAAAACAGGCCTGTGTCAAGCTACCGTCATTGTTGCTCAGACTGGTATTCATTTCTATTCAGCGTGAATGATTATCTGATAAGGTCCCCCCATTCATAGTTTATTTAGTGATGATGATGCTTTTGTTTTCTCCAACTAAACACAACAGAAGGATGAGAAATCCCCCCTCCGCCAAAAAAAAAAAAAAGAAAAACTGTGATACAATGACATCAAAATGAGTGGTCAGAGAGTGAGTGAAACCTTCCGCAGCCACTACGACAAAGCTGGTGGATGAATGTGACACGAAGAAGAACTGATACTCAATGCAAAATGCTCATTCGTTGTAGACCTGGAAGCGAGCTGTGAGATATTTTATGGGGAGGAGAAAAATCCATCTGAAAATCAAAGTTAGGTATTACAACCCAGTTCATTATTCGATCAGTTCGGGTCAGATTCTGTTCTACTTGTTCTCAGATCAACATAGAGGTCCAATCATCCTTTTAGTAACTTAGTTTTAGTGAGTCATTTTCCACAAAGAGGAGCTGAATAAAAATGCCCTGCTAAACAGTTTTAAGCGCTTAGTATATAGTGTAGTGTGTGTTTACGCTCGTCGGGTTTTGGCCTGTGTTCTGGTGCAATTAATGTGTTAGTGCGATGTATTTGTGGAAATGTTAACGCTGCTATCCAAAACCTGGCGTGTGCCAAAAACAAGTGGGCTCCGACTATTTTGGAACTGGACTGAAACCTGTTTTTCAAAGGTGTAGTTTGATTAAAGTTTGATTGAAGTGTGAATATAGAAGTGAAAAAAAAAAAAAAAAAAGAAACTTGAAACCCAACAAACATGGGGAATAACAGGCTTAAGTGTGTTGTAGCATTGCAATAGTTTGTAGTTGATGTGTACAAGACATTTCATCCTTTTTTTTTTTTTTTCCGGTGTTTTGTGTATTCAATACTCTGCAAGATGTTGGCTGGTACAAATTCTCCTGAAGTAATACCACATGGAGCACATTGCAGTTAGCTAAGCACAAAGTATTAATGTGAAATTGAGTGATTGCTCTTTATTTCAACAGCTGTCAAAATGTTGGTATCTACTGGTCGGGTGTCATTATGTGTGACCATCAAGTCCAGCAAAATGTTCTGTCATTTATGTATTTATGTATGATCCACACCAGGAAACCACTCCATAGGTTCCTAGTTCCCATAGACTTATAAAACATTTGCTATATAATGATTACATGCCTGGTAGCACTATATGTGAGATTCAGTCCTTGCACATATTAGAAAATACGGCTGGAGAATGTGAATGAATGTGCTGATATCAAACTCAGGCTGTGGAGGTGTCCAGTGTCGCCAGAAGGAGATTATGGTTTAATACAGTTTGAACAATAGGAGAAAAAAAAGAAAGAAAAAAAAGGAGGAAAGAAATGCTAAGAATATTAAAATGACCTATCAGGTAAAAAGAGTTTCACTATTCAGACAAAGCAAGTCAAACCCACAAGGTCCCTAATTACCATGCATAGACTACCGGTGCAGGGTGAATGCATAAAAAAAAGTGTATGTGAGGGGTTGGGGGGTCTAAATAAAGCAGAGGATTAAATGTGCAGGTTGCTGTTTTCAAAAACAACTGTTATCGAATGGGTTTTGTTAATGAGGAGGACAGAGTCTGGTTCCAAAGGAACAATTCCACTCTGGCCATAAGCCGCAACACCAGCCATTCATGAAAAAAACTCCCTCATCTAAGTCGCAGTGGGTAGAAATTGATTTCGATCCTCCTGAGAAGTTGGTGTATGCATTTCACCTTTTTATTTTTTATTTTTTTGGGGGGGGGGGAGGGGAGCAGAGGGAGGCAGATACGAGGTTCGAGAAGCAGGGCAGCTATTGTCATGGCTCGGTTCTGCTTCTCCTCTCGACTGCCTCTCTATTCAGTCTGGCACTGCTATGTTATGATAAGTCCTATCACCTCTGGTCTGTGGGTGCATGCGAGGGTGAGTCCAGGTATTGCCCATGTTGTGGAGACCAAAATGTGTTTATACAGTCATCCATGTATAGAGGACTTAAATCCTCCTCATAAAGATGCAAAGCAAGTGACTTATGATCGAGACAATTATATTTCCAAAATGTATTATGGCTTTTGGTCACAGTTTGGGTGGGGAGAGAGAAAGAGAGAAAGAGAGAGAGAGAGAGAGAGAGAGAGAGAGAGAGAGAGAGAGAGAGAGAGAGAGAGAGAGAGAGAGAGAAAATAAATAAAACATTCCTATTAGAGATAGTATGTATGCAAGTGCCTATACAGACTTCATATAATGAGCAGGAATCTACTATACTCCTAAAACCAGAGTATTTCATGAAGCAGTAGATTCTACACTATGTCATAACAACCCTGCTTAGGGTGCAGTTATGGTTCATTACAATGCCATTCCACGTGAAGGAGTTAGGAGATTAAACATGCACAGTGCTTCTCTGCAATTTACCTCATCAGTTCCCATTTTACAGAAAAATTCCATGATAAGGTCTCTATGACAATTGGACATTCACCCAGAGCTGAGTCGAGAATGGAAGCCCAAAGTCTCTGAAAAAGGGTGCAGGGGGGACGAGGAGGGAAAAATAGGGATATGAACATAAAATGTGAGAGGAATTCGAGTCAGAAGTCAGTTCAGTTTTAATACAGGGACATATGAAATGCATACTGATGGAGCCGTTCAGTGTGACCTTAACTTCCTGAGGATGCTATTATCTCCAATGACACTTAAGAATTTTCCCCGAGTATCCTCCAGTTTATGAACTAATCTGGTGATAATTGTCTCTATCCATGGGCACCCTGGAAATAAGGGCTGTTAATAGGTACTTAAGGACACAAAATGTTACCCATTTGCTAAAATGGTAACAAATAAAGGCGAAAGATAACAGGAAAGCAAAGAAAATACAGACTCCTTGCTATATAGCCTGCATTCTATATGAGGTTATTTTACCAGTCATTAACTTCCAAACAGGTCTATATGACGCTATTAGCATGTGTCAGCGTGTTAATTTGACCCACTCCATTTCTGCACAAAACATTATCAATAAAGGTAATGTAACACAAAGTGATCACACTAGAAAGGACGCACGTATCAGAAGGAAAAGCATAAGCAACAACAAAACTGACAGCAATTTTAATTATTACCAGGTTGGGGGAAATATGTGCCTCCATACGCATAAAACTGGCATGGTATGCTGTCAGTAAATTGTTGTAAATATGGACAATTTCCCAATAGGCCTTGATAAGAATTAGTCTTTAATGAATAAAACTGAAAATTAAGAGAATTTATTAGAATCATGAGTTTCAGATCTCGACTTATAATTATCTCTTTGATTCTCAAAAATATGCTACAGCATAATTACAGGATAAAACACTTGTACGTTTGGAAAACATTTTGAATTTAACTTGCTCCGATTAATTTCTGTTGTGTGTTTCACGTTGGATTGTGCGGAGGGCAGCAGCAGTTACCTGACCTCTGTGTTTAGGAATAGGTTTCCTGTTTCACAATAAGTGTCATTGAGAAACAGGTTTGCACGGCTCTCATTGTCCACCAGAAGTATCATAGGTCAGTACTAATGGGAAGTTGTGTACTGGTTCATTTGAGGTATAAAAAAATGTATAAATCCATAAACAGCCAACCAAGGTTTTATTATATATAGCATCACAGTATGTGTCCAGATCAGTTTTTTAAAGACAAGAAAAGAAAAGGCTGCCAGCTCCCCAACAGGTGGAAAGAGGAAAAGAAAATGTATCTGTCATTCACAGAATGAAACGGGTTTTAACCTACAAGCACACACATCCAAACTTGCAGACACAGATACCACCTACTGAACCAGTCAGTTTGAGCGTTCAGGATACATTCCTGCTGCAACTTTTCTTTTTTCTTCATATATATATATATATATATATATATAAAAATATGTGAACACAGTTTCATGGACATGCACAGAAATAACGCTTCTTATAGAAAGGGACACAGACATGACACATCATCAACCTCCGACTATCAACTACTACTTCTTTTGGTTCAGCACATGGATGCAGAATCAATCATTTTCCAGGCTCTGCTGTCCCCGTATCTCACAAATTCATCTTTCCCACACACACACACACGGTGACAAGCTATCCATTTGGGGACTATTGCAGGAAACTTGGAGAGTCAGATCTCCCGTGGTTATAGGGGTGAAGAGACCGACCCATCTTCACAAAAGCAGCACCAGCAAAGTGGCAATCATGACCTAAGTGACAGTGCAAAGTTATTTCTGACGGACATGGCAAAGTTTAAGAACATGTTCAAAATTCACTTACAATTCCAATCAAAAAATGCTGCATACTTATATATGTATACAGTATATATATTGTCTTTGCAGATGTCAAAGTTTTCAGAATAGTTCCCAGTCAAACTCTTTTACCCCAGTTTGCCTGACCACCCTTTCTTCTCAGGAGGTTTTTTTTTCTTCCCCCCCTCTCAGTGGTCTCACTCCCAACCCCACACTGTCCTTCTTCGTGTCAAATTAAAGTGATGGAAATGAACTTGAGGAGACGCTAATTGCAATTGTCAATCCAATCTAGGTCGGGGCTGAAAGACAGGGGCTCCCTAGCACTTCATCAGTCTTCATTAATATTGAAGGAGTTTGCTGAGGAGCAGGGGGCCAACGTAATCTGCACTCATCTAACAGTGCATCAAAAATTAGGAAGCTGGGGAGGGCAGCGATGGTGCCGGAGGGACAAATATGCCAGTCAAAAGAAAGCATGAAGAGAGATGTCAGCGGATAGGGACCATTGCCGGAGGAGGTGCTGCTTTCAAGTGCTGTGGGAGGTAGCCATCAAAGGCAACATTATACGTATCATGTTAACATGCAGTCTGTAAAAAAATGCAAATCCACATATGCTGACAATCAATGCATTATTAAGGCATTTGAACTATATGCCTAAAGGGGCCTATTGTGCGCCTTTCTTAATTTATTCTATTGTATTTTTCTCATATTCCATAATGTTGACCCTTCACTCGGCCATACAGGACATCATCCATGGAGAACGGGCAGTTTTATCCTACCAAAGATAGACCTTTTTTTTTTTTGCCTCTCTCTCTCTTTTAATCCAAAAGTTTTAAACCAAGTACTCTCACCTCTTATAATGATAAAATCATGCCATGGAGGAGTAATAATGTAGAAAACCCTGTTATCTTTATTAAGAAAACCAGACATTGTAAAGGTTTATTGGAATATTAAAAAAAATAAATCAAACCATAATGACACGCAAGGTGTGTTTGAGAATATAAATAAATGTGTCCCCTTTAGTTCATTTATGACACACAATAATTGTACTCCTGCTTGAGGTTTGTCACTGCTCTCGTTTGTAAATTGGACCTGCACTTTAACAAATAAGTCTGGGTTTTGTTATATTATGTGTTAGTGGATTTAAGATTTATATTTTTTTTTATTTTTGCTAAACTTTGAGAAGCAGTATTCACTCAATGCTGAAAGGACGTTATAAATATTGTCTTTGAACTTAAATATACTTTGTGTGTTGAGTCTACATTAATTCCATGATTTTCCACAAATAAATATGAATTACAAGCTTGAGTCTTAAGTTGAAAAAATCTGATTAATCGCAAATAATTACAGAAAATTGAGTGATTAATTAGTCTGCTTTTAAAATAGTTTTTCTCCGCTGTACATTTGTCCACATTTTCAATGATGTATTTCTGACAGACGCCTGAAGGCACCATCCATTAATTGTTAGGTCAGCTCAATAACAATTTCTATTTCAAAATATGGATTAGTGGACACTTATGTGAAGCACACATGCATACGCACACACGTAGAGACACACACAGACAAGCGCGCACACACACACACGCTTCATAGTGGGGTTTTTCCCGATATGTGTTGACTACAGATCTAAATGATCCATCTGACTTAATGGGCAATAAAACCTTTGAGCAACAAGTGATGTGGCAGTGAGCAACAGCTGCTGCTGAATCCCCAACATTTGTTGTGTCTTTGCATTACAGAGGAGTTTTTATGGTATTCTTACTTGCGTTCACCATGGTTTGATGGCTTTTATCAGAGACAACGACACGTGTCCGTTGAATTACAGTAAATACTGTGACGTGACAACATAAGTCACGTTCTAGAAGTGTTCTTGTTGTGTTCAGCATCTGTATGTTTGTACTAGTATTAACGATTACCCCAGTTAAGATTGGTCATGCAGCAGTGAATATTGAGACAGAAAAGTACAGACTAAATGAAATAAATGAAAAAGAAGTATATATTTTTTTCAATTTTAATGACTTGTGGATTTTTGTACTTTTATTGGTATTTTTCTCCACAACTTCTTTAATTTCCACACATTTTACTAAGCGCAGGTTTGAGTCTTCTCCCTGATCCGCTCCAAGAGTGAGCCGTGTTCAGTCACAAACTTTTGAATAGCTTTCATCAAAGCACTTTCCTTTACGTAATCTTGAGCTTAAAGAAATCGGTCTAAACGTGGTTGTGTGACACGTCCTCGATGGCTCTCGGCCTCACAACAACTGGTGGCAGATACCTAAACCTGCCAGTAATGTTGAGATTACTCGAAGCAGCCCAAGGCCCCTAAATACTCCCATAAGAACAAGAAGACATGTTTGACTGTGACGTCAGTAAGATGTCCAAAAAAATGCTTCTTCGGCAGGAGAGTTCATACTCCGCAAAGACGCTGTCGAACTTGCAGGCCACACCCCCTCACACAGTCTGTGAAGCTGCATTTGCAATTTTTCAACTGCACAGCTGATTTCTTGCGTCAAATGTTTTCACAAATCCATTTGGCTGAAATATTTTGGTAATAAAATACAGTTTGTGTCCAAGCTGCGATGTCAACTGTGAAGGGAAGTGCAGGGAGAGAAGACAATCCCTTCTGGCCTATGTTTAAAAAATAAAAAAAATAAATAAATCAAAGCTTTGTTTGCCATTGCGCTTAAATAATTATTTTCTCTGATTAGATAATTGGAAGTGTTTAATCCCCAGTCACCCTCTGATTTGTTCCTCGTCACTGGTGCAGTGGTTTCCATCTGGTACGCATGAAAGCTAAGAGCCAATTGAACAATCACAGGATCAAGTCAACACTTTGTTGAAGTGTCACTAAAGACCGCCGTAATAGACCACTACCATCGCTTCGCACAAGACCCTTTTATTACATAGACATTGGAGGAAGTGTCATTGAAATGTAAAATATGAAGGTATGGCTATAATAGATAGATGGATAACATAGTTAATATGATTTTGATGACGACAGCGAAATGTACACTTTGATCCACTCTGAGGGAAAAGAAGAAAAATGGTTGGGACACCGCAATGGCTCAGCACTCTGGGATTGGCTTGAAGCATCTCTTTATGGGGTGTCCATGTTCTCCCTGTGCATGCATTAGTTCCTTTCCTGGATCTCCGGTTTAAAATTGAACATAGTTGTGTGTGGGAGTCTGTTTGACAGTCTGTCTCCGTAGGTTTGGCCTGCACTGGACTGGCGACCAGTCCAAGGTCTACCCAGCCATCAGCTCCCTACAACCCTGAGTTCAATAAAACATTATACAAAATAAAATAAAATAAATATGAGGTCACTCTAGGTTATGATTGAGCTTTTGATACCATGTCACAACTCACAGTAAAAAAAAAAGAAAAAAAAAAAGAACTTCTCATACAAACATAGACAGTACGAGATGGGTAATAGGAGAGTACGACACACTGTTAGAGTAACGTGTGTCTTTAAACTGTGACCACAGTGTTCATGCTGTCTTTCTCAGTCTCTTTTAACATTAATAGGACAACCCCAGGTGACAGCATCAGATTGTTTTAATGGTGCCTGATTTTAACGGAAAGGCTGACAATTTATTCACAGCTCGTCAAAGAACTGGTGCTGAGCTAATAAGCAAGCTGGTCACCTCATTTATATATGAGTTGGGGGTGTGGGATATGATCCATTACATGTTTACTAATGTTTGCAACAGCTTAGAGAAACAATCTGATCTGACTGTGCGGCTGCGAGTTCTGACTGAGACTAAGAGGAGGGGAGGGTAAGAGAAATGAATATTTTATCACCCCAGATCTGTTTATGAGCTCACAGGAGAATATGGCATAAGGGAAAAGAAAGACGCGCAGGACGTTTGCTCTCCTCAGTGTCCCATTCACAAAAAAGAAAAAAATGTCACCCCAGAATATGGGTACAACTTGTCATTTCAATTTCAGCATGCAGATGCATGTTCTGCTTGGGATACGGGGTAAGCATTCAGAGGAATGAGAATATGGATTTAGCAGTGATTTAAACACTGACAACGTAAATACAGCATGTGGGTAACGCTCACCGCTGAGCTGTTGGTGCAAATGTGCATATGTGAGAAAGGGGGAGAAGGCCTCAGCGGTGAAATGCAGTTATTAATCACAGAGCAAGCGTTGATTCATCTGTCGTGGAGGCAGTTTAGAAGATGGACTCTATTTACTGCTAAAGCTGTCTGAGGGGCTTTGGGAGGCAGCCATCAATCTCCTGGCTATCTTCAAAAGAAAGAGCCAATGCACAGGCATCAGTTTCAATCACCTCCCAGAGACAGGTGGTATGGTAAGCCGCTGCACAATACTTTTTTCCTCTACTTTTTCCTCATTTTTTTTTTTTTTTTCTACCTCAAGGTGAATATTTCCCTCTTCCCAGGGGAAACATGTTAATAAAGTGTTTTATCATAATAATAATAATAAAAAAATTCTAAAAATACATACTGCACCCTGCTCTCTTGCTCCCTTGCTGTTTGCCACCCTGTGTTCCTAATTAGCATCTTCAATTAACCCATATTAATTGGCAACCATGGAAAGGTGGAGGAACCTGGCAAGTTGGTGCCACAGGGAGCCGTTTCATAAATGATTGGTGGTGTAACGTGGGCATGTGAGGATAGGACTGCAGTAATGCACCTTCAGCTTCAACCTACAAACACTGCTTTTATGTAATGCTAGTTAGGACAGGTGACATTGTGGGGAAGGCACACCTTAAGTAAGACAGGAGCATGTGTTCAAGTGCCTGTGGTTCTGTGCAGTTAAACAACAATCACACTCCAGCCCAACTGTGTCTCCCCCCCCGTCACTATTTATATATTTTTTTTTCCTCAACTAAGTCAGCGGGGCCTATTACCTCTGCAGGAGTCTAATGGTAGCGCGTTACCATCCATTGCTCCCGCTTTTTTTTAATATAATCTTGGTTTTGTTTTACATCACAGGGGGTGTTATCAGAATTGCATTGCACAATGCACTTAATGATGCTGTTTTGTTTTTATGCTTTGATCAATCTTTTTTTTTCTTTCTTCTTCTTTTGGTCGACACAAAGTAAATACTCAACGAAGGACAATTCACCCTTTCTAAGCTGATATAAACAATTTTGCCATGATTACTTAAATCATTGCTGTAAAAAGGAAATGTCTAAAAACACAGAATGCATTCTTGAGCACATGCCTTCTCCTTTACTCAGTTCATCCAGGCGGCAATATTGATACACTAATGCAGTCAGCGCCTCAGCTTTAGCACCAGGGGAGCTCCGGGGCCCCCAGATCAACTGGAATCAATTGGAGATGGTTGGCGTTAGCAGTGCGGAGTGGAGCCAATGAAGTCCAGAGTGATGTCCATGAGAAGTGGAGGGCTTACAGAGGTCAGTTGGAGAAGCTGACTTCACTCCCAAAAAAAAAAAAAAAAAAAAAGTCTTGTGCAATTTACACTGCCCTAACCCCTTTTCAACCTATCATTACCATGCTATTACTTCACTGGCCATTCAGGAACTGAGCTATGTCATGCCATGAGTGCGTCAATCAAACTAAGAAAAAGTAAGCAATTAAGTAAGCTTGTTTTTCTGAGCTCTCTGTTCAGCCTTATGTTATAAGCGCCGATGACGCTGCTACCGTGCCTCATACTTCTGCTTATCAACAGCCAGACAGATTCAAAGGAAATACTATGGCTGTAAAACTGCTTATAACTGTCTCAAAATGTTTCTGGAATCTCCATGAATTATCATTTCAGCACTACTTTACAATTTGGGATTGATGTTAATTTAAAAAAAAAAACAAAAAAAACAGATTTGCAGGACCAAGTTATTTTGATTTTGATTATTCTACAGCGACTACAATGGAGTGAGCATACAATCACTGAGATGCTTACAAGAGAGCAGGTCTGATTAACCCTGATTAGAATAACTTTCCTCTCTGCTTATCATTGGCTATGGAGGCATTAATCTGAGTGCTGATTGGTAAGAGAAAGATCTTAACACAAGCCTCTTCGAAACATAAAGTTAAAAAAACTTCACATCCCGAACTTTTCACTTCGCTGAAGAACCAAAAAATGTAACCACAAGTGAACGGTGAGTGGACAGGTATTTTGTATGCAAACACAAATACTAATGAATTCCGGTTATTATCATATCATTTAGCTCTGTCCTTACCCTGAGGAACGTGAGGTCGCGGCTGCGGTCGATGCTTGTAATCTCGAGGTTTCCCATCACGACTTCACAGTTCTCGTAGTATTTCCTCAGTGTGCGGTATTGCTGCTCCAGGTCCGATAGCGTGCTCAGCTTGTTCTCCGTGCCAGCACAGACTAGAATACAAAGACACAAGGGGGAAAACAAAAGATGCAACAGTTTTAATGCAGATATTTATATATATGTATATATATATATATATATATATATATAGGTTAGATGAAGAAGTTTTGTTCAGTGAAGTTGTTAAACCAGAATCACTACAAAAATGCTTCTATGCCACCAATATATGGCATGACTATGTGAGTGAAAAACCGAAAAGGGAATGAATAATGTATGTTTTGGAAAGTGTCACTTTCTAAATATTGTATTCACAAAATGAAACAGATTAAAAGCCACAGTCACTCCAATACTTTGAGAGATGTTTCTGGGGAAGAGGCATAAATAAATAGATAGACATTTATTTTTTGTTTTTTCCCCCCAACATCTACCAACAAAAAACATGTCAAACTTTGCTTCATTGTGTGAACGGTAACAAGGATCTGATGTTTTGTGTTTCACTCTCGAAATCAAGCAGTCCACAGACACTGACAGTTCTGGTCATGGAAGAAGTTAGTAGACCCTACTGCACATGAACACCAGACGACAGGGTGGATGAGAGCTCTTTAGTGGCTACTTGGGCTCATCGCTTGACATGTAATTAAAGAGGACTATTTCCACCTTGCTCGCCCAAGACGACACAAGCCATCTGCCCAGATACACCAGCTGGTGTATCACCTCGTCAAGCACAAACACCACCACAGAGGCATACATGGACAGAGAATGAGAAAAAAAAAAGTCTATAAATACTTGTGATATGAGCATATTTGGAGTTAACATATATTTTATCTGTAAAGCAAATAGCAACCAACACATAATCTCCTTGTAAATCTCATTTACAGCCTTTATTGTCAATCGACTGTATCTGAAACGTAAGGGACATATTATTAGTATTTTTTTATATATATTTATTTTTTTAATTGCTGAATTGGCGGAAAGACAGATACACGGATGCTGACATATGCACTTTTGAAGCATTAGTTTCATTTGTATTGCCTCGGTATTATGGTTCTCTGACCTGCGCCATCTTCATGCTTGATGTCAGAGAAGCCATCACTATGATGGAGGGGTGACGGGTCGCTCCCTGGGTCTTGTCACACTGTCACCCATGAGCGCTAACTTCTCTCTCTCTGAACACATCCACTCCCAAAGGTTTTTACAGACACTTTGCATTTTAATCTGAGATCCTGAAAATGTCTAACTGTACTGTTATCGCTATCTTATACTCCTTTCTTTTTACGCCGTTCATCCAACCCAAGAGCATCTTACCCTCTCAGCTGGCAAAGCCACAAAACTAAACTCAAGCAAATCTTGTTTTGTGCAATGTGGAACAAAAAAAACAAAAACCTTTCAATTCCATAGCCTAATCAATACCAACCGTTATACAAAAAATGCAAATGAGTATAAGACAATTCAGCCTCCGGGAAGCATAAACGCTAAAGACAAATGGCGTCACGTTGAAATACCTCCACGTCAAAGTAGATATTAGATAAGTGGAACCATTTCAATGTGACCTGAACAATTGCCATATGAGTTAGAGCTGATTAGCCAGCTTGCACATAACATACCGTCCTGCTCAGGAATGATATATGGCAGACCTGGGTGTTTTCAATAACAGTTAGCGTGGGCTTGAGGGAAGCAGGGTACGGAGGGGGTGGGGTCATAAAGTGAAGATAGGTGTAATAAACTGTTATTGCACCCTTGGGGCAGGGCGCTGAGATCAGAGGAAAGGGGCATTGTGGCATGAGATGTCTCGTGAAATTTACCGGTTTTTTTTGTTGTTGTTGTTTTTTAATACCTATTTGCTTCAATAAGCTTGCTGGCTTTAGAGCTCTGTTTGGTGTGATGAAAAAAAAAGTGTATTTTCCTTTTTTTTTTTTTATTGTTTTTATGTAATTTCTATTGAAACACTATGGAATGTGAAAGCTCAGCGTGAGCTTAAAATGGAGCGAACTGCCAAGTAAACCACCGCAAAACCATCTGTGCTCTGCGGCACATATAGATGTGTGAACTGTTGCAGGTTCACTGCAAAGTTTGGTGCTCCGGCTTGTGATATCTTTGCATCTGTGTGCACGAGCGTGGGCAGGATGTAAACACCAGAGCTCAGGATGTAATCCCTGCTCTACACATTGCATGATTGAATCCATTTGTCTCCATGCTCGATAGGTTACATCTGAGCCTGTGTATCGCCGTAAAGGTTGTAAAAAGCATAGGCTCTGCTCATTATTTTGGCTAACCTGCCTACACGGGCGGGCACGCTTTAAGACAGTGAGTTGTTGACTGCTTAACATACTGCCGAGAATGCAGGAATGGACTGCTGAAGATGAATCTTCATATTGTTTAAAGCTTATGGTGGTTCCATTAAAAGAAAAAAAAACCTGTCTCATCTATTTGATGGATTTCTCTCTGCGGTACACTTCAAGCTGGGGATGTCAATGAGATTCACTGTCTTTGTTGCATATGTATTGTATATCTGGCCATGTGAGTAAATTGATTTAATGTGCTTGCAGGGAATTTCATCGCAGGAGTGATAGATTAGGGCAATGAATTATAATAATTCAAGATTTTCCAATATATGTAATAAATGAGATCATAAGCCAATTTGGTAAAAATGTATGGGGCCCAACTTATGTAGTGCAGAGGGAAGCATGACAGGTTTCTTTTTGTTGTTGTTTGTTTGTTTTTTGCAATAATTTGACTAAAACAAGCTTGTGAGTAACCAGATAATGTAAAAAGGCTTATTTATAAGAAATCTTCAATGCACAGCCATGAGAAAAACCCCACAGTGCATCTATCACCATCTTTCACACAATCACCCTCGCCAGCAACCAGTGCATTAAAAACAAACAAGCAAACAATCACACCAAAACTTTACATTTCTGGAGACGGACAAACACCCCTGAGCTGCATTTTCATCAATTTTAATTTCATGAACACCCTCATCAAGATTACACAATCACTACATGACCATGATTTCTGCTTCTTTCCCATTTCATAGGTTGTGCACACAACAACTTCATCAATAATGCCTTGTGCGATTATTGAATGCCTATAAAGCTGGCGAGTCTCTGAGGTTTATAGGCCTCAGCCAGTGAAGCCAGCAAAAGGTCATCCCAATAGCAAGTAACTGACTGAATTAAATAAAGTTGCAAATGTCACTTACATAAGTAAACACTGTCAATAGCTCAGCTTTGCTGACGTGCCCGGAATAAACAGAAGATCCACGTCGGAATTAGACAGGACTGCAGCTTTCACAAAGCAAAACACCTAATTTTCTGCCAGGCAAACTGAATGAAGTACCACAGCTGAGGTCACAGGCGTCCTTTGTCCCATAATGTCCCCCCAGATGAGCTTCGCGAGCTAAGTATGAGTTACAAGCCACTGCTTCTGATGGTAATCATAGCCTAGATTATCGTCCATCTGCTGAGCGGCTTAATAAGCATCAGAAACAATAACTAGATGAGTGTTTGTGATGAAGGCATGGTCCAGTAACACTAACCTCTCGCTGCCCTCTGAGCTTTGGTCACCTACCAACAATGTTGCCGCTGTCTCCATATGGTCGACCATAAATTGGCATTCATGTCCTTACTGGTGTGCACAGTCCCAACACCTTATCGGAGTTCTCCACAGAGAATAGCTCGCATCGGCCACAGTGTACATGGGTCTTCCAGAAGCTGTTTACATAGCATCCATCTGATGTTATAGTGACTTCAGAATGGCTATATGATGGGTATATGATCCGTACAACACTATAGGCTCTCCTTCTCATTAACCTTGATTGAAGCAACAGGGAATAGGCTTTGATGAACGCTGTGACCCAATCGAAAATGGGACGACAAGCAAGCAACTCCTGGTTGACATTTCTCTGCTTCTGATATCTTGGGTATGTTTTTCTTCAAACAGTGCATATATACCTGGGCATTTATGTTACGAGGGCAAGGATGTGTAATCTTTGAAACTTTGGCCTCTTAATGAGAAGGTTGTTTTTTGTTGATTTGTTTTTAAATACAACTTGCCTTAAAGTTGTCATTCATATCTTGATTAGTTGTTTTTTTTTATACCACTTATCAAATTACCGGAATAAAAAGTTTTGGTTTTATTTTCAAATTCCATGTGAGAATAAGCTCTTTCAATTCTTTAAATTGGCTGTCAAAATATCTCTGCTAACATAACAGGAGTTTTCCTTTTTCTTCAGCGGTTCAAATAGCAACTGAAAACATTTTTTTGTGGAGAAACCTGCCTCAAACTTAAAACTTCACCCGAACCCTTTTATTCTGTCCGACTGCCTTGCGCTCGCTGTTTCTCCGGGAATTAAAGTTGTCTCCAGACAAGAAAGACCCACCCGAGTCACCGGGGAGTGATTGGCCGACACCTCATTACCCAAGATTCTGTAGTTTCCACTTCTTTTTGACAGAGCACGCTGCTGTCAGTATAGCGTGAGGTATAGTGCGAAGTCTTCTTGACCTTACATTGACCGAAAGAAATGTGCTTTGCAAAATGTATATTAATGACACTCACCTTGGTCTTACCTTACCGTGGACGTGTAGTTCATGTGTGTAAATTTTTATAAAAAAACTAACAAAAAAAACACAACACTTAAAATTAAATTTGATATTTATAGAAGAGATGAGTGACTGTGCTTTTGGTATTTCGTTTGCCGTGTGATGAACAGATGACCTGTCCAATATGTACTTTGCCTTCGCCAACGGTCAGCTGGGATTGGCTTCAGTGCACCGGGTTAGACAAAGCTCAATGAAAGACACAATTATTTCTCAAGAATTGATACGGTCACATTTACATGTGAAACGTGATGGAGAGCTAGGAGGTTTTGAAAGATGAAGGAAACAAAGTATGTATGTAGAAACATTTTGTTGTAGGTGTCAACTAAGTGTGACAGTTTAATTTACAACCATGGAGTATCACTATTTATATCTCAGGAAGCACAAACAGCAGGCAATGATTCAAAATAAATGAAACAACATCAGCATTAATATAGTTTCGCCTGCCTCTTCATCAAGGTGACATTTATCATTGTGCCTTGGATTTGCATAGCTACTGTATGATGCTGATGGGTATGTTTACATGCTTTTCGCCAAGGATCAGCTTTGGAGCCAATTTGGGTATATTTTAGTTATGAACAGAATGCCGTCATGCTGAACTGGTCTGCAGAACAACAGGGCTGAGCTAAATATCAGCGCGTGTAAAGGAGAAGGTATTTAAGCATAATAGGGTGAGAGCCTGTGTTTTCACACCTCAACATGAAGAAAGAGTAGATTTACTAACCTCTAGCTCCTGCTTGCTAATTGTTCAGGAGGACTAAACAACAGTCATGCAGCAGTTCTTTTGCCTGTGATCACTGTCCATATTAACGGTTAGAAACATCAATGACAGATGAACGTAAAATGTGACAGAGTCTCTGCTCAAGATCTTTTGTGAGGAAATAACCTTCCTCTGTAATGTTACTGTACAACACCTGATGCTCCGTTTCAGCAGCTCCAACAGACTGATAAGACAGATGTCTTGCCTCTAGCTGCTAACTCCGTGTCTGGTTTAATATTGGCATCTACACATAATTTTTTTTATTTACACCATCTGAATACTTGAAGCAGCTTGATTTTATGGCTTCAAATCTAAACACTCAGCGTTTGAGCTACATACCTTGTGAAAAGGCAGTTAGAGAAAGGTGCTGCAGGAAATGGTGTCACAAATACAGTATATAGAAGCAATATTAAGTTTGGTAGGCTCAATGCACACTGATACTCACTGCAAATAATTAGATTTTTGTGGAGATTGTACAAAAAAAATAAAAACTATTAAAAAAATCCATATCCATGAACTTACAGCTCATCAGACCAAGTGCTTATAGACCTTCTACAGTAAACCAACAAAAACTATTAAAACTGTAGGAGTCAAAGTTACAACAAACCATATAAAGCATCAGTATAAATCCAAAGAACAAATTAGACTTGGTTCATGTAAATAAAATGTACTCATCGACAATGCAGCAGTATGTAGGCTGGCTCAATTGGAACATCTCAGACTGTAAAACATGGGGTAATCACATTAGGGACCATATTCTCCAGAATACCTCGAGAAATTCCACAGCAGCCTGTCATTCTGTTTAATTTGGAACAGCCACATTTCATCTGCATGTGATTTGATTAGAATAAACACTGCGGGTGGTCATGCATAGTGGTATTGTTTTGTGGCGCCATGCTTCTTAAATGGAAAGCAGCAGATCTATTAACATATCTGCCCAGATGCTTCCATTAGTTTCAGGAATTTACATGCATTGGGTGCCACATGTCAAAGGAGTCACTCATTTATTCATCCTCGATGTCCGTTTCTTCTAAAGAACTATGTGTTGGTTGCTTCTAAAGAACATATAAGGTCAGGGAGAACATGCAAACACAGCAAGGCCTCTGCAATAGTTGCAGCAACAAAGGTTCAGAAGGGGAGAGAGAGTATAACAGCTGGACAGAGCTTGTAAGACCAAACGGGATCAAGTATCTGATATATACTGTATGTGTACACTGGATGTGGTAGCAATTTCTGTAAGTCAATAATTAAGTTAGGACAATTGTCCTGGGGCATGAGTGCATGACCACCAGCTGCTGATAACCCAATGTTACACCAATTATGCTTCATCCACTGGAGGGCAAAATGAAACCGGCATAGTGAGTTGCTGGGAACAATATACTGTATGTATAATTTATGATGTATTTTATAACTAAATAGCACTAGAGGCATCATCCAAAGCTTTCATTACCAATATAGTGTGTACAGATTATTATGCACAGGAGAAATTTGGCTACTGCTTCAGCTCAGTTTGCAGCTGAAAAGTGGGAGGACCCCCCCCCCCCCCCCCCCCCCCCCCCCCCAAAGAGATGGCGCTTCAGGCGTGCCTACAAACATTGTGGGGTTCCTGAGCTCGGATTAAATGTGGCTGAGGTGGATGGCTAATCTTGACTCTGCTTTCATCCTGTGACAGCAATGTCGGTATTTGCCAATAACGTTTACTAGATCGGTCTAAGAGGGAAAGTCATTGTTGGCTTAACTTTCAACAATCTGTTCACAATCTGAATACATTTTGACATTAATTCATTGAGTATTCACCACCTCCCTGAAACACACAAACTTGTTCTGTTCTTACTTCCGCTCTTATGATTATGATTTAATCAAAAAATGTGAAGTAAGTCTCAATATTGCCAGCATTGGGATGTTTACCGCCTGTATGCCTTCCTACTTAAAATGTCAGTGTGAGAGCAGCTGTGGACCATGGAAGTCACACACTTGATAAAACTGCGAGGAAAGATACTCTACAGATGATAAGTGGTTTTCAGTAAAAGTAATCCATGTGCCGAAAAAGTCAAGCTGAACTTATGCATGAAACTTTTATTTGTGAGCTATTTTGCAGAGTTGTGCTCTTTCACGGATAAATGGAAAGTACACACAATGAAGATTCACACTGCTGAGCACAACTTGTCTGTAACCACTGGGCTCCATTTTACGTACTGTCATCAGGTGCTGCATTCTTCATATTTCTGATGGAAGAAGAACAGGGACTATTGCTCACACCCCAAGGGCCAGAATTATATGATTGTACACATTTGTCTGCTTCACACCGATTATATGAATCCCCTGGTCTACTTCATAAAACTCGAATCAACTTGATCGGAGCTCTGTAACATGGTTCTGGTTGAACTAGTCATCTTCTGATGGCAAGCTGTGGCCATAATGACACAGACATGGTCATTATCAATAATCAGGTGGACCGTAGTATGCACAGATGGCACTGTGGAATCCAAAATACCCTGAGATGAAATGTACCCCACATTGTTAAGCCCCCATCAGCAGCCTTAACCACTGATGCAAGGCAGCATGTTTACCGCAGAAATCAAGACTCATCAGGTCAGAATATGTTTTTCCAATCTTCTATTGGATAGTTGTCTCTTCATAGCTGCTGTTACCTAGTGTGGTCTGCAATGACTGTGGACATCAGCTTTAAGGTTCAACGTGTTCAGAGAGGGTCTTTAGGAAACCGATGTTGTATCGATTGTTTATAGAAACAACAGTTTCTGCGTCACTTCATTCGTCTTACCTTTGATATCAATAACATTCCTGAGAGAAAGTGCTGCTCACTTTCTCTTTTTGGGACCATTCTTTTGAAACCCCAGAGACGGTTGTGGATGACATCTCCACTACAACAGACCAGGCTGTCTCTGAATTCACTTTAGTTCCACATTCAGAGGCTTGATTTGAACCTTGGCAGGTCATCTTGACATGCCTAAGTGCATTTGGCTATTACCATATGATTAACTGAACAGAAATATGTTTCAACAAGCACTTGGATAGTTGTGGCCTGCGATTCTAAATATGTGTTGGCGCTACAGTTTGCAGCTACAGATACATGCATCTTTACTGCATGTTATGGCCCGATTTTCTCTGAATTCAAGGCTCACCCAATCACAGATAGTTTTTAAATTTCCCCGGCGGCATCGCCTTTGCTCCGCGAGTCTCAGAAGCTTCCTGCTTACACAACGAGGAGTAACATTTATACTCTTTATATGCTAATAGTAGAACCATTAAAACCCCCGAGGTGGTCCATATCCCAATAGTTCACTCAGGAGAGAAACGGTGGATAGGCTGAGCAATAGGGTCAAACGAGCAGCCTCCATTCCAAATTAGTGTGCAGGTGTCTGCCAGCATTTTAGCTGAGGGTTGGAAACGAGGCTGACGACTTGGTACATGTGCCTCTTCATGATGCCCTTCAGCTATTGAGTTTCTCACCAAACGTGAACAGTTTTTGAGCTCTATCTGCAATCATGCACGCACAAACACAATTCTGAGCCCTACTCCTGAAGAAAGTGGAGGTATGTAGGTGGTAATAACAATAAATGAATATGTGTGCACAATTCTATCACACATACATTTACACATAGCCCCATTCACATAGAGGTCACGGGTAGGAGAGACGTGGCTGAATCAATCTTCTGGTCAAATGCTTGAACTAAACTTGTGTTGAGAGGATTGGAATGACTGGTCTCCAAAGCAAACAACACACATTGGGATTTCGTACAGCAACAACATCTTTGATTGATAGAGGGGGTGGGGGAAGACGGTTAGTGGTAAAAAGTGTCCTCTTTTATAGAATGTTGAATTCAATTGACCTTGATGAAAGTCTGTCCTCCACTCCCACAAAATAGACAAGGAACACAATCAACAAATTGTTTCAAGTGATCTTTTTCATCACCACCACGATATTTTATGAACCTCTCATAGAGCACATGTGCAGTTTGAGCCATCAGGATATTTTTCTCTTTTTTTTTTTTTTTTAATAGTTCAATTTAACTTCATGGGTATTTTATTGATTTGCATATCTTTGTTGAGTGTCAACATTCACTAATTAATAATAATCAAAAGAAAAATAATGTTCCACAAAATTGCTAGCTTATCAGTACTTATATTTAGTTAACAGCCCATTCAACACTCTTCTTTTTTTTTTTTTTTAACAGGAAACAAAAATCTGATGGGTGGATGAGCGATGCAACACATAAATGGATGCTATATGGGCAACATAAATGGGCCTTTGTCTCCTCTCATCTCCTGTCAGTTTTGACCCCTATGTTTTTCCCATGTCCCCTCCCCTTTAGATCTGTTTTACGGCACATTTTGTGCATGACTTGTTTTATATCCCCAAGCTTTCCCACTGCAGTATAAATCACATTCAGTTCAGTGGGTCACATACTTCAGTAAGGGTGAACCTGCAGATTGCGACGAGAAAGATTGCTCATAACATAAAGTAATAGGCGTAGCTCGGTCTTTGCAAGCTTTCTGCCCTCGTAAAGCATCAAAAGAAACGCATAGAGAGCCTGATATGTACTCGTTGTGTAAGAAGGTGATGTTTTAAATATGCAGGAAAAGTCCGATTGGCTCCTCTCACTTTTTCCCACATCACCTATTCATATTATTGGTAACATTCACAGCAGGAACTATACTGAACTGTATTGTCTATTGCTGGCTATTGAGCAGTTCCACTGGGGCAGTTGTCCGTTAAGCACACTGCTGAAAGGCTCCTCAAGGGGAGTGGATGATGAGTGGAAGTATGAAACTCACACACTTCTCTTTTTTTTCCTGCAGCCAGACTGTGGAAGGGAACCGCTGACCTTCCACAAGCAAACCAGCTTCTCTTGCCTCTGGGCGTCCACTGCTTGCTTTCCACCCCTTTCCTACCCTTCTCTTACCCTATCTGTCATTCTTAGTTCAGGTCCAGGTGTTGGAATCCATTATGGATTCCAATCTAGAAGTGAGTGAAATCCTCTCTGATAGTTTTTTCTTTTTTTACGCTGCATCTGGGACGACACTCTATCAATTAAGCCGGCAGGCCAGTCAAAATGTTACCTCATATCCTTCATGCCTCTAGCACATAGCGGTTTCCAGCCCCACTGTGTGGTCCTACCCATGAATCTTAATCTTGTACCCAAACAGTTGCCATCAATTATCCTGACTGCTACTGCTAACTCTTCCCCTGCCTCCCATTTTTCCCCATTAAAAAAAGCCTTTTTTCCTCCTCGCTGAGATGGAATTGCTTCGCTCGCTTGCCTGGGAAATGATTTCTCAGCAGGCTTGTGGATGCTGTGCTTCCCACAGGTAGAACATATGAATGGGAGCATGTCTGTGTGTTTTTCTTTTGTATATGTGCACGCGACCACACACTTTTCTATGTGTGAGTTTGTTGTCCTGCGGGTTGCTAAAAAACATTAGTCCCAGTATTTACTTTTTTTTTTTCTCCAATGAGGGCAAAAAGATTGGACAGCTTAACAAGCAGGATATTGATGCGTAAAGTATTAAAATTTCTGAATATTTTACTTACAGAGAATCCAAGATTTTGTCCAAGCTTCAAAAATGTTGGCCGGATTTTGGATTCCCTCCTGTTTCCCTCTATAAGGAGTGCAGGAGTATGTAGAGTAGATTACACTCGCTTAAACCAGCGATGGAGTGACATTAATAGACACAGGAAGAAGGCTCCAGCACTTGTTTGTTTGTCACGGCATTAATCTTTCTACAACAGTGCATTCCTCACAACATAAAATCCGGCGCGCATGCCCTCTTCAGAAGACGACATCTCTAGGTATCTGTCTTTTCTCAGCCTGTCAGATGGTGATGTGATTTGTCATTCGGGGGGCTGTATGGAACAGACAACAGGCATGTCTGAGGCTGTCGACGTGGTAAAATAATTTATTCCATTAAACTGGTGGAACATGGTGACAGGTTGAATGTTTATGTGTGAGACGCCAAGATGACAAGAAGTCACTGCTGGAGGCACTTGATTGTCTGAAGGCATTTCTGTTACTCATAGATCCTACCCCAAAATACCATTTCTTGTTTGTGGTCCATAACAAGAATTACAATGGGGTTATGGTTGGGATTGAAAATTGATCTTTTAAATTTTTTTTCTTCTTTTAAATATTTAGATGACCATGATATACCTTGAACCATGTCGCATAGCTGGGATTTCTCATTTAAAAGATAGGCACTATTGTTTTGAAGTCCGTAAGAAGCATTTCAGCAAATTCAGCTACCCTGAGGCATTGCTCCCGGGCACAGCCTGCATGAACACAGAGATCCAACTTGTTAAAGCAACCCATAACCCTAAGTATAGACCTTTGAAAAGAAGAGTTTGGCAAGAAGAGTGCAAGAGTACACATTCATTTGTTGTTTTACCTTTCAATGTAATTTTATTAAACATATATATCATCTGATTTTCACCACCAGATGGAGAGTAGAATGACATCAATGTTAATGAAAATCTTTCAGCACTACAAAAATGACCTCTCATAATATGGTTTTCTATTTTGTTCCTATGAGGCAAACTATTTGCTAAACAAGCCTACACTGATGGTATTCAAGCCCTTAAAGCTATTTTTTGTTTTTAATTGCCTTTCCTGAGTACACCTTTTTTTTTTTCCTGAGCAGAAATGGCTTTTTTTTTTTTTTTTTTAATTAGCTGACCTTCTCGCTTCTATTACTTGGTGTGTTGAGGAGGTCATCCACCTTTCTACACGATTTTCACCCACCCAGATATTGTGATAATATTTTCAATGTTAGCTTAACATTTCTGTTTGCTGCATCCACAGATACAGCCCACAGCAGGAAATAAACCAAAATTATCCAACTGTTAAAACCACTCACTCTTTAAGAGCCTTTAGACGTGTGGCTTGTTCTCTCTGTCACCTAAATTCAGTAGGATAATACAAATCCAACTTCAGCACTATACATTTTCTTACTTTAATATTGAAATCAAATAAAAAGGCCATGCTACCCTGAACAGGATTGGAGCAGGATAGAAGGTAGATGGATAAAAGATAGCCTTGTTTAAAAATGAACTGAGCAATTGTAGGCGGACCGTTACTCATTATCCAAGTCAATTCTCTCTTTTTTTCCTGAGATTATGTTTGTTTCATGTATTACAATGAGTAATAATTCCACTGAGTTCACAACAAGGTAGCTATTAAGTCAGCATGGCAAAGAGGACTCTAAATCTATGTCCTCATGCAGAAGAGAAAGCACAAGATTCAGATTGATGCCTCTGTGCAGATGACTGTCAACTATTGTTTACCGCCTGTATGGCACTATAAAAAAAAAAAGACTATTTCCATCCACTGACAGCTCACAGTGAAGACTGACAAGAAGTCTGTGTCTGACTATATTTTCACGGAAAACTTAGCACCTTAGTCTGCTTGCAAATCTGAAACATAGTGGTTAATGTCAGTTCTTTATTGCGCCCCACAGTCTGAGAAGGGGCTATTGTGATTCTGCTGTCCTTTCCACCTTTTTCTTTTAATTTGCGGTAGGACCACCCTTTTCATCACGCCCCAGATCGATTATAATTTGTTTTAAGGCTTAGCGGATGAATGTAAATAGCCAGGCGTTGAAAAGATCTCGGCTCACACACAGGCAGTCCAGGCAATCAACTGGGACACTGATAGTGAATTCATCGTTACTTGTAATCTATGTTCTTATTAGACAGGAGAGCAAATACATTGTGTAATACAATATCAGACTCAGCCATAAAATACCACAATACATGTGCCATCTCTGTGTTTACACACTGGTATAATGTGCTTTCTTTGTTTTGTTTTTCTTTGATACTCTCTTACACTGAAGATATACGAAGGAAAGAGGGGAAAAGCCAGAGGCCTGAAAAGGCTCATGATACAGTCCAATTGACTATTGATTACTTTTAGACAAATGTTCCCTGTACCTGTCCTTTTATCATTGCCGTTTTTTCTGAAAAAGTTGTCTTCTTAAAAACAAGTGCTATATTTCATATGGTCCAATGGATAATTCTGTAATTACAAAGCACATATATTCTCTGTGCCTATACCAGAGTTGCAAAACATCTGCGAGGGAAGACCTAAAAGTCATTAATTGACATCATCACCCTGACTGCATATATTTGGCCACGTGCACAATTTGCAACTAAGAAAAACAAACAAAAAGTTAGTGGAAAAACACACCAAGTATGTTTAGAACTATCGATTGTAAGCCAGAGCGGGCTCAACCAGAAGCAGCTTCACGCATTTATGATTCATTTTCAGTCTGGGGTGAACACGTCCTGCTCTGACTGCAGCTTGAAGGGACCGCTGCCTGAGGACTGGGCCACCTCTGAGCGCTTTGGGAGAGGGGAGGGGCTCACGACAGCACCTGCTTGTCATTGACGAGAGCAAAAATGCAATAAGAGCTTTCACAATAGAGTCAACAATCACACCTGAAAAAGGTTAATGTGGAAGCTTGACTGCCATATTGGATGAGGACTTTGATTCCAATGCATTCAGTTTTATTGAGAAAAGAGGACTTTATATAATTAAATTAAAATTGCAACCCGTTTCACACAGTTTAATTTGTTACAAAAATACACATTAAACATTTGGGCTTTCCCCAAAAATTTTCTGTAGATAGTAGAAATGCTGGTTATGTTAGCTACTCAGGACACTACAGTGCTTGTTTTGAATTGGGGCAAATGTAGTACTTAAGAAATACAACAGTGTGATATCATGCGGGTCCACACAGGCCCATCCATCTACAGGTGATCCCAGTCAAAAAAAACAAAAAACAAGATGAGGCGATGAAGTCCGGAACTTTAGTTCTTTATATGGGCTTATACCAGCTGCATGTTTAAGAAGAACACGCACAAAATCACATTGAGATTATGTTTAACGCACCAAATGCCCTGCTCCATCTTGTGGCATATTTTAATTCAGCTATTATACAGATAGAGGCGTCAATGTAACCAGAAGATACGGCAAAGTGGAGGGGTGAAAATGATGAATATTTCTGGTCATGCCAGAACAGGATCCTTCTGCATAAACTTCATTGTCCAGCGCACTCAAACAAAGAGGCCACTTCTCCTCCATCCATACAAGTTTTAATTGTTTGTACAGCTCGCGGGTAGATGCATCTTTGTTAGAACGTGTACACTCGGCAGCTCCTGAGTTATTCATTAATTGTGCTCTGGTGGGTCGTTGTGTAATTGTTTCTACCACCACACTGGAAGTGGCTGGCCAAAGGAGCTTTGTATTAATTTTCCCCGGCCACAGCCAAGGGATTAGATGTGCTTTCCCCTGGCAAGACTGTTTGGCAGCCACACTTATCTGCACCGACTTACAAGGCTTATTGAACATTAGCATGCAATTATCTTTGATGGTCTAACTTTCCTGCTGGCTGACAAGACCCAATGATTCCCGGTTAGGGCTTTTTTCAGAGGACATGAATGGCATGAATATCAAGGTGGATAGAAAGCAGAGAAAATAAAAACGTCATCCAGTTAAAATGGACTCTCAATAAAGTTGGTGGCTTACTGGAACACACTTAAAATCCTGATTGATTTTGAAATGTTTTGCGTGATTCATCAAGCACTGCTATATATCAGTTATTTTTTTTCCCTCTCAGTTGTCATTTCTCCCCACATTATACGACTGCTGTGTGCAAGGAGGAGATATCGCCAACGGAGCTACTGCCAAAAGACCTTTTTGAGCCACATCTTCACTGCCATGAAGAATTTAGAAACCCATATTCACTTTTAAACTTTTTAACCATACAATATATCCATCGAGCCATAATTGCTAAGGTTAGATATAAGAAACAGCACGGAGAAGATTCAGCCATTTTGACTGTGAAATTGTCGTATTAACAAATAACACTTCTTAAAAATGAAACAATCTGGGCGATTAAAAACATATCAGATCACCACAGAGAGCACAAATGTGGCATAAAATGCTAATAAAATGTCTATTAAACAAAACATGGGGTGCTATAAGTGGGAGCATGGTATAGTGGGTAAAACCTCAATTCAAAGATTTTTTTTTTGTATGATTTGTGGTCCTCTATTGCCCGTGTAGCCCTGTTATAGAACCCAGGTCAAGGTTTAGTCAGCCTCTCCACAATACTATTTGTTACCTCAGGTGGTAATAAACAACCTAAGAACACCATTTGATATGTTGATAATATGCTCTTTAATTTACATTTGCAATGTGGCTCTCTTTGTTTGAATAGCTTTTTTTTTTTTTTTAAAGCTCTTTATAAAGTCCCAACAGATGTGACTCCGCACCAAACTATTTATTTTTTCAAAAGATGATCAATCATTGTGAACACTTTAAAATGCCGCTCCTTCCTTCTGGTTTCCCCATTGACACGCCTATAAGTACTCTGAGAATTCAGATAGTCAATGGATGTTTTGCTTTCTTTTTTTATTCATTCCCTACACACCGCACCGCTATATTGATCTAAGACTGGTTTCAGAAGCTCCTAATAGTTTTATCAGAGCAGGAGTCAGTTTTTCTTCTACTCGATTACTCCACAGCCCCCAGATGCCTCCAATTAGAGATGCCTCTACTTTCCTTTAGATCGCTTAATTCCCTTGCACCTCTCCCTCTCTTTGTTTGGCATCCTCTGTCTATCACACATTTCCGCTGATTGCCTTTTGCTCCATGCCCATGTTCAGTTGCCTCTCAGAGGGAGTGAGCAGAGAAGGAAGATCAATTCTCTGCCCCACTAACAGTCAATATGAAGTCAATGGCAGAGAAAAAGAGACTAGGCAACTCTATTGATGACTGAGGAGATGTTGTCACACCTGATTTTCTCTTTATATCTTGCTCACCTGGGGCCCTGTGATAACATTGGCATTGATTTGAACTAGCCAGTCCCGTCTAATTCAATAATGGTAGAGGTGGAGGTGAATCAAAGGCAATTAAGCTTGTGTGTGTTCTCTATTGTGGCTGGGAAATGCTGGAAACTGCTGATAATAGGATACGCCAAACTAAGTGACTTATTAGAAGAACTGTGTGTTCGTTTGGGTTTGTTTAACTGTAGTGACTGGTGTATTTGGCTAAATCTGTGGTTTGTCACCTTAATGGGAAAAGGAAGAGCCTATTGCATCTCTCCCGCACACACAGAGAATAAACATTGTATGGGTTTGCTTGTCCTATCGGAAGCAGTGTGTCCTTCCTCAAGTCAAAGAATCATTGAGTTTGAATTAGAATGAAATATATGAAAGGGGATGTGGGTACCAGCTCCTGACTATTTTTGTTTTTTATTTGAATATTTATATCCTTGTATGTCAACTGGTTCTACTATTATGAAGTCACAACCCCATTTATTATTGTTGTTGGTTTATTAGGTAACCAACATGCATCCATTTTTTCCCGCTTATCCGTTTCCGGGTCGCGGGGGGAGGCAGTCTGAACACTGTCACCCAGATCACATTGCACCACTTAAGAACCTTCCTGCAGGTGGTGAGCCCACAGGAAGGTGGTGCCCGGCGTGGGACAGGAACCCACTACCTTGAGATTGTGAGTCTATATTCAAGTATCATCTAAACTCTCAAAGGTATAACTTTAGAATTAGGTTGGGGCTCACCAGAAATGCAAAGACAAAACGATTAATAGGGAGTCAGAGTTAATGGGACACAAACAGGATTTTAGACTGAGGTGAGCGGTATAACACAAACGTCAAGGGGAAACTTAATGGGGCTCTTAAATCAGAGCCTCACCGCTCCTACAGCAGCAGTCACATCCTTACACCCTCCAGTGAAAGCTAGTCGGAAGTACAAAACCTATTTCTCTCCATCTTACTGTGGCATCAGATGAGGAAGACAGGATTATCTGATGTCTAGACAACATTTTGAATTTTGAGACATGTCTACTTTAGTTACTGGTTCTATACGTTGTACGGATGACTTGCCAGATAAAGTGGACATGGTCCATTTCATAGATGAAGGTCTAGACTTTATTTGCTTGTTCCATTTGTTTCCTCATATTTCTGAGTCTATACCAAGCAGCAAACCTAAAAAATATTGTCCCTCCATTGATTTATCCAATTTATGATTGCAGGGTGCAAGAACTGATCCCAGGTGATTTTGGGTGAAGTTTCAGCCTATTCAGGGCACCAGTTCCTCACGGGGCCAACACAGAAAGACAAACATTCACTTATATTTACATTCCCACTCAGGGGCAAGTCAGTCACTAATGAATGTCTGTAGAAATGCATACGGAAGCCTGTTCAGGAATGCCAAACTAGATATGAAGGGATGACCTTAATGAGATTTTGGAGAAAAAAGAAATTGGAATAAACCAAAGTTACAAGGACCTTTTTAGCACTACAATCAGATTAGCTCATTTGGACTTGCCCACACATTTGTAGGAAAAATGAAAAAAATAAAAAAATAGCTTGCTTGACTGATTGCATTCACAAATTGACCACCTTAAATAATAGTGAAAATGTGTACCGAGTTTGAAATGATATTGTGCTAATGCGAATAGAACGATGTACATAGAAATGAACCGAATGGCAAAGCGAAAGCATAATTGCTCCTGTTTGTGGCTTTTGCGAGCAGATATATAAATTTACCATCCGTGCAGCATTCAATCTAGATTACTTGAGAAAGTTAAGAAACATGTCGGGTTTTTGCATCATCAAAGTAAGGATGCACCAATTCGTTTTTATTTATTAGGAAAATCGATAAAACCTTGAATAAAATATAATTCAAATCGAAACATACAACAATGAAGCACATTTTCGACATGGTGAAACAGAGTGTGTTTCAAGGAAGTTTGTCACAAATGCAGCTGTCAGGTGTACTGAATGAGGAGAATGAGCAGAATTAGTCTGGCAGACTGTGTAAGACAAACAGAGACGTGAACTGATGCAAGACAAAGAGCTTGTTGAGCAATAACTGCTCTACAGCACATACAAGTTATGCTTCCTGACACATAATTTGATTTTAATGAACAACAAGTCACAAAGAATGAGGCTCAAAGAGCCTGCTTCCATCGGCGTCCGTCTGCAGGGCCGCGCTAATAAAGTGCCTGGCACAAAGCACCTGGGCAGGTAGACGGGGAGCGTATACATTTGGTTTGATCCCAAGCCTGTTCCCCACACTGCATGCATTTGTCTAGTAGACTCGTGAATTTGCATCACGTTAGCGCGTAAAAGTGTAGTCCTGTGAGGGAGTCTTTCTGCAGGTCATTTCTTCCATTAATATCACATCTGTGTATTTGTGTTGGAAAAATTGTAAGTGAGTGATGGGCTCAAGTTCTCAGCAGCTACCTGGCGATAAATATTAAATACCATACTAGCATGTTGGCAAAACCATCTGTGATCATCAAAATGGCTAGTGCATTACAATAAGATTACCGGTAGGTTTATTTTGTAGTAGGATAAAATCAGATACACCCGACAGGGAAAAATAACAGCACACTGATTAATTCCTTATTATTTTCTGATACACATATTTTTTCACGGCACTTGAAGTATAACGTTGGACTGATTAACTGCTTATTTAAAAGTTTAGTTTGATCTTTGCCATTATCATCTTGGAGAGACGGACCAGGTGTGAGGAACACTCCTCAGGTTGTGGACTGACTGATTAAATAAGATTGATGAAGAGAAAGTGGAGAGAATGAACACGGAGGAGAAACGAAGCCAAACCATTCAGATGAATCAGCCAAGTCAGCACAGCCAAGCTGTCGGAGGCTCTGTAGTGTTTTTGCATGTCGTGCCTCTAACAGATTCCACTCTACTGCATGGCGAGGGCGACTTAGTGAATGAGATTATACACAGTATATACAGTGAGGAAAACAAGTTTGGATTTTAGACCTTTGGAAGTGAAGATATTTTTTTATTTTATTTGTGAAAAGTCCTTACTTGGCAAAAAAAACATGTATTTACCTTCACTTCAGTGATGTGATTTATCCAGCTTCCTACTAATTAAAAAAAAAAAGTTCATTTTACACGGCAGAAAAAGGCATAGAGTCCTCCGCTCACTCATGCAGGAGCTGAAACTCAACCACAACAGGTGTTATGTCACGGTACAACATATGAAGTGTGTCCCCGGGCACAGAGGCACAAATGCACAGAGTCTGCACATGATTCACAGCGTCCCTGCAACAGGTTGGCATTTTTCTCACATCTCAAGAAGAGGCAACACAAGTGATCAACAGGACCGCCATAGACAAACATACAAACTGTGATTGGTTGAGGCATTTATTTACATATAGACTGGACTTGTATCATTTCTCATGATCAAGGTGTCTCGATAATAGTATCAATATATGTTTTTTTTGCCTCCATCTTGGTCGCTTATATCTATATGTGTATATAAACAGACATATTTATATAATTATCTATTTATAAATGCATAGCCTGTTCACTGTGAGCAACTATACTGTCTAACTACTTTATGCAATGTGAAACCGCTGCTGTGATGACCAAATTTCCCCACATGGTATTAATAAAATCTGATCTAATCTAATAATAGTGTCAAGCTGATTTAAAATAGTGAGAATACTAGCAGGGACAAATACAACATATATTATTTCTCTCATATTGGTTCCTCTATATTCTCTCTTTTTTTTTTTTTCTTCCAGTAAAACAATTACAAAGACCCAAAACTTATTTAAATGTAAGAGCCAGGCTCCGTCATACCGTAAGAAAAAGTTTTTATATATATATTACCCCATCAGAACACTTTGTTCTCGATTATTGGAGGCTCCTCAAGTTTCTAAAAGTAGATTGATCCTCTCTTGTGGAACCAGATCACAGTTAGGGACGCAACTGGGACTAACGACCGTTCCGAACACAGCCTCTTCTTTTAAGATCGGACTTAAAAGTTCCACATTTCATGCATCTCTATCTTGTGCATGGTTGACGGAGACTGGATCCAATCCCAGTTCACTATAGGCGCGAGCATCACAGGACGAGACAAGACAATTACACACACACTCACATTCATAAATGGGGGCAATTTAGACTCACTAATCAAATCCACATGTATATTTTTGGACAGTGGGAGGAAACCGGAGTCGGTAGAGAAAAACCAAATGCCTGTTGAGAACATGCAAACTCCACACAAAAGTTCAGCCCAGATTTTAACCCATGGCCTTCTCACTATGAGGCAAGAGCGGTAACTAAAGGCCTCTTCATACTCCATAAGAACAAGACGAAAGTTTGGCAGTGCGGGGTCCTGTCGAACAAAATGACGTCATTTCCTTCGGCCAGCTCCTTCTGGCCGAACAAATTTGTTTCAGCTGTGCCAACCGCCCTGGCCGAACTATGTAGGAGCCGCACTGCCGAAACTTCTGCACTGCCGTGTGCTGCGCATGCGTGTTCTAGTTCGCTCATGACTATCGATAATATTTTAATCATATTTAGCTTGTAACAGCGCTACTGTACGAGCGCCGCAGCTCGTTAAAATGTCGGAGTGTAGGCTGACGTGATGCACCTGAACGCATCACGAACAGCTGTCAGCTCCTGTAGTTAAAACTGGACTAACATCGCGCTCGGACAAAAACTTTTTTATAACTGAAACAGTTCAGAGAAATGTATTTCTGAAAGCACTGGAGGCCAGAAATAAACTGTGCAGTTGAAAAGTTTAAACGCCGCTTCACAGACTTGTGCCTGCTGTGAGGGGGCGTGGCCTGCGAGTTCGGCAGCTTCTTATCGGAGTATGAACAGTCCTGCCGAAAAAGCTTTTTTTTTCTGCTGCTGGCTGACGTCACTGCCGAATTTTCTTCTTGTTCTTATGGGTTCAAAAGGGAGTATGCAGGGGCCTTAATGCATCACCATGCAGCTCTCAGTCTTGACCTTTCGGGCAAAATAGATTTGTATATTTGTAGATTAAAATTTGTATTCATATGAATTTTTTTTGTGACACTATGTAAATAACAGTAATTTGTAAATGAAAAAAAAAAAAAAAAGAAAATGAAAAAGTGCACAGACCAAATATTTTGTCATTTTCTTCTGCAAGATAAGAGTGCATGCAAAATTGTTTCCCTGCTAAAAATGCATGAAATACACCCCTGCTGTGGAAAAATCATTAAGGATGAGGCTGGGATTAGATTTATGTCAGGATTAAGGTGTCATGTTAAGGGACAAAGAAATGACCTTTGTCACATAATGCTTTCGTTTGCATTTTCAAAGACCCATCATTCATGCTGCGGGGACATACTTCCTTTAAAAAGTCACATCATGGAAACCAATACAGTTGTGTGTGTCTTTGTTCTTTCATACTGGTGGGGATAGAACCTGATTACACCTTAATCCATTGGAAAGCGGTGTCATTGTGTTGGGAGCAAAATGAAGACCCCATTGGGGAAATCAATGCCTTTTCAGGTGAAGACATGATTTAGAGTCAGGGTATGTAAGTACCAGTTTCTCTTGAGTATGTCGTAAGGCTGCATAACATTGATATAAATCAATGCATTATCCACAGAGGGCACAGAAACCTAATGTGCGGATGATCATCACTGACCGTCGAAGACTCCCAGACGTTGCTTTTCACATGTTTGAGTCATTGTGTAGATATTCACATGTGCAAGCAGACACATGTCAGAAAAATATACTGTCCACACACACACACACACACACACACACACACACACACACACACACACACACACACACACACACACACACACACACACACACACACACACACACACACACACACACACACACACACACACACACACACACACACACACACACACACACACACACACACACACACACACGGACTGTTTCTGCGATAGTTGAGTTTTGTGACCTCCTCACTCACTGACACTCCAAACACCCGCACACATTATGCACACAAGACTAAATGGCGCTGTGTGCATTTACTCAAACTGACAGCTTTTCTGAACAAAGAATGAGTCAAACCCTTGCGTTCCAGACAGCAGCTTGCAGATTTATGACGAATCACATCTCTCATACAGATGATGCACCAAGACACATCTCACCGGTTAAGAAATCTGTTTTATCTAAGTGCCGCTGCATGCCAAACTGGCAGAGATTATGCCTCTGTGACCATTTAGCCTACTTTTTAATTGGCTATAACTGCACACTAATTATCTTTAAAGTAATGGATCGGCTCCATAAAAAATAAAAAAACAGTTCCATTATAAAATGAAGATATAAATATGGTGCGTGCTTCACTTATTAACCCTGCATTGCATTCATAAAAGTGTTGACTTTATAGTCAAAAGTTTATAGCTGGTGAATGCTCTCATACATTCTGCGAAAAAACTGTGGTAAAACAGGTACTCTCAACCATCTTCCTCCCGAGCTTGTAAACTGTGGAGTAAATAAGAAGTCGTATGTATACGTCAGCTGCCCATATTAAAAAGTGATCAAGTGGAACATTATAACACCAGTTCAATACTAAATCTAGAATTAGTGAAGAAAAAGCATCCACTGTCCACGTAGCAAATGTTTAGATGTGCACCATACTAATGCCAGATGGAGATTAGGTAGTTTATCAGTCTTAGTTCATCTCACTTGAATAGTAAGAATATAATAAATTGGAGGCAAAAAACGGATATTTACCACTGATGCAGGATTTTATGAGCTCAGGGTGAAAAGGGACTGTACTTTATATTTCACATGCGTGAAGCGGAGAGCCGAAAGCTTTCCAAACAAAAGTGCTGGTGTGTAACTGTGGGTGTGGTGTTTGATTATGTGGCAAAGCTGTCATGTCGCTTTCCCATTTAGATTGTATCTCCTCAGGGGGAAACACTTGTTCGTGCGTCTGCTGCGTAGAGTCACGGCATGGCAACCTCGATTTCATCACCGAGACGGGCAAAGAGAAAGGAGAGTAAGAAATGAGTGTTTGTCGCAAGTGCAGGTCTGTGTCCGTGGTGTCTTCATGTTATTTAGTTTTTTTTTTTTTTTTCCTCCCCGTCCTCGTGTGTGCTGATGCATACCATTTTGTGTGTACTCTTAAAATATGCCTGCGAGCGTGTGAACAATGAAAATTTAATGAAACCAACTGGTAGCGTATGATTGTAACACATCACATTTCCATCCGTTCGGCACGGCTTTGATAAAGCCGGCCTCCCCACTTTTGAGTTGGTGTTGTAAAAGTTCAGGTATGCACCACAAAGAGTATTGACCTTTCTGCCCGAATGCCATCAGAATTGATAATCAACGAATTAAGTGAATTAGAGGCTGGCAAGGGCATTTAGAAAAGGGTGAGGGATGGATATGTGAGAGGGACTGTAATGAAGTCAATGGTGCGAGAGTAATGCCCCATCACCCGGCACCGACAGCACCCCTGTCACACATACACACCACCCTACTCCTCCCAACCTCCTGCAATACCTCTGGGCATTGGGGCAGAAGATATTAAAAAACTGTGGCACATCCTTTTCAAGGACGATTAAAGAATTCTCCCCATTCGTGCCCTTATTTACAGATTGCCACGGACTCTGTGGAGATGGCTCAGAAGCAATATTTTGCAAGCTAAAATTGATATCAAGATCTTGTTTACTCGCTGAGGACTGGCATTTCCTTCTCTTCCAATGCGGCGCGTGCACACACACTTCCACAAAGGCATCTGTGCCTTTGCAAGCCAGTTTTGAGCTGACATTAAAGCCTGTGAGATAGCAGCTGCCTCTGACAACCATATGCTAATTGATGATGACACTCAATGAAAAACCACAGGAAACCTCGTAGAGCAGCTTTGCAACATGCTGAGCTATGGAGCGATTTGAGTAGTACATCTTACCTACCCAATCCATCCTTGGTGAATCTTTAGAAACATGCAGTGCACAATAGTCCCCATTTCTTTCAAATCCAGCACATTGAACCATTTGATGAGCTTAAGTTACAGCTGTGGACTGCGGTTTAAGTAGCTCTAGGATACATTTGTACATTACTTCATCATAAGATATTGTAGGGAAATAATCTAAATAGCAAAGACAGCAGTTTTGTGTTAAATAAAGTGTAAAAAAAAAAAAAGAAGAAAAAAAAAAGTGCAATAATGTGAAAATCCTTATTACAAAATTGACATTTGACCCCAAAGCCATGGTTTGGTCCAATTTTGTGTGAATATAGAAGGTCTCCAATTAAAAGGAAGTTGCTCGAAAACATATCTGAATTGTTTGGGACAAATTATTCCTTTAGTCACTCAAAACACCCCCATACTCTCATGAATGCTGACCTGTACATGGGCCTTTTCGCCTCTGGTCCTGAGTACACAGCATCCATCGATTTCTGTGCTTTCAAAAGTTTCAGAAGACAGCATGATCTCTGATGATCAATGCAAGAAACATACAATTTCAGCCTGAGAAAAATGCACTTACATGTCTCTGTACTCTGGCATGGCTGACTAAAAAAAATAAAAACATTGCAGTTGTACGATATTCATATCCAGCCTCCTGATACTTTACATCTTCACCAGTTCAAAAAATATATCAAGTCTGTTTAGTTAAAAGAAAAAAAATATGTATTAAGAAGGTCCTATTTACAGTCGGCACACAGTCATTGAGACTGAACCCAATGTACCACAAAGACAGAACAGCAGTATTAGAAATACACACCTGAATTGTGCACAAGTTATTTATACAGTTTTTCATGAAGTCCTGCTAGTCTTGGCTAATGCTTTTAGTTGTTATTGGATGTTATCTTTGCATCAAATCGCTGGTATAAAAATTCTAAATCTGCTATTGTTTCTACTAGATCCAATTTTGCAGTTTTGAATTTTGATGCCTTCTCTGACATTTGAATAAAACTCAAGATTTAAACTTATCCTTTACTCAACCTCACATTTTTTCAGTAACTGGGGTTGTATGCTTGCTTGTGTAATGTCCATTAGACAATCAACAGCTATATTCTGCTGCAGTTGGACTTTTATATGTAGGACGTTGTGAACAGTTTGATACAAGCCGTGTAATTGCAGATCCCTCTGTCGACAGGTTAACCCTGTGAGTCTCTTGCCTGGATTGTGGCATTCCGCTGCTCCCACCGAAATGTCATTTCTCCAAGAAGGATTAATAAAGTATACTTTCATATTTAGACAAAATCTTTTTCGTCTAACTTCGTCAAGGTTTCTCAAAAAAAGTACTCATAACAAACTGTGATTCCCTCCAAATATCAATTTGTCATTTGAAAAATAGAATGTAAAAGAAAAATGTAGAAAAAAGTTGGCATGTAAAGTAGAAAGAGGTTGTAATGAAACCTAGAAGGTAATGACATCACGTTCATGACGAGAGATGTGATGACATTTCTTAAAAATCTATCAGAGATGCGTTTCCTGCTGGTGATAATGCTCAGTTTTATTCTCCATTACACACACACGGACACACGCAGAGCCTGCTCTGCAAGCTGAACCTCATGATGGTAACAAGAATGCCCTGCAGCTACCAGAGCTCCACAGTTGTTTTCCCAACATAAGTAGTCATAGGCTGACAACCAGAGGTAGTGGAGAGTGTGAGCAATCATGGACCCCACTCCCACCCACTGGCCTTTTCAGTTTGTGTAGTCTGCCATCCGATACATGTCTGAGCAAAAACATGCCTCACCATGACATCTTCATGTCCGTGCCAGATTTGACAAAGTGACTATTTTAGGCCAACTTTTGCACTGCTGCACATGTGAGTCATGACATACGATGCAAAAGGGCAGTCATGGGCACCAGTGAGCCAAATCAAACTGAGCAGACTCCCACAGATAAGAGAGTTACCCGCCCGTTCAAATTAATTTTATCTACAGTATGTGCTGGCATGTTATAATACTTTGAAGTTGGATAGCAGATAGCATCAGAGGCCACTGTTTGTTCAAAAAATGACTCTTCAAAGTTTTTTTACTTTGAGGACACTGTTGTTGATGTGTCCAAACAATGCTTTGTACAAGGTGCTACAACACTACTTCGACATGATGACCATTGAAGTCACGCTAGGCATTTGCTTGATTGTTGCACAACGACTGGCTTTTCACCGTCCGTTCACTTTGTTTCTCTCTGGTCTAACTGGCCTGGGTCAGACTGCCAGATGGCCTCACCAAGTTCAGTTTAATCAAATGGAAAAAGAAGATGAAAGGGGTTTTGTCCTTGTACTTCGGTTTCAAATCAAAGCGTCACTGTCATCTTTGAGAATGTTTCATCTCATAATAACTTGAAAGCTTGTTTTGGCTCTTTTAACTACTAAAAGTAACCTTCTGGAGCCAGGAGAAGCAACGCTGCATGTGGAAACAGTCTTGGAGAGGGAGAGCACCGCCTGGTAAGCCACCTTCTGCACAAACAAACTTGATGTTTCTTATATTTATTTTTGACTATTTTCCTCTCAACAAACTTGTGATGTGTTCATAAAAAAAAAAAATGTCCTGAGGAGTTAAAAGTAAAAGAGGAGAGTGGGGTGATGAATGAGTCAGCTCCCCCTCTGGCGTTGTGTCTGTCTTTTCCTCTGACTCTCGCTCTCTCTTCTATCACTGCCCCTTTCTCCATCTAATTAGATCTGTCTGTAACCTCACTGTTCCAGCCCCGCTTTTAGTTTTCTTTGTCTAGCAGCGGCGCTTGATCCCATGTACCACAGCTCAATTCGCAAATGGGATTTCAACCCACCACAGGGACATTTTCCCAACTTCTTCTTAAAACAAGCCCACTTTATTATAGCTGCACCCAACATGAGGTAGGAGGCAGTTTGTTTGAGGGGTACGGAGAGGCCTGAATAGTCATGATGTGAAAATATAAATTCATGCTATGCCTCGCTTATAACCAAGCTCTTTGGAGGACTTGTGTAACAGCGGTGAATAAAGGGCAAATCTGTCAATGAATCCCCATTTGGTTCGTCTTTTCTAATGCCTCTTCATCTCACTGACTGATGTATTTTTAAGCAACGTCTAAAGCCAAGATGAAAATGAGCGCTGGCCTGCGTACAACACTCAGGCAGGTACTATGTTTCTTGAGTTACACAAACTATTCAAGCTGACCAAGTGTACTAATGTCCTGCATCCACATATTTGATGCTCACAGTTTCTTTTGAACGATAAATGTCATTAATGTCTTACTAATGTACTTCAAAATAAAAATAGAGCATAGCCAACTAAGTCAATGATCATAATAAATAATTGAGAAATGTATTTCTTTTATGTTACAGGTACAAAAAAGAATTCTTTATCATCATCAAGCATTATCTTTAGTCTATTCAGGTGGTTTGAAGTTGCTGGAAGACTTGTGGGGCAAGCGTGTCATCTATCAATATTTCTGGTTTCATAAAGTATTTATTTGATATATTTATTTGATGCTATATGTGAGTAATGATGTTCACTTACAAGTCAACAGATTTTCAATACTTTGTGGGGATCGGAAAATATTCAGTTTGTCACAAGCATAATGAAAAACGGGAGGGTTCTTATACATTTAGCAATTATTATGTTTACTAAACTTAGCTTGTACTGCATGCTATGATATTTTTAGTTAAATTCCCATGTGTTTTTAAATTGACTGTATAACTTTTAAGGGGGCTTGGGATAACAAAAGGCCAAACATAAACAATGGAAATCACACTTCAAAGCAGTTGTCCGTTGTGTCTTCATGTTTAAAAGATACTTTATACCCCTGATTCATGTATTGTCTGAGTTTATTGCAACTTATTGGCCCAACAGTAGCCTAAATGAGTGTATTTCCCCAACCACCACCGTGGCTCTTCCCGGTCCATCTCTCCTCCACTCTCTGTAAGCAGGGGTGATGAGATTGCGGGTGAAGGGGTCCGCCTGTGGCCACTGATCCCATTACTAAACCTGTTTTCCCAGTGCTAAGGTCAACTGGCTCTCGCAAGTCATGCAGGAGAGAGAAAGAAAGCAAGAAAGCGTGTGTGTGTGTGTGTGTGTGTGTGTGTGTGTGTGTGTGTGTGTGTGTGTGTGTGTGTGTGTGTGTGTGTGTGTGTGTGTGTGTGTGTGTGTGTGTTTTTGTACATTAGTGGACACACACACACACGCTGATGTCAGTGTGTTCAGAGTGCGAGGTTGTGTGTGTTCCAGAGATTAATGGGCTGCTGAGATCCACCTTTGGTTGAGGCTAACACTAGAGAGCAGACCACATATTACTGTTGAAGTTCTTTCGGCCAAAATAACAACCCCTGTGTGTCGAGATACAGTTTTCTCATTCAAGTGATGGACTCTTCTGGCCGTCTTTTGATAGAGCTTAGAATGGGAGGGAGCAAGAAACATAGAGATACAAAAAAAGAAATATTGCGCAACAGCCCCAAAGACAAAGCACAATAAAGAGGTAGACACTGAGTCTGAGTGAGAACAGAGGAATGATAGAAGAAGAGAAAAACGGAGAGGAATGCTGACAGAGTCCACCCCAAACTTTGAATTTGTCGGGTGGACGTTACTAAGAAATTGTAAATCAATCACAGTCGGGCCACGCGAACAGCAGAATGCCACCAACATATAATGAACTGCCTGTAGTATTGGGGATGGAGTCACAAACAATGGTCGACGCTACAGTTGAAGCAATACTTCTAACCCCCATTTCACCTGTTTGGATTTTGTACACAAAACAAAATATTTCCCTTGTCGATCATAGTGCCTCAAGGTGATAAAACTGTCCCCATTGTTCTGTCATTTGATGGTCTTCATTCAACATTCGCTCGGAGATGTGCTGTATTAGTTTTTTTTTTACTTTTATAATGCTGGAAGGCTGGAAGACAACAGCGAAAAAGAGAGACATCCGTTCAAGGACTGCGGAATGGAGCCAATTTCATTGTAGATCAGTGAGTGTGAACTTACTGGATAAAACATTTATATTTAGTTGTCTTGGATGGACAGAGCTCACACACTGTATACAGACTCATACACAATCCTACACACACACGCACAAACACGTATTCACACTTCAATCTACTGCTCATTTAGCCAGGAGGAGAGGATATGTTGCCAAGGCATAATTCTCCTCCCTCTGCTCTCCTCTCCTCCATATCGGTGTGGAATGCTTTTGAAGATGATAAACTGCTATTTTTTGATTTTCCCTCTGCACTTCTTCCATCTCACAGCTGTCTCTCGTCCAGTCGGACCAGCAATCACACCCATGCAAGCAGAGAAGTGGAGGGTGTACCAAGCTAAGGCTCAGGCTTCGGGCATTGTACTAAGCTCTCCAAGCCTACGGGCGGCCGGGCATGACCCTGCCAGAGTTCCTGTCACACTATCATTTGTTATTATTAAGAGAGAAAAAAAAAGAGAAAAAAATTCAAAGCCAGTGAATGCACTGTATATGAGCATGTATAGCTTACAAGCTTATAAATATCTTAGAATGATTAATTGTAATATACAGGAAAGAGTCTGTTTATGTGAATTACATGTTAATCAAGACAGACTTACAATAGCAGGAAACATTTCATTCTAAGATGAATGTAGAACCATAATCACTGCCCATTTCTAGGCAATTTGGCATGTTGTCCAACTCCTGGCCAAATTTACAAAAACCCTAAAAACTTGCACACAGACCATATCACAATTTAAAGTTGATTGCGTCTTGCTGTCAGCTACCGCCGGTATTTGGAGCCGTGCGATGACACCGACTAGCTACACCTGTGTCGCAGGGTCAGGTCACTTCACTGCTGTTCAGCTCAATGAGTGTTGGGGGGGGGGGCTCCATTTTATCTTCTGTCCTTATATTGAGTATTCTGGAGTCGATGGGTCCCTACATGTGACAATCTATAGCGAAATACTCGCCCTCACCTCTAATCTATTTCAAAATCACAGCTTGACTTGGCATGAGAGATATGTTCATTTATACTTGATCATTTTGAGGCTGTGAATTTGTGTTGGAGCCCAAAGACGACACAGCAAGGATACACAGGCTTGTGTAGCCAATATCTAGCTGTCCACAGGGCCAGTACACTGTACCAATAAATAAAAGTCTGTCTTTAGGGTCAAATTCATAACCTATTTCTTCACCACCTGTGGAGTCAATAGAGTTTGTTGCCTCAGCCCCGGGCAGGAGAGGTTGGATGCTTTTCAAAGGTGAAGCGATAATAAAAATGACTGACAAATGTTGGACAGAAACTTGACCAGCTAAAAGGGAAGAGGACAGGGCTAACAATAAACTTCAAGTTAAACAATACACCCAACCTCTAGGTAGGCTTCTCTTTATTCGTTGAATGAAGAAGCTGAGCTGAACGGACAGGATTAAAAATGAACTACTATGGGAGAGCAATTTAGAGATGAAGTCCTGCTTGTGTGTCAAAATCTCCTATTTTTTTCTATTTTGCTGGAACTACCAAATAGAAAGATAGAGCCGATAGAACAGATGTCCACTCCACCCACATGCTTCTTTTGAATCAGTATAGTTTTGTGCAGATTCAGTGTTAGGAAATGTAACAGCTACAACTAATTGCACGATGACAAATATTCTACTACCAGATAAATAGAGCACCACAAATTATCCAGGCCTGTGCATTATATAGTGAACCACATTATTATTTAAAAAAAATGATGTGGTGTCTTGTAATATCAATATCCTTATTCTTGGCAAGTTTTGCTGGAATTAACCACTTCTGCCTAAAAGAATGTGCTTAAGTCTATTAAACTCCTCAACCAGTGAGCACAAACTATCCAAAAAGTAATTAATTATTCCTTTAGTGTCTCGAGGACCAATCCAACCAGATTTTTAATTAAGTATACGATCATGCTGTAGCGCTTTGGCTATAGAATAAACCCTGTCCAACAGCTGGTCTATAGAAAACACATTGGAGAGGAGAAGAAACTGTTGCACAGTCATCCTTTTCTGACTTTTCTTTCCAAATCATTATATAGAGAAGAGCCCTTGTTAAAAAGCCGTTTGTCTTCTTTAAGGGAAAGTTTGAGACAGGTCAATGAGTGTATCTTTTCCATCATCAACGCATTGAAAGCACTTCATGTTAAGGTCTCAAGTGAAGAGCATGATATGCCCCTGTCAGTCTCCCTTTATTGTTTTTGCTGGAAAGACCATATTTATCTCGATGACAATAAAATGAATGGCATGCCTCTAGAAATCCTTGAAAGGGACTTTAGAAATGACATACTCTGAAATGCACTATTAATCAACTAAGCACAGTTGCTGGTCTATCAACATTAAGCCTGCAATTAACCCGTCTTGATGCAAGAAAGCAATGGTCTTATTTATTTATAAGTCTAAAACAATATGTGATATTATAGTATAGCTCCCATGAGTTTCCGAAAAGTTGTGTTTTCCCCTGTTTACACAGAGATAAAGTCAGAGCATTTTCGGAAAGTTCCATTTTGGGAGCATTTCTCAAAAAGCAGCTTTTGAGTGGCTCTGAGCACCGTTGTCGTGTAAATGGACTGAAATGGAATGAAAGTCTTTCGTTGTCACTTGAAAATAGCGTCATGTAAACGTGGCCTTAAATAGTCATGTATTCCCCGTTTGGCTATTCAGACAGATCCCACCTACGTCATAATGTTCTATCTATAGTTCAGTGATTTACCTTCTTGGTGTTTGGTGTCAAAGTGAGACGTGCAGATTATCTTCACTTCTATGTATAATGTATATGCAGAACGATACTGGTTCACAATAAACGTTCAACTCAAATGGAACCTTTCTAAAGGTTTTTACTAAATGAATTCACATCAATGCCATTTCCACCTTTTCCTGATTTTTATCACACTCAAACTTCCTCCTCTCTTCTAATATCCTTCTCTGCTGTCTACAGCGTATGCAATAATGATTGCTTGTTTTAAAATCCTCTAAAATGTAGCGAACTGAATTAAAGAAACGAACCCACTTCAACTGGGCAGACAGACAGTGAGACAGCTGAGGATGAATGGGTTGCCAGGTTGAGATGAGGTCACGCCATAGTACACAGTCCAACATTGGGACGCTGGCTCTGTCTCAAGGCTCTAACGGTGCCCACTCATGTACCCGCACACAAACGTACACATACGTAATTGCACGAGCTGGCAGCCTGCAGGAACGCTCTCATTCAGCACGGAAAAAACGGAAGTCTGTCGGAATGCAACAGTCCGACTGAGCCTTGTGGTGATGTAACCGCCAGACAGCTGGCATTACCGAGGTTTCCAGATCAGTGTTACACATACAAAAGGATGAATACATACATGCAGACAGACAAGCAAACAAGTTGAAATAAATATATATATTTTCTTGTGACGCAAAATTATCATTCATAAGCCATTCTAGTATACTAGTATAATTCAGTGCATACAGAATCAGATATCATACAGGTCTGCGTTTATTTATGCAATCTCCTGTGTCGAATATCCATTCACTCCCCCCCGCCTCACACGCAAATGTTTATTGGAATGAGCAGGGGAAGCCAAATAGAGATGCACTGATTGACAAAACCACATCTTGGGCTTTAAATGAGGGTTTATGTGTACATGGCGAGCATATTTACAACCGTTAACAAACAGCCTTAGGGAAAGGAGGGGAGCTCCAGATAGAGTCAAAAGAGAGGGAGGTAGCGGAGAAATAAAGTTTATGGAAATGGTGGACCAGCGGAGACCCCCTGACTACAAGCTGCATAATGCAACAAAAGAAGGGGATGATGTTTGTGTCAGAGTACTTTCTAATATTCATACGTTACATTTTCCAACTTAATTGGAATCTGTCAGGGCGCATTGGCCGTGAGTGGCATCACAGCGGCAGCTGGGCTGTTTCCCCACGGCTGATGAGATGCAATAAAAGGGAGAGAGAGGGAGAGAGAAAGAGGGAAGTGGATTGTGCCGCGCTGAATAAAATGCGATTCAGAGTCAATGGGAGTCAAAAACACATTACTGCAAGCATGGGTTGAGTAAACCTGCAAAGGAAAGATTGTTTAAGACAAATACTTCCGCTCATTCAAACCCTTCAACTGTTCCCTCTGGGGTTTGTCTCTCTTCCATCATCTCCATCCGTCGGTCTGTTTATTCAAATCTCACCTTTTCCTCCTACACACAAACACACACCCAGGCACAGTCACACATAGCCATGTGCAGCATCCTTTTTTTCGTGAGGAGTGATGCTTTGTGCTTGGGGTTAACCAAAGCCAATATTGATGAATGCAAAATGTACATTTTGTTATTATTAATGTAGATATCTAAGATCCACATTATAACTCAAAATCCCTGCGAATAGGAATTATTAATTTGCAGAGATTGTCACAATTGCCACAATTTAACACTCTGGTGGTCCAGTGTCGGCTTCACTTTCCATCATAAAGACACCCTGATGACGATTTGTCGAATCGGACAAATAATGCATTCTCTACACGACTTGGTCAAACTAACAGTTGCAGGGTTAAAGCCAACTCATAATAGGCAAAATGCAGGATATACCTAGTTGTCAAATTTGATTAAAACACTCACACAAACTTAGTACTGCACTAAAATATATAGATATCAAATATCTTTATAATTAAAAATATACAATAGATTAAAACAAGTAGATGTTGAGGTGAGTAGGGCCCTTGGATATATACAATTTGTAGAAAACTGAGTTGGTTAGTTCTCCCACCTCCAAAAGTCCCTCTGCTCTGTCAACCTTCATGCTGAGTTGTAATGGCAGATCACATCACCTCAGTCAGCTCCAGTCCAGGGGTTTCAAACTCCTTTCAGTACAAAGGCTACATATACCCTTTTAACATGTTTTTTGTTTGTTTCTAAATGATAGTATGACAATCCAATAAGATAATATTTTAAATGCCCTTATTTCTTTAAGTGAAAATAAATATGCATATGTATTTAAAGATCTCATGTGAAATCAAACATTTCTTCACAAAATTTGAATAAGGTAACGTTGAAGAAAAATAAGCTTTACATGGTGCCGTCTCGTACAAAACACAATGAACTGTCCAAAAATCATGTCATGTAGTATCTCCCCCCCCCCCCTCCCCCCAATAGTTTTGCATCCAAATAGCAACAAGTGACATCACAATCTGCTGCAACATCTGAAATGGCATCTGGCCCATTGCGCTGATGCTAACAAAAGCTTGTGCCTTCTCAAGACACATACTTTCTGCATCCTTCAGCATGCCTGTTTTCACAAATGCCTCTCATGCCACAGCTTTAATGCTGACGATTCTTCACTCGCAATAACACAGTAACTATCCACCATGAAAGCCATGGGACTGCCCATCGAGAGCAGTTAGTGTTCAAATGTATGGAATATCTAAGAATACCCTCCATCGACAAAATCAATTCTGCACTTCCAGGCAGTGGTTGCCTTTTCTTTTAACTTGATGTGAAGATTTGTAAATGCATTTGTGGCATATTTTTAAATCAAGCTGTAAAGGAGGCAGACATAACATGCACTAAAGACTTCTACTGAGCACAGAAAGAAGTGGAACACAATGATCACCAACAACCACTTCTTCTTTTTTTTTTCTGACGTACAAAGAGCTGCTATACGGTAGAGCTGTAACCAGGAAATTGTTTTCTATTTCTGGCAGGTTTAAAACCTCAGTAGTCCGAGTGACTGCCATTTGTGGCTTTGTCGCAGCCTGGCTCTGTATAAGGCTGCTTTATTTACCAGACCAGATTTATGTTTTCGGACCAAAAAGCCCCAGTTGTCCACTGGGTGTTAAGAAGACTTTACGAGGTAAGAGTGCAGAGTTTCAAGCAAATTGCATTCTATCAATAAAGGGTTCGGTTGAAGTTGAAAGGTAATTTTCTTCAAATCTGTTTGCCGGCTGTTTGAGCAAATACTGAGAGTCGTGACTGAGTTATTTTTTTTTCTTCTTAACAAATGAACAGAAAGACGCCTACAGTTCATAGTCCAGAGGAAAGTGTAAAATGAGCTTCGAAAAATCATATGCTTCAAAATGTTCCATAAAAAATATATGTCTCTTCAATAGACTGTGTGTGCTTTTTTTGTTGGGTGGGTTGACAGCTTGTCTGGCTTAAACCTGACTGATATTTCTTTTTCACACTATTCAAACAGTCTTTAGTAATTAATATCAGGAAAAAAAAGTCCTTCCCATCACAACATAAATTGCCTTGACACTACAAAGTGATGGTAACTGACTTTTGCTCAATATGCAATGGAGCTATGTGGGGCTAGAGTATAGCTGGGTATCGTATGTGTGGATGGAGAAGAGAATCTGAAAATGTGAGTTTATTTTGGTGAAACAACTGGGCAAATGTGTCCTTTTTGTGAGGTGAAAGATGCGTTTTATTACTGTAAAGGACTGAAACCCTATTTTTCATTACCAAAAGATGACACTTTTAGTGCTACCAAATGCTTTTTGCGCTACATGACAGATTGTGATTGACCAGTCAGTAGATATTACAAGGTGAAAATGAGACAGCAGGCAGATGAAAACACAATCACACATACAAAACACACACATATGGTCACATCCCTTCATCCGCAGCCAAAATTCAGTCACACACATACACACACACAATCACACCAGGCATATAGCTGAGAACATCTGGAGCCGGAGTCGACTGGAAGTCAAGCCACAAAGCTGGCGGTGAACCAACACAGACGGCCACAGATTCATGCACACACGGCTCTCTCAAGCTCTGCGACTCCAAAATTCACCACAATGACTTTGAGAAAGCTCAGGCCCTCTCCATCAGCTCTGCAGGAGGTCTGGACAAGAGTCAATCCAGGAGCATGTATTAGTGGATTTAAATTTGAAAGTACAGTCTGCTTGCATGCAAAAATGCTGCTTTCATCTTCTTCAATAGTAACATTGACGAGCATGCGGGGGTTTTCACTGTATACGCCAGATTCTCCCCAAGTCTAAAAACATGTTTGGGATTATTTTGTGACTCAAAATTGCTGGTCAGTGTTAACGTGATTGTCTGTCTGTTTTCTCCTTTTTACTAGTTTCAAAACAAATACAGAGTCAAAGAATGTGATTAGCACACATACATATTGTGTTGACTGTAAAAATGTCAGGGTGCAGAAGGCAAAGAAGGATTATGACATTATTTTTACCCCTTTCCTAAATCGACTGTCACTCAAAAAGTTCAAATGTACAATGCTGCAGGAATTCTACAAACATAAACTGCAACGCATACCAAATACAAATAGGAATACTGTGTATCAGCTGTGATGAATGCTGCATGTTTGTGTGTGCAAAACATGATGAGTGAAGACAAAGTAGAGATGTGTTGGTGAGCTTCAGTTAAAAGCCTTATCATTTGAAATGTCTAGCCTGGTGAGACTCTCAAAGATGTGATTGCACCATCAGCTCTTTCTGGTTGACATTTAATAAAAGTCTCCCTCCCACAAGAATCAAAGTCACACATGAGGAGAAATTATCTAATCCTAAATATCAAGTTTGATGTAGAATGTATAACAAAAAAACCCAAAAAAACAAGGATAACAAGTCTAGAGGTGATTTCCATATATTACCATTAATTCAATCGTCATCATTTTCACAACAAAAATAAGCTCCTCTGAATATTATGTTTCTTGACTACATAGGGATTTTATATTATCGGTAGGTTTATTGCCAACCCATAAGATACATAACCTGTTCAACAATAAATAAATTTTGAGTGAACATTTAATTTGTCAATCAGCATTATTTGATGTGATTTATTCCCAACAGACGAGATCTACCAATATGTTTGTTCGTATTCTGAATGAATATTGTCACTTTTGGAGTTTAATCTCTTCAGGATTTGCCTACAGAATATGTTGTGCTTGAGCTGGGTTTTTGTTTTATTTCAAGAAGATACTTCCAGTGACTCAAAAATCCCCTGGCAAAACAATCTTCATACCTAGAATTTGCACATCCATTCTACCAAAATCCCACAGACAGTCTGCGCTTATTATATATATATATATATATATATATATATATATATATATATATATATATATATATATATATATATATATATATATATATATATATATATATATATATATATATATATATATTTCTTTCTTTCTTTCTTTCTTTCTTTTTTTTGCTGAAGCTGAAGCTGATAGTACAATGTGGAAAATTAACTTGCATTATATCAGACTCAACATTTTGACCAGATGAGCTGAATACATTTTTATCACCTATTGCAGGCAGCAAGTGAGCATTCTGTCCTCAAAGCTGATGTGTTATGCTGAAAAATGAATAAGCATAAGGAATTGAGGAGTTTTGAAAGGGGCCATATGCTGATGGCAAGACAATAATCTGGTCAGAGGACGTGCAGTGGTCAGTTCCTATCAAAAGTGGTTTATGGAAGGAAAAGCAGTGAGCATTGGCAGCCAAGACTCACAGATACACATTGAGACTGAATGTTGGTCTGTGTGGTGTAATCCAACTGATGAGTCACTTTATCTCAAACTGCTGAAGAAACTAATACTGAATTTGATAGAAAGATGTCAGAAGACACAATGCATTGCACCACTGGATATGGGGCCACACAGCATGCCATTGCTGATTATTGCTGGAGAACTACGGATGACCACATTGGACTGATTATCTACCGATGATTCAAGTGAAGGAATGACAAGAACATCAAGCAAATGGTTTGCTCTTCCAAGTATGTCTAAGATAATGCAGTGTCAGTGCCTAATGGCCTGAGAAACACAGACTAGAAAGAGGCAATCAAAAATGTCAGAAGTTGGTGGTAAAGTTCTTCTCCTCGGGAATACAGGCGCTATCTGTCATTCATTCAAAACGTTGCCACGATAAAATATCACCACCTACAAATGAGTTGGAACTTGTCATATTAAATGTAATGTTACGACTTTTGATACCAGGGAATGAGTCCTCATGTAGACAATATCTGCCAGGATGTGTTGGCCACACCATTTGACTTGCTGTTATGACAATTAGTTAAACTTGTCCCGAATAGTTCCATTATTCATTATCAGTATTATAACTTCACATGGTCATTAATATAATGGATAGAGAGTTTTGATCCACTATATAATTATTTGAACTGAGGTCCAGCAGGAATAATGTTTAACCTAACTGCATACGCTCATCTTTCCTTCCCTTTCATGCAAGAGAAGATTTGGCTAGAAATAGATGATTAGATGCTACTTACAGGAGACACTACTTCACAAGGAAATATGTTCTTCCAGGAAGGATTACAGAACTACATCAAGAATTAGACCTATATCGTGACAGGCGAGGAAAAGGCATTACATTAGGAATGGTAAAATAACTTTGTTTTGAGAAGACAAAAGCGAAGAGTAAAAACAGTGCAGCCCCCCAAAGCTAGAGCATACCTACACGAGATTATAGAGCCAACTTTGGGCTGGCTGACAAAAATATGTTTATAGCTCCCACGACAGTTCTTTCACGCAGCTATTTTTCTCCCATGTCAGAGGCCGAGCCTCTCAAGGTGTGTTATCATTTAGTGCGGTAAAGAAGTTTTCTGCTGGCGAATTGATTCTGTGGGTTGAAGGCTGCCCGTCTCCTCTCCATCCTCCAGCAAACCCAGCCAGACCGAACCTGATGCATTTGTGCCCACATACTCTTTCTGTACTCATCCAAAAACTGAAAGGGGTGAGCACGAAAAGCCTCCTTCGAGGGAGGAGTGTGAAACCCTCCTTGAAGGAAAAATAGGGCCTTCCATCTCTTTTTCCCTCCACCCAGCTTGTGCGTTGCTCACAAAGGCAGCAGACAGGCGGGTAGAAATCAATTCCATAGAGCCACCAGATGAAAGTAAGGTAGAAAAAGAGCAGAGAGAGACAGAGAAGCTGGATGAAGATTTCACCGGGCAAAAAACAAAAATAACCAATGATTGCTGGCTGGTCTTCCACCTATGTCTGCACAAACAATACAGTGGAAAACTGTGGCATAGTAGGTGGCAGGACACGTCAACTTTTATTGCACTACTGGGATTCCAGCAGTGCGTTGTAAGCCTTGCACCCTGCTGGGTCTGAAGTGACCCCCCCCCCCACTAAGCCCAAACGTCAGCAAGTTTTCTTTCCTAAGACAGTTTTACAAAGATCATTACAAGGAGGTATTCTCAGCAAGTAAATACCTTGGTTCTTGTGTTGTATTAGGTAAACTTTCAATGCGTTATTGTAATGTAGAGTATTACAAAAACAATATAATCTGTAGTGAATACACTGTTTATACCGACCAGCAGAGCTTGGAGAGCCAACTAGTTTGTTGACTTTGTTGTTTTTGGTCATTTCTTTCTTGAATTAAGTGCTTCAAACTCCTGCTCTGCACCAATCAGAATTGTTATGATTTTCTTTTTCTTTCAGACATAAAATTCTGTCATTTGAATTTGCAGAGCATGACTGCTCAGCCCATGGATGCAATTCACAAATCCCTCAGTCTTTTGTACATTCATATATTGCACAACATATTGCAGGAATGATACATTTACAATATGTTGTGCAGTGAGAGAGAGAGAGACAGACCGAGAAAGACAGAAATGTTCACAGGTGCACCACTAAAAGCTGCACCATGTGGTGTCACACCCCTAAAGCTCACCAGTGAGAGCTTGAAAATCTTCATGAGACAGGAAACATTCAACAGATCTGTTGGAAAAAAATGTGCGCTTACAATTGACTGCACCTGAAGGGCTTCCTGTAAGTGAGGAATTTGAAGTGATTCTACAGTAAACATTACAAAAAGGACTCCATGGTTCAGCCATAGTTCTCCCAAACACTGAACCTTTGAAATCAAACCACAACTTATTTATTGTACTCTCTTTTGTTTTCCCCACCTTGTGTGTGTGTGTGTGTGTGTGCTTGTTTCTTATCATTCTGGTGGTGTAACCGATAGAAATGTACAATATTAGCAAAGCACTAGGCAGCAATATTGACAGTTACTAAGTGCAGCAAGTGGTGAGCAACATGCTCTAACAAAGTCCAAGGCAATGTCAAGAGCTTAGTGGTTAGTGACAGCAGGTTATCTGAAGGTTACAGTTGAAACCTTTAATGAAAGTGTGGGAGAAATTGCTTTGAAAGCTTATAGTTGGGTATAGAGTTTTCAACAGTAACGAAGAGCTTGTTGGTCATCAAGGATACGATAATGGTCTCGAACATACAGCTATGAGCCAAAAGAGTGACTACATGTACTGCGTGTGCACCGCTGCAGGAAGTGTGACAAACGACCGCAACATCTTCTATAGTCCTCTTGGTTTGGTAGACGTATATTTTGAGGTTAGAGTTTGGCAGTGTTTGTGCCAGCAGTCATTCACATTCATGGGAAAGGAGATGTTGGAGCTTGTTTTCCGAAATGAAGAGGGTAGATCACATCAAAGTTTGGAGTGACAGGCGACTGATTTAAAATAAAAAAAACAACAACAAAATAAACAGTTATGGGTAAAAAAAAAAAAGAAAGAAAGAAAACCAAAATTAATCTTGGGATCGCATACCTGCCAAATCATGTGGAGGTTTCTCATATAGGTTATAAATAAGCTGAGTGGTTAGGCCACCACTTCCAAGTATTGAGGTGATGATAGGTACACACATAGATCATTTTCTGTGCAGATAATTCATTTGTGTAATTTAGGAGTAACGACAAGCTTAAACATTGTGTGAAGAAATAGAAAGACAATTCAGACAATTCATTTTGATGCAAGGACTGGACATAATGACATTTAAATAATGAATTAACATACAGTTTAACCTCAATAGAAATATACAAGTTTAGCGGCTGTTTACGGTCCAAGTCATGGCTGCGGGAGAAGCAGAGTTTGTGTGTGTGTGTATGTGCCAACACACACACACACAACGGCCCTTAGCCAACAGCTCTCAACCAGTTTTAGGATTAACCTATTGATCGATCTTGGCAAAACAGATATGGATGAGGGTGAAAGGAAAAGAAGCGAGAGATCTTCCATCAAAGACTCGATCTGAGAAAGAAAAAGGTAGAATGGAAAACATGGAGGAACGCTGCTGGAACCAGAGTCGGGGAAAGAGAAAATGAATGAGGGTGTGTAGGCGTCTCTATGTGGGAGGATAACCAAGACAGAGGTGGGAGGAACAGAGAACGATGACTGACTGACTGAGAACACATGTACGCAAGAACGCACAGAAATGCAAAGGCGGATAGACCAGAGAACTTCTAGACAACACACTGTGTGTACATTTGTGTGTAAATATGTGAGATCAGGCCCACCTGTGGTATTCATCCAAATGAAATGAGTAGAAGTCACTGCATGACCATGAGCACACTGAGCATGAGGACAGTGATTTGCATGACTTCTAATGTTTATTAAAACCACGCGAATAAACATTTTCTTTTTTGGATTGAATGGGGTTCTTTTTACCTTCTGCTTCGTTTATCTATATGTGTTATCATCTCTTGTCTTTCCTCTGGATGACAGAAGCTACCCCAATATTTCTTTTGCTGTTTGACTGGCATTTTGGGCAAAAAAAAAAAAAAAAAAGTACTTCAAGTCCTCCAGCAGCAGATTTGAGCTGACAAGATATCATCGGATTACAAAGCTCATTTCACTGTAAGTTCAACGTTTGACACACAGGCGCTCGGTTTGGTCAGGCATGCAGATGGAGATGGAACTGTGCTTCTCTCCTCCCCATCATTGTCTGTGGCATTTGCAAAGGGCACTTGCAGGAAGCCTTAGACGCGGCAAGCTACGGCTCCATCTGCATCTCGTGATTGCTCTGTGGGCTGAATATAATAGATGCTTTCCAAACCACTGGAGCGACAGGACACTTTAGCGGCAGGCCATGAAAGTTACACTCAGGTAAAAACCATTAGTGCAATAGCATTAATACCATTTCTTTCTCACTCCCATCGTCTCCTACTAAGGGAAAAGACTACTTCCTGGATGGTGCACTGGCCTTTATCATGCACGGACACACGCAGTCAAGCGAGATAAAACAAAGACATGCTTGCGGGTAATTGGACGAACAGGCAGGGCATTGCTTGGCTGGAGATTGGGGGGGGGGGTCGAAAACACACGGAACTACGAGGCGAGGGAACGCATCAAAGCTTGATTAGCCGCGCATTAGAAAGCAGGCCCACTTTTCTTTCTGCAAGTACTTAGCCCTGACGGAGACCCCAGAGCCTCACGGCCCCAAGCCTGTACCGCTGCAAAGCAAGAAAAACCTGTGTTCCCTTTCATGCTACATGTGTACGTCTAATGTGGAGCGGGGATTGTAATGCTCCTGATGGCAGGCCCAGGTGATTTGTCAAGGATGACGGTACATCTGCAGGAGACGATATTAATGATGCACTGACCGTGGTTACAAGCGCTCTCCGTGCTGAACAAATGCACATGCACTCTTAACACAATGGATTGTATGTGTATGACACACACATACACACTCGCACAGTTAAAAAAAAAAAAAAGCTTTAATCTCTTTACTTGTATCCCTGCTTCCATTTTCTCAATAATGTGACTAAAAATCCCTTTGCTCAATCCAAGTCAAGTCAATAAATAAGAAGACAAATGTCCTATGCTGTACTTTGAGGAGACTTAAGACAAGTGGACAGCAAAACACCCATTAACCCGAAAGATGACATCTCATGAGAGCCGATGTAAACCATTGTACAAAGACAGGAAAGACGGAGGAGGAAGAGAAATTTGGGGAAGTGTACTACGGCCGAGGACACAGAGAGGTGAGAGAGGTTGCGCCGAGCGGCTCAAATGGGCGAGGGTGGCGGGGAGGCTGGGGGGCTGGGGGGCATCTGTCTACTGTTTAATTTGCCATCTGTGAAGCATACCACTGCCAGGGTCTCTAATCAGGCAATCCATCACACCCCCATAGAAAGAGTGTCAATTATATGCTGTCCCAAGGCTGACACTGGACCTCATGCCATTCAAAAAATGTGTTGTCTTCCAATGCATTACGGTTAAGTGTTTTATTTTTTTTTTTGTGTGTGTGTTTTTCTTACTCAGATCTACAGCTCGTTGCACTTCCAAACACTTGTCCCTCTCTGCCTTTTCTTGTCTCGTCAAATGCGTTTCACAGCTCTTTATCACGCCACCCTAACTCTTGCTGTTGCAACACACAGTGTTCAGAGTGGGCATTAATATTAATATTTACATTAACTACTATTCCATCTGCATGAGTCATCTATCAAGTTTTTATGGCTGTAACTTTGACTTAACCAGTTCTATCCAGAAGAAACGTCTCAGCGTTGCCTCCAGATGTGTTTCTAAGTATACTCACCACCAATACTCATAACAATGACTCGTAAATGCCAAAAAAGAAAGATTGACAGTGAAGTCTTTATCCCTAAAAAAATATATATATTTTATGTATTAAATTGTCTATCAGTACATTATAACCGAGATTTGCTCAATAGAAATTGGAAGGTTTTATGCACCTCATTGGTACATTCTCTTCTTTGCATTGTGAAGATGTCACTTGCATGTGCTGACGCCCCAAAAAAACTATGTTCTTAGACAATGGTTTTAACAAAGGCATCCAAACACATAATGCGACTCTAACCACAGAAGTGTGATTTCATTGCTGGGATGTGAAATCATGACCATTCCATATCTTCTTTTAGTCCGGTTTGTGTGAGAGAGGGAGAAAGAAAAGGATTAAAAGGTAAATGAAGTTCACTTCCACTGATGTAACGGCCCCCAAAATAACTTTGCAATTTTAATCACATTCACCCATTCACACACCAACACAGATGACTGCCATCCCAGGTGCTCCGCCCATTCATTGCGAGCGGTTTGGGGTTCAGCGTCTTGCTCAAGGACACTTCAACAAGGGGACAGAGAAACAAACCGCTCTTCCAGCTGAACCACAGCCGCCTTGTTTCAACATACACAAAAGGGGAAAAACAGATCCAGGTAGAGGACTGTCCAGTGGGTAAACAAATGTTTTGTATACAATCAATCTGTGGCGAATAACCACAGTGAGAACTGAGATGTGTATAGTGTCCAGAAAACGTGATCAATAAACTGAAACACAAAACATGACAATCCATTGTTCTTATACCATTCACACTAAATCTGAACCAGTGACACAAATGAAAAAAAAAAAACCCAAAAAACCAAGACTGGAAAATAACTTTTATTGATACACTGAAACTGTAAAGAAAATACCATCCTCCACTTACTTAATAGGCAGTAAATAAATAGAAGAGTCAGCCAACAATTACACTTATACTATACTATATCCAATAAGAATGACCTGTTTCACCTTAATTGAGTTGTTTGTTCACTTCCCCTCACGTATCTGTTGTATGCTGCACTCGTGGTTGATCACTTTGATAAAGGTTCGAGTCTGAAGCCTCCAATAAAAGCATTTTTTATGACTCATGAAACTGTAGCAGAAAATTCATGATTTGAGAAGAAACTGCCGGCAGAAAATTATGGCTGATTGACGATGTATCTAGAATTATTCAGTCAAAGTGGAACAAATTCCAATATCAGCTTCAATATTAAAATTTAAATATTTTGTTTCAATACGACCAACCTTAAATTTAAGCATGGTAACCGAATATTAGCAGGTAGCAGGAAGAGCTGATTTGACTATGTATGCTCGCATTAGACAAACCTGTCGTTCAGCATCTTGACAGTGGGCAAGGTGGTCTGTTGTAGGATATCAAATGTCAGACTAACAAGTAAAGCCTCCTACATTGATGACATTTCCATAGTTATGCCCTTGAGCAAGACACTTCATTACACCAGCTCCTGAAGGAAGCAATGTGGTGTCACCTGGAGAATTTGGGACGTGTGATCATATGCTGAATCTGAGGCACTGAGCCATCACTGAGTAGCTGTAAGGAGAAAATGCAGTATACGCAGAAACTGAGTCCATTGCTGGACATTGTTCTGCTTCAAAGCCCAGAGAGGGGGATGAGTGCCAGCCCCGACGCTTTACTTTCTTTTTTCAGCTACTTGTTAAGAAAACACCCCTGTAAGCGAACAGGAGGAATCGAGAATCAGACTGCCAACCTTGACAATAAAGGACATCATGAACCACAACCATGTATATATTCATCTATCTGCCTGTCTTTTCTGCTCCCCATCCTGCCTTTGTATATAAATGCAAACCAGTTCTAATTTGGAGGCCATCAGCTTGCTAAATGCACTCTTAACTCTCTCTGGCACTGAGGTCACATAGCCCACTGAGCACGCTCATAAACAAATTAATTGGCTTGCCAACACTGTTTATGTGTTGGGCACACACACACACACACACACACACACACACACACACACACACACACACACACACACACACACACACACACACACACACACACACACACACACACACACACACACACACACACACACACACACACACGCACACACACACACACACACACACACACACACACACTTACTTCCTCTATCCTCTCCAATCAGGTACCGGTACATTGTGGTCTGGAGAGTAGTGAATGCATGTCATAGCTCTGCTAATTAACAACATTTCACTTTAAATGAACAGAAATTGGACACTTGAAAAACTCCAAAGCTTGCTTAGGTAATTCTCTTAATGATGGAGGTAAACACTGTCTTTTTGAAAGAAATGACTTGTTATCTACAGACGAGTCAAATCACAAGGTATGCCACAAAAATTGCTTGAAGAATTTTGCTTTCCGACCACTATCTTTTGCAATAGATCGCATGGTGTATATTCAAAGTGCCTTGTGATGCTAAGTTGCAAAGAAATATGTGATCGCTGCAAGAAAGTGAGATTCCTCTGGAGGGGAGACCACACTAAGGGTGACTCTTTCAGTCCTTCATCATCGCTCAGCTTTATGCAGTATGCAGATTGACTTTATGGCTTCTCGGTTTTTAAGTGTCACCAGTGAAATCCTCACACACAATGCTGTCAGGGGAAACTGCCCACGTAAGCTCAGTCACAGATCTGGTTGTTTTATTCCGATGGTTCTACGTCTGGCTCAAAAATAGCATTCAAAACAATAGCAGATAATACAATTAGGCCTTCAATTGCATTTGCTGCAGGTGCACATGTTCCAATAAGCAGACACTTTACAGAACAATGGGCAACCTTTTTCAAGAGGCAAACTATAATTTACATAAATCTAATCCACATGAATAACAAGTCGGCGAGTATTTAAAAGGTAAGGCAGTGGAAGGAAATAATTGTTTATAAAAGATCATTAAAGCATGTGGAAGAAGTGATTGAAGGTAGCGTGGAAAGACAAAGCCTCTCTGCCTTCTCACCAACGTGACGCTTGATAGCTCGCAGGCTCTCTTTGATCCTTTAAGAATATAAGGATAAATTCAGAATTTCAGTCAAAGCCTCAAGTAAGTAGTGTCACAGGTCAAGGATCGGAGTGCATCACTGCGTTCAAAGAAGTCATCCTTGCTTGAAGGCAGCGTACACGCAGAAATTATACACAAGCAGAAATTTGTGCTGAGCTTCAGATTTATCTGCGGCTCCAGCGGTCTCTAAGCGGATGATATTTATGGATCCAGCAATTCCACACGATCTATAGCCAAGTCGAGCAGGAGTTTTACCTTACAAGCCTCATATGAATGAAGTTGAAGACAAACGTTTTTGGAAGTGTGCCGTTTAAAACAAGGACACTAACTAAGCTGGAATAGAGTCAGGAAAAAAAAAAGGCCATACAAGAAAGAAAAACAACGGTGCATTCAAACTGACCTCCTTTCATTCCACACAATGCATTTCCTTTCTCACATCTTAGCTTAAGATTAAATATACCCATCCTCAAGCTGTAGAAAATGCTGCTTCGTGCCACAATTTCTTACGCTGTGACGCTAAACGTCACTAAAGTGGTTCCAAAGTATAACCCTCCACTATTTCAAGTATAAAACTTGTCAGTGATAACCTAAATTACAATAATCCAAAACGGTTAAACTTAAGTGCCACACAGTGGGGCAGTGGTGCGCTTGCCCTACAAAGAGAAACCCCTGAGATGAGTCCTGGGCGCTTTTCTGTGTTGAGTTTGCATGTTTGGCCACAATAAAAACCTGGGTTCTGCATTGCAACGAGTCTTCATCGACAGCCCAAAAGCATGAAAACGTTATGACCTCTTTCAGCTATGTCTTTTCATCTTTAGGCATGCAGATGCACAGTCTAGTTTATGGAATTAAACATGGCTCTATTATAACAGACACACATGTTTGTCTATTCTTTTGTAGCAGCACAAACACTCATATCAATGAATATTAATTAATACCTACACAGATGCATATGTGCATAAATATATAGGTCCAATTCATTTACATGCCATGAACCTGAAGGGACTTGGCTAATTTCCAAGTACACACACACACACACACCCTATTAGCCTGAGGCAAAACGGTTTACATAGAATGTCAAATCTCAGCAGTCACACATGTTCTTGATCGGGCTTGCCTGATCTTGCACAAAGGAAAACTGTTTGCTTGTAAAGGAGGACACACACACACACACACACACACACACACACACACACACACACACACACACACACACACACACACACACACACACACACACACACACACACACACACACACACACACACACACACACACACACACACACACACACACACACACACACACACACACACACACACACACACACACACACACACACACACACAGAAACACTTCAGAGTTTAATCTCCTTGTTGATGTACAGTCAGTTGGTGTGGAAAAGTTTTGATAACAATAGAAACACAGTGGAGTCGCACCAATGCACATGAGATAAAACAGTCAGGTTGTTAGGTTAGAGGTAATGTGAAAGGTAATGGCCGGGTCAAGTTAAGATGTCAAAATTACTGCAGGTCTCCACTTTTGCACGTTACCCTGCTGACAATCCTGCGATTTACAATGCACTTTTGCCATGGCCGTAACTCCACGACACAGTATTCATTACAGTGGCCCACACATTGGAATATTTAAGATATTGAAAAAAGCCAAGAAGCCCTTTATTTACTTATTTTTTTAACATTCTACATTAGAATAAAATCAAAATGAATCCTGCTATCTTCGTCATTAAAGGATTTGAGAAAAAAAATTGCTTACATGTTGTGCTTTAACTTTTAAATCCCTGCCAACTGATTTTTCATAAATCATTCTGATAATAATTACTACAGCAGGTCACTTCCTGGCTGTATATGTAACATCTAACAAATGTGTGGAATTCTAAAATGTTTGAGGTGTGCCGAGTTGCTTTCAGGCATATCACAAGATTTCAAGAACTTTGACTTTTATCCAGTGCAGTTGAAGAACATAAAAATTGCAGATGCAGTCCATTCACATGTTACTTATTCTGCATGGCTGCACCGAAAGTGACACAACCCTCGATTTTCTGATATGTGACCTTTTATTCTAGGAGACGTATCTGTGAGTCACAAGTACATTTCTGGGGGATTTTAGCATAGAGGCGCAAAGGCAAAGGCTGACATCAATGACTTTCTGACAATAGAGAGGTGGACCATCAGCAGATAAAATATGCTAAATGAGGATAAGTAGTGTGACTTATATAAGAGAGAAGCAATGCTACAACAAAGGCAAAAAAAAAAGTGCAAGAAAATCAGAGATATTCTTGCAGGTGTGTTTTTGCTCTTTTTTACACAAGTTTTGCTTTTTTGCTTAAATGAATGAAACAACTTCAGCTGTTGTAATGTCCCATAATTTCTCATCCCTAATAAACAGCATGCATTTATACACACACCGACACACACAAACCTTTAAGCACATTAAGTATAAACACATTTAATAACTCACGGATGAATTCCAAGACCTCACATTTGCACATAAATAGGCCACGAAAACTGCCTGGAGAATCCAATATGATCCATTCTCATAAGAAAAAGAGGAGAGAGCTTTCATCAATCGGTAATAAATAAATTTGAGGATGAAAAAAAAAAAGTCACAGAATACAGGCCACGATCAATTCTTTCACCCCAGAGTCAAATCTTCAAAGTATCTGCAGTCTTCTGAGCTTCCGTTTGACCCGATGGAAGACTTCAGCAAACCAGGATGCAGAGTGGATCGTGTGGTCGAGCGGGCAAGAGTTGTGCGTAACCATCGAGTTCCAAAAGCTAAAGAAAAGAAGCCAGTTTGGTTATGAATTATGGATTGTTCTGAAGTTTGCCGAGCTATGTTTACTTTCTGTGATCAGAAAAGAGATGATGATGACAAAGAGATTATAAACTAGTTTTAATGTATTTCATAGGGGGTTCACAAGAATACCAATGGCTTCAAGTTAATTCCTCTGCTCACAGATTAGGCACGATACTCCTCGCTCTGTTTGGCCTTTAGTTGGCCTTTTAACCTTCAACTGCACACTTGAATGAAAACAAAAAAGCAAAAAAAAAAAAAAAGCAAAAAAGGAAATCACAATCACGGCTGGGTTACAGCCTAAGGTCGCCAGGTTTGAACGTCTATTACTAACTAATATGTGCAGAATGAAATAATGTGGTTTATCGGAGCACTGCAGTATATATATATATATATACCATGTTCTGCAACACTACACATATGCACTATAATATTTGAATTTCAAAAAGACCTACGAGTCCAACTATCTGGAACACTGTGGATTGGTATATTAAGATAGCAAAAACAATTATGCTTCAAAACCCACATTGAAGTGTCCACATGCACCATCCAACAAGCCTGAATCATGAAGCAAACCGTATGCAACACACACAGACGATCATGTGGGGAAAGCCCGCTTTAATTGAGACCCTAAGTTCAGGCTGACGCACAGGAGGGAGGGAGAGATGAGAAAAAGAGGAGCTTTTAGCTTCCTGTCCTTTTTTTTTTTTCCCCACAGACAACCCTCCAGGAGAGTCCGCACGAGAAGGTAGTCAAGTGCTAAATCCCTTTAATCTTACACATCAAAAAGTAGCTCACTTGCAGCGCTCAGCTGTCTGCAGCTACTTGAATCGCACGGAACCTCCAGCTTCATCTTTTTCAACAAAACACACAAGGTCCCAGGCAATAAGTCAGGAAGCGTTTCTCTGGTAATATATATCTTTTGATTTTCTTGTCTCTTTCAAAACAGCTTTTTTTTTCCTCAACCCAAATAGAATAATCTGCAGCTCCTTCGCATCGTTCTAACGTAATATACCACTTCGTAGCCATAATATGCTGTTTACTTGGGTGTTCGCTGTGGGCTTCAACTTTTTTATCAATGTCTTATCAAAGTTTCACCGGCTAACATTGTCCATTTCACCCCTGCAGATAACAGTAGTGCATGGTAATTTGTGGTATATAATACTACTGCGCCCCCAAGCTTTTGTAGTAGTGGGAAGTCAGTCAAATGGATAAATTTGTGTCACAGCTCTTGTCCACCCACCCCACCCCCACCTGGGGGGGTTGGGGGTTATCTCTCCGTCGCGTCACACCAACATGCATCATGTTTGATGGCTGCAGGCGAGTATTCATGTCAACTCAAACCCGCAGTTTTACAACCCCGGCCTCTGCACTATCAATCAGGGCATCCCTGCAAACACTCACACAAGCAGTATAGCGCCGTGCATGCGCCTGAGCACTCATATTAACTCTCACTCCAATACATGTGAAATATTTAGGCCTGCTGGCACACAATAATGCTCAGACACAGGTCTGCCATTTTTGATGAATTTGGAGGGGTGATGCTAAATCAAACAATCAGCCAGCCGTAACGTGTGTGTGTGCGTGTGTGTGTGAGTGTGTGTGTGTGTGTTGCCGTATGTCAACAGCCAACGAAGAGTGTCAGTCAGGCTGCCGTCAAAATTAAAAGGATGGAGGGAAGCTACAACAGATAAAGAACGAACAAAGACAAACATGTCAGCAAACACTAGAGGCTCGGAGGCACACGCCTCTGAGATCGCACGGCTTCAAGATGACGGAAACATTTCACAGAATGGGACGCGAGGCGCTTCACATGTGATTACAGCAACAACAAAACGTTGTGAAAGGTACCCACTGAATTAACGTAGAAGGAAGAGACTGTAGGCATGGAGCGGACAACAGACGCACAAAACAGTGACAGGACTTTTAAAAGGCCTAATTGTTCAAACAGAACTCTGCCTATATTATGAAAGGCACAAGCCAAGGACAACCCCCGCACCCCCGATTTAATTTCTTCCAGAAGTGTGTGTGTGTGTGTGTGATGAAATCACTCTTCAGTTCACACACACAAAAAAAGAAAAGTTTGTATTTAAATATTTGACTTCTGAGGATGATTGTGCCCTAGTTGGTCGAGCTGGTCAGTTTCCAATGTCAAGGGTTGCTCCTTATTTCGTCTTATTTTATGCGTCGATGTGTCCTTGGTGAAGAATCTTATTTCCAAATTGCTACCAATAATGTGTGAGCACCTTGCATGCCAACCTTTGCCACTGGTGTGAGTGTGTGTGTGTGTGTGAGTGAGTTTGATGACTCACATAAAAGAGACGGCTTGGAGAACCCACCATTCTGGGATATGTATACGTATTTCTGCAAGTTTTTGGTTGTTGTTGCAATTCAACTCTAAAATTACACTCAGACGCCGCATTCGCTTTGCTGAATTAAGACTTCCTATCAAGTGTCATATTAAAACATATTGTTCTTAATGGCTGTTTACGAGATGTAGGCTTTTAGCTTTCACTTTAAAACACATAAAAAGTCCCACCATCGACACTTAGTTTGCATGTTTCTTAACATTTTTTACATAAACAAGCAATTCTGTTCCAATTTCTTTCTTCTAAATATATATGATCCATCCATTTTTCTTTAAATCAGGATATCTTCTGGAATCATTAGCCTTAGCGCCAGCCAAAGTACATAGAGGCAAAACAAATTTCAAAGCCCATTATTCTTCCAAGGAGAGTAAAATGAGCCCACCCTTCCAAAATGCTTGAATTCCAATGACACTTTGATGAAAAACCCATTGGTTTTCGTGTCTGTGTCCCGCAGGCTACTTGTCACTCTGAGTCACCCCTCCAAGCGATTATTACTCAGTGAAGGTCATCAATCATTACAGTCACCCAAAGGTGCTGCTTTCATGATGCGCGCATTGTCATTATTATAATATCGCTGAAAGCGTATGCCTTCTCTCACCTCTGAGTATATGTGCAGAAATTCAAAGTCGGACCCGCTCTGTGAAAATTAGCAGTGATAGTCTCTTTTTATCTCACATTGTGCCCTTTCCGTATTGCCCCAGATGCTACGTGAAGAACCACACCAGGTCTGTAAGTGGTGCTGTCAGTTGTCTTTGTAATAAATTGTGCTAGAATAGTCAGTGAAAGCCTGAAAGGCCATTGGTAAATGATTGCATCTGTTATGTACCCTTATTAAGATCAGAGGTTAACGCGGAAGGATTAAGCTGCTGAACAAGGAATGAAAAGACACACAATCTCAGACCAAGGACGAAGTTGTAGAAAAGAGCAGCACCACACGAGTGTCGCCAAATAAAGAGCACTTGATAGTGCACAATGTAACTGTGCATAATGGGACATTAGTGGAAAAACTAAATGGAAGTAAAGGCCTTGTGCGCTGAAAGAGAAATAGACCTTGTTTAACACCAGACACTGTAGATAAGGAGGTGGCATCTGTTTGAGACGGATTCAAAACACATCGGGAGCATGCGATGGACGGCACGAGGAAGGATGTCAAAAAGAGTGATGTTTGGAGAAAAAAAAATAGGACCCATGATCAGGATATTTTGTCTCACGGGAGACCTTTCTCCTCACCCATGTCTTTAAATGGGTCCACTGCACACACTAAACCTCTTTTCATTCCCATGCTGTCTTCTATCAGAGGAGACAGCAGATTGTTTTAGCTCATTAAGTGGGACACATGAGCAAGGCCTTGATAGACTGGACTGTCTGTCATCTATTGTAATGTAACTAAATGTGTCTGTCCTTGTAAAGGCAAGTTGAGCTGAAACAAAAGAGGCTTCTCTTGTTTAGGCCAGTGAATTTTATTGATTGTGGCAAGTCTGCTAGAATGGGTGTGAATTTCAAGCTTGCGCTGCTTCTGTATGGACGCTCATGTCCAAAAGAGAAGTATGCCACTATACTCTATAAAGACTCTTACACTTACAGGATATTTAAGAGCAATTTGATTGCAATGCCAAAATCTACCCATACGGTGCTTCTTTTTTAATTTCTAGATGCATGTATGAAGAAATATGCACATTAAACCCCATGTCAAACAGTCTCTGCTATGCATTTTAATGATGCAGATTTAAGCATACACACAACCGAATACACACTAATTCATTACTACAGAACAAGAAATTAAAAGCAGAACCTGAGCAGACGAGTCTGCAGGGAAGCCTAGAATATGCGTGAGTGAGGTGTTGTGTTTACTCATATGGTAATCTATTCCCATGTTAAAGCCCACATGTAAAATGGATTTTCGGCACTCTGCTATTGAATTATGAGCACTCACCATCCAACTGTTCCTTAAATTGTTTCACAGGAGTTCGGGTTTATGCACAATGTATTTCATGTTCCTCTTAGTTTTTATTAAACTGAAAGCAAAAGTCTCTGTCGCTGCAAATTTTTCGATCTTTTTTTCCAAATTATATCGCATCTCATTGGCGTTGATGGCACTTGATACCAAAATTTAAGCATTCTACTCAGTTGGTACATCATTTTTAAATATCCTAATATTGAAATGCATAGGATGCAGAGTGTGGTTCTGTAGATAAAAGATTTCATCGGAGAGTTCTGAAGGGTTTTCTTTCCACATGTAATTAAAAAAGAAAGGTTGTCTACCTGAATTTTGCCTCATTTAAACTTTTTTAATCCCTCTATGTTACACAGCTTTATAAAAAAAGACATGTCTTGAACACTTGAGCTTCTCCTTCCTCCACATACTCCATGTACGTATCTACAGGAACAACCAATTTTAGAAGAACATTGTTTTTGACTCTGTGGGCAAATGACTGATACAATTGTATTATAATAGTAGATACTAATATGTAGATGTTGTAAAAACTCAATGCCCAATGTGACAAGACAGGAAAAAAAACAAAAACATTAATCACAGTATTATTCAATCAATTGATGAAACGGAGTGCTTGTTTAAAGCGGTCATCCACCCATGTTTTTGAAAATACATTCCACTCCTCAGAAACCTGCATAAATCTCAAAATATCCGACTGTTGTCCCAATTTGGCTTACTTAACAAGTAGTTGCATATAGTTTTGTCTTTTTTACGTCAGAAGGTAATCTTCCTCAGATTGTAAAGATGGTGGTTTGTTTTCTTTGTGTGAAAACTTTTCACCGCCTTTGGTTTACAGACACCGGAATACAACATAATGAACAAAGCCATGGACATGCAACACTGACGTAAAGACGTCAGGGACAACAAACTTCTCATTAAGTTCAAGGGAGAACCTGTAATCCTCTCTGATCTGCTCAGGATCAAAAACAGTTCAATGGATGGATTGATATGTGGCAAATGTTTGCCTACAAATCAATCGGCTCCCCGTAAAACAAAGTCATTTTTTAAACATCTGACAGAGACAAATGACCACTCTACAGTATATAGCCACTCAAGTGTCATTTATCAAAGAGCACAGTGTGAATGTACAAATAGCCTACAGCACTCATCTCCTGTGCTTTTTAGCAGCACAAAGGTACCCGACCAATTAGTCGGCTGCAATGAATGAGCTGAAGATCAACCCAGTGCAACCTTTGTATCCTCAATAGTGGATTTTTCCCCATCAGTGCCACCGAGGGTAACAAGGAGACCATATTAATATATATTTGACTTGAGTGATCAACGGTTTTATTTGCAAACAACCGCATTCATCTATTCACACAGTCTCACACCAACACACACACACACACACACATATCAATGGCGACGCCATGAATGCATGTTTGAGGACCGCCGGAAGAAACAGCGTTTGGCGCAGGGACACGTCCACACGTTGAGAGGATCCGCTCTATCAGCTGAGCCACAGCTGCCATGTTTTATTTGTATGGTTATATTATTCAATCTACATGATGCACTTAATTAACAATAGTAAAAACCTTGCTAACACTCCATTCACACATTGACCTAATTTCCCTGCAAGAACAGGCATGTTTATCTCATCTCATATCACACTCTGCACCTGATCAGTCGATGCTGCTTGTGACGGTAATGAGACTCCACAAATGAACATGATCGGTGCTGCCACAGATGCAGCTGATAACCACTTTTGTGAGACCGATTATAACCAGATTTTTTTTTTTTTCCCCTGATCCTGAGATCTGGGTCACCAGGATATGAAGAAACTCAGACTAAAAACAGTTTGCAGTACACACCAGTAATGGAGATAGATAAGAAGATTGTTAAAAAAAAGTGTTTGTGAGAAACAAGTGAAAATCTTCAAGGAATATTAAAGGAGCATCATCGTGAACCTGATCCACTGCAGGTTGCAGAGATCAGAAAACATAGATGAAAGATGAAGCTTTAAGTTGAAGATCTCCGCACTACTTTCAAAATATATTTTATTTTATTTCCTTTTCTTGCTATTGCAGACCAACCAACTCAGTCATTGTAAGGGAAAATAACTTACCAAACGTTGAGACTATAGTCAAGTATGGGTAAAAATAGCAAGAACAGTGAAACACCCAACAATCTCAAATTCAAGTGAACGCGCAGTCATACTGAAGAGACAAATAAAACACCAGTCCACAATCAATCACGTGAATCTATAACATACAGAAATGGCTCCCCACATAAAGTCAAGATTCAAGATCTTTAAACAACAAAAGATCAATCAAACCAGATATAACCTTGGTAAAATTCAGTCCAAATGACATTGTTCTGTTATGTGGTTCCCACCTCCTGTTGGCACAAAGTGAAAGTATTTGCAGCAACAAATTGAGAACACGCAAAACCCACGAGCCACAGCGTGTGCAAGGACGCAGAAAACAAGAGCAATTCTTCCGTTTCCATTGTAGGAAAAGGGATAAATATTTGTCCAGTCCACAACAGGAGGGCCCATTTTTCCTCTGCAGTGTTGTTGCTGTCAGGACAGTGGTGCAGCTAGTTAAAATCTGGACGCATGTGCATGTTTTAAAAATGTGACCCAATCAAATACATAGTTCGAAAAAAAATAAAAAAATAAATAAATGCAGTAAACTGTTTCTAATCTGCCGCTGTCCCCACAAATAGTTATTGAGTCCAAGTAGACACACAACAGCCTGCCACTCAGGTCAGGACCCATCTTCTCACCCCTCACCAGCGAGCCACGGGCCAGCGCTAATGAGTGGCAGGTTGGTTGTATAGGAAGACGGGTCAGGCCAAGGTCCCAGTGACCTTCTGCGAACACACATACACACACTGACCTCTGCACGCAAGCGTTGCTCTCCTTAGCAGCCGGGAGGCCAAAGTGTTAATCATTTAACCAATTATAAAAAAAGGGGAGAAAACTGCACCAAAACAGGTGAATATATACACATGTACGCGTGTGATTGAGCGGCTGTAAGTAAAGTCAGTTTGAAAAAGAGCAGGAGCCAAAGGACATAAAGACACAATCCAACAGCAGGAAATATACTGTGGCTATGTCACACCAAGGTCCATTCAAAAATATGTAAATGTTGTTCCTGATGCACAGAAATGGAACAGAGCAGGATTATACTTGTTCTGTGAATCACTACGCCTCATGGTGTCGTTTGGTAAACACGGGGACCTGTGTCAGCATGGCTTTTTACGACTATGCATTGAAATGTTGCTATGACTTTCATATTGTGCCTTCGAGGAACCTTGGAAATACTCATTTATGCTCTACATATGCACATAAACGGATACGTGCGCTTCCAACAGTGCAATGGGCACTATTTTTATACTACCAAGCATTCAATGCGTTGAGAATATGAGCATTTGGCATTCAATCCACCAGAGGGGGTATTCTCTGAGAGAGGAAGGACGTCAACAATGACTACAATGGCAATGGCAGGGGAGGTTGACTAATGTCCATGTGGAGAATTACGCACCATCAGGGGCAGCATTGCAGGCGGTGGCGGTCTGAGAGGTTGTTAAACACCTTAAGGCATCACCACAGCTGCTCTTCAAAAAAAAAAAGAAAAAAAAAAGCCATTTGTAATTCACAATTTCACCGCTGCCCCTGTGGCTAGAGTGGAACTGCTCCACCGTATAGTTCCCAATAGGAGAGCACTGCCTAATAGAAGAGCACCTCGCGCCAGGCCCTTCTCACAGTCATTATATTCTTAACACCATCTTTCATGACTGCCACAGCCAATCTGGATATGCGCGTGACGGTTCACAAAACTACTTCGGTGTCAACAAAGGCACATGTAATTAGTGTATTTTACAAAATGCTTGAACCTGTGCTCACATGTTCTCCACAGGCGCGCACCCTAAGGCTTGCACTCGCATATATTGAGAACTCTACGGTATTTGTCTGGACCCCTAAGCTTCCAGGAGTCAGTCTGAAATAATCACATAATGAACGTAGAGTACAGACAGGAGGCTCTTTCAATATCTGTGTATGTGTCTAACATCAGACATTAATTACCCTTTAACCTTTATATAAAAAAGTGCGAGAATGTCATCGCTGGTGATGAGATTTGGGTCCACAAGGATGGTTTTCAACTAAATGTTTGTTTTGTTTTTTTGGGGTTTTTTTATTCACAGGTTGCAAGCGATGAATTTATTCTTCCAGGTTGACAATGTAATATTGGGATGTGTCTCAATGAGTTTGTTAAATCGCTTGTAAAACACAAACACCTGCATTGTGATGCAAGGGCATGCTTATTTGCGACAACGCACCTTCTCAGAGTATAGAACATTTTAATTACCCAGTTGGTGGAGAAGATTTAGCTGTAGTAGTTGCATATGTCATCCGCTTTAAGACGTACGTTCCAGGTGCAGTGAGAGCACTGACAGTAATTCCAGACAAGGCGATTGCTTTGGAGGGAATAGCATCCACATTTAAATGAGGTATAATTTTCACTCTCGAAGCTTTGGTTTCAGCCATTCTTACTAAAACTGTTTTACTGGCTGAGTGTTTTTTTCCAATTCCCACTCTTCTCTGAATAAGGAGTTCTGAATTCACACTGAAAGTTGGATTTATTTAAAAAAAATAATAATTCAGAACAAGCCCCGTATATACAAACGCACAAGACAATCACATTGTTTCTATAGTTCTCTGTCGCAGTCTTAATCACACACAGTGATTTTTTAAACATCGCCCGGAACAACGGCACGTTATAAATTCCAGATGAGACTGAAAATCAAAGCAAAGCAAACTCACTGGGTTTGATTGAGTTTGCTTTATGCACCCCCACTCCGTCTCTCGTCATTCTTTCTTTGCACAGCTATTTCTGCCGAAATGTAAGACACTCCTTTTTTTATTTTCTGCTCCACTGCTTTTGCGAGAGTTTGAGAGATTTGCATAGTTAATTAAGTTTCGGACAGACGCATGGGCAAATGTAACGTCTACTGGCACGGTGCCGTGTAGCCGTGCCGGCGGTCAACAAGGTAACGGGAGGGTGTATACGTGCCGATATCTTCATGCACTACAGGGACCCGGAATTACCACATGCATGCATATATGCACGCAAGAGCAATTTTGTATAATTTTCATACATTATGAGGTAAATGTCAGACACACAAATGTGAAGATAGCCACAAGTGTATAGAACACGAGATCAGAGTAGGCAGAGTAGCTTGTTGGCATGCATTCAATCAAAAGATAATTAAATGATAAAAAAAAAAAAAAAAAACACCGAGGAACTTTATTACTCAACTCTAATTAAATAAAATTAAAAGAAAAGAATCTCCTTTCAAGTGATAAAATCTGCACCTCCACGGAATAAACGAGCAATTATGTGCAAAATTAAAAAAAAAAATTTGTTTGTCAACACATATCTAAAATATTACTAAATGAACAACTAAAATAATCGTTAAAAGTGTAAAATATCTCTTTTTTTTTTTTTTTTTTGCTCTCGCCAGCTTGTCTGATGTGTTGTGTGGGTGAGTGAAACAAAACTCGACTCGTGTGAGGAGCGAAATGTTTCTTATTCTTCAGGAAAATTGTGACTGACGGCAAACACGTGTGGGCATAATAAAAGCAGCGTATTTGTGCAATATTGTGAGACCAAATGCAAAACGCCAAACCTTCACCTGCATTGTGTACAACACAGTGTCAGCCGAATTCTAGAACAATTCACTTTTCAACTCATGAATCCCAAGTATGGCTCTTCGTGACGTTAAGTATTAAAAGCAACCCAAGTCAAACCAGCATCCAGACTCATCTGGAACACAACACCAGTTTTCTCAGTTTGATTTGACACTTTCATACAGCACTGATGACCTTCGGTGCTGGTGAGCCTTGGAGGCTAAAATCACAGTCAGACTCATCGATGCAGAGTTTTTCCACAGGTAAACCAAATATTATTTTGTTCTTTCTCCACGTTGTGTGCACACAATGCATTGCGGGAAGCCGTGCTCGGGTAAAATCTGTATTTAGAGTGTGTAACTGAGAACAGGGTGTGCTAAGATCAGGTTAGATAAATACTACGGTTGGTTTGTAAACACACTGAGATCGGTGACTCACTGAAGTAGCCATGGTGTTGCTTTATGAGGAAAATAAACAGTAAAGATATATTAGGTGACAGAAGTCACAAATCGACATCAAGTAGTTGCTTGATAAACTTTAAACATTTTGAGAAGAAATTAAGTCTTCCTTTTAAAAAATAGTCTTAATGTATATATAACACAAATTTCTTTGGCACATCACAAGTGCCAATGTATATATGTGCCTCTCACACACACCAACATAAGCTATAGACTGTGCCAACACTGCTGCACCTTTCAGACAGGGACAGTTCAATTGTTTTATTTACCCATTTTTATTTAATTTCTAAGATTTTTTTATACAATTTTCACACAAATTTGATCTTCTTCCTCTTTTTCTGCTGCTTGAAGAAGAAGTCGGATTGCACTGATAGTTTTGTTGTTTTATAGCAATGACAAAGTTTTCTGGTTTTCTGATTCTGAAGTACCACTGTTTATGAGTTTATTGTTGTTGTTGTATTTTGGAATTTTGGATCGAGTTACCTGGTTTATTCCCTCTCCTACATTTCTCTACCCTGGTGGATCTATGTATACACATGCTGTTGGGAGTCTGTGGGTCTGAAAGTATCAAGAGTGTAGGCAAAAATTAATATTCACCTTCCCAAACAATTCTCGAAGTTGAAGAAGTTGTCGGACAAAAGTTACGTTCCCTGCTTCACGTGTCAATTGTCTTTGAATTTGACAACTTTGTGTGTCTCAGTCAAATCTGATTAGACACTGAGGCAACCTAATCACCCTGCCTGTCTGCTTCTACCTACAGTTACTCTGTGAACATACACCCACAGGTGTGCCTAAAAGCAGCTACATACATTACAAATAGATCCCAGATAAGGAATCTCTCCCACTTTCTCATCAGATGACCTATTTTTTTTTTTTTTTGCACACGAACACAGATTTAGAGGAGGGGGGATGAACAATTACAACGTCAACTGTAGGTACACACACAGGTACACACAAAGGTACACACAAGATCGAAATCCGCTCCTCATGCTTGTGCACGTTAGCTGTGTTGTACGTCCAACCAGTTACACTGCATTACTGTAACTGGCTCGAGCAAAAACAACCACAACCAGCAACTACTCTCATGGCCATCTCTGACTTATGCCTGGCTTAAGTGTAATTTTTAGATACATACAGATTTTTCATTTTTTTTATTTTTAAATCACATTGATAAGAGTTCTAGACACTCTATCATGGCTATTAATAAATGCCTAATTCCACATTCCACATACAGGAAGTAAAAAAAAACCAAATCTCAGCTGGCTATTTTAAGAGGATGGTTTGACACTCGTTTTCATATGATCAGGAAAACTGGAAATGAAACGACATGATCGCATATACAATGTGAGGACACGCATGTAGGGGTTTAGCAGTTCATTTCTCGTGAAACAAACTCAATGAAAAAAGTTTTGAAGTAATTGGTATATCCACATATTGTGTTCAGTACAAAAAGCACGAGAACATTTCCTCTGGGATGACTTATACCATGCCAACACTAATTTCAATGCACTTCAACATGATACAAATATGTAAGCATCACATTTGTGCCAATGATTATATTTCATGCCAAAAATGATCTTGTCCACATGAAAAAAATACATTATATATTAAGACACGATTTGTATTGTCTTGTGTGTATATTAGGGCGTGTGCACAGGTTGCCTAGGTTCACTTCTTTCCTGCTGTTCTGTGTGCATAGTCAACTTTGGTCAACAAAGTGAAGCTGTGTTACTCATCACATCTGTGGTCCTGAGCATGGACCCCATGGGGATGAACTGTGTAGCATGTTACCTGTAAGGCAGACAGAGAAGAAAGACAATATTAGATTATTAGCTGAGAGAAGAAGGCTGGACAAACTGTATTTATTCCAGCTGAAAAATAGCATTATTGGAAATTTATTGTAAAATGCATAGCTCCTATGCCATTCTTTGGATAAAGACGCAGAACTAAAATGGATAGTGGGCATCTTGTGTTTACAGAAAACATGGCTTGGCAGAATGAATCCCAGCCTCAGTAAATTGGTGCCAAAATGTGTCAGGCAAATCAAGGCTAAGCAATCTGGCCAATTTATTACCGCGGATTTATTTTCATAATGGGCAAGCAAAGAGTAAGCTGGAGGACAACAAGTGTGAAGTGTCAGGTAACAGCCTGGCGTTTTAGCCTTTTCTTTTTTTTTTTTTAATCTGACCCAGTTCTTTCACCCCGATTCCACCCTCTACCAGACAGACTGGTTGCCTATTTAGTTTGGCAGCAACGGCTAAATGCAATCTCTCTGTAACAGAGGTCTTGGTGATGTTTAACCCATTCAGGGCAGCAAGATGGGGAAATCAATCACCAGGTTTAAAAAAAGAAAGAAAAAAAAAAAGGGCTATCCTGCCAGCTACCCCCTTAACACCTGTTCCTGTGAGTGGCTGACATGGAGCAGAAGCTCATGGGAGGGAGGAGAGGTCAAACTCATTTGGGCAAGCACGGGAGAAAATGTCATACAAACAACAATGTGTTTAAATGGTTGACCCCTTTCTGTGTCCCTTTCCTGGTGTTTGGAAATGCAACCATCATGCAATCTGACAAACGCAAGCACCTTCAAATGTACATTGAGCCCATTCGCAGGGGAACCTTGAGCTTAAATGACCACAGCTTTTCTGTTCTTTTGTTGGTACGTGAGCCACTGGAGTATTTTGCCAGAAACAACCACAATATAATAGAAAACCTGCAACAAACTGCAGCTTCCACAATAAACATATGTCAAACCTGTCTGATGATTTGACGAGGACAACACTGAATCATATTGGCTTGTACAAGCACATTTTCTGACAGAGCTGCTGAGCTGGATCACAGGATGTAGGAGTGTCCCTCAAACCGGTTCGAATAGTTTACAAGCTTATGGTGCTTGTGGCTTAATGACAATCTTACCTGAGTTCCTTATTTGTGGTTACTTATTTACATATCATCGCTTTCAAATCAAACCTATTCTTACATTTTGGGTGCTCCTTTACACCATAGTGGTGCTCGGCGCCATTGAAAACACAATTTTTTGAAAAAGGCTTATGAGGTGGAACTTTTTGAAAATGGTCCCACCCCGTCTGAGTAAACGGAGAAAAAAAATGTTTGTTTTTTGTAAATGAAATCACACACACTCACACTCACACTCACACTCACACTCACACTCACACTCACACTCACGTGCAGAGAAGAATATACTACAAACAAACAGCACCCACTAGTGGCAAACCTGAAAACTACATTGTTTTCAGGATTTCTGCCTTTTCCCTGTAAATGGACGTCTTTTTCAAAACGTTGTCATGTACACGCGAAAGCTTTCTGAAACAAAAACCCCAAATTTATTTAACCATGATGCTACAAATTCTGGAATTAAGAGTCTGACTAAATATCTAATAAATATCATTTCAAAATGTAGAAATATAGAATTTCTGATACAAACAGCCTACCACCAGCACAGCTGCAAATAAAACATTCCTCGTGCAAATATTTGGCAGCTGTTTCAACTGAAAGTCATGTCACTGTCAAAAGGTTGCTACCTTTTTGCACGTCCCACTATATCGCTGGTCTTGAAAGTTCTTTTAAGGTGAAATCAAAACACATCTTTTGAAGTCATACTGTCATACTTTCGAAAGCTGCCACTGAATTATTTTGGATTCTTCCTTTGCTGAGATTTGGCAAAAGGAAAGCCGCCATTTCAAAATAGAGGGGGAAGTAAGGAAACAACAACACCCTGACCCTTCTCCTCATATACACTCTGACATTCATCTTAGGAAACTTTCAGAATTCTTTCATTTGCTTTTTCCACTTTGATCTGCACTTATTTTATTTCTTCTTTACACAAATACTGTAGTTTGAGCAGTGTTGATGCCCCTTGCAGTGCTAATTAATTGTGACTCAGGGCCAAAAAAACAACTATCTTAATTTGAGCATTGAGCCACCCACCGTCCGGCACTTGGTTTTAATGAGTCTCCTTAAAGTTCCTCTACCTCTGCAGTTTCTTTATATCGCCTTTTCTTTTTTCTTTTTTTTTAACTTCGACTTTTTCCTCTGCCAATGGCTGTCCTTTGCCATTGACTTCCAAAGTGTCCCCATAAGAGGGAGATTTTTTTTCATGTGATGCCCCTATAAGCAGGGTGACATTGTCCACAATTAGGTGGTCACCCATTGCTTCCTGACAAAGTCTTAAACTGGAAAAATATTACTCCGTGCAAAACTATTATAACATGCCCCCTAAATTCAAGGTTGCCCTCTCCTGAATGCTAAGAAGATTACAGAGAAATACTGCCTTGTGTTTTGTTTGTGCTTTTACTGGATTAATTCAAAGCAGCAAAAAAACATTTATAATCAAAGTTGTCACGGTCCAATAATATTAGCAGCAGGAGTTAAGACTCAGAGACACATAAACGGACTAAGCTGCCGTTACCGTTTTCTGAGAAAACAGAGGCAACAAAACAGCAGCAGTGAGACAGAAATGGCAAGAATGCAGAGGGTTTGTGGTATCGATGTGAGGCAGGGAGCTAATGACTGAGCTAAATTATTAACAGCTGCTCTAACAAATTGTCTTATGATCATACATTTTGCAGGGAAGTGGAACTGAGCAAGGGCAAGAAGTGAACACGCAGGGAAGGGTAAGCTGCTGTAATCTAAAGTTTATGTAAACGTCCCCATGTACTGCAAGTAGTGCTGAATAGAATAATCAATACTGACTTGCATCTGATTATAATTTCCCACAATGATAAATGAAATAATCAGCTGATGTCAAAGACCCAGTCATAGCGATAGCAGAAACAATATACTCCTCCAACAGCCAGTTAGTTCTCCCCTGGCACCAATTAAAAGAAGAAGAGGTTACACCCATTAACCTCAGTCAGATGAAAAGTGGTGCAATCCTCTAATATTCACTAAGCTGGTCCACGGTTTGAATACCAAAGCCTGTAGCCACATAGTTAAGATGCCAGGAAGACTTTATATACCTAACAAATAGCACACCAAATGATCAGTACACTGAAGCGACTACGCCAAAACAAAACCTGATAAACCCCCAACAAAACAATTCCATCATTATCCCCCTCTTTGTTCTGAAACAAAATATGACAATATGAGTGATTTTACCATCAATCAGTCCTCAACATTAGAGTAGCGATAGGATTTTCTTTAATGTACCGAGTGGAAAAAATATATATATATATATATCAGTAAGATGCTATTTGGCAGCATTGCCTCTGGGCCTTATCTCATGTAGCTTGCCATTTTTAAGGTAGGCTTATTTCCCATACATGACACCTTGGAGCCACCGTCTGCACCAGAAACAATATATTGATAAAAGGTAAACTAACAGTGTAGAAACGTGCCCTATCAATGCAACAGCAACTTTTACGAGACACAAAAGGACTGTGTAGTTGCTGTAAAACGCTTCATCATGAATTCGGGGGCTTGAGAAGATACTCGGAGAAGAAAAACTGAGGTCACCAGAATAACCTGGGGTAATAATTCTGCCCGAGCACCACGGCCACAGAGGTCTCGCCTTGGCCACTATTCCTTCTCTCCTTCTATCTGCCTTTACACAAGGAAGACAGCCAATATGTGCCAGAGCGACATATCCTTCCCCGAGATAATGGAATTGCCTGGCTGTAATAATAATTTGAATTTCACACCCTGCTGCCTCGGTGCGGAGGGATCGCTGGAGCAGTGGCATAAATTAGCCTCCATGCACTGAGCTGATCGATGACTGCCCTGTCCGCCACCTATTGATCTGAGACAACTCCCGGGGATGCGAGTACAGCCTGCATCTGTGCAGGGATATGCACACTACAGTTTTCTACCCAAAAATCACAAAAGCCAGGATAGATGATTTTAGATATTATTGCTGCACTGTGCTGCTTTTTTTTTTTATTAAAGGTACAGTGAATATTTCATGGGATATTCTGACAGCCAGCGGGTAACATGAATGTGAATGTGCTCTGGGCGGGTGGGACAAGTGAGTGTTTTGCAAGAACACTGCATATAGTTTAAATACAGAGAGACACAAAAAAAGGCAAATATGTTCCAAACAACTATTTGAATGCATGACCGTACAAAATTCTAACATGTCTTGAAAACCAACTTTGCTTCAGGCCAGAACGTTGTTTAAACTGCTTAGAAGGAGCAACCCAGTCTAGGGTGAGACAAATTCCTGCAGGTTTTTAGAACTTTTTTTTTTTTTCCCACAAGAATTGATAAGAGCTGTGACATGTTCTTTTAATATCACCAATATATACAATTCTATACAAATCCCCAATTCCTTATAAAACAACGATTTATGCCAATTATATATATTTTGCAGTGAACAATATAGAACCTGCATCTTTTTTTCCAGTCACTTTATACACATACTGGTTGGCAGCTGAAATACAACCCTCAAAAATGTGTCTTTTTAAAATATCAACTGGAGCAAACATTGAGAGAGAATTTTATCAGGTTATTTGCAATGCGTCTATGCACTCGCACAAAAAGACACACACACACACACACACACACACACACACACACACAGAGAAACCCACAGTAATGTGTCAACATTTTCACCTTCAACAGTCACATTCAAAAAAAGACAATTAACAAGTTCCCAAAATGGGCCACCACACAAAAAAACTATAATTTACGAGTGTGATCAACACATTATGTTTACTGCAGGTGTATTTATCGGTGCCACTATAAAACTATAAAACAAGTTAAGGAATAAAGCAAAAATATTCAGCTGAAATATGGAGAAAAAGGACGAAATTCATAAATCAATAGGCCAATAAACAGCCAAATCCTTCAGGCAAGGAGTCAGCAGAGGTAATTTTTCTGACCTTTCCATAGGTCTGTTACTGTAGGTGCAGCGGGGAAATTGGGACCAATAATGATGAGAATCAATTCTCAGTTCAGACCTCTTGCTCTCCTGTGAGAGGAAGAGGTGTTGAGGAATAAATGTGGGGCCATGAAAAGTCCCTGCATGATGGAGAGAGCACGCCGCTAACAAGTGTCCACTCGTCGCATTGAAGGGCAGCAGGTTCTCCTTTGCGCGGGCCGTGAGCCAAGGCTGTGTGGCAATACAAGGGACACCATATATGCAACTTAATAAGAACCTGCTCATTGGAAAGAAAAACCCGTCCTGTAGTGGGAGCAAATATCAGGTCGCCAGTCCCTATTTATAGTTACTTCCTGAACAGAACAGGTCACAGTCGGCACAACATACCAGAGTTTCATCATTATGGTCATAATATATACACACACACACACACATATATATATATATATATATATATATATATATATAGTCTAACTCTTTCTGAAAAACATATGTAGCAGGGTAAACATTTTGAACTATTCATATTCTGCCGCAGTACTTTGTGATATCGCACTGACCAAGCTACTGAAATTCTAATGAAGACTTTTCGAGATGTTGTTGTTAAAGTCAGACACACTGAATTACTTTCAGCTAAATTTATGTCTGCATTGCCCACGATGCATTGTGCCTGAAGCAGATCGCCATGTAAATAATTATGTAATGAGTTGACCATCGGCTCATATAAACCCGGTACAAGCTGAGCCTTCGTAAACAGACTGATGCCTTTTTATACGATCAATTTATTATTATTTTTTTTTTCCAAACCGTGGGCCTTTTTCTACCTGAACAGCCAGCTGTGCGATGATTCATATGATAGTTCTGTTAAAAAGCATAAAAGGTTCAGACATTGCAACTTTTTCCTTTTTCTTTTTTTTTCTCCCCAGAATCAATTTGTCTGAATTCTCAACGAATCACGTGTGCCCTCTTTACCTGCATAATTTACATCACATGGCTCATCACAACTCTCATGAATAGTGCCCGTAAGAGAAAATGAAGACCATTTTCTGAAGCTAAGCAGAAAAGAGCAACCGGGCTGCCAGTTTCTCTCCACGGCCATTTGATGAGCTTTTGATCTCTGTAACTGTGAATGTTACTTTCGCACTTACAAAACGAAACACAAAGACTTCACCAAAACGTCATCGTGTCTGAGTGATGCAGCTCACTGCAACGCCGGTCAGCTAAGATGAATGTTACATCCTCTGTGATCACGCTCAAAGAGATTGGCTCGCTCTCTTTTTTTTTTTAATGCGCACATTTTTATTCCGTAGTCTCATTATCTATTAGAAGAGCGCCGAGTAGTTGTGAGTTGATAGCCACTGGGTTGAACCATGAAAAGAAGAGATATGTAGACATAATGCCAACCATATTATTATTTTGGGCCTGACAGGGAAAACAGCTGAAGGGCATGAATTGTGTTAAGAATTCTCTTTCAACCTCTCAGCCATACTAGGCCACATCCCCTCTTTGGATCAGTCAGAAAAAAAAAGAATCACCGTATCTTACAATTGCATACGACATAGTCAGAAACCAAGAAAAAAAACATACAAGCATGGAGGTAGTGAAGTTTCCCTGATAAAGCCATGGTGTTATCAAACTACAAAATAGTTTGGTGTGGAGGACCTGCAAAGCAAACTTACAGCCTTTTCACTCTGCCCTCACAAAATGACCACTTCTGTGATTATTTTACTAATCCACTATCAAAGTGTAATGTTCCAGCGGGGACACACTGTCCTTAACCTCCCATCTGGCTGTCTAATCAAATCACGGATGGTATCAATTCAGTTTGATATTGCATGGTTGCATAGTACATCAAAACGGCTCATATAAAGGACAGTGCCCTCCATGGAAATAACGGGACGAATGGAATATATCACTGGAATCCCGACGTGATCGTGAAGTCTGATTGAAAACGGCTCGAGACGGTTAATCCAGGATAATAAAGCTAAAAATGTCCAACTCCAAAATGACAAGAAAAAGTCTTGATCAAGAATGAGTAACAACTTGGTCACTCGCTCAACTAAAACACCTCCTCCTCTCCCACCTCGCTCTCCCCGGCCTATGTGTAATCAAACCGAGCAGTAAAGCAGAAAAGTTTGAACAAAAAAAAAGAAATAAATTAAAAATTTAAAAACTCAGCCTCTCAATTTATGGAGAATCTTCGCCATTGTGGTTTCTAAGTTTGCGGAGTGTGCACCCAGTTGCAGGCTCCAGCTCACTGGCTTACAGGCTTCTGCGGGGTGGTACCATATGGTGTTTCTTAATGAGGAGGTTCTGGGTGCTGGTATCAGTATTCTGCTCTCACTTCCTCTCCCCACAGGAAGATGTCCCCTCCCCACTCATGAGGAATTCACTGCACACTGTTGGCCCACTTTGTAAAAGAAAGTCTCCTTGAATCATTGAAGCCGCGAGTCTCTGTTTCAGTCAATCCTCAGTGCACTGTGGGAAGCTTATTAGCCAATCCAAGGCATTACAAAAGGATTTGAGAGAGAGAAAAGCAATTGTCTAAAGCCTTCGACGAGGTGTTGTTTTTCTTTTTTCGTTCAGCTCTTAACTGAAGTCAGGTACTTGCACAGGTGGGGAAAGACGTGACGTGGTCTGACATATTCTGTTAGATTTCTTTTAAATCCAAACTACTGTGCAGACTACAGAATGCTGCTGAGCTGTGATGAGAATCACCAGAACACAATACTGATTTGAGGTCATAATTCCACTTTTTAAAGTGTAAAAATGCTCACATCTTAAAAAGGGTACAAATATCTAAGTTGCATATTTAAACTTGAAATTTCTGGGCCTGTTTTACATGTGCAACACGTCATGCATTGGCGTGGGCCTTTTTCTATTGTGGATGGTTTTTTTTATTTTTACAGTAAAATCTGAAAGGTTAAACGTGTGTGTGTGTGTGTGTGTGTGTGTACGCACACACACGTACACACACGCACACACAAAACACCTAGGCAACTTATAGTGATAACCCTTGGAAAAACCCTCAAAAAGTATATCAATTACAAAATTAGCAGATATTAGAGTACGATAGGAAAAAAACAGCACCAGGTTTAAGACATAAGATTTACTTATGTCTTATTAAGCCGGATTAATATTGCAACTTCTCTCTGGTCATTTTCCCCCCTTTCTCACCTGAAAGAAAGAAAGAAAGCAGAAAATGTACTTTAGGATGAAGATATTTTGGAATTGCAAGTTTTTTGTTTGTTTGTTTGTCTGTTTTACCCTTTTTGAAATGCAGTACATTAAATAAAACATCTTAAGTTTTTTTTTTTTGTTTTTTTTTTAATACCACAGCTTTCTCCGATATAACACATGAAAAAGATGTACAAATACTAAAACAAACTCATTCTTGAAAAAGCTTGAGGGATCTTAAAGGTAGTGCATTTTTTCACATTTTATAAAGATGGCCTTTAAATAAAAACAAATTAAAATCCCCAAAAGTAGGGAAACACGGTGACATGTGAATGAAAACAGAATGAAATGGTTTTAAAATCTTACAAACTCACATTTAATTGGTAATAGACACACACATTAAGTTGATGACAGATAATTTACCATTTCATGAAGAACATCAGCTCATTTTATATTCAACAGTAACATTTCATCTCAAAAACAAAGGTGGGAAATGAGGGACCAGGCGGAGCTTTTGGGAGACGAGAGTTGAGCGATTCGTGTTTGTGCTGAGAGGGTATCTGGATTCTGTTGTTAAGCCATGCTGTTTTGATGTATGCATTAAGTGGTTCAACATTATCGTGTTGATTGAAAAATCTTCCCTGACGTAGACAAATGGGAGATTCTGTTGCTTTAAAATTCCAACGTACCATTCAGCAACGATTGTGACTTAGACACTAATGCGACATCTCGCCTCAGGTTGACACGTTTTCATGTCGGAAATTGTTCCAAAAAGATCTCTGGACGAGAGAATATTGCGTTCTTGTGTAGCTAAATGTTCAGACATTGATTTCTGGCAATGTTGCTGAGCCCATGCAGTGATGTTCAGTAGAGATTCATGTTGTTTTTTCTGATGCAGTGCCGCCTCAGGGCCCAAAGATCACGAGCATTCAGTTTTGACCTTCCGCTTTGTCCCTTGTGCAATGGGATTTCTCTTGATTAGCCGAGTTTCCAGATGATATTTTTTACATGGCAGATGATGGGATCTGCAAGTGAAAATTTGTAGACACATTTTGTCACACGATGCACAACTTCTGCCAGTTTGTATTACTCAAATGCATCTGAAATGCTCCTTTTATACTCAGCCATGTCACTAATATGATGTCAAATGCTCCTGGGATTGTTTTTTCAGGACTTTTATAACCTTTTAGTGGGTGTTCCTCTGATTTCTTCAACCGAGATTGGCTTCAGTGGCCTGTGGTAATGGGATGGATCAAGTGGTTTGTTAAACATTTTCTTGAAAGAATCCCTGCTTTTGGGGGTTTTGGGTCATTAGTAAATTTAAAATTCAGTTCTCTTTTTTTTTTTTTTTCCAAAGCTGTTTCCCCCATGTGATTTTGTATAAAATTATGGAATTATAAAACATTGGAATAAAACATATTTCTGAGATTTGCAAGTGGATTTTTTATGTTGTTGTTGTGTTTCCACATGGACAATATTAAGAATTAGCATGAATCTGACAACTGACAGGTACTCTCATAATTTAAGTAGTCTCCGAACCCCGTGGCTGTTCCTATTAATAAGGTAAATCTAAAGCAGTTCCTCTCACCTTTCCGAAAAGGGCAGGTGAGAAACATTTCTCCTGTAAAAATTCCTCTCATAAATAATCCACTCGAATAAATTACCCTATTCATTTGACGTTTAACCAGATAGTTTTGTGGCGCGTTGCAGAGACCAGAGCTTGGTGGCAGGGCAGCGCGGTTCTTGGCTTGTCGATGGACCGCTAACCCACCCATGACATCGGGCGCTCCTCATCAATCTTAATGAGGCTGGCATCACCGTTGGACTTAACAATGAGACTCACTCGCATTCATGCAGCGACGCGACTGACACGTTCACAGGCACACGCACAGCTGAATGAGTAGTGGACATGTGGAACGCAAATCTGAAATAAAACACCACAGCGGTGTTTTACGTTTCCAGCAGTAATTTCAGACACTACTCGCACAATCACCATTATAAAATAGGTATCTCCTGAGTGAAAGTACTATGTTTGGTATATTCAACCACTACAGAGCGACACTGATTTTATATTCCATCATCTGAAGATCTTCGTTACGACTGTCATAATTATTTTGACCACTAAAGAGACACAGTTCAGGGAAATATTGGCTGTGAGGCGGCAAATTAGAAAAGAATGCGACCCTCCCCTTTTTATACGCATTATGGTAGCCATCACATGAGTAGAAAATATTAAAACAATAAACAAATACCTTCTTTGTCCATTAATAGTGAAATTAGAAGCTTTTTTTTTATATACGTCCTGTTGATATATCCTATGAAGCAATTTCCAAAATCAAAGCAAATTAGTGGTATTGCCTCCGTCACGTACACAATTTTTGTTTTAACTCACAATTGACTCCAGGTTGGGTTTACATACTTGATTTTCACCAATTGATCACTGTTGTTTTTTTGTCAGAAAACAAGCATCGACAACAATTGTTAGGTGTTAATGAGTGGCAACAGTGTTTCTACTTTTTACATTAAATAAGATCACAATTCAGTATAATTAAATGAACAAAGAACAGCATTAAAAGCCATTCTCCCTCACAGAGAATGGCTTAAGTAATCTGTGTGTACCCGAGGCAAAATTTATAGGTATGTAAATTTAACAAAACTGAAGCACATGGATTAACTGCTAAATGGATATGAAGATGAACCTCTTATACAAGTGATTATCTTAACCTTTGTGTGTGTGTGTGTGTGTGTGTTGGGGGGGGGATAATATGACCCCTTTAAAAATGTGTATATCTATTAATAATTTAATTAATACAGCCAGATTATTTATTCTGTATGGCCCCACCATGTTATCTGGTTAGTAATGGTTTCCGCAAACAACGTTACCATATTCTTTTTTTTTTTTTTTAAATAATAATATGTTGGTGGCCATTGTTGCCTTCAAGAAGTTACTGTATTCATAACGAACAAGAATGGTTAAAACAAAGCTTGCAAGCATATCTAACAGAAAGCTTATGTAGGCATGCATCAAGTGTCACTCAAAGTCGATAAAAGTAACAGAAGAGTCTCAAGAAGCCTCCTCTCTATACAGCGTCCAGAAGAAACTAGATGACACGGCTATAGACACCCACATACGCATAACCACATGCACAGAAGGCTCGAGGTTGTCTACGGTTGTGTCATTTAGTTTCTGCTTCGGGCAAATCACTTTCAACCACAGGTTGACATTGTTCAACACCAAATGTGAACAAATTAAATGATGCAATTAAATGCGAATAAGCCAGCGTCGATAATTGCGACCCGATATGCCAGCAGCAATCATAATGAAACTGCCATTCTGCTCTGCTGGCTGAGTAGCGGTATATGAGCAACCACAAGATTGTGCATGTGTATGCATATTATGTGCCACTTAACACAAACTCTAAATTCACTCTCTAAAAACACTTATCTTGACCTTCAGGATGGAGTTTTAATATGCCCCGCCGCCCTCAGGATCCATGTCATGCGCTGCATATGTACGTGCTGGAAGTGTGTGATATATAGGAAAAGTGTGTAGGAGAAGGACAGACTGACAACGCGACGCGAGCTAAAACTCTGAATTACTGATGATATAATCTGAATAAGAGATATACGCACACATACACCTGCAAAGGTGAAAAAAAATGAAAGGAGGGAAGAGTCAGTCTGGCAGAAAATTGAGACGGTCGGCCATTTTCGACTCTCCCTCATCCCTCTGGGTTTATGGCCCATGAAGCCTCTTGTCAATGCGACTCACCAGTGAGCCAAGTTAACAGGGCCTGTCCTCTCCCGACCAGCACAAGAGATATTCTTCTTCATCATTAACCTGCCTTAGAGACACCAGAGCACGCAGCTGAGGTACACAACAATTTTGGAATACACCACAGCTCAACGTGAAACAAGGAGGACAGATACGGAACCTCCACTAACCTGCTCGTCATATCATGTGTTTTTTTTGGTTTTTTTTTTAAACTTGAGCAGTAAAAAGCACCAAAGAAAGTCAGATAAAGCACTTGATCTTTACAAATTTTATCAAACTGCATTAAGATGTGATCATGTTTCTGTGAGGTGAGACATTTCAGAAAATGTTTGGGTTGAATGTTTCTTGGGTTCATTAGAATACATTAAGGCTCCAAGGAAAAGGGAAAAAAAAAACATTCAACCAAGTTCCTCAGTTTGCTCTGATTGTTGTTTTTAGGGTAGAGAGCTGTTCAAGTGCTGGACGTGAGAGGTTTTTGGACAATTTGGAATTTCGGAAAAACTAAAAACTCAGTCACATCGTGCCTGCCGCTACCTTCATCATCCTTGCTGCACTGCCCCGCAGTAAACAACCTGGCCTTGAAACTCCCCGTTTTCAAGCCTACCACTTTCACACACTCTCAATCTCCTCTCCTGTCACAGGGGATTCGAGCAGTCCATGCTGGCCAAACGCCATGCAGTCCCACTCTGTTTATCTGTTTGTAATCGCTGCTTTTCCTCTGCAGGGACAAATGGAATCCAATCAGTCTAGCTAAGGAATGACAGGGTCACAGGCCTGACTCACTGGCCGGCTATCTATTTGTCAGTGGTGTCAAATGGTGGGGTGGTCCAATGTGCTGCTGGGCCAACAGATCAGTCTGCTATACTACTGATGGGAGGGAGAGAGAGAGAGAGAGAGAGAGAGAGAGAGAGAGAGAGAGAGAGAGAGAGAGAGAGAGAGAGAGAGAGAGAGAAGAGCAGTTCAGAGAGACAGAGAGGAGCTGATAGGAACAAGATCAAAGGCAATATAAACAGGGACATTGATCATAAAGTCATCAAGATAAACTAAATAGGTTTGAAAAAAAAGTGTGATGACAAGAAGACTCACATCCTAACATACGGACACACACAGACAACATAGTTTAGATTTTAGGACAGACAGAAACTAAAATGCGGAGTAATATTGAAGGCTTGAATTTGCAGGATTACAAGCAGACGCACACCTTGCTTTCTTGAAACGTGTGTGTGTGTGTGTGTGTGTGTGTGTGTGTGTGTGTGTGTGTGTGTGTGTGTGTGTGTGTGTGTGTGTGTGTGTGTGTGTGTGTGTGTGTGTGTGTGTGTGTGTGTGTGTGTGTGTGTGTGTGTGTGTGTGTGTGTGTGTGTGTGTGTGTGTGTGTGTGTGTCTGTGTAAGGGGATCTCATCATCATACAGGGGAACCATTAGATACAGGAGTGGGTAAAAGCCCCACTGGAGATCCATCTCAATGTGACCTCTATTAACAACACCCGAGGTATCTGAGTGTGAAATGAGCAGTGTGTATTCAGATGTGTGACGAGGGACTCGAATAGATTTGACTATGGCAAAAAAGAAAAAAGGAAAAAGATTGGACTCTATATTTGTTCTCCCCTCTACCCTTCTCTGTCCGGACTGTAAAAGCTTAACCAATGAAAACATGATGGAGATGATTAGTAGCAAGTGTCTCACATCTACGGTTCTGTTAGTGCAACGCGCAGACCTCCCACTCTCAGGACGATTTTAATCGTATACAATAAGGAATTCATTTCAACTCAAGACCGCACTTTTTCCTGATGTTGCTTCCACATTGCAACTGAGGTTGTAGTGACAATCCATAAAGAGCATTGGCAGCTTGTTTTTTATTTTATTTTTATCTTCAGATTTGTCACAGATGAAATTAGAACTGTGACCACACCACCAAAAAAAAAGCACATTAATATGTTTAATTTCCTTTGTCTGCCTGCATTTAAGCTTCCTTTCATTCCCCGCTCTATATGCCCACAAGTGTGTGACAGTGACAAGGTGCCAGAGGTTGAGATGTTTGTCCGAGTGGCTCCGATAACTCTTTTGGCATTGGCAGCAATAAAGGCGGTTAGCATCAATAATTAGCTCACTGTAGGAAGTCTGTACGCTCTTGTGAGATTTAGGAGGCTATAACTGAGCACCATGCGACTGCCGGCCTGGCAGACAGACCTTACACGGTGGAGTAAATCACTGTGTGCTGGGTGTAAATGTAATATTACACACAAGCCAGCACATAAACACACAAAGGCATAAATACAGGTGAGCATTCACATTTGCACTCAAAATCAAGAGTATTCACAATGCAGTTTGTCATTGCACAGCAAGGTTTGGTTTTTAGCAGCACTACGTCAGTCACAGTCGTCTAAAAGACTCGGGTGACTGTAGACTTGGAGGTGTGGACAGATTTTCTTGGCTCAATCATAAAACAAGGGCAAGCCCCATAAATGTTCATTGTCTTTGAGTAACTGAGAAATCACACTTGCATCACTAATCAGCCAAATGATGCAAGATTGGCCAATAAAAGTACACCAGGAGTTGACCGAACACCATTGGTTCCCTTTTCAGCTTATAATTAAATGCAATCTTGCATTTCATACACTTCAACCATAAACTGAGCTTTAACTTTCTCTCGACCTTGCATTGTGTTTGCTAATACAATCAACTGTGAAGTGGAAGAAATGCAAATGAAAGATGAATCCTCAAAGACCGACTCAATACAGGCAATCAACTGCATTGCTCAGTGACATTGGTATTATCTTCCCATCAACACTGTCGACTACTTTACGTCCTCAAGCAAGCGCCACATGCTTGATGAGTTAGTTAGAATGAGCAATTCTCATATTGTTTAGAGGTCAAATTAATTAGTTAAAACGTACTTCACTTGTTGTGGACTTCCTCTGTTCAATACACATGTTCAATACGCAGCGAGAAGGTCTGGGTTCAAAAACCGCATGTCCCCGTGTGTGCATGGATTTCCTCCGGGGATTCCAGTTTTCTTCCCGCAGTCCATAAAAAAACATGCAACGTGGGTCTCTGAGCACGGTGCTCGGCCGCTCCCAGCTCTCCCTGATCGCTGCACTGTGTGACGGCTATCAATGGGTCAATTCAGCAAATAAATTTCCACTCTGGGGGACAAAAATAAAAAAATAAAAGTAGAAGCATTTAGGGCTGAAACGATTAATCGATTTAATCGAATCGAGATCGATTATTAAAGTAGTTGTCAACTGATTTAGTAATTGATTAGTTGGTTGATAAATTATTTTTTTTTTACTATTAGTAGCCAGATTTAGTTTTTTTTACAAGTTTTCCAGCAATCTGTTCTAGCTGCTACCACAGTGTGGCAGTCATAGGCCACCTGTGGCTGTAATCTACCAGCACAGCAAGAGAAGCAGCAAACAACCAATAGTTGTTTTGCATCACGTGCACCACAGAGCAGTCGCCGCTTTCTGCAAGATCGCAGAGGTGGCGGCCGAAAGGTCCAAGGAACGGGGGGAAAAGAGATCCACTGGAGAGAAAACTTCACGAAAAGTCATCCAAAGTGTGGGAGCACCTCAAGCTTAATCCACAAAAAAATGTTTAAAAAAAAGATGCGTGACCTGCAGTTTATATTTGTGTCCAAGCTTTGCTTATTTACCATTAATTAAGCTCATTCTATCATTTTGAAGAATTGCTGTAAAATGCACAATTCGCATATGGTTATTTTTTCTTCATGAAAATATGTTCTTAAGAACTTACCGGGGTTAAAACATGCTAAATAAAAAAATGTAAAAATAATCTACAGATTAATTGATTAGCAATATAATCATTCATTGCAGCCCGAGAAGCAGTGCAGGAAAGCATTTTCCACGGAGGAACTTACATGCACACAATGTGTTTTTCTCTAATCAGCAAACATCTTGGGCCGTATTACACCGAGAGGTGCTCCAGTGTGGATGTAAATCTCAGAGGTAATCTCATTGTAGAAATGTTAAAATGGAACGGGGACCTTTGTCGACTTTAACGGGACAAGATAAAAGAGAGATCGAGATAAAGAATAAACTCGGTTTTCTTTTCTTAGTGGAGAAAAGGGTGTGCTCCACTGAGAGCATGACAAAAATGTTTTTTGGTTTTTTTTCTTGTTTATCTTGATGGCCTTTAGTGTTTCCAGTGTACGTTTTAAGGCTTTAGTAGAGAACAGTTCCAAAATATATGCCGAGGAATCGGCCTCCCGAGCTCCACACCGTCTCCAGCAGTCGGCTTCACATGATGTAAAATGTGTTTTTTTATTTATTATTATTTTTTTATTATAACTTTAATAAAAAAAAATTAAAGTACTACATATACCAAACACCCATACTGAGGTAAGCAACTTAAGAATAATAGATTCATGTCTCTTTCTCTTTTAGGAGGGCGAGTATACAGAAATAAATACACTCATGAATTCATCCTGGATTCTCTGGTTGAGAGAAATATCAATGTTGTAAGTTGTGCCTCGATATATGGCTCTCCTTCTGCGAAAGCAAATTTCACAGGGCACTCAATCGTAAACAATTATTTCAGTCTTATGGGATGCGCAGAGATGCGGCCGTTTCAGTCAATGTGGCGGTTGTTGTGTAGGAATAGGAGGTGGTGTCATATTACAGTGATAAGAGGAGTGGAACAAGATAACCCTGACTGAGTGAACATTGTCGGGGGGGAAAAAAAGTTGGCCGTTATCGCATCTTTCTAGATAGGAGGGAGGGCAGGGAGGACCGAAAGAGAGAAGGAGGGGGTTGAAGAAAAACACATAAGGACAGCGATGGAAAAGTAAAAAAGGAAGTTTAGTTTTTAAACAACAGAAAAAATGAAGGATGGCTGAATTGAACAAGCAGCGATGCGGAAGGTGACGTAAAAGGGAAAAAAAAAGCTCAACAGATATGACAGAAAGAACTTCATAAAAGGGACAAAAACGGAAGAGAAGAGAGAGTAGGAGCACAGTGATATAGAAGTGGAGGGAGTTGAAATAAGTCCAAGACAATTCTGTAAATTATACAAAAAAGTGGCCTAAAAGCATATAATATGAAGACAGGCAGAGGAGGATCCTCTGTATAGTTTAGGAAATGTGTTTCCTCTCTGTGCAATTACACCAACTAAGAACCCATTTAGTACTTGGAGCTTTGTGTCCATTCTGAAGTGGTGTAGTGGCACTTAAAACACATCATGTCATCATATTTTACAATATGACAGTAAAGTAAACTGTTGATGGCATGTCTGCTTGGATAGGCATAAAATCAGATCATTTATTCATCTTGTTTTGTTTGAATACTGCAGTACCCACTCGGAGCACCAGCTCAGCGCGACGGAGCACGGAGTTTCTCCACAGTTGAAACCAGTGCACCCCGTCCCCCCGTATGACATCCATCACCTCTGGCTTAGTCCAGTTTACTCTTCCTTTATAATTAGGATTAGAGATTGGTAGCGAGTCTCAAATTTAAATGAAAAAGTGAACATCACACACGTATCAATGTACAAAGTGGAAAAAGAAGTCGGGTTCGTAGCAAGTCTCTCAGCATGCGTCTGACGTCTGCCTTTTAACCCGCTCCCATGACTTTTCCTTTTTCATCTATTTTCCGATGTTAGCATAAAAAAAATAAAATAAAAAAAAAAAAAGGATCAAGTTGCTACTGTAAAGAAGACGGAAACTGTGAAATTGACTTGTATCTTTGTGGTGAGAATACAGACCAGCGGATGGATCCTCCTCTAGAACTTTTAAGGGTCTTTCAACTTTACTATGTTGCTGCTTTGATCAAATTAGCGCGGCTTTGTGGCGAAAAGCGAATGCGTCCCTGTGGGATGCACATAAGCATGAAATACACTTTGATCAAGACATACAAGTACAGATGAATATCGATAAACTAATGAATCAGGCCATAGCAGCAATGATGTGTTTTGAACTTCAAAAAAGGACTAGTCAGACATCTTTTAAGTGAGGTTGCAGAAAATGTTTGGTCAGTAATGACATTGGACCTGGAAAGAAGATCTGCACTCCACCATAGGCTGTAGTCTCAAACATAGAGATGCAGTACGCCCAAGTACAAAATCAAAATCAGGTCACTCGTGCTAATTCATTCATTATTCAAGAGAATCTGTGGCTTTGAATTAGCATTGAGGTTTGCATCTTCATTAGTGATCCAGCATAGTTCAACCGCCCCGTGAATTCAAGCAGCCAGGCTTTCCTGAAAATAAACTGGCAAGAACTATCGAGAGGGGAAGAAAGCCTTGTCCAAATTCACGGACATCAGAAGCGGTGTCTTTCCAAACGGCTGATATGGCGAAAAGTGACAGCCCCAAAGAGGTGGCATGAATAGTAATACGGCCTTCACAAGGTAAAAAACAAAGACCTGACAAAAGGTATTTGGGAAATCTCTAAGGGGTTCTTTTTCTGTTTTTCTTTTTTTTTTTGTTCTGTGTTCCTGAGGAGAAAAAAAACAAGAGACTCCTTTGAGGAGCAAAATTTCAAAGTTGCCAAAGTGAAGTGAGAGATTTGTTGTCTTTATCTTGCTTTGAGGCGCAGATCCAGCTACTCACAGATTGGTCTTTCGCTCCCAAAGGCACATGATCAGAAGATGTGGTATTAAAACAGCCCGGCTCTTTTAACCCATCCATCAACATCAAGAGCCTCGTCAGAACCTTGGGTTTGACTCGGGTGAATACGTGTGGGACTCCGCCACACTCGTCACGGCTCATTTTTGATGTTCAGTTTCGCAAAGGGTAATGACAAAAGACAACCTATAATTTCTTTTCACCTTGATATAAGAGCGTATGTTTTTTGTTTCTTCCGTCTGCGCAGCAGATCTTGTGCCTGGCACAAGTTTCACTCCAGCATCGCTTTACTGATGCAAGCTGAGCTGTTGCTGCTGAAGGACCCACAGGGGACACCCGTCGAAAGTGAAATAGAACCGGCCAAACTTCTGGTTACAAGCTCGCCTCCCCAACCTCTCCGCCGCTATTGTTTGTCTGTTCCGCTGCTATCTTTAACAGGAAGTCACTCATGGCTTGTGCTTAAGCTGGACACCCATATGAAGGCACGTCGGGAAAGTGTGAAGGAATTAATTTTCTTTGTTCCAAGACCCTCCAGGTTATACGCTATAGTTTTGTACTATATCACTTTTTATATTACTACACATTTACATACTCATTCTTTTTTCCCTTCACTAAGTCTTCATTTATACGAGACGAAAGTGACGGTTTTCATATTGACTAGCCAGTGCATTAGCCGTTATGCCCTGAAGATATCGACTTTGTGTGGTTTCTCCAGTAAGATCAGATCAGGGGGAGCTGATGTCATTGGCTTCTCCCAAAACATATTTGATTTCTCGAGCAAACAAATTGACTTCTCTGTCATGGTTGCCGTCTGAGATCGAAATGCTGTGGGTTTATTCAGCGAAACATGAGAATTATCTGATTAAATGAGCAGCGTAAATATGATGTTTGCGAAGGATTTACATATAGTGAAAGCGGATTCGATAACTTCGGCGTTTGGTTCACAAGTTCATACAAACATGTGAATAGAGATTGACTTTAATGCATCGATGTATCGCCAATGATTAGATCAATCAATGGGGGGTGGGGGGGGTAATTTAAATGAAGACTGATCACATTAACAACCTGTTAATAAACAAAAGCAAACCTGTTTTGGATGTTTTTTCCCAGTTGTGTTCAGTTGCACTGCATTATAGTGGGAGGTGTTTCTAACAATTTAGGGATCGGATTAAAAATACAGAGCAATGTAACCCAACAGGTGCTAAATGTCTTGCTCCTTTTTACAGGAACCCATTTAGAAATCACTCAACTTGCTTGAATGCTCCCTGTTTTTACTTGTAGGGTACACATCATCCCCAACCTTTTATAAAATTGCGGTTCTGTTTTTATGCAGACATTTTTATGGCAGAACCATTAGGCTCATGTTCACATATTAAAACAGATGATAAATGACTGAATGGGTTACACTTTAGTTAATATGCAGGATGTACTATTCTCTGCATTATATACTACATTTGTGGAATATTAGAAATTAAATATGTGGCAACAATTCATCTATAGTGTCCAATAATATATTCTGACTAATATTTTGATGGCCTTGATGCCCATACTTGCTTCGTGTGTTTTGTGCGGAATATTTTCAACTTCCTTCTTGTTTCTTTCTCGCATTAGCAAAGTCAAACTCCTCCAAAGTTATCGACAGATTTTCCCTGAGCACATCTGACCTCGTCAGATCATGCCAGTGTTGGCAGAACTTCTGATTTTGGCAGCAACATATTCACACCTTGTAGTTTTTCAACACAACCACAGTTCTTCTTCTCTGTTCTATTATTTCTTTATTTCTTTCTTTCTTTTTAACAAGTGGCCTGAGGGACTTGCCCAGTACAAGCATATTTACATTGGTGGCCACTTTGTAGCGTGAATGTGCAGTCGGGGAATTGATGCCTTACACAAGGACACCACAACAGAAGCTGCTGAGGGAAGCAGCTTTAACATTTTTTTTTTCCCAGCAGATATGACACATCCCCCTAGTGTCAAACTAAATAAAGACAGGCTTTCATCAAACTCTCCATTTTCAGTTATATTTCACACCGTGACCAAGTGAACTTTAGATTAAGGAGTCCTCTGCTGAGTGTTTGCTTTTGGTTTCTGATGTTTACAGAGTATAAAAAGTGATGCCAAAAAACATTGGTATTTTCCTGGCAAGGTCAGCCTACTGCACACTGAGCAGAACAGGTGGTAGCCAGTTCCCTCACTGTACATCCAAACCGCCAGCAAGCAGGTGACAAGCAGGGCGTGCTCATGGGGAAAAGCAAGCGCTTCAGGGCCACATGCAGACAGGTTATGGAACGGGGATGGAGTTCTCCCTCATTAATCCGGCCATGGCCCTTCGCTCCCTACAGGGCTCCATCACTACAACGTGTAGCACCGAACTCTTGCTGTGAGGTTTAACGGATCGCCTCAAGACTCCCAAAAAAAGTATAGTCGTATTTTTGCAAGCACGCACATATTGCAGCCATTGGGATCGGTCATCACACACAATTATTCGGAGTAACGTGTGCATGCATTCCCTACAAGTGCATCAGAGTTCACTGTCGAATTGTTCACATATACTGCACGCATGTGTGACCTTCTTGTGAGTGGGATGGCATTGGGGACCGACTACATGCTTGAACATGTATCTACATGTGTACATGTTAACATGTCTGTCAGTGTGAATGTAAGTTTGCGTAAGTGTTAAGTCGGCTTTCCAACATGCAGGCAGCTTGTGTGGGCATGCTACAGACTTTTTTTTTCCCATCTGCATCAAAATCCTGCCCAAGAAATTGAATCGAAGTTGATTTATTCACATATTTTGTTTCTTTTTTCTTTTAGTTTTAATAAAATTCGTCCTTCATTCCAGCGTGAATGCAAAGCTGCGAGATAAAGTAGTCCGCCATTACAATATTAGATATGCAAATACAAAGTTGATGTTGTCCAATGAAGAAAACTGACTCTTCTTCTCATTAGCCAGTCTCCCTAATGCGTGTCAGTAATCCAGAATCATTATAAAGATTAACTTGAACAGAAAGGTTAGCCATCCATTGTGTCTGGGAATAGGTGTGGCATTTACATGTGAAACGCGAAAGCTGCATCAATCATGAAGCAGCGGCACTTAATTCAAGACTTTAGGGAGAACAGCAAAGGTTAAAAATGGTAAACAACAAAAAGGCGAGCCTGTGGTTACTGCATATGCGACGATAATGACGAGAGCAACTGGAACTGTTTAATTTGTGAATTTGCATTTTTTTCCTTTTCTCTTCCCTGGCTCTGTAAACGGCTGCTTCAATCCTCATGAGACAAATAGAGAATCCAATCATTTTCCATTTGTCTGTTGTTATTGTACATGATGTCAGTAAGCATCTGCTCTGCAAGCAGAAGTGCAAATAAAAAGGAGACAAGACTCAGTGGAGCTTGTACAGAAAACTTGATCTTCTTTATGGTTCAGCAATTGTCATAAACTATTGTCTTGTATGTAAGGGGGCAAGCAAGGTATCCTACCCCTACAAGGAACAGGCATAAAGACAATGTTATGTCGGAGCCCATCTAAATCACAAATGCATACAAGTAAATGATAATTAAACTGAATGTTTTGTCGCCACAGTCTGGTTAGTACAATATAAGATCAACACAATCACAGCCTGTATCCTAAGAGTTTTTCCTTACTTCTTAAAAAATGTGTTTTTGATTAAGAAACACTCCATGAAGGAGTTTGTAACAGGTGGCAGTGACAAGTTGGCTTTTACATTTCCAACAGGGACTGTAATTATCGGAGATTCACAGCAATTACAATGGATTTTTTTTTTACAGGTGCTGACAGCCTCCATTCATCATAACACAGAAAACTACAAAATTTTCACAGCACTTAAAATCTAGGTCTGGGGAGTTGTTTTGTGTTGGGTTTTTTTTTTTTAACAAATTCACACGTTGAAAAGTGTGCTACTTCAAAATGCCAAATACAGGCTGTGATACTGCAATTTTACAAAAAATACTTTAAAGTCATCTTTATAATGTCCTGCCCTTATGAATACTGAGTGGCCTCATGGTGCTCCAGTAGACAGTACTCTCATCATTACATGTTCTCTCTGTGTGTGGATTGGTCCCAGTGCCATGACCCTAAGGCGGATAAAGGAGTATAGAAGATGGATGAATGAATGTAGAAAAATCAAACACATTAACTTCATACAGCTGAGACAATTCTACCTCTGTGGCGAGTTAATGGCGTATTTGCACAGTGGGATTGTCTACAAACACAATAGATCGCATATAGGCTCCAATTGATTTATCTACGAGAACCTTCGCATAGAAGTGTGCGCTGCAGAAACAAAGTGCGGCGTTAATTCACTTAGCCTCTATTGTTCAGTGCTGTCATGCAGAGACTGGTATCGATCCTTTTTGCAGCTGGATATCAAACTCTCCCGTGTGTATACATGCACACACAATCACAGATTCACATATGCACAAGCGTGCATGGAGTCACATTACGGGGCTCCCAGCAGTGAGTAGATGTGAAAGATGAATAAAGCAAGAGAGGCATTAGATCAGATCAGTTAAGGCTTGCAGTGGCCCCCCGAGTCATTGGAGGCTCAGTCGATAACTAGAAAGAGCGACTGGAAAACACAACTGCACCTTAGCGGGGATACAATCTGTATGTCACTCACTAATAATCACAATCAACTCAATGCTGGGACAAACGTTTTTCTTTTTTAATCAAAGAACTGCCTCGTACTTTAGCATGACATCACAAGTTATGTTTTTGCAATGGCAATGTATTACCTAGCAAACCTTCCAAAGTCTCCCTAGAATTGGATAAGAAATGTTTATATTGTTACGCATTTGACGAAAAAACAAAAGCAGAGTCTAGGAAAATATGACACAATACACTGATCACACCCAATGTATGATAAGTTAAGGGTGTTTGCTTGAATGCTTGCTCATGTGGATTTGTTGGGTTTTCTCTGTAAAAGTGGCCTGAAATGACTTTGTTGTATTCAGCGCTATATAAATAAAGTTGATTTGTTGTTTCTCGTTTAATAACAGATTGGATTCCCGTCCTGTTGCTGCGCTTAAAAAAAAATAACAGGTTTGAGGCCATCCCGCAACAATGATGAATAGCCTCTTGTGCAACATCAGTCCTGCTTAACACTGATCACTGGTGCATTAAAACTGATGACATAACAAAGCAACTACATCTATTAAGCAGTTGTGATCAGACAGGTATGTCTAGTACTAGTCCGCTGAGTAAGCTAAAAAAAACAAAAACAAACAGCCCTAACTGCAGTTAGACGTGATCTTCCACTTTTTTGTTTTGTTCACAACTGCCAAAACAGCCAATGAACTGTTGTGATTTTCACTTGTGTTTTTGAGTCTTTGCAATCCTGTTTTACTTTAATTGCTTTTTTCTGTCTTGGCGTACATTCTGTTTGAGAAAGATATGCTACAGCCAATTTGTCAGCTGAATAACCCACTGAAGGACTGTGGTCGTTCAATTCTTTGCTGTAAGAGCGTTCAGTTCCTGTGCTTTACAGCGTGTAGTCTGCAGACTAAAGTTACCTCCAGGGTGTACAGTATCTGCCGTTTTCATAAACTAAGAGAGTGGCTGCAAAATAGAAAGGCGGCCCCTGTACGGTCGCTCTCGCAGCAGAGTGCGTCGTCTAGACAGCACATCCACAGAGGAAAGAGAACTCCCGTGTCCACACAAATCGTGACAAATCACTTTGCCCTCGACAGCGGAGCAGAAGCAATATATGCTTTGATAACTGTGAAGGTTGAGGAGTAAACACAGGTGAGAAATCAAAACAAAAAGTCACTGAGGAGGGATGCACTGTGGGTTTGTGTGTCTCAATAAGGGTATGTGGCTCTCTGTGCATGTGAGGGACAATGGGTAGCGTGTGTGTGTGTGTGTGTGTGTGTGTGTGTGTGTGTGTGTGTGTGTGTGTGTGTGTGTGTGAAATGGCTTATCTCGGAGTATTGTGCTATTAATATCACAGCCTTAACAGACTCCCTCACAAGAGCAGGCGCATGTACGCACACACAAATGCACACAGACCTTGTCGCCAACTGGAAGCACAGACAACTCGACACACACACACACACACACACACACACACACACACACACACACACACACACACACACACACACACACACACACACACACACACACACACACACACACACACACACACACACACACACACACACACACACACACACACACACACACACACACACACACACACACACACAGAGAGCACTCAATGGGATTCGTCTCTCCACGCTTTCCTCTGGGGATCTCGGTCACAGGCTGTGTTGGTGTTGCGGCCAGAGCCTGGTGAGCCTTGGAGGAAACCAGTCTGTTACTGGTTTCCCAAATCTCCCCCAAACCCCTCCACGCCAACCCAACCCCTTACTTTGCCATCTGCAGCATCATCTGCTCCAGTATTCCAACGCAAAGTGCAACACACGGAGTTATAAAAACTTCAACTCCCCGCAGAGATTTTGTGGTGCAACATTCCCACTATTTATGCATAACGCAAGAAGGCAGTCAGTGGAAAAAGGTAAGGCAATGTAATAAAATCTCCTGAGTGTTAACGTTCTGTGTTTTATAGCGGCAGATAATTGTGTTTGCTACAGTATCTTCCAAGAATTAGTGGAGCAGTTCAGGGAGAAGCTCTCCGAGTGTTTGCTGGCAGAATGAAAACTAGGTGTATGAAATGAATCAACGGCATAAGTAACGCGCCGAACAACAAAACCTTGAGGTTCTAATAGTGGAATAGACTTGATTTGAACTATATATACATGAAAGTGTCCTAAATGAAAAGAGGCTCGGTCACCTCCGACAGTTGTATGAGGACAGCAACCTACATCCTCTAACTTTCGCTCAATGAAGCAAGACATTCTAAAAAATTATTAAAACAGATCAAGACACAAATGAAAGTTGAGAGTTTTGCAATAAAACTAATAAGTCTTTATGTATGGGGTTATTAAAGTGGCCACGTCGTTGCTTATGCATCGATATTTGCGGAAGATATTGGTGTAATGATATTTTTGGGTCTGTAATGAGATTTGTTAGTGCATAATCAGATGTATGTGTACACAGATTTGTATGTGTGTACTACATCTTCTCTGTGAATAATTCCATTTTGATATGTGTAATACAATTTGTACGTGTGTAATATGTCGGTGATTTGTGCTGAGATTTGCGTGTCCCTACAAGGACCTGTAAATATTTTCACCTCGACTTCAAGCGCCCACGTCACGGGATCCTGCGTCTGCAGGGACAGACATTCATTTGGTGAACGGACACCTCGTCATGTTGTCGAGGAAGGAGACCATTCTTTGCGGGAAACAAAGCCATATTATACTATACTAAACATAGTATATGGACATATACTAGATATATGAAAAATATATGAAATAGCAAGAGTTCTACTACATGTATAAAGGATGTATAAATGAGAAGACTTGCCGATTAAAAGGCCCGATGAGTACTTACAAATATGTGTAGGCACAAATCCAAATATGCAAAATATGAATGCATGTATAGACTCACCAATATCATTACACAAATACAAATACGTAATCACAAATCACAGGCAAAATTCTGGAGAGGCACATGCAACTCAACTCGCTGCTTTAATAGGCAGGTATTTTTCCTTTTCACCGATCTTATATGAAAAAAGTACTCAAGAAATGAGTGCAGGGTGGATTTGAAAAATGCTGTGACTCATGACAGATAGCTGTGAGATATCTCTATTTATAATATAGAGAATTTTTTGGGGGGTTTGATTATAGAAATATATGATCTTCCATCCAAATTTTACATTTCACCTGAAGTTATTCTCTTGTATTACAAAAAGAAAAAACTTCCAGTAGCTGTACTGCTCACTCATATTGGATTGAATGCAGCTAATGACGAGCTCTTCACAATTTTCGGGACCGAAGACGTGATCCGAAGCAGGTTTTATTGTTCAACAAGTGTACCCTGCTGAAATTGTGCAAATTTGTGGTCATTGTAAAATAAACTCTTAATATTTGAAGTGGAAGGCCAGCGTGCTGCAGCTCGACCGGGGGCCAGCACGGCAGTCTGGATCAACAACCGCAGTCTCTCTAAAATGTGAATAATCACTCAGTACTGCCCTTGTACACCACCTATCCAAGACAAAGAAAACACTGCTGCGTTTGAACAAGCTCCTCACGCGACGCGACAAGTTGTAGACTCCCAGCAGAGGGTTAGTTTTTCCCTTTATTCAGACGGCAAGGCGTGAATGTTAAAACATTAAATAAAATGAAACCATTATTGAGGGAAAGTTCAAGACTAAGCAATTGAGTGACCTGGTAGTTTTAACCATATACAATCATGACGTTTGGCTGCACAAGCAGAAATAACAAACAATTGCATAAACTGAAGAAAAAAGAAAAGTGTCTAAATATTATTTTCTTTCCTAAAAGTAGAGTGGGTATGTATTTTTTCAGACGAGGTTGAGGACGAACCTTTTCTTTTGCCATTCCGCGGTGTTTGATATGTTAATACGATCAAATAATAAAGGTTCAGCAAAATGTCAGCGAAGGAGAGACGTAATCAACGACAGCGAAGCCATTGCTTTTAGTATAAAGTCACATCGATGACGATCAATTGTACATATGTAAAGTTTGAAGTCGTATAAGAAACGCGGGCTAGGAATTATGTCTGCACATGCAGAGAAGTAAAGTCTTTCTCACTTGCACACATGCACCCAAACTCACCCCACAAGTCTCCTTCTGTTCCTCTGCTTAGCTCAGTAAGCATGAGACACCAGAGAATCCCATTCATCAGGTTTACTTTCGAGCTAAACAGATGGGGTTTTGAGCAAACTCCTGTGGTTTCCCCCGAGACAGATTACAATCCACATCCATCGAGTTTTCGTAGCGAGAGAAGGAGAGCGATAGAACGAGAGGAAGAGAAAGCTTCGAGTTTGATGGAGAGTGATTGCATCTGGATTTATATGAGCAACCAAAAGCAATTGTAGTTATTCCTCCCACCCGGATTCACGCACGCACACACTGTAATCAACAAGTCGGCCACTGAAGCCACAATACGTACATTGCGCGCATAGCAATTGTTAAAGTAGTATGTTTGTAATATGTACATAAACACAATAAAAAAAACATATCGATGTTGACTTTACAACTCACGGTTTGAATTCTGGGGTCATTGATTTTCTGTGTTGTGCTTGCAGGTGTCTTTGTTAACTTGTACAATCCTAAAATATGCCTGCGAGGTCACTTGTGTCTCCAGATTGCCTAAATGAATGCGACTGTCTTTCTATGTTAGAACTTCAATGGACAAGTAGCATTTTTAAGGTGTAAACTGCCTCAGTGCCCAGTGTTTCTATCCAGTCCCTTGAGGATACAGCAGGGAAGAGAATATTGTCGGAATTATGAATGGATGGATTAATTTAATAGAATCGACAGTTTCCCAAACCATCCATTTCTCTGACAATCCATGCTCTTAACCTTTTACTGATGACACATTTTTGCTGAGCTCGAAAATAAATTCTGGAATTCATTCAAGTCCGAAGACCTTCAATGGTTCTCAGGACTTGTTACAAAAAGTTATTACATTGTAACCTAAAGCCTAAAACTATAGATAAAACGAGTGATGTCTGCAGTATGATTCTGAACTCTGTTTCCATAAATCTCCACGCTGTGAATTGTGGATGGCAAAACAGAAATGGCGAAAGCAAGAACCCAAGTCTGAACCACTCGCCGGCATGTTTCTCCTCGCCGATTGGCTCGCTGGACTTTGTCACTCGCGTGCCAATGATTTCCTCTTCCATCTCTGTCACAAACACATTGGCAACCAGGAGGCTAGCATATTGTTATGCTTGAGAGGAATAAGGAGGAAATGGGAAGAAAACAGCCCGACTGCCAACAGTAACCCATTGTGAAAGTTGTATCAAAGACAAACGACATGTGCCGCTTTTCGTTGCTTTGTCGACTCCAGGAAGGGCCTTCCCATGTGCTTGCTGGAGATTTGTCCACACCGCCCATCGACACGTCGGGAAAGCAATGGCTCGCTCAGATGAAAGTAGGACTTGGCTGAGGGAGTTCACAAAGATTGATGTGGACAGCGAAGCACACCCAAGCAGGGAGGATACGATGCGTTGATCGTCTCAGTAACCACACTGAGCCTGCCTGATATCGTCCTCATCAAACCAGGAGCGAACCCTTCAGAGTAAAGAGGCTCCGAGCCACAATGCCATAATGAACATATTTCCCCACAGCCATACAAAGAAGACAGACTGTGCGTTCTGTGCCTCGGCAAATCTGGGAATAAGCAACATGGAATCCACTAAGGTCCAAAATTGCTATTTAAGTTAAGATAATTGAAAGATAAATGTGCAGCATGTATCGCCGTAAGGCCTTCCCATGCTCTCCGTAAGGCGCGTCTGCAGACCGTGCGCAGGCCGCGGGTGTGCACATCATTGTATCCATACTACACTCTGGGTTCACTTCTGTGTGCGTTCCAGAACGTATCCACTTCTGCTACCCGACGTTCTCCACAATTTTAACATACAGTATATGTTTTTATTGCAAGTGCTCAAATCGGCATGATTAATTTGCAAAAAAGAATACATTTGACACCAAATCTCGAATAAACCTGAGATGACCCGCATGCAATTTTTCTTCAAAAGTCAAAGAATTCAGCCAAGATCACCATCAAGCAATGACAGTTTGTCCCAGATGGATGCGATGATGAAGCGTTTACAAAAGTGGACATTACTGCGAAAAGCCATCGGCTCCCACTTGGCAACGCGGCAGAGCAGCTTGCCTCTGTAACAGACACCGAGATCCATGTCAGCTTTAGCCTCTTTGGTTGGAGTATTTGTGCAGAAAATACACCCTTCTGTTCCCTTAGGGAGCTGGACACAAAGGCAGACAAAGGGATTTGAGCCAGCTTCTGTCCAAAATTATACACCTACTCCACTCTCTCCTGAGCCGGGATTTGTTAAAATCATGATGACATATCTCCAAGCTTTAACAGAGAGCACTGGCCGCACTGGGCTGCCTGCGACCTGTAGAGAAGATGATGCACACGTCCACTGTGGAGATATTGTTTCATTGCAAGTATTGAGCTTACAGAGTGGTTGGAGATAATTTTTTTTAATGTGATATAATGCACTTCCTTGTTATGAAGATTGTCTTACTTACCTTTAGACATCAACCATACAGAAGACACACACCTGTTCATCTGTCAGGATGGTGCCAAAGTGTTTTTAGGCATTTTGTTTTCACTTTGTATGGTTAAAAAAAAAAAAAAACTATATATATATATATATATATATTTTTTTTTTTTTAAACCAAAGGCATGGGCTGTCTCGGTTTTATATCTATCTATCTATCTATCTATCTATCTATCTATATATATATATTGTTGGAGCCAAAATCCTTTGTTCACTCACCCTCATGAGGAAGGGGGGGGGGGCGAGGAGGGGGGTGAGCCACGTTTCTTTGAGAACAAAGAAACCATGTGCTCAACCCTGGAAAATTCGCCATTGATCACATGACCCCCCCCTGGGGGGCCCCCGGGTCCCCCCTCCTCTAGCTGCGGCACTGCAGCTCGACGGCAGGGGGACCCAAAATCCCGTCATCACCGGGTCACCGGCCCGGTGACGCGCAAGCCAACCCCGCGTGGATTGGCTGAACCACGGCCAACGCCGCGGGGAGCCCGGAAGACATCATAACGGTATAAATTCAGGCCCGGGAAGAGATCCAGCCTCTTCCAAAACGAAATCGCGTCAACCCAGACGCACCTTTTCGTAAGGAGACAAAGCGCCTCGTGTTAACGCACCTGGACCGGGCCTGAATTTTCTTCACCTCGCTGGACGAGCTCAAGAAAAGCGGGAATTCCCTTTATTTTTGGTTTCCCCTTCTTTTTTTTCTTCCTTTTTTTGCTTGCATCATCCGGACCCCGAGCGCGCGCTGCAACCGCACGCTCGTCTGCAGACCGACCTGAGCATCGCTTCTTCACTCCCCCCCTCATCGCAAGAAGCTGCTGATCGCCCCTCGGATCACACTACGGGTTTCCCCTCCGTAGTCCACGTCAGGTCTCTATTTTCTGGGACGCCAGAGAACCGCCCGCGGCCACAAATCGACGGATTTCACCTGGCCACGGAAGCACGTTTCCCCCTCGTCCAACCAAGTAAGGCTTAGAGTCTGGGCAGGAATTAGAATAACGTGATATTATTATTGCTGTGTGTTTATTGTTGGTACTTGTAACTTTGGGACGCCGATCCCTGTTTCTGAGTACTTTTGTGTCTACGCGTGGACGGCCATCCACGCGAATCATCGCACGCACGCGCGAGCCTCCTCATCCTCAGCTCACGCTTCTGCTCCCAGAGTCCATATCTGCCTGAACAGCCGTTTTTGGACTCTGTACGTGTAAGCTGAGGCGGTCGCGTCAGTGTACACAGTCAGACACCCCCTCCTCTCTCCTCTCTCTCTCTCCTCTTCTCCTCTGTTTCCCTGTTCACTAACCAGCGCACGGTACGGCCGCCGCTGCCTCCAAGCGCCTCCTTTCAGTGCGTCCCTGGGACCGTGTGTAGTTCACTGCGGCTCGGATTTCTCGGCCACAAGGAATCCGGCGCGCTCCCGACGGCTACGGCCCGTGCGGAGCTCAGTGACGTCACGCTATCCCAGGCAGAGCACGCCGAGCGCCTCTGGTGACCGGGTGGGTAATCACATCGATTTCCTCGCCGGGTCGCCGAGCCGTTTGGCGCCCTCTGGTAGTCGCGTGGGTAATTGCAACCGCTCGTACCGACATCTGGTGGTTGCATTAAGTCATCACAACTGCCCCGCGCGCCGACGCGCACCTAGTGGCCAGATCGGGTGATTACACCGGACCGCCGACGTCTACCTCCCTCTGGTGGACGTTCGTGGTCATTACCCTCTCACCAAGTCACGCCCCTTTCGCTCCACAAACCCGCACACACACACACACACATCGCTCCCCACACTCGAACACACACACACACCCACTCACACACATCGCTCCCCCACACTCGAACACACACACACACACACACACACACTCACACACACACACACACACTTTATTAGCTGGCTTTGTTTTGTATTGTGTTGTTTTATGAGATCTTGCTTGATGTTTATTGATTAGATGTGATTCATAGATTGATGATTTAGGAATAGACGTTTGTTAATAAACACTTAATAGTTGAATTGAACGATTCTTGGTGGTTTTTGTGTGCTTTTCAGCGACAACTGCTGGTTGTAACAGTCAGTGCTCGGATTTACAGCCTTCCTTTCCTGCTTCAGTTAAATTGCGATTATCATTTCAATCAGAAATAATAATTTAAACATTTTAATTGAACTTTCTTTTTTAAGACTGATGTTTCGTTTAAGACCCTAACTTCAGCTGGTGCCCCGACTTTGATTAAGTAACGGTAATATTCAATTGATTAATAGTTTGAATGGTTTAAATCAATTTCAATGATTTTAACGCTTTGGGTAATTTAACACACCTAGGAGGCGTTGGCGAATGAATGCAGGTTTTCCACGGGAATAACCCGCATTGCTTTTAAATAATTTTAAGTGTTTCATCGCATTTTCTGTGGTTAATTACCCGCACTATTATTGATTGATCTGTTACCCAGTTAACCTAATCACAACTTGAATTGTCCCTAAGCTATTGTTCATTTATTTTTGTTGCAGATAGATAATTTGTATGCTTTATTAATTAATAAATTAGTCAATTTATTCAATTAATACTCAAGAGTGCTTTTAATCATTTTTAAGTGGTTTTCGTGCATCTCAGCATCCAATTATCCAGTATTATTAATTCATAAAGCGCAAGTTTATCCAATTAATAATCCTAACTGCATTTAATTCAATTTCAATGGTTTAGCTCATTCAAATAACTCATTGTATTTAATTAGTAAACCCCGACTTTACTTAATTAATTCCAACTCCTCCTTGATTACTCCCGATTGTTATTAGATAAATAACCAAACTTGTTTGATTAACAATCCATTCTAAATTACTTGCAGATCACCTTCGGTGGTCCACTCCACCGAAGTAATTCAGCCTCCCCTCAGTTATTGACTTACAAATCGCAGGTTTGTTTCATTGATAACTTGAATCATAGGTTGCTCTCCGTAATTTAATCATCACTCGTAATCAAGTACCGTTGTTCATTGATAGGTCAATAGCCATTTGTGACGCCTTCGCAGCTTGAGCTTTTCCCCGGTTACTCCAGCGAGTCGCCTCCTGTGGGTCCACAGGCGCTTCGGTAGGTCACGCCACTGACCCGCAGTTGTCAACAAAGGAGTGACCCGTCACGCCTGTTGACCGGTCGTGCCACTGGTGGACCGCCTTCGCGATTGGACCCCGTGGAGGTTCCTCCCGTCAGGCGACCCTTTTTAGCTCAAAGCTGTTGGCCGATAACTGACTATTTACTCCAATCAACCTTTATAGCTTTGCATAACTTACACTTGGTACATTACCTTAGTAATCTATTACTCCAGTAATCCATTACTTTGGTGGCCTACCGCTAGTGATCAGTAATTGTCAACCCGTAAATAACAATTTACTTCTGTTTGGCGATTCGTTTATATGTAAATTACCTCTGACAGGGTAGAACCTTCCGGTAGCCTACCACTAGGGTAATTTGCATATTCTGATCACACGCTGACCCCAACATAATGGTGCCCCGTGTGAGGGTGTTGTAAACCAGCATTGTTACGAATAACTGCACAAAATAATCCTGAATCGTTCACTTAAGGTGTAGCCGTTAACTTTATTCTCCCAGAATTGGTTTTCAAGATACACTTTTTCAGCACTGTCGAACAAAGTCACTTGTGGTGTGAAATCAGTTGTGAAGTGGTTAGTGCCTTGCTTTCCCTGCATTCTACGCATGATTAACACGCTGTGTTAAGATTTCTGACTACGATTAATAGACACTAACAATATTGCTCGCCAAGGTGTTAGACGCATCTGACTAACTTGGATAGGGTGCAGCTCGAGCAATTAACGAAACCGAGAGGTTTGTAAGACACAGGTACAGCCGTTACCTGTGCAGTAGCAAAGCTAATTTGCCGTTAACCACAGCTAACGTTGTTGACTTCGGGCGTAAATCTCAACCACTCAATGGAGGGTAAGAGTTCCCGGGCACAGGGAGCCGAGGCTCCGCCGGTGCTAACTGAGCCGGCCATACGAGACGTGGTGTCCCACCTCGTCCGTCTCTCCTTGGAGGAGAAAGCAAATCTCGAACGCTACAGCGTTGAGATTTGCGAAGAAAAGATCCGAGAGCTGGTAAGTTTTGTCAACAACCCAGGGGACAAGCCGGCACGTACAGTGCCGGACGTCCTGGGCCAGATCAGCCTGCTCTACCAGCGTAGAGCAGAGCTACAGTCAAAGGAGGCGGAGGAGCGTACGGATCGGCTGCGTCTGGACAACCAGAGGCTATCCAAGGACAACGCTCGCCTCCGACAGGAGCTGGACGCCTCCAAGGACGAGGATCAGCCTTCAGAGCCCGAGAAGCAACGGGCTCTGCCTCCTCCTAAGGAGACGAAGGTCGATGAGTGCACACTAGAGAGTGAGCCTCAGATCCAGGAGTTAAAGGAAAACCTAGAAGAAGCTCAGTCGCTAATCGCGATGGGCATGGAGAGGGAAGAAAATCTCCGACACCAGCTTTACACTGCCACCCTAGGTGCGCAACGTGACCCTAATTGGGGTCGTCGTAATCTGGCTTCGCCAGAGAGGTCTGGCACTATCGACTCCTCATGCGCCACAACGCAGAGGTATGACGCCTCATATAGCTTAGATGGTGATTCTTTTCAGCCCACGCGCAGCCGCAGCACGGTGCGCTTCGACGACTCCGCCACTCCTTCCCATCTGCAGCCCCCACGCGACGCTAGCAGTCGGGAGCAGGGGTCCAGGAGGGTGCCTCTACACCCCAGTAGACCTCCCTTGTATGGCCCTAGCGGCCCCGACCCGCGTCAGACAGCAGTCCACGGGGAACTGTCGTCAGAGGACTCTGACGGCCCCAGTCCCGTGAGGGGGTGGGATGTCCGGACCCGCCAGCTCGAATCCCTCGCAAAGGACATCGAACGCTTTGACCCGAGCAACAAGGACGCGAGTATCGAGGACTACCTCCGTGAGGTTGAACGCTGCCTCCTCGACATCGCACGTCCTTCCATGCGGGAGAAGCTAAAGCTTCTCTGGAAAACAACGTCCAGAACAGTCCATGTTTTCATGGAATCCCTGCCGCCAGACACCCGAGACCGGTACTCCACCCTCTGCCAGGCTCTCCGGGAAGAGTATTCATTGTACAATGACCCTGCTTCGGCAACGTTTGGTGCATTCGCGATCACCCAACGGAAGTCTGAACCTCCAAAGGAGTATTACAGGCGCCTACGAGTGGCCTACTTCCAAGGCCGCAATGCACCGGGGTTGGAGGAAGATCACGCCTTCAAGTCTCTGTTTGTCAACAACCTCCACGACAGTGGGAGGTTCGATGTGGCTCTATTTTGCAGGACCGCCAAACCCACCATGAAGGAACTGCGCCAGCACGCGCAGATGGTGTGGGAATTGCGTCAATGCCCGGGTAAGAAGCCTGACATTGACCAGAGGGTCCTGGAAATGGAGCCAAGGGAAAACACGGATTTGAGGCTTGAGGGCGATGAGTTGCCGACACCCAGAACGAATGCTGGAGGAGGGTCTGGTACACCCTCTCCGTCTGAGCAGAAAGGCGCACAACCAAATCAAAAGGGGGGACAACAGAGCCAGAAGGGTATTCCACCGAATCAACAGGGTGGAAAATGGGCCAGGTCAGAACAAAACTTCCAACCGAAGAAAGGGCCCGACCCGAATTCAAAGTGGAAAATGAAAGGTTCGGAAAGGGACCACGGTCGCTACAGAGCTGACCAGTTAAAGACTGAGCTACAGCAGTGGGTTCAAACCTGCATCAAAGAGGCTGTACAGAACTTGGACCTGTCCAACCAAAGGGGGCGCCACCCCCCCTCAAGGGGACGGGGACGTAGGCCCCCTCCCTCCTGACTAGAGCGGCGGCCCCGACCCACCACAAACAAGGTTTACCTTGTCGGGTGGGGGGGAGAAACAGGTGAGGCGGGAGAACGTTCAAGAACGACAGCTTCCCAGTCCACCGATTTGCCGTTCCTGACTTTCTTAGGCAATCTCGTGCACCGAGAGAACGCCAACCGCATCTACACATCCGTGGTGGTGGGAGGATGTGTAAACGCCCTCGCGCTGTTAGATTCCGGGTCCGAAATAAGCCTAATGTGTTCAGCCACCTTCGCCGAGCTTGCGAGAGCTCTGCTGTCTCTTGGAAAGCCACTGCAGGTCGAAGCTTGCAGCATTAACATCAGAAGCTTCACTCAGGACACTTCACCCATCACCCAACGCGTCTGGGTGGATGTCACTTTCCAAGAGATGTCTTTGGTGCATCCCATCTATGTCACCACGCTGGACACAGAACCATTACTCATTGGCCAAGATCTCCTTAACCGATTAGCCCCACTGATCGATTGCCGTCGCGGGTACCTTTGGGCCCAAGTACGCAACCCGACTCGAATCGGTCCAGACATGGACCCTCCCTCTTCTGACAGCATGAACGCTGCCATCGAGTCCAGAAGTTCTAATCCCATGTGTACGCCTTCCAAAGAATCTGGCTCAAACACCCCTCTTGTCATGCTCCCTGACGGCCAGCAGTCGCGGCAGTCTAGGAGCTATCAGTCTCTGAGAGAGCATCCATCATTCCTATGCGCACTGGCGAACGATGGATCTCCACTATACAATCCCCACATCGTGGGGGGGGTACACCTGAATGGGACCTTGGTCCCAGAGACACTCTTGGCTCTGTGGTCAGAGAAATCTGCCATTGATGCCGATCTTCTAAAGGATCTGTGCCAACACAACGCACTCCTTGTCCAAGTGCAGCACAGCCATCGCCTGCTTGCTGCAGGGTCGCCGCAGACACTAATCAAAGCAACTGGTGTATGTGCCCTCTCCGTGCAGATAGGGCAGAAGAAAGCCATGCACTATATGAGTGTCGTCCCGCAGCTCCGCCCTCCTTGTCACATAGGAGCGGATCTCCTTGTCAGGCTTGGAGTCCAGCTGGACGCCGTGAACCAGGTTTTGTGGTCACTGGCGAGCGCGGACACGCAGCATCTGACGACCGAGCCGGAGCAAATGGCATCCGGTCTCGGCAGTGCTATTCCGATCTCTGTGAACCCACAGAACCTAGAGTTAGGATTTATCCTAAACCTACCAATCATTGAAAAGCAGAATGTGTACCGTTTAAAAACCGTATTGAATGTGGGATTCTGGGAGGGTAACACACATGTACACCTCCGAACGCCACCCACACTCGCCTACCACGACGACAACCCCTCACTCTACCTGGTCCCCAATCTCAGCATGTGCACAAACACCAAAGACATTCACTGGATCTGTCCCAGCAACCCTTTCATTAGAGATGTCACCAACTATCTATGTGGGCTGAGGGCAGACGCCCCGGAGCAGAAATGTCAAGGTAGTTTGTCCATCAAAGATGAAGGAACCGAGACCAGAGTAGAGAGAGCAGGTAGTCGATGGCTCGTCAACACACCTCATTCTGAAGCGACCATGTCCTACGACCGCCATGATATAGCCACCAAGCTCACCCTGCCCAATCAAACAATATTCCTCAATGTCCCACCAGGGGCTACAGTACACATTGACGACATAATCCTCCATCATCTCGATGCCGACCGACACGAGGTGGAGATTGAGATGATGGATGCATTCGTCGGGCACAATTTCACAATTGATGCCACCCTCCAAAGCCAGCTTCTGGCTGAGGGAACCAAATTGATTAAATTCAATTTAAAGCCCACAGGGCTCTCAGCCACTTTCCCTAGGCGGGCAGGTGGACACCCATACCAAGACCATCCCATCAGCATGGCAGCGCTCGGAATGTTGCTCAGTGGCTGGATCATCACGGCCGTAGTGGCGTACGCGATGTACAAGTACATCCAGAAACTACAGGCCCGACTGGATTCCCTGACCCTGGTCTCGCCACGTTTTGTGGGCCCATCCACAAACACACAATAGGCCAGCCCTCACCCAACCAAGAGGTGAAGGCACGGCCTACTAACCCTTTTCCTAACCACCCGTTCCCTTCCTATTTCTCACTCTCCTGTCCCTTTCCTACCTCTTTCATGTTCACTGGTGACGACCCTTAAGAAATGAAATGTATGTGTGCTTAGATAGTTAGAATAGAAATAGTAAGTCTGCCCAGACTAGCCTTAGCCTGCCCAGACTAGCCCAGCCTGCTCAGGAAATAACCTCACATGTGAACTGGTGGACAGAGAAGGACAGTATGTTTCACAGGACATGGGGACGTTCACAGATTCTATGGATTGTTCGGCCCAGGTTTGCTCCAAAGACTGTGACCTGCATCCCACTCTTCGGAACAAAGGGGGGATGTTGGAGCCAAAATCCTTTGTTCACTCACCCTCATGAGGAAGGGGGGGGGGGCGAGGAGGGGGGTGAGCCACGTTTCTTTGAGAACAAAGAAACCATGTGCTCAACCCTGGAAAATTCGCCATTGATCACATGACCCCCCCCTGGGGGGCCCCCGGGTCCCCCCTCCTCTAGCTGCGGCACTGCAGCTCGACGGCAGGGGGACCCAAAATCCCGTCATCACCGGGTCACCGGCCCGGTGACGCGCAAGCCAACCCCGCGTGGATTGGCTGAACCACGGCCAACGCCGCGGGGAGCCCGGAAGACATCATAACGGTATAAATTCAGGCCCGGGAAGAGATCCAGCCTCTTCCAAAACGAAATCGCGTCAACCCAGACGCACCTTTTCGTAAGGAGACAAAGCGCCTCGTGTTAACGCACCTGGACCGGGCCTGAATTTTCTTCACCTCGCTGGACGAGCTCAAGAAAAGCGGGAATTCCCTTTATTTTTGGTTTCCCCTTCTTTTTTTTCTTCCTTTTTTTGCTTGCATCATCCGGACCCCGAGCGCGCGCTGCAACCGCACGCTCGTCTGCAGACCGACCTGAGCATCGCTTCTTCACTCCCCCCCTCATCGCAAGAAGCTGCTGATCGCCCCTCGGATCACACTACGGGTTTCCCCTCCGTAGTCCACGTCAGGTCTCTATTTTCTGGGACGCCAGAGAACCGCCCGCGGCCACAAATCGACGGATTTCACCTGGCCACGGAAGCACGTTTCCCCCTCGTCCAACCAAGTAAGGCTTAGAGTCTGGGCAGGAATTAGAATAACGTGATATTATTATTGCTGTGTGTTTATTGTTGGTACTTGTAACTTTGGGACGCCGATCCCTGTTTCTGAGTACTTTTGTGTCTACGCGTGGACGGCCATCCACGCGAATCATCGCACGCACGCGCGAGCCTCCTCATCCTCAGCTCACGCTTCTGCTCCCAGAGTCCATATCTGCCTGAACAGCCGTTTTTGGACTCTGTACGTGTAAGCTGAGGCGGTCGCGTCAGTGTACACAGTCAGACACCCCCTCCTCTCTCCTCTCTCTCTCTCCTCTTCTCCTCTGTTTCCCTGTTCACTAACCAGCGCACGGTACGGCCGCCGCTGCCTCCAAGCGCCTCCTTTCAGTGCGTCCCTGGGACCGTGTGTAGTTCACTGCGGCTCGGATTTCTCGGCCACAAGGAATCCGGCGCGCTCCCGACGGCTACGGCCCGTGCGGAGCTCAGTGACGTCACGCTATCCCAGGCAGAGCACGCCGAGCGCCTCTGGTGACCGGGTGGGTAATCACATCGATTTCCTCGCCGGGTCGCCGAGCCGTTTGGCGCCCTCTGGTAGTCGCGTGGGTAATTGCAACCGCTCGTACCGACATCTGGTGGTTGCATTAAGTCATCACAACTGCCCCGCGCGCCGACGCGCACCTAGTGGCCAGATCGGGTGATTACACCGGACCGCCGACGTCTACCTCCCTCTGGTGGACGTTCGTGGTCATTACCCTCTCACCAAGTCACGCCCCTTTCGCTCCACAAACCCGCACACACACACACACACATCGCTCCCCACACTCGAACACACACACACACCCACTCACACACATCGCTCCCCCACACTCGAACACACACACACACACACACACACACTCACACACACACACACACACTTTATTAGCTGGCTTTGTTTTGTATTGTGTTGTTTTATGAGATCTTGCTTGATGTTTATTGATTAGATGTGATTCATAGATTGATGATTTAGGAATAGACGTTTGTTAATAAACACTTAATAGTTGAATTGAACGATTCTTGGTGGTTTTTGTGTGCTTTTCAGCGACAACTGCTGGTTGTAACAGTCAGTGCTCGGATTTACAGCCTTCCTTTCCTGCTTCAGTTAAATTGCGATTATCATTTCAATCAGAAATAATAATTTAAACATTTTAATTGAACTTTCTTTTTTAAGACTGATGTTTCGTTTAAGACCCTAACTTCAGCTGGTGCCCCGACTTTGATTAAGTAACGGTAATATTCAATTGATTAATAGTTTGAATGGTTTAAATCAATTTCAATGATTTTAACGCTTTGGGTAATTTAACACACCTAGGAGGCGTTGGCGAATGAATGCAGGTTTTCCACGGGAATAACCCGCATTGCTTTTAAATAATTTTAAGTGTTTCATCGCATTTTCTGTGGTTAATTACCCGCACTATTATTGATTGATCTGTTACCCAGTTAACCTAATCACAACTTGAATTGTCCCTAAGCTATTGTTCATTTATTTTTGTTGCAGATAGATAATTTGTATGCTTTATTAATTAATAAATTAGTCAATTTATTCAATTAATACTCAAGAGTGCTTTTAATCATTTTTAAGTGGTTTTCGTGCATCTCAGCATCCAATTATCCAGTATTATTAATTCATAAAGCGCAAGTTTATCCAATTAATAATCCTAACTGCATTTAATTCAATTTCAATGGTTTAGCTCATTCAAATAACTCATTGTATTTAATTAGTAAACCCCGACTTTACTTAATTAATTCCAACTCCTCCTTGATTACTCCCGATTGTTATTAGATAAATAACCAAACTTGTTTGATTAACAATCCATTCTAAATTACTTGCAGATCACCTTCGGTGGTCCACTCCACCGAAGTAATTCAGCCTCCCCTCAGTTATTGACTTACAAATCGCAGGTTTGTTTCATTGATAACTTGAATCATAGGTTGCTCTCCGTAATTTAATCATCACTCGTAATCAAGTACCGTTGTTCATTGATAGGTCAATAGCCATTTGTGACGCCTTCGCAGCTTGAGCTTTTCCCCGGTTACTCCAGCGAGTCGCCTCCTGTGGGTCCACAGGCGCTTCGGTAGGTCACGCCACTGACCCGCAGTTGTCAACAAAGGAGTGACCCGTCACGCCTGTTGACCGGTCGTGCCACTGGTGGACCGCCTTCGCGATTGGACCCCGTGGAGGTTCCTCCCGTCAGGCGACCCTTTTTAGCTCAAAGCTGTTGGCCGATAACTGACTATTTACTCCAATCAACCTTTATAGCTTTGCATAACTTACACTTGGTACATTACCTTAGTAATCTATTACTCCAGTAATCCATTACTTTGGTGGCCTACCGCTAGTGATCAGTAATTGTCAACCCGTAAATAACAATTTACTTCTGTTTGGCGATTCGTTTATATGTAAATTACCTCTGACAGGGTAGAACCTTCCGGTAGCCTACCACTAGGGTAATTTGCATATTCTGATCACACGCTGACCCCAACATATAAAACCGAGACAGCCCATGGCTTTGGTCAGTCACTGCTAGAATATTGCTCCCAAGGTTGTGAGTTTCCAGTGAAATAGCCCATGAGATCTAAAGCTCTTTTTAGATTCTGACAGTCAATCTCAATTAACTTAGCTTTTGCTGACAATCAAACATGTTTAAATGAATGAATATGTTCTCGAACAAAGCTTAACACCTTTATTTTTTTTTGGGGGGGGGGGGTTATTTTAGACCAGATTGTGATCCTAAATGATGTGAGACTAATAGAAATGTTGCCTGGGCAAAACCAACTAAGACATCAGTTGGGCTCATCTTTGCCATGGCAACACCTTTTCACAGGCATGATTTCACCAGATGTGTTAAATCTTCATCCAGCGCTCCAACTCCAAAGAGAACTGAAAACAGTTGGTTTGTATTTTTGCCTGCTCTTCTGCATTACCCCCGAGGACAATGTGAAAAAAAAAGACTAAAACTGAACCATGGCAATTTTAATAAACCAAAGCATCTGTTACATACTTATACTGTATATTTTTCATTCATTGTTGACTGGGTCATTACTGTCCCAACACACTGCATGTACGCATGACTTTCCACCGGCTCAATGCATGTGTTTTGCATGTGCCTTGAGGCCACGCTACAGGAGTCCCAGTCGACTGTGAGCTCCACATAAGAAATGAAGGCAACTTACTTAGTTGAGTAAGCAGCAAGGCACTAGCTGGGTACTAGAACACAAAATGAGACACTGACGAAAGGAGTTATATCTGAGACCGATTTGGTCACCTTGGTGAAGTAGTATAGTGTGAAACCACCTGGTAGAGCACTCCGACTGCAGATCTGAGGCCTTAGTGCTTCTAACTCTGCCAAATGAGGTCCTGCCTGTGAGATAAGAGCAGGGGGGGGGGGGAGGAGATTGAAAGAAAAAACAGGCTGTGCTATGGTTGGGAAAAGAGAAAGCATTTTTGTTACTCCCCCGTCTGTTGTGCTGAGCACAGACACTGCAGAAAAAGAGGGTGAGGTATTTGAAAGGTTTCAATCCTTTTGATTTACATTTTAAGGGGATTTTTTTTCCCTACTCTGATTAATATTTACATTTTATTGAGGCAATATTCAAAAGAAAATAATGAAAGAACAGAGGAAATTTACAATCTGATGAAAAGAAGATGAAAATCTTGACTCTCTCCAGGAAATAATTTACTTGCTGATGAAAATCACTGCCGGTGGTGTTTAGAAAGTGATGTTAAGATCATAAATTTTTCAGGTCGGAAAGACAGAAGAAAATCTTTTTTTTTTAGGATGTTTTATGTGACTGTTGATCATTTGCTGGGAACAGACGGAGGGTGGGAGTGACAAATGGTATGTTGAAGTTTGTTGGTCAGTGCAGGTGGAGACTGTCACATGCCGCATAATACAAATGCCGGTTATAATCTCGGCTGTGACCAGCATCTTATTCTGTATTCATACAGCAAACTTTTCAAGGGGGGGGTATCTTCTTCAAAAGAAGTGAAAACCATCTTGGCACCCAAACTGTGAGAGTCTGTCTGCAGCAGATTTCACCCAGAGCATTAAGTCGTAAGAAAACGACAAGGCTCTCCGTCCAACTAAGCCACGTCTTTGTCTACACTTATTGGCTCTCTTGTTCCCCTCCTAAATCTCTATGCACAGTCCAATTCGATTCACAAATAAAAACCTCATTGCTTTTAATTATATATATCCCAGTATTGACTGGGATTTCAATAGTGCTAGTTCACAGTTCATTAAAAGTCAGCCGACTCTGAAACCGGTCAATATCATTAAACAAATGGCCTCTGTAAAAAGGGGTTACTCCTTGCAATCTCAGCGACTTCTTAAACTTCTCTCCGCCCCCCCCCAAAGCCTGAGGCGTGCATGCAGAAAACAGAGCGCTGTCCTTATCCAAGAAATATCCAAAATCAGCTCTGTTAAGAGGTATCAGCCTTAACAAGTAGAGAGGATGTTGCAAATTTGATGCAAAGGGGAGCATGAGGATTGTGACAAATGAATGAATCAGACCTTGATCTTTTATTGTTGCGTGCAGGCAGTGTGTCGAATGTATGCATCGTGACAGCGGTTTCTCACACTGAATTATACTTAATTAAAAAAAAAGAAAAAGTTAAATATGTGAAGTGAGGTGAAGTAGTTATTGCCTTTCACATTATTATTTAAAACCTGGGTGTTGGAATATTTAAACATAAAAGTAAAACTGGGTTTGAAAGATTCAAATGTTTCAAAATAGTAAATGGACTTTACTTCTCAAGTGCAAGATCCAGCTTGAACTGCTAACCTTGCAATAGATGACGACCTGCTATTCCAAATTGAGGATGAGGCAGCCAGTAAACCTTTCCTACCTGCTTTATTCTAAGTGGGATACATCCTCCGGTCCATCCTTGACCACCAATTAATCCGACATCCATGGGTTTGGTTGTGCCTTTGTGGGTTTTCATAAGATAATCTCATGTTCCAGAATAAACAAACTTCCAAAAAGAGAGGGCCTGGCTTTCCTCACTGTGACATGACAGTGATAAACCATTGTCCAAAGACGACCTGTAGGACTATTCATGTCATGGATTAACTTCTCAACCTCAACAGCTCCGTTTACATCTTTTTGAAACAAAACTTTCAAATTGGATAATACTATGAAGACCTTACACACATTTTTTTAAAACAGTGCATGAACCAATGCATTCAAGAAAAAAGCTGGCACCACACACAGATGTGAATTTTTGAACGCCTAAACATACCCGACACCAATGCAGCAAACCCAAAGCACAATGCTTTCAAATACATTTAACATGGTTTGGATTGTTTGTACTCTTCATCAAAATCCCATGCATTCAGTTGGGAGAAAACTCAAATTCCACACACTCGCCAACGCCAAGCACCCAATGATGGTATTGCAAACAACCACTCTGTCTTCATTCCACTGTGCTCCACAGGGACGCTGTCAACACGCAGACTCTTTAGGCATCACTAACTATGCAGTCAGGTAAAACACAAAACGGTTGCACTGATAACTAATTCACCACAGTGTTGCATATTTGTACAGAATGAAAAACAAACCTGACCTTCGGCAAAACATGACCTTCTTGCTTATGTGCCTGTCTTCATTAAGTCCCCAAAGTTCATTCTTTTATAATGCAGCTCACAGTGGAGAAAAAAAAAACCCAACTCATACTTCCCTCACTGTTCGTCTCACTGTTGTGCAACTGGCTGGACTCACCTGAGCTTCAGAGTCAGCCTGAACAACATGCACTGAATTTTAGCTTTGCTTCAATCTCCGGCTCAAATGTTTGATTTCTACCCTTTTTACTGCGTGAGAAACCAAATGCATGCTGTTCCTTTGTGAAAATTGACTATGGCTTCATTTGTTTTTTATTGTATGTCTATTCCTGGTTTGAGTGATTCAACTATTGTTCTAATGGCATATATTTTTAAGGCATTGTCAATGTTTTATTTTTTGTTGCCCCCTACTGGCTTGAGGCCTTTGTTGCCCACCTGATGCTGAAATCAGGCAAGCCCAAGACCATCCCTGATGTCGGACCACAAATCTCTATAGAGAAAGCATATGTGCACAGCCCCATGAAAAGAGAAGTTACACAAAGGAACACAGTCACCGACTAATGTAATGTTTCTACATGTGCACACAATTTCTACGTTATATAGAGATGCACTGAGGAATGTGCAAAAACACAAACACAGGCATAACAAGCCTAACCATTCCTTCATTCTAATGCGCTCAGTGATCCCTCCTATTGTTGCAGAATCAACACCTGGATCAAGTATGTTATAACACAAGAAAAGGTATTTTGCCTGGGTCCCACTAATCCCTGCAATTGGTTTTTCTCTGTGCAGTTCAACATGCATACATAAGAGGTAAGTTTTTATACCAGAGCTAAACTGGCCATGTGCTTGGGCTTGTGGTCATCCTGCTGCATGGATTTCACACAGCTTTGCACCATTGTCACATAATGTCATCAAACCAAATGCTGTTAAAATCTTTGATTTTCATTCTCCGACTCGTGAGCACAATCTGTCTTGTGGTTTCTGAGGCTGTGGACTGTCATCCCTCCATCGTCTGTTTCGTGTGTCTGTCTCCTTTCCCTGTGTTTCTCTGTGCGTATGTTGGGTATTTTCTTAGTTTTTCCAGTATTTAACTTTTCTCCCCTCAGTGCTACAGGTACCCACGCAAACAAAGCCCTCTGCAAAGCTCGACCCTCCCAGCTTAGCTGTTCAGGGATTTTAGGATCCTGATATAAAGCCTCTGTCGAAGCCTCAGCATTCTGCTTGGACGACTGTCCGAAACAGACAGAGACGCTATTGAGGATCTAGGTGTGCAATAACATTTGTGACTTGTAGTCACATGTCAACGCTTGGCCTCCATCCAGCCTGGTGCATGAACACAGTCCTGTGGGAAAGCTAAGGAGAAAAGAATTGCAGTATTTTTGCCCTTTTTCCCCCCCTGACTCTTTGGCGGAGGTTGGAGGCTGAGACAGTTTACAACCATTCATTATGTTTAATGCTGCAGTTTGCTATAACAGTGATCATCATTAATGTGGATTTTATTGAATATCAATGACACTTACTCAGTATCAAGATACAGTGTGCTACTTTAGCAGAGTAGTTACATTGCAAAGACAAAACGATGTCCAATAAACAACATCAACATTATGTTACAATAGCGTCCAAATAAATATTTGACAAGAGCTTCATTTAATTTAAAAACATGTTGTAGAGAGGGGTGTGTTCATATGGTCTCAGTAGGCCGACCGATAATCCTTTCATATCCGTAGCACACCTGCTTGGGCACATATGCCAGGTGACACCACTAACCGTGCCAAAAGAGACACATTACATTAGATCGGAATTCACATGGAGATCATCCTATGACACTTTACAGTCAGCCAAGCAGAAATAAAAATGAAATTTGTGAACAGAAGAGGATTTCCCGACCAGTGACCTAAGTGTGATATCATACTGCAGCACACATGTTCATTTCCATTGCAATAAATAATCCGAGTTATATATGCTCCATGATAAATAAAGCAGATTCTAACATGGGAAATCTCCAAATGATATTTATTGCAATAGGGCAGAAAACTTACAAAAACAAAGCAATAGAAAATGAAGTGACAAGGGTCAGAATATAGAGATCCTTAAGTGTGCGTGCGCGTGTGTCTATGCATACTTATGTGCATGCTCTTTGGTGCTTGTGAGGGAGCACTTGTGGGTAAAGAGGTGATTGAGCTTATTGGTATTCAATGAACATCATTGCTCATCTCTCACCTCAGCACACAGGCAGACCACCTCAACCACCACACACCAGCATGCAGACACATGACGCACAGACGCACAGACGATTGTATACTTCAGCCACCATAAACCATTATCTCCAATTCTTACAGCTTCTTTCCTAATTTCAAGTACTGGTCCTCACAACTTTAGACAAGATGTGCAACCTTATATATGATCTATTTATTGTACCCAAAGTGTTGGTTCATGAAAATGTTATGCTCCACAATAACTGCATAATGAGCAGGTACATACTTAACACAAAGTAAAAATAGTAAGTTCAATAATTTGGACATGTTAGAGAGTGATGCCAGAAAAGAGAATAATAAAGTGAATAGGTGGCAATCATAAAATAAACAAGGTATCAACCAACGGGAAGTGCCATGATTTCAGCAATTTCATTTCTCAACAAACACCTCTTTTTTTTTTTTGCTGCATTTTAAAAATACAAAGTTTGAGTTAAAACCACTGTGATTTAAAAAACATTTTTTTAACCAATCTCAGTTTGCAACAAAAAGAGAACTGATTTTGCATATCTTGAATGTAAACAAGCTCAGATTCCTTGTTCTTGTCCTATTTTAATAATGTATTTTGCCTTATTCAATGATAGAACCCCCTGAAGTGCCCCCAAGCTGTAGACGGTGACTATAGGACATTATAGAGAAACATCTTTAAAAAGGCAACTCAAAGCACTGGATCACAATTTGGAATTCCAGTCCTGTCACCGTCCTGAAAGAATCCTCTGTTCTTAATAAGATCTGTTAAGGTCTATAAGGCACATTTCCTCCTCCCCTTTTCCATCTTTTGTGACATTGTCCTGACGTCTCTACAACTAAAGTGTCCAACTGCCCTCTGTCTGACCCTTTACTGCCACTCTGTATGGCTCATAAACCTCCACGCCTCTCACCACCCTCCCTGCGAGCTCCACCATTCACCCAACAACACCATGGGTGCAACACCAGCCTTAGCCACTCCAACACAACTGAGTGACCAAACTCAATTACATGTCCCATTTATCTCTGCTTGGGCCGCCTAGCCCCGTGGCTCCAGTGTAAATCTCTGGTCCCAGTCAATAATCTATTCTCCAAGTCGTCCAAGGGCCCTTCATTGTCATTAGACACCCGTTTGGCAGAGGAAGGATGAATGGGAGAAGAGGGGATAGAATAGAAGAGGGAGAAAGTGAAGTGGTGGGAGGTGATGGTTCTCTGAGAAACCAGAGGCTATCCATCTACCCAACGACTTGCGGACACAGTTCATTATGGATCGTGATGTAAGCCAGCATCACACTCAGCCAGTGGTACAGCCAAGCAATGCTCTTGTAGAGGTTATGCTGAGGCTCCTCATGTCCAACTAGTGACTCCATTCTGTTTTGGACCTTGGTATCGGTGCCGTGTTGCGTATGAACCCCATCTGGGCAACCGCACAACACGTTTCTACTGTGGCTCCTGGACATCCAGCAAGTCCACTACTGAATAGCCAGGGACTCCTCTGCCTCGGTCCGAAGAAGGGCTGACTCCCGACTACCAGGCAGACTAACGATGTGACTGCCAGCAGGTGTGCATGTGTATATCGCAAACAGGGTGTTGATGATAACGAACAGAAGTATCCAATGTCAAACTAAAGATGTCATATTAGATAGATAATTACAGCTGATATAGCGGCGTGGGCTGCTGTTATGCTCGCCCACAAACTCTAGGCAAAGCGATCTAATTAAACGATGAGAGGGCATATTCATCCTGTTGTCTAAGAGTCCACTGGTGATGGATGGGATAATGAGTTTCCTGAAGAGCACCAGACTGGGATAATGAGTTTTATCCAGGAGAGGCTCGCAGGGTGCTCAAGGAGGGCTGCCGCATCCCAAGCTAGGTGACAAACAACTCGAGACATTCGGTTGCAATAGAGGAAATGGCATCATAACTGTTAGCCAACGCAGCCTATTATTCTGTGTGACTGGCTGTTAGGGATGAAAACTGCCAGACGTGTTGGCATACCAATATGTGAAGGCGATCATTTTGCATGATGGGGAGGCTGGCCTTTGATATCGGCCGCGGACAGACTAAATAATGGTTCGCTCTCCATGTGTCCTGAGAATTCTCTTGCACAAGAATATTGCCTCTGTCACAGTTCATCCGGGGTCGTTTTTAATGACGAACTCAATCTGCTTAACGCGTCGCAATCCAAAGGCGAGGTCTATTTTTTCTCTTCGGGAATTGGTGAAGAAAGACAAAAAGTCGGTGATGAAACTATAAATAGAAGAAACAGACTTTTAAGTGTACAACAACAATAACAGAGGGAGAGACCGAGTTTGTGTAGGTGAGGTGTGATACATGTGTGTAAAGTAGATTGTGTGAGTGTGTGTGTGTGTGTGTGTGTGTGTGTGTGTGTGTGTGTGTGTGTGTGTGTGTGTGTGTGTGTGTGTGTGTGTGTGTGTGTGTGTGTGTGTGTGTGTGTGTGTGTGTGTGACATACATCCAGTATGCTGAACATAGCAAATATAATAGCAACATTATTTGTTTTGTGGTAATTCAAAGGAGAAGGTGCTCAAGACGCTGTGAAACGGATTGTTAAAAGGGACTTGAGTGTGTTAGAAGATGAACAAACACAAATATTGAAGAAATAGTAGCACAAGTAATAATACCAGGAAATCGTAGGAATAAACACTACAATTATGTTCAATTATGATTCTCTTTTTTTTTTTTTTGCAATAGTAGGAAACGATAAAAAGCGATTCAGTTGTCACAATAACAAAGGCTTTAAAGTCAGTAATGATCAAGATTTGATTTTTCTTTTCATACGCCACATTATTCTTTAACCATTGCGGGTTGTATCTTCATATAGTGCAACTTCTCCCCGCGGTTCCTTTGCTTTTCATTCAGTTCTTTATGTCTGTTGTTTTGGTGCTCTGCAGCTGGGAGAAAACTTTTGGGCTGCGACTGTGCGGACTTTGTCACTCACAGGCACAGCAGGCCCGGTCTATGCTGCCGCAGGCATTTGAGTGAGGCAGGATGAGGCAAAGCTGCATGTATCTTTACAGTGGTCATAAAGGCACAATGAGGAGACTTCTTAATGCAGCTTTATGTCAGCTGGCAGCTGTTGCCAGTTCCAGCAAGTGCAAGTTACGGAAGGCCACAATAAACAAGGCCAGGAGAGACAGTATGTATCTGTGTGTGTACATTTGCATAACCGTGCTCATCACCGCGCGTTAACTTGTGTGCAGGCATGTAGTACAGTGTAGTGCAGTCTGAGCTGTGTTTAGTCAGAATAAAAGTGGAATTAAGCAGTGATGTAAAATTGAAGAAAAAAAAATGTAATAAATAATTTCCTCTATGAACTACCTGTTAATTCTGTGTGGCATAAAAATACTACAACATCCGCACATGTTCTTGAAAATACTCAGTTTATTAGCGTAGATTTGGAAAATTGAAAAGCTGCTGGGTTATGAATCTTTGATCACTCAAATTTTACATTCATTCTTTTTTATGTTCTACTGCTTGCAGGTAAATGGTTGGACTAATTCTCAAGACTCAACCTGGTGTCGTGCCAAGGCTACACACATGCACTTGCAATAAATCTTATTTTACAAGGTGCCATTAGCTAAATTATTTTAGTTATTTCTTTTCTTTTCTTTTTTTATTATCTTGCAGTGAGATTGTATTTTTTTTTTTAAAAGTTCGTATAATTGCCAAACATTGAATCCAGTCTGCCGTTTCTTTTTTAACTTGAGTAGGTGTTTCAACCCACTCAGCCGTATTTCAAATTCACTTTCTCCCAATGTCAAAAACATACATCATCACAATAATGTGGACAATAACTTGGAGTAGGATTTGTGCAACACCTTCATGAACTTACTTACGGAAACAAGCACTCCATAACTTCTCCATGCTCATTAGGCAGCTATACACAAGCGTACTCATACATTTGTACATTTGCACAAGTGAGGTCTTCATTTAAATGATGCCTTCAGTAGCCCTTAGCTTCCTTTACTCATTACAGCTGTGTCACCCTAACACACATTTTCACTCGTTTATGACCATAGCATGTAAACAATATCCAAAGTATTGTTGTCAAGATTTCTGCTTTTCACAGACAGAAACAAAACAAAACAACAATATCACAACATCAGGGCGATAATGATTCAAATTGTTCCGCACAATCTATCTAACTCATCATGAACTGTCTTTGTGTGTTTTTACCTTTTTTATAGAGGACACTATAACTGCTGTCCACCTCACTGTCCGCTGACAACCTTCAGCAACTGCCGACTCTCTCCTACAAAGCTAAACAAGTCATTGCCATTTAAAGCGACCTTTTCACAGGTTTTCCACAATGCAGAGCACCCATAAAAAAAAAACACACCCGAAACCTTAGTGTAACATTGACCTTCCCTGTTCATTCAACTCACTCTGCGCTATCGGGGTCACAGTGTGTCGGCGGCATCGGCCACCTCCAGCACCTTTGCAGGAGTGACGTGGGAGCCACAGTGCGTGGTGCCAGCCGGCTCCTCCTGAGGGACAGTGTGCGGTCACTCACAATGTGTGGAGAAAAGCAAGGGAGCAGGTGGACTGAAAGAGGAAGGCAAATCAGCATTGTCGTACACAGAACACAGGACCCTGCGCACCTTGTATTGAAGTGACCCTGCATTATTTGCACAACACAATATTAGAATGTTGGATTTGTAACATATTTTACCATTATTGGCAGTAAATAACAGCCCTAACCCAAGTCTTGAATAATAGGTTAAACTATGTTACACACACACATTGTGGGTGAGAGTCAGAGAGAGAAGAACTTTTTCAAACTGTATACCATAGTGACTTCCCTCCTATCAATGTCCAGACCTGTGTGTCGCACTTATTGGCCCGTGCAGTAATCAATGTCGTCACTAAACTGTAAGTAAGCTGCAGCTCCAGTGGTTCTGCAGCCCTGACCTGCCAGTGAGGAACAGATACAGAAAAATGGCAGAGGAGGGGAAAGCAGCAAAGAACAAGTGCCATCTGATATAATCAATAAGATGTACTATAGTGGTGTGGCACCACACAAAATGGAAAACACCTCAATAAGTGAAGTAGAACACTATTTCTTTTTTTTTTTTTTTTTTTATGTGAGGTCACTGGGATTCTTTCCAGGAGTGTAGTTAAAAAAAATTTTTTGGGGAAAAAAAAAGGATTCCAACAAAATCTCAATAACTTAAATGGGAGCGAAACAAGTAGTGTATCAGTTAGAACTCGCGTCTCACATGTCCAGGACTGTGTGTGTGGAGTTTGCACCTTTGTTTTATCCAGACACTCGGATTTCCTACAACACTAATTAAAAACATCCACTGGATGGACGTATGGGTGAATAGATGGATGGATGGATGGATGGATGGATGGATGGATGGATGGATGGATGGATGGATGGATGGATGGGAAATACTAGTAATACAAGTACAAAAAGGCAAAACACTGTTTTGTGGAGATTGAAAATAATACATCCCAACTGCAACTAAAAAAAAAAAAAACATTTGTGTCCTAATATCTGAGGAAAGAAATTGTCTTGCCACATCCTGAAAATTTTGTTCTTCAGCTGTTCAACACAATACTATGTTAACTCTTCATAAATATTTGATTACGCCAATGCCCTGGATCTGAAATCATTGGGCTGAATCGGTTCACACTATCCATTTTCTTGTCCAAGGAGAGCAGAGTAGGTTTCAGATAAGGTTTGTGCTCCAATTATGTTATTGATTTGGCAGCAGCAAGTAAAGCACACTCTGACCCGACAATTACACGCTGGTGAAAAAAAATCTTGCTCAGAAACGGATTAACGATAAGCACAAAAAAAAGTTTCACGTGTAGCTACACATAGGTGAATAAAGTACACACTATGTAGAGGCCCATGCACACATACCGCAACAGTATGACCTAAAGAGCCATAATGTATGAGCCTCATCTTTCAGAACTATGCTGAATGGAGTGAAGGAACCTATTTGGCTGCCTTTCTATTTGACCGCTGAGATGAAGCAATGGAGTACATTGCTGAAAAAATGCAGAAGAATCCTTATGTTGCATAACTGAGTGCTTTGCCAAAATCTTGTCCCATAAGAAAAACTCCTGTCAACTGCACGTCTCAAAAAAAGAGGAATTCATTATTCCCTATTATTTACGCAACACAATTTAGAATTTAAAGTAATTTGTTCAACGGTAATCACAAATCTACAAAAATCTAAAAATCCAGGAGACATAGCTTTGAAATTGAGGATTGCTTACGTGACAGAGAAGTTCTAACACTCTGACGAAAGCACTCTGTTCTTTGTGTGCTGTGACAACCCACACATCAAGCAGAAAGGTCAAACACTTTCAACAAAAGAAATTTGAGGACCAAACAGCGTATCGGCTGTATAAAAAAAAAAATAAAAATAAAAATCTATCAGCATCGTCAGCTCATCTTGAAAAGCGTAGCACCTGCCGTGGCGCTCAGCATTTCTAACACATCAGAAAGACGAAACGCCGGAGTAATGTCTATCTGACAGAAAGCCCGAGGGCCTCCGTGGTGTCTGAAAGTCAAAGACGCAGAGGAGAAAGCCACTCTTCTCTCGCTGCGAAAGTCAAGTCAGTCAGGGAAGACATGCAGCGGTGAAAAAAGTAAAGCGGTTTCCATTCAGACAAAGACTTTATGGAGCAGCAAAGTGTTTATGACATGACTAATCGAATACCGTTTCCGCACTGCACCTTCTTTACACCAATCTGCTTCAGATTAACCGTGAATTCGACTGCATCATGTTAGGTGAACACGGACGTTCCCATTTCAAATGTGAACCATCTAAACTGGTATTATAATGTTCATATTTCTGAGAGTGATGTGACCACTGTCCTAAAGTGCACTAGTTGAACAGGCGCCATCGTGTCCAGTGGGAAACGGAATCGAAATGGCTCATTGACCCCTGGTATAGGAGAACTGATTGGTCCAGAGGTGGTGCTTATAAACCCGATTTCTTATCCAGAAAATAAGAAATCCAGATTTTCAGCCATTTGAATAATTGGATCATATGAGCTGCATTCAGAATCTGCTGTGTCTGTGTGAGCTGGACTGGCTCCGCCCACTAACGCCAATCTTGGGAAGAGGAAGAAGTACTTCCTCCAGTGCTGCCATGTGCCAAAGAAGAGCAGCCTAATTGTGGGAGCGTCGAAAGGAGAGCTTCCTTGATTGGGATTGGCTAAACTCCCAATCACACCATGTAGGGTTTGATTTCTGATTTACCCATTGGAGCACACACTTTAAAAAAAATGAAACGAGCCAGGGAGCGAGATGACAGACTTTTTGGGAAAACATTTAGAAAAGTAAATTTTGCATGATATGACCCCTTTAAGTAGGAAGTGAACCAACACCATAGGACGGAAAGCGCAGGGTTAATGCCTGAAGTTATCTCGATAAGAGAAAATCCAGTTTAGCAGTACAGGCCTCCAGTACTTCCAACTGAGCTACAGCCACCCAGTGAGAAAATAATAATAATAACGCATGTGAATGATTGTTAAAGTGAGTTATAATGGAAGATTGAACAAAGGGTAAGTTGCAGGGTGATCAATGTAACAGACGTGCAAAAGAATTTAAGAGAGATTGCAACTACTTGCAACTCATTGTGCGTTTATTACTGTAAGGTTGTTTTTTTTTTTTTTTTTTTTTAAAGCTGTCAATTCAAAAGGGACCATTCATAACAGCTTCAACAAGAGAAGTCTCAGAACAGAAATCCCTTTACCTAGGAAAAAAAGGACATGCTATAGCTTTTTCCTTGGGAGAAGACAATGACCTCCTGAAGCTTGTCCCTGAGGAGATGAACATGTAGAGCTGACAGGGAGCAGAAATTACAAGCCAGAACCCAGAGAGATGTCTTTTGCTATGTCCCAAAGCTGCAGAGAGACTTTTGATATTGCACTGCACACTGTGTGTACTTTACTGCAGGATATAAAATAGCCCGCGATCTATCCAACAATAGTGAACAAGCACTTTGTTGTGGTCCTTACAATGACCAAGGTTGGAAGTTTCACTTTTTTCTCCTGATGGTCAAATTCTGATCCAGCAATTTTACAACAGAAAATCAGAGTTTATGGTTATGAATTAATGGAAAATAACTCCATCATCAGCAGTTAGGATGACATATTTTTGGCTTTAAAATACTTCAGAAATACAGTAATTACTCCCTCCTCAGCCTTAAATTATAAAACATCTAAACATATCAATGAACCTGTGGGATTTTGAGTATAATCTACTCCATTGGTTAAGTATATATGAGATGTGTAATTAACTTGAAAATGACATGTTCTCAACATTACCCTATAATGAGACTTTGGAAAAAAATGTCTTTCCATTTTTTATTTTTTTTCGTTTTGAGTCTCCATCACATTATGTCTTAATTAACACAACTAGGATTCACTGTCCTTTAATGGTATTGCTTGGAAGAGAGAGTCATACTCTAACAATCAATAACTCTTAAACCAAAGGAAAGGTTAGCAGGAAGGTCTCCTTCATTAAAGTGTTATTCTTTTCACATTCTTCCAACTATTCAAAATGTTACTGGAGAACAAAGCCCTCAGACAAAGAGTACGAGACAGCGGTACTTAATGATCGTGCCATTATTTAATTACAAATACCAAGTATTTGGGACAAATACAGCACCTGCACTGTGTGAAGAAAATAACATTTCTAACATTCTGTTCCTCTCGAGGTTTTATTTTTTTATAAAGCCTTTCCTCTGCTAATGTTTCAAGTCACAACCAGCTCCTTTGAAGCATGATGTAACCCATGAAACACAAACCAAACTTTAATGAGCAATCCTAATTCAAACTTGATGACTCTGATGATCTGAATAACATATTACTGCCACAGTCCCTTCTGATGTCTGGAAATGACTACAGATACTGCGGAACAATTTTTCAAAGAACATCAGTCTTTTGTGGCAGTGGCTGTGATTTCCTTTCGGGTTTTTTTCTGTTTCCTATTTAGGGATTGTGACAAAAAAAAAAAAAAAAAAAAAAAACAGGTCAGTATTAAACAACCTGTGTCGTGATTTGATGTATATTCTCATGCATCCAAACGCTATGCTCCTGCTTGTAAGCGGAGTTAATGTGTCACCAACATGACTCAGAAGATTTTTGTTACAAATTAGGAAAAAAAAAAATAAGAGCAATATGCATCAAGTTATAATGCTTTATTTTTTTAATCATCGAATACAACACCCACCATTAACTTGTTAACAGTTCTTATTATTCTTGAGTCAAACTTTAAATGTCTGACCTGAATGCGTCACGGGACGCAGCTCGATGGCGGCTGTGACACGACAAGAGGGTCAAGTGTCGCTGTACAGGCCACGACGTAAACTCACTCATTTGTCCCAGTTTAAGGTCTAAAAGTGACAAATCACACACAGTGCATTCAAGTAGCTGTCTGTATACTGACAGAATTGGGCTGCTCCTACATCGCCACCACAACCAACAATATTCACAGGTTAGTGTAATAAATGTAATACGCACCGTTTGAGTGTTTTTAGTTTAACCTTCAGTGTGAGAGGCTCAGATGATGCCCTCATATTCACAGTAGCAAATATTTTAGACCGGTTACACATATGGTATTTCTCTTAATTATTCCCTTAATACATTTTAGTTTGTCTTCATACCAATTACATTCTATTCCGTTTTTTAAAATTCATTTATAATATTCAAGCAATATCCATGTTTTGAAAAATTAATAGAACATTTACTAAAAGTTTAATGTTTCTTTTGCAGTTTTTTTTTTTAGAAAACCAAATTTTGAACAGGACGTTAGGCGAGCCCCCTAATAGCAAAGCGGATATGCAGTATTTATGATCAATTATATTGTCTACTTTAACGTTTTAAAACGCTCCGACTCGGTCTTCATGGAAACGAGGGAAAGATCTTTTTTCTGCACTTCATCTTTCAAAATGTAGTTGAGAAAAAAACAGAAGCAAGACTGCAGCTGAAAATGGTTTGAAACACAAATCACATCTTTTTGTACCCTTTAGTCCCAGCAGTGGCGAGTCAAGTCAATGTTCCGCAAAGTATTCAGTGCATTAATAAAAAGATGTTGTGAAGAGCAGCTCATGGTTAGTTGTACTATGAAGTATCATTCCTGAACAGCTGCGGCCCTTTTGTTGACACGGTGTCATTTAGCCTTCCTCCTTATCCGTTAATGCTGAATTCGGCATATTCTGGAATACGTTTTCTCCCCTCCTCTACTGTACGTCTGTCCATCTGGCTATGTGTTGCCCTCCCTCTCTCCGAGGAGATGCTAATGGGATCTTCGCAGACTTCTGATTAAAAGGACACTTCCTCCTTGGAGACCACCCGACAGTTTCCCTTTTTTCTTGCCTTCTCTTCCTCAGAGCGTTAGAAACCTTGGGTTTGGGAACAGAAGGGCCTGATAGCAGACTCACGCAGTGCAAGCTAATTAAATTAGGCCTCCTTTAATAAAAGAGGAAGTGAACTTAAAGCTTTTATCCCAACTCCACCATCAAAGGAAGAAGGGGGAAAAAAAAAAAAAAAAAGGCAGTGAAAGGGAAAACACACAACCTGAAGATATGAATTTCTTCCTGTTACGTTACGTTCACGCTACCCCTGAGCTGCTTTCAACCTCGTGTGGGAGGGGGGAAAAAAAAAAAAAAGGAAGCAAATTGTTTTTAAAGGAATGAAAGAGTTTCAGAAGACCAGAACGCGTGAAAAAAAATAATAAAATGCTCCAAACTTTTCTGGTCTTCAGCTCCGGGGTTGTCTTTGTGGTTAAGATTAGCTTCATGCGTAGATGAAACACATGAATCAAATCCACATTTTTTTTTGTTAAAAGAACACAGGTGGGATTTTGTATTTAGAGAAATGATGCATCCAGTATTATGTTGCCAGAGCATGTGTCTTTGCTGGGTTTTATTTTTTTGTTTTTATAGCTGAATTTACAGCTGAGTGACTTTCATACATTAACAATGCTGCTGGATTTTCCCTTTTTACATACTGTACATGAGTGATGTGACAAGTCTTTTGCATTCCAAACCAAAGATTGTGAGCTGAACATGTGATGAGATTAGAGAACTAATAAAAAGCCATCTGAAAAAGAAAAAAAAGAAAAGTTGGGGCAGTGCTCTTTTGATAAAACTATAGTTTCAAATGTATCAAATTCAGTGTGATAAAGGCTGGAATTCAAACCTGTAAATTCAACCTGTGAATGTGAAGAGCTCAAAATATGTCCTTTACCTCTTGACAGTTAGCTTTTTTTTTTTTTTTTTTTATTGTCAGTCTTTTCAATGAAGCCAAAGGGTGCTAGACTTAAGTCTAAGTCCATCACTTTCCATATCTTAGAAGGAGGAAATGAAAGGTATTGGAGTGGGGCAAAGGGCAGAAGGGGAAAGTCAAATGGATTATCATAAATTTACATGATCTAACTCTCTGCTTTATGGGCAGAGAGTTTGGGAATTCAAGAGGAAACAAGTTCAATATAGTGACACTATAGTGGCAGGCCTAATTTATAGGGCAGAGCACCAGAGAATTGGACGGCCATTTAATGAACAATCAGAACTTTGAAATCCATTTTTCTGTCATTTCCATGAGTCAAATCCCTAGGGATGTGCTGTGTCTGGCATTATAGCAGGTCAGTGGGAGCTGTATGACACTGGTCATGAGGAGGAGAAGGAAGTGCTGTTCTGCTTTAGTTCAACAGGCCAAAGACAGAAAAGCAGGGAGAAGCAGGGAGAGGGAGAAAGAGGAGAAAAAGAGGCTCTCCTCTCATCCTCATTATGTAAACGAGGTGCATGACTGTTCAGTGGGTCCCTCGAGAGTTAATTACCAGTGGCTTCTCAGCCTAATTGGCTGAAACTAAAGAATTTGCCATTTCTTATTCCCATGCTCACTCCCCCCCTACCCCCACTCCCTCGTATTCCGTCTTTGTTTCTTTCCCTCTCACAAGCCCATTTCCCCCTCTCCCACTTTTCAACCTGTTTTCTTGTTTTCCTCCTCTCTCGCTCCTCAGCGTTGGCCTTCCAGCTTCGCTTCATGCCAGTCGAAAATCTGGCACCGGCGCTTAATTTGAGCATCTGCTCCAGCTGGCAGTGGATAAGCAGATTTTTACATTGCTAATTCCAGCTATTTGGCTAGACTAATCACTACTGGATAAAGAAGAGACACGGGGGCTGAGAGTTGCCCATCACTTAGAAACAAAAAAGAGATGGTGAGAGTTGGCGTCTCATCTCTTTCTAAATGGATGCAAATTAAATTCAAAAAGACAGGAATAACAAGTTGGAAGTAAGAATGAAAGTGGGCAACACTGAGGAAATATTAATAAAACAGGGCAGGCAAGGAGGGGAACCAGGGAACGGAGAAGGCTTTGATTTTCATTGGGCAGCGCAAAGTAACCAACAGCTATTTTGGACATGCCACGTACAAATAAATAGTCTCTCCCCCTGAAACTCGCCCTCTATCGCTGCCCGTCTGTCTCTCTTTTATCATTTCTAGATTCGTCTGACAAGTCTACCAATCATCAGTTAATGAATTCATAGAGATACAGCAGATAACCAACACATTCAAGGCTGACAGGCCGGCCAGATCCACGACGTGACCCTCAGCCTGCTTCTGGTTTTTCAGCCGGAAAACTGTCAAGTATTGTTCGAAAGCTGGTTAAAGATAAATACTTTTTTTTTTTTTTTTTTTTTTTAAAGTTGTTGGTTGAGGTTCAATTCCGAATCTCATCCTGTCCATATGTTGAAGATGACAAAGTCTAAGTTTTTCCCTGTGTGCGCGTGCGTATTCAAATGCTGTACACTGCTATATCCGACAGTGATGCCATGATCAAACGAGGTATACAACGAAAAATCCTCAAACATTTCAACTGCTGAGTCTAAAATGAATCCGCTGAGGCTGCGGTATCCCGAGTTGTGGGTCTTAGTTTGAGTCCCCTTCCAAAAGCACATAATACTACAGGTTCTATTGTGTTTAGTTAAGCTGCTCTATGCCACACTGCCAACGACACATGTGTAGCAGGGGATGCTTATGTCGAGACACGCTGCTGCCGATTTCCTGTGTATAGCTAAACATACTTTTGTTCCTTCAACCTTTATTTCCTTTCCTCATCCCAGTGTCGATGCAGGGATATCAACCCCCAAACTTAGTCTTTACTGGCTATATCTGAGCTTCGTCATTACTTCTCGACTAAATCTCTGTACCCATCTTTAAACAGCAATAAATAACACAATTAAAAATTGAACAAACTTCTTAGGCCGGATCAATTTTTCCAGTGTAATGAATAAAAGTTGGTAATTAATGTGTTTGGCAGGTCATGCGTGCATCAATATTGAACATTTCATCAGCACACACTCACTTTTTCCTTTTGCCAAGTTATCTGATTATGCAGCACAATATCCACTTCTAGTGCATTATTAAGTGGGTTTTTTTTAGGCTATTGAGTGTCCACGGTGTATTTTCTTTTTTTTTAATTCATTCATTTCAGGCATGTGACATTTAATACATTTCGTGCAATCACATACATATCCAATATTCCTATAGACATACATCCAAAAATATATACACCATTTGATGTCAATAAATAAATAGATTATATGTTATGAAAATATAGTTATACAAAAAAATATTGAATCTATGTTGATTCAGACCCACACGTACTTATCAACATACATACATACATACACACACACACACACATACCTACTGTATCTCGTATATCTGATGAGCATTCCTGAAAAGGGGTTGGAAGAATCAAATCCTAGCCCTTCTCCAATATTTAATAGTTATACATCATAATTATATTTCTCTTGAAACACAAGTGAGAGGCTGAATCTGGGTCAGTGAGGTTATGTTCATCTTCCGTCCAAACTGTGAGTGACAACTTTAATGTAGTTCACTATTGTTCACTATTAATGTAGTTCACTATTGTGGTGCATCGTTCACTTAGAAGAAGCGCCGCCTCTTGGTAATCTTGCACCAAATATAATTAGGAAAACCATTTACCTGTGCAGTCATGGATTATAGGAGAGATCAATGAAAATGAATACTTCATTGTTGCTGCTTCAAACAGAGGTACAAATGTTTTGGTAGTACAGGAAAATATTATAAGTCAATCCAAATATATCCCAGAAGCGTTTAATAACTAAATGTCCCACATTGTTATGTTTTATTTAAGTCAAGTTTAAGCACTTCATAAGTGATGAGAGTATTGAAGTATGTATTAAGTATTGATGGTCAGTTCATGGGTGAATGAGTTCAGCACATATTGAGCATCTGTAAACCAGCCTGGCACAGCCAGTCAGTCTTACAGTGGCAAAGACACAAGAGTAAAGGGGTCAATTACCCCCAAATTGCATGCAAACAAACTGACATTAAGATACTTCATTTTTTTTTCTATTATAGTTTACAGTTCATGTCATAAGACAACACAAAAAAAGTAATAGTAGTGGAGCCTCGATCAGGGTCAATGCAACAATCAACTAAAAATCAGATTCCAATCATACTTTTTTAATAAAAAGAAAGATCGTAAAACTCGACCACAACAGAAATAATTCGGAGCCTCACCAAGTAATGTTCTGAAAAAAAACACTGGAAGTCAGTCAACTGTGTGTCTCTACAGTTAGTGAAGGAAACAGTGGCGTCCAAATAGAAACAGTGAGAGACTTAACCGTACTTTTGTATTATATAAACAATGATCATGGCTGTGGTGGCGGTGCAGACAAAATATGATTAGCCACGCTTGTAGTTCAAAGGCCCAGCACAAATTCTCGTCGCTGTGTGCAGGCATATCTGTGCATTCACAGCTGTGGTTTTAAAGATAACGGCCACATTCAACATGTCCTGGGCAAAAATACTATTTATTCGGCGTAATGAGCAGATATTAAAGCGAAAACGAGGAAGCACAAAACAGAGGGGACACAGAAGGGAGGAATAACAGAAAAATAATAATGATAAAGGTAGAATAAAGAGTAAAAACAATAAAGACATAAACCCATGAAAGGGAGTGTTTTTTTTTCTCTTCAAGAAATGTCATTAGCGACTTTCTTCTGTCCTGAAAGTGTCGGCTGCTTGTCACAAAGTGCAGTGTCTAGGACGCTATTTGGAGCAATTACTGCATTAAATAGACTGACAGTTTTCACTCATGTCATTGATATCAACATTAGCAGATCACTTCCCCTTTATTAGACACTGCAAAACTATACCTAAGCAAAATCTAACTATGTGTGCATACTCCAAGAAAATATGACAAGCAACTGCCAGAAAGTGTTCGTACGAGTTGTAGCTACAGTACACAATTTTTTTTTTCTACAATGTTTCATCAGCCTGGTTTGGACTCTTTCAGACAACATCCTGCATTTATAAACTGCTTGCAAAATGATGACACATTGAAGAACCGAGAAGAATCTGTGGAACTCCAATTTTGCCTAAACAGATGACTGTATTTTGCAATGTGTAGACCAAAACATGTCTCTCTGCACATGCATGTGATTTGAAATGTTTCAATATATGTCCACTTTACAATAAATGTATATGATTTATGTGGTTGACTGGTGGAGTAACATTTACCCTTATAATCCTACCATGCAGAGGAATACAGCTTTGTACCTATTTCTCATGAGAGTGATGATGGTGAACCTCTGGGTTTCCGCCATCTCATCACAGAAAAGATGCACCAGTGAGTCACACGTTGGGACATGAGGTTATCAGTACGATCAAAAACCATTTATAATCATCTTTTTTTTTTTTTTTTTTTTATGTTTGCCTATTTTCTGTGCTTATCTTCCTTTCATTTTTTTTTCTCCTTTTCATTTGATATCATCCTTATTAACTTATTACTACAATGTCACCTGCCGTATTTGGACTTCATAGGTTTGTTTGAAGAAATGAACTGGGCAATATTGAAGATCTATTTGATATTGAGACTTAAAGTTATCTAAAAGTCGCAGGAGCACCCAGTCATTGCAGATTTGTGAAAATCATATAGCCATAAAATCATAAAAGGGTTATTGAATAGGAATGAAGGAGAATGAATTTTGTGAATTCCAGGTTACAAACAATTGAGTAATGTAGGGATTTCAGGTAAAGGGTGTATGGATCGTAGACTATAGCAAGATGTAATTTAAGCTTTGATACTTTAAATCACATGAATGGAAACCAGAATAAGTACCGCATTGGAAACTTTGTGAGGGGCTTTTATGCTCTTTGAGCAGGTGCTTCCATATAAATATAAAATAGGGGATATTTAATCTCTTGCCGAGCATTCTCACCAAAGTCTCCTGTAGTTTATGTTTCTTCACAGTGAATATCTGACAGTCGCTCCCGAAGATGAATGAGATTTGTCTGTTCTGACTAAGCCTTTCGACAGCCTTCAGTGAGCACTCCCTCCTGCTATCCTTCCTCTCCCTTTACCTACAGCTTCACCTCGCCCGCTCCTTCCTGTGCCACGCTCCGTATCAGCAGACTGAGTCGCGCTGCCGCCGTTAGTGCTGGCATTTAGGAAAGAGCTGCTTACCTCCCACTTTCCTCACTGTGCACCTATTACAGTGATTATCAGTGCTGTCAATCTGAACACCCCCTTCCCCCATGCGCCTCTCAATCCCACTGTCCCACCCTTCTGTGGCCTGGAGGGCTGCGCTGGAAGACGGATCCAGCAATCCCAACGGAGGACAGTGGTGGCAGGAACGGGGAAAAAGCTTTTCAACACCTCAACAGGAGAGAGACGCAGCGAGGGAGACAGACAGAGGCACTGTTGCTGCGCCTCTCTGCGGGTGCTCTTCTGGGAAACACGCATGATATGCATAGATGGAGTCACTGAGCACAGGAAAACGTGGGAATTTATGTTGTTGGAGACCGTCTGCCAAGTTAAACTGCTGAAGGCTATTGTATACAACAGATTAAATATTGTGCAGAACAGCACAGAGCATGAGACGACAGTCCACAGAGTTAGATATTTTACATTAACTTATTGTCTAAAGCTTGCACTGCTCCTGGTTCAAGCCCGGTTGATGTGATTGTGAGTGTGTGTGTGTGTTTGCTATGTGATATCCTGATCATGACACTAACTTGGATAAAGCGTTACAGACGATGGACAGAACACATCTGTGCAAGATTCCCATGTACTTATCAGAGTTCTTTTCGAAGTCGATATAAAGCACTTGTTTTAAATCTTACAACATGAGCAATGTTGCATCAATCCAGCTTCAACCACCCTCCGTCTCTCCGGGCCCTTTGCTCGCCACATTTATGTATTCATACCACGGCTTTATTACATTGTGAATTCAGTTCAAGATCAAACAGGATCCTCCAAGTGGTTCACATGGGTATCAATTTCATGAACCACAGTGCTCTTACAACATTTAAGGAGAAAATTAGAACTAAACAGTTGTGCACAAGGCCCAATGGGTGCAAATGTATTGCTGAAAAAAGAAAACAAAACTTATCGGGACAAAAACTGAAAATTGCTCACAGCCTGTGGAGAAAAGGGCCTTTTTCCACTTCTTCTTCTTTTTTTTTTTAAATTTAGGAAGTCAAACATGTGAATTTGGAACAAGTGAAATTAACTCAGCATGACGTTTTCCCCTGTTGAACATCTTTATTATAGAGCATGGAGAGCAATGTGTGCAGGAAGTAAGAAGCAAAAACATGGAAAATGTTTGGAGTTTAAAAAAAGTTTATAAAAAAAAAAAATAAAAAAAAAATAAGTGATGAGCAAGAATGATTTCCAACCGAGCAAACGTTACACTGTGCAGTCTGCAGAAGATATCTTTGCGTTCTATGTTTCACATATTGTGTTCAAAAAAAAAAAAAAAACTGTCAAATTTTGGTTCTCTTCTAAAGCCTCTTCTCCAGCACATCATTAACCAACATCTCTGGACCAAAAGACTGAGAGGCAGCGGCTGGGACCGGTAAAAATAAAGGGCCATCCCAAAACCTTTGATCTTTTGTTCTGCTTATGCCATTAGTGTGGAGAGCCACACACAGTGGCCCGCAGCCAGGGGTTTGTTAGATCTAGCTAACGAGGAAGGCTCAGGTAGTCCTAATAGAATCTTTCCTGCTCTTATCTGTATTAACTTCAAACAGTGTGGAATGAATGGAAAACAATCCGGGTCTGACTTTGAGGGCGAGGTTGAAGAATACTTATGGGCTTGTGTGTGTGTTTGTGTGTGTGGGTTTTTTTTCTCCTACAGGATGGTCTACCAAGCTCCTACTACACAGTACAGATCAAAGTTAATTCCCCTCTTAATTAAGCAGAAATTGGATGAGAGCAGGCAGGGACTAGCTTTTGTTTTCCTTTGTGCCGGCAAACATTACGAGCTATCTGACTGTGTGTGTGTGTGTGTGTGTGTATGAGAGAATGATTTCTTGTATCCATAACCATAGGCGTTAGTGCATCCTTGCCTCCTTAAGGTGTGTGAGCGCACATATGTGTCCGCGTGTGTCGGAGCTGGTTGTTCACTCGCGCTCCTGATGGCCAATCTGTCCGCATGTGGCCCGGTGTAAGCACAGCAGTGCTCCGTAATGAGACTCCTTCTGCCACTCTCTTTTTCATGGCCGTGTCCATGTGTTGTGATGCTAATGAGCCCTCGCTACCACAAACACCCCGCTTAATTGTCCTCTTTGATCTACCGCTAATTCTGCTAATTAGGAGCCCAACTTTCAAAGTTAAACGTTTTGCTTCCACCTCCAAGTGTGCTCCTTTACGTGTGTGTGTGTGTGTGTGTGTGTGTGTGTGTGTGTGTGTGTGTGTGTGTGTGTGTGTGTGTGTGTGTGTGTGTGTGTGTGTGTGTGTGTGTGTGTGTGTGTGTGTGTGTGTGTGTGTGTGTGTGTGTGTGTGTGTGTGCAAGCAGAAAGCACAATGCAGAGGCATAAAGGGAAGGCTTTTTTTTTTTTTTTCGGCCCCCCATCTGTCCCTCCGTGAACTTGGCCCGGGGAACACTGCATACGATACCGAACAAATTCACCTGCCATGTGGAATTCATTCCATTAGCGACTTTATCAGCAAACACTCAAATACGTAGCGCAATACAAGTGCAGATACTGTGTCAGGCTCCAAACAGACGTGAAGGCGTAAAATCATCTTCTGCACAGATTACCACAGATGCCTCGGCTTGCCACTGGTTTGCACAAACACATCTGCAAACGAACAAACAGATTCATGTACTGTATGAGCAGCTTCTGCTCCGACGTAGAAGCAAACATTCACCATCACATCCAGCAACCAGAGCATCACCCTCTTTGTCACCGATTTGTTGGCTCTGCTGCCTCATGCATTGGACAAATGTGCAAAAAGCTCTGCAAGCCAGACAAAATGAGCACAATTACACTTTTGAAAATCAGATAAAGGCTGAAGTCAGAAAGTTCCCCATGATCTCAATCCTTTTAATCCTACGAGAATCCAAGGTGACTCAGTCATTTTGATCCCTTTTCCTTTCGTAATTTTAGCTCTCCATTAATTGGTGTGCTTTTTTACAATCTGGAAGATTTGAATAGCTTTCCAACAGGATTTCACACTAATTTGGAGTTAATCTTGATTAAATAGGGTTGGATAGTGCACAGATTACTGGCATGAAGACAAACACCTTCCTGATGGTTCTGGTTTGACTGTTTCACAGAATTAGAAAGGCACATGTAAACTTAGCTTTGCTTCTATTGAAGACAGAAGACTGAAGATTTTGAAGTTTGCATCATCGCTCCAAAACATAATTATTCTACATATTATACCCACTGATAGTCACATCCAAAAAAAACAAAAGCAAGTTTCTGTACTTAGTCATTATTCTTATATTGTCCATAACATAAACTTTAAGTGTCATATAAAGAGTATCTGCTGATATATTAGCATGTGCTCCACAGTGTATATATAGATTAGGATTATGGGATTTCAGCTGATACAATTCAAGTCAATATATTGGAACTCATTCCCCCACAGTGACTTGATATTTCTTCACCAGAAAACCACACCAAAATATCTGAAATAAAGATTATAAAAACTAAGGGACGTGCTATAACCTGAGAACTACCTACAGTTAATGAAAATGCATTGCTGTTGTACTATTGCAAGACCACTGGTGCTCATGCATCCATAGAGAAGAGACTAAGACTTCACGAGTCTAGTTTTACTGGATCCATGCACAGTTTTCCAAACCGTCAAAAGTGCAACTCGTCGGATAAAACATAAAACTGCTACTTGGTAGCCTGCTTAAGGTTCTTATGGTAATAACACGACCATTTCCACTTTTGAACAGCCTGTGATGCAACAAAACAAGGGCTTTATTACACAGTCAACTTGGATTCTTGGCTCTTCACTCATCCACCAGAATGTAGGATGCATTCATCCATCCTTTATATTGCTTTATCCACATTAGCTGCTATCAGCTTCAGTGCCTACAGGTCCATCACAGTGCAAAAGCAAAAAGACAGGTCATCACAAACACACTTGCATTCATATGTATTGTCCATTTGGAGTTACTCTTTAAGCTGAAGTTGGAGTCAAACATTGCAGGGCCGTGCACCCTTAACTAGGAAATCAGAAAATCAGGACTTCACAGGAACGGTCCAATATCTCTCCCCCTTGGCTGAGGTAAGACACAGCTCAGTTAGGCTGAAAGACTTCCAGCTGTGGTTCAGGAGTGGTATGACACCAAGAATTCAATACAGCGTGATGGCTCTTACAACCTCTACTAATGCAGTTCCAACCAGCTATCAATGAATCTGTGTTGATCTGGCACCGAGAGCTGCCAGGCCTTTCAGCAACCATTGACTGATTCCCCTGATGGAAGACATCACTGAGCTTCTGAACTTTGTACTGAACTAAAAGGTGAGCGCTCCTGTATTTATTCAGCATGAATATGAACGTACTTAAATGTGACATAGCATATTCTACTATCTTAAGGTACATTGGGGAAGCGGGCTTTTAATCTAAGAATGACTTACAATGAACACCTGACTCGCACTTGTCGGGGCTGATTCAGATAAACACTTAATTGAGGAAGCCACAATAACATTTAAACTACATTCGTCTCCGGAGTGGTTCACACTTAATTAAAAAGGAGCGGGTCCTAAAGAAGACAAGTGGCCCTCACCTGCATTGGGAGTCACAGAGGGAGTTTGCTTTATCACTTTCACCGAGTAATCAATATTAATCACCGGAGGTAAAGAAACGCGGCCAATGAACCGCAACCTCGTTCCTTCCACCAGCTGTGAACAGTCGGTGGTCACTTCTCAATTCTATTTAACTGAAATACGAGTAGATCAACTAAGAAGAGCCGTTATTAGCGTTATGAGCAACAGAGAGTCTGCCTGCATTTCACTGGCACATCGATTGCTCATTACGCAGCTCATTATTTTCTTCAAATAAGCATCCCTTATTTTTCCCCCCACATTCTTAAAATTATATTCACACAGGCACACCAATACAGACACACATGGATGCATATATAAATTTTGGTATATATAGTGTTGGAAGAACTTCATATTCCCCCCGATTTGAGAATGCTAATAGCATGGCAAGGAGAGGAGGAGAGAGAAGGCAGGAGCCTGACACAGCACAGCCGAGGGATCCCATGCCAATCGGAGCATGGCCTTTTAGCCGAGCACTCTGTCAGAAATGCCAGTTTGACGGACGACGCCCACCCGAGTGACATTTCTCCAGGGTGAGAAAGAAGGGACAAAAGTGTTAGACGTCTCAGGTTGTTAAAGAGGAAGTGGGTAAAAAGCATCTATGAGCAAAAATGGGTGAGGATAAGATGGTTATTCTTAGGTCAGATTTGTGTTATTTCCCGTGTTTAAAGTGCAACTAAATGTCTTGCTCTTGTTAAGAAGCCCAGTGTCCTCAGCAGTGGATGGCAATTAGTTTGAAAGATGTACTTCTATATGGTCACTCCTAAGTACATTTGAGGGATTTTTTATTTATTTTATTTTTTTTACATTTCTGGTCCATCAGACATGAGAGCTGTAACTTTTCTGCCTCAAACCGCTTCAAAAATCACATTGCTGAACAGATTCCAATATCCTATCTTTGAGAGTTTTAAAAGATGACGCCAAACTAATTTGAAATGGACGATTAAACTGAAAATGCAACTTGTGTTAAAAGATGTTCCAATTTGTCTTGGCGGGGCAGTTTATGCAGAAAGATGTCTCCAATAACTGTTTGCAGATAAACATAAATTGTACACTGTCAATTTGGCCAATTGTAATCAGAAGCAAATCTTATTTGGGGTATATTTTGGGGGATTTACAGTTGAAATTTACGACGTTTCTTTCAAATTGTAAACAAATGCAAACACCAGTGTCGACAGCTGACACAGTATTTGCACTCTCTTAATGTGCATATGTAGATTTGTCAAGAATTTCACAATATTATCTGTACTTTCTTCGGATGATTACACAGACATTCGTGTGGACAGACGACCAAGTTGGATTGCTAGATAGGGTGACTGAACTATAAAACTGCCAAGGCACCAGAAAAACATGGACTGGGAGTCATGCCCCTCTGGAGGACGCTATTGTCGTTAGTGCAAACGTGCAAAAGAACCAACATAGCGGAGATGGAGCCGGATTGTTTTCGAGAACTTGCATTTTCAGTGGCTCCGAGGAACGTTGGCATGTAAGCGGACACCCAAAACGCAACGGAAGTTTTCAGTTTTCACTTGGAAATGTCGTTGTGTAAAGGGGGCCTCAATATAACATATTTTTTTATTATTTCTAGAGCACATTTTAAAACTTGACTTGTACTACCCAAGGTCTCTTTTTCTTCCACAAGTGTCTGTTCTTCCATTAAAGTTAAAAAATGTCAAAATGTGTGCTTTTCTGGGAAACACCAACATGTACAAAAGCACCTGGAGAGTACGAGCCGAGGGAGTGAGTCTTGCAACTTTCACACAGCTCCCAACGTCGCTGGTTTTATTAAGACCGTTTCCTGAGTAAAAATAGTCTAATGATTATTACGCAAAAAAACTGATATGACATACCTGCAGGGTTTTTTTCTTGACAAAAATGTCAATTCCATTTCGTTTAAAGTCCCGGCTTTATTAAAAGTTGCTGCTTCAGAGGAAGAGAGAGATTTGGTGTTGTAATTATGTCAGAAGTCAAAAATATTCTTGGTTTGCTTTACCTTTAACAAAAGGAAAAAAAAAAAAGAAAACGGTGAAATTTTTTCATTAAATGAACACCCAGAAAGTGTGAAGTCTTCATCTTGAGTTCAGAAAAATGTGTTTGAAATACAGCGAGGCCAAAGAGTAAAAGCAGTGTTTGACCGTAGAAAACCAGCACACTTGGCTGAGATTACATTTTAATAAGCTTTCATCCTCACTATCACAGCCTGCTCTTGTGCTTTCTGGCAACATGGCTGAATTCACCTCATCATACCTGCGAGGTTGTTAAGCAAACAAGAGAGGAGATCAGAGGTGAGGGGAGGGGAAGGGGAGCGCTTGTTTATTGGCTTGGAGCTCATTAGCATCACACCCATTAGCGTCCTGCCAGCTCCACTGCCCCACTCCGTCACTCAATCCTCCGAGACAGACTAGCTGTCAGCGCCGGGAGGCGGCCAACATGCCCCGCAGAACAAACACACCCACTGCCAATTTCTGCTCGGTCTTTATTTATCCATTTGCTGTCTGTCTGTGTCTGAAGTAAAAAGGACAGGTTCACAGATGGATGGGAGAAGTGCAGCGGCGAGACATGCGTTTCCATGTCATGAATTGCAAACGTCTTTTGTTTAAACACCGACGTTGTGTTTTGCTTTTTTTTTTCGCGTGTCAAGGCTGTTTATTAGATTTGGCATATAACAATTCAGAAAAGTAAATGCTTCGTGTCAAATTCACGCGATTAAACTCGGGACTAATTCTTTCATTTCTTTTCGGGGCACCCTCATTCTTTCGAGGTGTGTAAATCAACAGTTCAAACATGTTTAATGCAACACCTCCACCCAATAAATTTCATATTCATTGTGTTTATAGTTATTACCACGTTGTCAAACTTGGCGCTGAAGCGGTGACAGTGGGAAGAGGCGGATGTGGTCGTGGAGCCGTAGGGGCTCACAAACAAAGAATCTGCATTTTAAAGTTTTGGGGAAACAGCAGCAACAGTTTCTGTATAATTCAAGACGTTTTGGGGTTTTTTTCTAACATGAAAAGCATGATGTGCTTTTGAACAAAATGTAAAACAGATTTGTCCAGATTAATAGGCATTCAAGATTAGTCATTGCAAAAATGACATCATAACTCCACTTACTTGCCCTAAAGTGAAGTTGATGTTTTTCCCAGAATGTGACAATATAAGCGATTGTTTTTTACGTTCAAGCTGTCATTATGACAATCTTGACTTCCTGACTCACTCGCTCCTTTACACTCATCCTACAACCATCCTGTGCCGAGCGGCAGAAAGTTTCAAACTCGGATGACTCATGGGAAGCTGCTGCTCTAAACGTATTCCAAACCAATTTATTTTCATGTAATCACATGTCAATCACAAAAACTCCATGCGGCCGGCAAGTGTTGAAAATGTACACAGTTTCCTTCTTTTTCTTTCCGCCTCTCACATTCTCACAGATCTGCTGAACTGCTTCCTGATCATCTCATTTCTGTTTCCAACTATTTTATTGCACATGTGCAACAAAACTGCTCCAAAGATAATCGAATGAGGAAACATAGGACATTTTAGCCCAGATGGGTTAGAATACGTAGTCCATCCCTTTGCTATACTGCTTTATCGTACGGAGGCCTACAGGAGGTGATCTCAGCTTACAATGTGCAAACTCATAGTACAAAGTGTACAGGTCACTAAGAGCATGACGGGGTAAACACAGACTATGAGATATGCCATCATCCACACCTATGGTCAATTTCATAAAAATCACCTAATATGCAAACCTTGGGGGGGAACACTGAGAATTTGGAGAAAGAAAATACACAAACACACAGAATATACATGCAAACTTCCCACTGGAGTCAACCACTCGACCTCAGTGTGGGCCAGAATCTGAGAGCCAAATGATAACACAATGACATAGCTCAAGCCAAAAAATATATATAATTGAATCAATGCATCTCGGCAATAAATCTTTTTTATTTCTATTTTGAACATTGATACATTTATAAAAAATAAAAAAAAACAACAACAACATGCATTTGCAGGAAGAGCAGCAAAGCAGAGGATGTGTACTGTCCCTACAATAAATTGGTCAAATCTCTTCTAATGTGCGAGCTGCCCGTGTGTCTGTGCTTTGCCTGTGGTGTGACCGAAAAAAACCCTGCATGTTGTGTATTTTTTATTTTTTTTGTGAAGGGTTGCCTTTGCAGCCGACTTCAAACAGTCAAAAACACTGTCAGCAGTACAACGTATGAAAGAAAACCTACACACTCGCGTGTGCACTTTTCTTACCCCATAAACATGCTTTTTTTGAGCGTTAATAGCCGAGTTGTGATTTGAACAGCAGAATGGAAATGGCAGGGGAATAAGAAAAGAAAAAAAAAAAAAAAAAAAAGGGCAGTGGCATGGAAGACTGATATTTGTGCTTTGGTTGGCTACATCTTTTTTTTTTTTTTTGTGGTTTCACAGCCTACTTTAACACCAGATTGTGACCAAAAATCAGCAAACCAATACATAGGTCTTACAAATTTGCTGAAAAGGGCAAGATACATGCTGCATGAAGCAATGCTCGAGGATCTCCACAGACCTGCCCAGCCATTTGGGGATTTTATAAATCAGATTTACAAGTGAAAGCCACCTATTGAGTACTGAAACGGTTTGGACGGTTGAATAAGTTGTACTCCACAAACTAGGAACAACAGCACATGCAGGACACTTTACACCTAAATAGTTGTTTAATCTGTGTGAGTAAAAGAAATAAACGCCCCCCCCCCCCCAAAAAAGCCTGTTTCCTACATTTATGCACAACCCACTCTAACTTTGTGTGTATGCATGAGTCTTGGGCAAAGCAGAAAATCAGGCTAGTCTGTCAGGCCCCCGAGGGCTCTCGTTGTTTGAGTCTCCATTAGGATGATGAGTTTTGGCAGCTGAAGTTGCTGGAGTTAGTATTTAGCTTCAGCTCTCCTCACGGCTAGGCCTAATTAAACCTAGGCCTCAGCCCTAATTTAAAGATAATTAGCTGTAGGGGCAAGCGACCACCACCACAGGCAGGGAAGAGTGTTGTGTAATACGTGAAGCAAAGCATGTTAAATGGTAGTTGTTGAGAGACAGACCAGTTGAGTTGCTCATTATGCAACTTAGAGGATGTTTTTTTAACCCAAAGCGGGTTGCTGTATAACAACTTTCTGCACTGGTGAGCTCGGGTGAAAACTGACTCTCTGCAACCTCCAGTAAGCGGGGGGTGGAGGGGGGGGTGGTGGCCGATAAAGCACACTGGATTATTGCATCATGCCGAGTTTACGGATATTAAATCAGAACTTGTGTATCTGTGATATACATGGACACCAACTGGGCCGCTCGCATTTTTTTGTCGGCGCTTCACAATAAACTGTTTGACCCTTGGGACTGGCCCTATGTTTTCCCATTAAGCTATACTGACAGTTTGACATTTCCCAGGGTAGAGGGCTCTGATTCAGGTATGTTTTATTCATCCTATTGACTTCACATTGCCGCCAAGCCAGACAGAGAGCACAAGCCTGAAGTGTGGTAGGCGGCAGTGAGAGGGTGAGCGGGAGATACCTGTTGTGGTGTTTACTGCTCAGATAGCCAGACACAGCTTTGAGACAGCTGGGTGACACATACACAATATACTCATCACCATGCAGACAGAGATTGGGAGATATTGCAAGCACTGAGAGGATGAAACTGCCTATTTACTGGGAGGGCTCGAGGCAGGCAGGCATGGTGAGGATGTGGGATTACATCCCTCAAGGAGGTTTGTATTTCACTGTAGCATCTTTGAATAAACCGGGAGCGTGGCTAAACTAGTCTGTTAGATATAAAATGGTATCTCCCCGTCAACATTTCAGGCCACTTATACAACAAGAAGCTGCAGTTTTTCAACAAGGACGGACAACGCAGAGAGAGTGAAAGTGAAAAATCCAGCACGAAGTTTCAGGATGATGGTGGACTAAAGTGAAGTGAAAGGATCGTCAACTTTTGTATTGAAGGTCAATGGAAAGGACACGACCATGAAACTAAAGGGTCTTCAGTGCAAGAAGATTGTGGAATAGTGAAATTGCAAATTATCATTGTTTATTGTTAAGATGGGACAACATGTGGGGTAATGATGAGCAGAGAATATCTGCAGCTCCAAGTCCAAGCCTTTTCGTTTAAAGTTTGCTTGTTGCTCTTGTGCGCTCATGGGTTTTGCTCTGGGCAGCCACAGTTCAAACACATACATATTAAAGTGAGTCGGTGTGTAAATTGACCAAAGGTGTGTGTGAAAGAGTGTGTAAAGTTATCTGTCCTTGCTGGTATACAGTGTAAGCTGGCTTCGTCTCCAGACCCCACGATGCTCGGGAGGGCAAAGTGGCACGAGAGATGAATAACTGAGAAAGAATGATTTTACCAGTAGGCCATCACAGAAGGATAACATATTCTTTTTATTGAATTAATATCTGATGTTCAGTGAAGACACAGTTTTCCCTCCTATGACATATTTCTAGGTCGTTACGGCTGAGGTTCAATTACACTTTACGTTAGATATGGGAATTTTTCCATATAGGATATGTAAAAACATGACATCTGAGTTTCATATATATCGCATGCAATATAATTGAAATCATTTGATCTAAACTGGAGGATTTAGATTGTATTTAGATTTATTTCGCCTGGTTCATGCAGACAATGTCCAATAGGAGAAATGCCTCCCTCATCTCCAGGCATGTCACGTGGGGCCGGGAGCCACGGCGGGAGCCTCCTCCAGGACAAAGCACTTGGAGCAGGGAGACACTGCAGGCCTTGTTCCCACTTGCCAGCTCTATGTCAAGTGGGTGTTTGCTTACTGGGAGGACCAGGACCCCCTGAAGGGGTAGCAACACTCAGCCTACACCTTAGTCAACAAAAAGACACTACTCCCGACCTACTCTTGGCACATTTATGATCATACTTCACTTATGTATGCATCAATGACCGGAACAACAATTACGGGTTAGTTTCAATAAAGATTGCTCAAAAGAAGGATTAGGATGAGAAACGGATCTATATCGATGGATGAAACTATAACTCAGTAAATACCATTTCTAAAGCGCGAACCATAATAGAACCGTTTAAAGAACAAATCTTACCATAAAGCAAGCAACGAATATCAATTAAACTAATTTACTTTTGAATGAGAAAGTTCCAATGAAATAGTTTCATTATATAGAAGCCACAGTAAAAAGCCACCGAGTGCTCGCAAAGAGACACAACATAATAAAAAAATCGTCTTCATCTCTGCACCTGCAGCGATGCGTGGTGGTCAGAGCAGTGTCGAGTGTACCCTCACTTCTCTTTGTTTTTTAATTTCCCCTCTGTCTGCTTCTCCTCAGCATCTGGCCAAGTCTCACCAGTGTCCTTGCTCACGCCCTCGGGTGAACCGGGCCATGTCAAACCTGAATCCATCAATCACTCAGCGCCAGCCGTGGGGAGTGGAAAGCAAGAAATGGGGGGATGAGAGCAGGGAAGAAGGAAGGGGCGGTTGAGGTAAAGTATAGCCATCAGCCCACCCTCTCACACCTAATTTTGCCTCCGTGCCTCCAGAAACCCCAACTCTTATCGAGTTTCCAGTTGCCTGTGAAGTCACAAGAGGCACTCGCAACCAATTCCAATCAAGAGGTTCGCAGACCTAAACACATGTTTGAGGAGAGGTGACGGGAGGGGAAAAAACTGTCACGAAAAAGGAGAAAAGAAACAAAAACGGGCGGAAGAAAGGAGATGTACACAGAAAAGGGGGCAAGGAAAGGGAAACAAGATGGCAACGGGGCAGATGCAAGTAGAAAGAGGTGACAAAGCTATGACTGGGCCTTCCAGCAGGTGCGTGTGTGTGTGTGTGTGTGTGTGTGTGTGTGTGTGTGTGTGTGTGTGTGTGTGTGTGTGTGTGTGTGTGTGTGTGTGTGTGTGTGTGTGTGTGTGTGTGTGTGTGTCTCTGTCCTGCAGAATGAAGTGTCCCTGTCAGAGGCCCAGCTTTCCCCTCTGGGCCACTCCTGATTAATTGTCCGTCCAGCTCCTGTGATGGCGACTGCTTTAACCAAGACTCCCAAGACACTCACCCGTGTCCCATCCCCCACCGAAAGACACCTCTCCTCCAGCGTACAAGGCTGCCCTTTCCCTCGCTAAAATTAGGTGAATTTTTCCCTTTCAATCCCCAAATGCCGTCCTTTTTTTTTTTTTTTTTTTTTTTTTTAGAGCCTCTCTGGTTGCTACAAATAATCTTACATCAGCACCCCATTCACCTTGCCATCGGGGGATAATGTCTCTCTGTGGGAGAGAGGTTTTGGAACAAAGGCAGGGGGGCTGAAAACAGCAGGATATGCAGTGTGTGTCCCCCCCCCCACCCCCCTCCCGTGTGTTTACACATGCTCTGTTGACTGGCTGAGATAAAGCACCCCTGTCTCAGGTAAACAGTCTCGCGCAGCAGGACAAAAAGGCAGGGTTGACTTTGGCCCAGCATCGCACTTAGTCAGCTCCTCTCACATTTGATATACACTCCACCCTTATCATCACACCTTAACCTTTAATCACACATTTCTACAGAGAGAGAGAGAGAGAGAGAGAGAGAGAGAGAGAGAGAGAGAGAGAGAGAGAGAGAGAGAGAGAGAGAGAGACCAAGAGATAGAGAAATGCCATGCGGATGTTCCAGTTCCCTAATACTGTACCAGCAAAGATCCAGAAAAAGAAAGTGTGCGCAACATTACCACAGGGAATTACGACACACTTTCAGCATGGTTAAAACTTGAAGAATTCCCGAAAATCCATCAATCTACATTTCGAACAATGGCTGTCACACTCAGCATTATCCCTTTATTTCCCTTCGTCTCTGAGCTGCAGACCCATGGCATCCCACTGAATGGCTATACAGCCAGCCCCCAAAAGCAGCCAAGGTCAATTGCCTTTCCCGCTCCTCTCATCTTGTGCTTTATGTACCTTCACATCCAGGGAAAAAGAGCTGCGCTATTTCTGCACTGCTGCAAGGTGACTGCTGCTCTACAGCAGTGATGGCAACGCTAATGCGGGTTAAGAGAAAGAGCATCTAACGTTTCCTTTAAAGCCTTTGTGTTTTTGAAAATCTATCCCTAAAATGTATTTATAAAAAGGGGAGGTATTTGTTATTTTACCATGTGATGTTCTTATCTCGCCTACCTCTGACCTGCTAGAAGATATTGATCTCACCCTTAAAATCACAACAAACAAAAAGAGTTAATTCTTTAACTACAGATAACTCCGCCTTTGTCTGATGTTAAGGGGCAGTAATAGCCATAATGTGGGCTTTGAAAGAGCAACAGATCAATACCAACAACTCAATGATTACTCCACCAAGCCCTGTGATTCATTTATTCCTTGTCTTTTTTTGTTTCTTTTCTAGCTTGTACTCTTGTGGAACAAAATCAATATTCCAGTCAAAACTACTCGGAAAAACTTTTTTTTTTTTTTAAAGCTCAACTGATGTTTTTATGTTAACATACTAATAATCCCAGTAGTCTTCTTTTTTTTGGGTGGAAGAGCAGTATGTCAAAGCATTTTGAGCAAAAACAAGACCGCAGTCTTGATCATGATGCCAAAGAAGATCTATTCCTGGTCCTGAAAATACAAATATAACTAAACATTGTTTGTCCTTTTGTTGCAATGATTTTTTTTTTAATGCTCATTTTACTTTGCATTTCATTCTTTACTGTAGTCTTTGTTTCTCTCCTTTTATAGAGAGAATAGACAATGAATAATAACAGGTTGATATCCAGGGAGGTGCCTAATTTGAACCGAACCATATGAAAGCTGCATTGTGTTTTAAATGTTTGGATGAAATTCTCAAGTAAAATGAACACGGAGTTATATTGACCCTTGTGTTGTTACAGTCATAGATTGCCTGCACGTTCTGCGATGTCTATGTAAAATGTTATATATATATATATATATATATATATATATATATATATATTATTGCATGTTCGGTGCCACTATTTCTCACCCTTGCATAGATAAACTGTTCCCCAGTAAAGTCGGGATATCTCAATTTCTTTCTCTCCTCTGCTCCCAGATGTCTCTTTACAGCTGCCATGACTGACTGCAAACTCATTTATTACAGGTCACAAACGCCAAGTGCTTCATTTGAAAAGGACACCCCAACTCCCCGCCCTCCCACCCTGCACGAGTGAAAAATCACCCTGCAAGAATAGCATACAGGGCACGGCGCACCATTAGCACAAAAACACGGGGGCCGGCAACACCCGAAAAGATGGGAGCATGGGTTTGATGGGTGGGGGTGAAACAGAAAGACGCGAGGGATAGTTTCGTGGGGGGGGCGGGGGTCTATTCTGCAGGAGCATTCGCATTAACTGTGTGCAAAGTACCAACGCAGAGCTAACTTCTGATAATTACCATAAAATAACAGAGTTTTTAAAAAGAAAACAACGTGGGGGGGTTATTTTTTTGTCACAAGTAAGACTGAGAACTCTCACTGCAGCTGCAGAAAGCGGTCCAGAAGAGATGTTATTTGTTTTAACATACTCTAAAAAGCCTTAACTCAAACAACTCATCCTTAAGTCTGTTTCATACGTATTCAGGCACACAAATCACCAAATCAAGATTTTGCGTGAAGCGAGTGTTCCGCCGGCCATATCCGATATCACTCAAAGCTGTCTGTAATTACATTGTACATGCAGATTAGCTATGAATATTTTAGAAGGGGATTACTAAAAGAGGAAAGAGACAGAGGGGGGAGAGAGTTAGGAGAAATCAGCCCCTTAACACACACCCACACGCAGGACTGCATGAAAAGCTCGTTTGAAGGTGGAGCTCGTCTTTCATGCCCAAGTTGTCAGCCTATTATCATCCTTTCATATGTTTGCCACCATTATTAACTGTGAGCGGGAATAGAAAAATAACAAAAAAAGTGGGAATAAAACACATCAATCCAATGTGTCAGGCTGTCTCTTCAGAGGGAGAGGGGGAAAAAAAACAAAACATGGCAGATCAACTCTTATCGTCGGACTCTCATTCTGAAATGCGGCAGTAATGAGTGTGTCTTAACAAAGATTAGCTATAATTTCCATTGTCATTTTAATGCTCCCACATAATGTGGAGGCTTACAAAGCCACAGATGAAGGCAGAGGGTGGGCGGAGGAAGAAGAACAGGCAGACACCAGAGCAGAGAGAAAGTCTCCAGAGCTTGGTTAGTCTGTCAGTCACCCTCTATCCCTCCAACCATGCATCCACACGCACGCCGACAGAGACAGCCACCACACATGCAAACACACACGATACGCGTGCATCCTCCCCATCCTTTGTCGCCGCGTTTTGAAGCCCTCAAAATGTGGTTGTCAAAAGGGTCGGTGGCTGACAGCCTCCTGCAGCCCTCCAGGAGGATGCGGAGGACAGACAGGCTTTTTGTTATAAGAGTAGCAGCAACAACAAAGGGGATCAAAAGTCTCACAAACTGACAGACATACATGGTGCGTTCAGACTCCCGACATCTACATTATTTAGAGAACACAGGACTGAGCCTTCCAAGGGCCTGGATCTGGCACATTTGCCTTATACTTCAAGAGTGATGGCCCAGGGTGAAGGCAGTATGAGTGCGTGGGTATGTGTGCAAGCGTGTGGGAGTGTGTCTTAGAGTGCATGTGCCAATGTACAACGCACACTGGCATCAGCGCCCAATGTTGTTTTTTGGTTTTTTTTTCTTTTGTGGATCTAATTAAACTAATGCACCACAGTTAAAAACGATTATGCAAACACCAAATCAAAACTTTATTCAACAAACTGAAGGTTAAAAAAAGAATACAAGAGTTGATGGTCTAATATCTCGCAAGATGTCTAAAAACATTCAGAGAGGGAGAAACAGCAGAGCTGGCTTCTCTAATTTTGAATTTTTAGCAGTCATGGTACAGAGAAAATGTGCCTAGAGTAGAGATTTTGACTGACACATATCTGCGCCTTGCATGACACGGCATTATTTGCCCCCTTTTCTTGGAGTGTTTAGTCCATCACATTACAATGCATAGAAACACTGAAAACTTTGAGAAGCAGCCAGAATTTGTATTGCTTTTTTTTTTTTTTTTTGACTGCAAGCTCCTCTTGGTGGTCCTAAATGCACATTTGCCAACCTAATTAAAGCACGGCTGATTGATTTCCCCACTACCGAAACTCAGTCCCCAATCTGTCTAAACTAGCTGTAGCGCATTGTAAAGATATCAAGCAGAACCTCGCTCATGTATGTGTGTTTCACTACCTTGTTAATGAAGGACTTTGAATACTGCGCATTCAGCACTCAGGGCCTGTGTTGCAGAGAGGCTATCAGTATTTCTATTTGTGTGTCTCCTTCTTTGCTCCGTGTGCCTTCATTCTCCCTCACAAATACAAAAAGCTAAAGCTGGCTCAATTTACAGAGAGCAAAAAGAGAAACCATAAAAGCAGGGGGAAACGAGATAAAGGGAGGACTCAAACACAGAAAACAAGCATTCCCTTTTCAACGCACCTTATCAAATCAGCAGTAATCTAATTGCTTGTAAGCCGAGCTCCAAACATGGACTTTGCATTTTAAACACATCATGTGAATAGCAGCCAGCCGAATCAAGCATGTGCAGACACGGGCAACGCGCCGATCCAATTATGACATCTTTCACTACAAAGACATTTAACAGCCGAGATGACAATGATACATGGCAAAACATAAGCACATGTGTGGAGCATTCATAGCTGCAGGTGATAAATGAGGGTGCAGAGCTGATAAAGGTCACCAAGGATATGAGCCAATCATTTCTCCTGGCTGCATACAGTCTAATGGCTTATGAGGCCTGACAAGTCAACAAGTCAAAACAATGTTACCACTCGTGCCTTCGAATATAAGCTCCAACTGGAAGTATATGACAAAATGTTAACAGTTATACATCCATATGGTGGCCAGTCATTGCGATTACAGAAATATCAGATTCAAACCAAAGAAAACTAATTTGCTGAATTAAAAGGACACATATATGGTATATACAACCAATGCACACACACCCTCCATCCATGTGAAAACATTTGTCATTGCAGTATCTTAGTGTGCAACAATTGTAAGAAGGGAAGAAAAAAAAAGTCCCCCTTGTTTACAAAAACAAAAGGTGAGATGCATCAAAAACTGAATGGTATAAACCACTCACACATTGAATCTGGTTTAGATTAAAACAACAGAAAGCTTATTTATTCTTTATCTGGCTGCAGAGTGAAAGCCCCAGGAGAGAGAAATACAATAAACTGTAGTCTGTCTTTTGGCATTTTACAACTGTTGTATAAAAGGAAACATCAACAACTCACTAGAAAAAAAGGAAACTCTATTATTATCACCTACATCGATGCTTTGGAGCATATCCTACACAATAACAGCATGTGTCTGGTCAGATATTAACTCAGTCCTTTTTTCTTCTCTACATGTTTTAAAAAGCAATACCAGACGATTGGGGATTAGATTATATTAGATTCATGGTCATATGTTGCTCCTGGTGTCCGACCCAGGCCGAGACAGCGGCGACAATGGCACAAAGGTTCACATTCCTTTTTCCAACAAATGGAAGTGGATGACCAGCCCAATCAAAGACGGCCATTATTCCATTAAAAAGCCGGGTGGCAGTGAAGGGTCAAAGCTCCTTTAACAGGCGACAGCAGATATGACTGTAAGAGGGCTTTGTGGAGCAGCAGAGCTGTGTGGGCTGCTAAATGTGACACCATTCTTTCCCTATGCTTCGAGCTGGGCAAAAAAAAAAAAAAAAAAAAAAAAAAGCAAAACAACAAAATACACAAAGAGAACTGTACAAGAAGTGTTAGTCTGTGTAGTGAGAGCACAAAACTAAGAAAAGAAATAACAAAACCTCACGCTTCTCTTCTAGAGATGAGCCTCCCGCCGCGCCTCAATTCCTTGTAAACATTTTGATATACTATACACAGTGGGAAAGGACTGCCATTGTGACACCTGTAAAAGGTGGATAAAACTAATCCTCAACAGCTTGCCGTTTTGTTCCGTGCACCTTACCTCAAATTAGAAAATGTCAAAACTTGCTTAAAACTACAAAGCAGGCACATCACTCTGCAGGCTTGTGGCACTGCAGTGACCACACTGACTAAGGTGTAGTTGTATTTAACAGATGATTTAATGAATATTCACAACTGCAGACAGAGAACTGGAAATTAGCCACATGTTCAGTCTCTATGTTCCCCAGTTCCTCCAGCTTCAGTGTATACCTGCAGTCAAATTAAGAGGGGGATGCTGTGCAGGGGAATCACTGGGGGTACCCTCAGCATATTGCAGAAATGAACCTCCTGCCATCGCAAAATCCTATTAAAGCCAGTTTAGGGGAAGGTTTAGGAAAGCATTAGAAAATTATGGAGAGCCAATCAAGATGTTTAAAATGTGACGTCCCTAAAGCAATAAAAAAAAACAAAAAAATAGAAGATTTCTTAATCAGAACTCGGTTCATAGGACACGTAATTTTACGTCAAGTGAACTAGGAAACATGTGCGCACACTTATCATTTACGTTGTGCCCTTTAACTTATGCGCGCCACGGAGTCCCTGGCGCGTCGTAATTGCGTACGGGCTTATTTTCCGTTGGCACAGCTTCGTGTTTATTCTGAATCCCACACTGACGTTTGTTCAGTTCGCTGTCCTGTATTGGTGCGCGGCGCGGCGCTCCACTGTGCTCTGTTAAATGAAGTCCCTCAATGTGGAAGTGCTCCCCACTGTCGTCTTGTCTTTTTCATTTGATCGTTTTCGGCTCCGTTACTCAATCACAGGCGGTGGAGGTAAAAACTATACAAATTAACATAAAAAAATGTATATATTTGTCTTTGTTTAAACTTTGTTGATAGGGGTTGCTTGTGTACGTCATCTAAAAGACACGATCCTGGAGGAATAAATCACAAAACTGCGGTTTTTAAACAAGATTAAAAAATTTAAAAAACACCCGTTGAGGGGAATAATGTTTCATAAAAGGGAATCAGTGTTTTTGACCAACCTTTATCGTGCCTTAAAAGCTGCAAGCGCTATAATGAAAACTAATTTGACGCCCCGTGGTCCCTTTCAATGTGCCACCAGGTGCACATTTTTCACCACCGGGCCTGTGAGATCAAACTAAAAGCCCAACGATGCAAATCTATCCAATATTCAATCTTCAAACGACGCAGCAACAGTGGTACCGGCAAAAACTTAGTTTAAGACCTCTTAACAGAAATGCACCGAGTGTGAGACGGGGCTGCGCACTACATGAAATTATTATCGAAAAGCACCAGAATTCAACACAAATCAAGACTGAAATAACACTAAATGGTTGAAGCAAGTTTGTTTGATGGTCTCTTTCAATGTGTGTATTTTTTGTTTTCCCCCCACAGGGAAATAAAGTAACTGATGCGAATATGTGTGAACTATACTCTGTGGACGCAATCCCTTCTGATTCGAATCTGATTGTAGATGTAGTCCTGTCTGAAGGTGATTTTGCATGGTGGTGAGGGAGAATTTTATTCGTCTTGTCCATCTCTCCGTCCCTCACACACATACACGAACGGGTTCGCACACGCCTCACCAAGTGCGCCTATGCCTCCCCGTGCGTAAAGAGCGCCCCTGCACTGTACAAACAGTACTGCCACTGTCAGCGTGGAGCTCCCGCGCGCTGCCAACGCCGAGAGTCAAACCGTGGTCCGCGGCAGCCCCCAGGGGCCGCACTATAAAATGAGGAATAATGTAATTTCACGCTAATCCGCTTTGCTTTCATCCCGATTACAGAATGCATATGGATGAATGTTCAGCAGTTATCATCGTTTGCACAGGTGACAGCCACACACCGACTATCGACTCCAAAACACACCAGCAGTGGACTGTTCCCAGAAGAGTGCCTGTAGGACTTTTAACTTAAAGTAGTTGGAGCAAACGTGTGCCGTTTGATCGACAACGCTTGCGGTGCGTAAAGCTGTGAAATGCAACCCGCCGTTCTGCCAACGCAATAATTAAAAACGATAACCACGGGGATACATCTTATTAACACGACGACCAATGGGTTATTTTGAAAATAAATTAGTCTGAAGGGTAAGGAAAAAGAGTTTAGAGGGAACATTTATACATTTAGACAGCCTGTGTATCCACAGGAGGGCGAGAACAGGAGCACTGTTGTGGAGTGAGGTTGTCACTCCTCTGCGTGTTTGTCTACACTGTCGAAAGGACACGTGTGATGGACATCAAATGTTACCCATTCAGTGACATACAGTGTCCCTCTGTGCGAGAAGACAACAGAGCAAGTCGCTCGGTTGGATTCATTCTGTTTATCAGATGCACTGCTTCAATGTGCCATCTGCTCACACCAACACCTGTCTCTCAGTGAGGCTGGGATCTGTACGTCAAGCATTTCTTTTTCTTTTTCTTTTTAGGAGCAGTGATGTGCATGTTGTTGTTTTTTTAGACAATACTCCAACATCAGAACTCGAGGCTGGTGGTGGAAAAACGCACATTTGATGTAGCTTGGATGAGAACACCTCCAGTCGTATTACGCGCGTAACAAAGAACAAAAAAAATGATGGAAAAGTATGCTGGATGAATAGTTGGCGCTGCGCTCTGCGCGCACTGGCCAGCTCCAGGGAGACAAGAAACTGCGCACAGGGAAGCGCATCGAATAACAGGCGGCTGGCGCGCACTCACCTGATTGTGAATAGCTGAACCCAAACAGGAGGAAAGTCAGGAGAAAGCCGAAGCAACACGGGGCGCTCGTTGGTTTCATTGTTGTGCTCTGGCAGGTTATCTCCTTTAAATTCACATGTCCAGTAGCAGTGTCCTTCCTTGGAAGAGCCAAAAAGGATGAACCGTTTGCGCCTGACGCTTCTTCGGGGTGCAAGTTTGACGACTTTTGGATGCTTTCGGTCAAGTTTACAGTTGGTCCGACAGTCCTTCCGCCTCGACCCTCCAAAGTCTTAGCCCTCAGTTTTCGACTTCTCCCGAATGCAGAAACAGTCAGTTATCAATTTCCAACGCACGCACTGAAAAGCTGGTCTTAATAGCGTAAAGCAGTACTCATGCCATTACTCCCCGACTTGAAAACAGTATGCAGCTGCAGACTCGCTGTTCTGCAGACACACCTCCGAGTGCCGTAACCCCGCCCACACAACGTATGATTGGCTCATTTGGCCGTCGATTACTCTTAGACCCGCCAATCTCAACTTGGTAGGCGATGCCATTGGTCGACACGAATCGCAAAAAGCCCTTAAATAAGTGCATCGGCTGTATTGCACCTGTCACAGTGACCACCGCACAGACAAACCCAGTACTCTGACAGGTGTGTGATTCCTCTGTGGGATACAAAGCTCAATGATACACAGAAGGCGTTTTATGTGGTCAAGAAATTCAAACTAAACATGATACAATATATTGCATTAAAACGTGGACAGTGGAAACAGTGATGCAAAACTCGTATGTTGGCCATTAAACATGCAGTGAACTTTAGCCTTTTTTGTCCAAGTATTTTTTTCTTTCCATTTTAAAGTTGTTGTTTATTTGTTTTTTGTTTTTTTAATACAGCCGTAAAACAGAAGCATGATCAGTCAGCGAAGCGTCAAGCATCCCCAATTGTTGTGTTCACGCTGCATTGTAAATAAAGATTCCCATTTTTCCTCAGTTATCAGAAAACATTACTGTTGAAGGCAATATCTCTCCATATCCCGGGTAATCATTTTTCCTCCCCGAGAATGGCCTGGTGCAAATGACACAAATAAAAGTCAAATAGAACGTTTAGATAGTGATATTCTTGCTCTCACTGAGCCATTTGTAACAGTTTGAAAGCAGTGACTTTGTGGTGATGGAAGGAAAAATAACTAAGATAATGGGAATTGGGGGGGGGGGGGGGGGGGGGGGGGGGCAATGGGACAAAAGGTTATTACTTTCCAACAGCTGCTCCCTACTTCTGCACTTGAGAAGGTTGAACACCTCCTGGAGTTACAATATGTCTACACATCTGGACAAAAACAGTGCACTCTGGCTGTCCCTGCCCGCCACCCCAAAGTTCAATCCACACACTCAAACATGAACACAAGTCTGAAAAAGTCATGCAAAACTCTGGAGTGATCGTGCAAAGTGTTTAAACCTCAGCAACAAGAGAAGAAAAAGAAAATACTCATATGTTGGGATATTTATCAGGTTAGTTCGGTGCTGTTTATTGCTAAGGCATTCGAAATGAGGGAAGAGGAGCCACTATCACGTGGTCTAAGTAGTTATTTCTGCTTCAATGCAAGACTTCCTGATATATGTCATAGTACAGTATATTTCTGTTGACAGTTGTTGGGATCCATAGAGCAATAGAAAGATGAACTGTTTTGCTCTCACAATGAAAATTGAAGCTAAGTCCAGGATAAGTCCAGGGCCGATAAAAGGACTTGGTCATCAACAGAGGAAGCCACTTGATTAAGAGGCAAAACATCTTCCAAGACATATGACCAAGTCCAGCTTACCTGAGTCAGTTTGCTTTTTAAGGTTATCTTTACCTGAACCAGAATACCTATGCTTTATTACAATATTATGGTTATCTAATGTTCACATCTGGAGTCCACATTTTCTATTTTTTGTATATATTTTGGTTGTAAATATTTTTTTTAATCTGTTTTTAACATTGCTTTATATAACCTGTCTTTTAATGCTGCAAATACAGAAAGTGCTGATCTGAAATTCATTGTCGTTGCGACAGTGACAAGAACCTTCAATCTTCTTGTGCTAGTTACTTGGAAATATCTTGTAACTCTATATACGTCAAAGTCTTCGTTTTTATTCTTCTCCATAACCCTTACACGAAAATTCATTGCATTAGGTCCTTTTTCCAGAAATAGCAAAAAAAATGACTATATTTTTGTTTTGTAACATTGGATTAACCATAAGACATAGAAGTAACTGCAAGCACTTTGTTTTCCATTATAAAGGTGTCAGAAATATGACATTTACGCTCTTTTAAAAGTGACTGGCTGTTGGATCTGTTATGACTCAAGGAGCCATTTACCTCACCTTACAATTCTCCATTACATCAAAATATATGTGTGAGCAATGATTGACAATAATCAATAGACAGCCTCCTTTCAGCAACATGCAGGTCCCTCACATCCAGAAATCATTCAGGGCTCTTGTTTGCTTTAATAGAGAGGCACGCCACTCGCACGCACACACACACACACACACACACGCACACACACACACACATACAAACACACACACACACACACACACACACACACACACACGCGCAGAGCTGAACTCCCCCGTTCTGACTGTATCTGACACTTTTCGGAAACTGGGATGCAGTCAGTTTTCACTTTGAGGAAAGTCAAAAAGGCTTTGTTGTTTTCAGCTTGGCTGCAAAATGAATAGTGCATTGAACTGTGAGGGGCACTTCTTGAACCTCTCCTGCAGTAGTGACCCTTCACCAGTGGGGGGCAGTCCATTTCTCACCACACAGGTCACAGGACCAGCAGAATGACACAGCAGGGGGCGGCGGGTGATTCAAGCTGCCACCAACTAGTTCCCTGACTCTCTGTTTGACATTGGCTTTCTATCACATGGAAGCTTTATTAAATATTCCTCAGCAGAAATGAGCTTTTAATATCACTGACACCACAAATTCATTAAGAAATATGGAAAAATGAGATCTGGCAGCATGCTACGGGGAAAGGCTTCACTCTAAATATGCCCCAAATGGCTGCTGTTTATCATTTTTAATACCAAAAATGCAATTTAGCAACGTTGTGTATTTTCATTATGCATTATGCTTTAAGAGGCACTTCCTGACAGTATCAACCTAATGCTGTCAATTAGGTAATTTATTCCAGGGATTATGAGTGGGAATGAGACAAGGTTTCATGTGTTCTTCACGGCGTTCCCCTGTGCCGCTGTACGGCTAATCTAATACATAACCCCCTGATTTGTTTAATGGATGAGACTTTGCTGCTGCAAGAGGCACGCCAATAAAAGCCAGGCCCCTCCAGAGGCTATTGTGCCTCATAATGATGCCAGACACACAATGTGAGAGTTATGAAGCAATTTTTTATCATGCGGCACATTGTTTTGCTCTGTTGGTGCCGTGCAAGTAAAGGCAATCTCTCCCTGCAGCACAGCACTTCTCCCCCCACACTTAGATAAACCTTCACTATGATAAACTGTCCCAGCCACATGTTGCAGAGATCAGGAACATTTCACCCTGAAATACATGCTACGCTGATGACTTTCAAGTTGGTGGTCGACTGCTAAAACAATTAGTCTTTTTTTTTTTTTTTTCAATTAAAAATCCCATCCGACTTTTATTGTCCAATCAAGTTATTTCTGCAGAAATATGGTGAAAAGCTGTAACGCTTCATCAAACACTAGCTTTTAAATTTACATTTCAGAGGGTGAAAATTCAATGTCCTAGTTTTGGAGGATAATAAACAGACCTGATCTGTATGATTATATAGTGCTTACAATTGCACATATTATTGGCACAAATGCTTTTCAGCTTATGATAGGTGGAAAACATCACTATAACTTTATACTGAAGTATAGCTATTGTTGCGTTGACTATGTACTAACAAGTAACTCAACATACTGGCTACTTTCTCAAAGGCCAAGTTCAAAACACATTTCTCACACATTAAAGTTTTTTAGTTTTTTTTTTGTTAAATTGCATTATATCAGAATCACACTGTTCTAATCCCAGGGGGAAATCCTTATGTGATAGGTTTTAAAGTATTTTATACTCTTAATCGCTTCAGATTAAGATTTTTAATTGCTTGCTTTAATGGATTGCTTGTGCTTCCTTGTAAAGCACTGTGGATTGGCCTGTGTTGGAAAGGTGCTCTATGAAAACACTTGCATTGCCTTGCCTATTGTACTTTGTTTTTCAAACAATGTACATACAAAGCAACTATTTAGTTTGAAGCTGATTTTGGATGAACTCTTTTTTTTTTTTTTTAACTATATGATATAAGCTGTTAAGTGTGAGTAAAATTAACTTTGAGTAAAGGAATAGACATAGAGGTATCCCAAAACACCTCTTAATTATACTATTAAGAGTTTGTATAATTCTTGGTTTGATGATGGGCTTTTATATGCCTTATGTGAGTTTCTGAAGGCCTGTTTAGAGTGTACCCTGCCTTCACCCATGACTAACTATATTTATGGAGAAGTATAAAGGATGGAGATTTGTAAAATTCTGGGTTTTGTTTTCAAATGACACAATTGCTGGTGATCCTAACTGTCCAGTTCCCTTTATTATTTTTCATTTATGACATAAATGTATTTTGGTGGCAGTAAAGGAAATGGAACCGTAAACATTTAACAGAGCCATGCAGAAAATGAAAAGTGAACATTTATATGTGTTCTTTAACTTTAACTGAACTCTGTTAGATTCTGCCTGCATTAAAATGTCCTTCGAACATGGCGCTGGGAGTGGGACTTCCAATAGATAAAATAAAATCCGAAGAGCAGCATTCCACACTAAATTGCCTGTTTCTTTGAGCTGGACAAAAGTAACCCTCGGATGGCAATAGAAAGAGCGACGGGTCTTCTTTCGTGCCTCTAAGTCCGTCTAGCATTCCCCAAACAATAAGGCAGAAATAAAATGGATACTTATTTTAAAAAATAAATATAAAGAAAATGATCAGTTTTAGACGTGAGAGCCGAAAAGACTTAGAAGCATTTGTTATTGTCAAAACAAAAAGTGCTTTTTGTTCAATAGATAACGCTGAAGTCGTCTGCGGAAGGCGGCAAAGGAGCTCAAAACCTATCTCAACACCTCAGACTATTTACACAGTGCTGGAATCCCAAATCAATATTACCGACTGTGTCGATTTGTTGCCGTGAACGGTGATAAGTGTAGATCAATAAGAATATTACATGAAACTGGCTAATTCTACCTATATGTCTTTAACAATGCCCATGCCACTGGGTTTAAGGCGTGCATTGATAAGCGCATTCATCATTCTGGATCAGATGTGGTTTGCGGACAGCTTCTCATTTCATAATGACAGGTACAAACAGGAGTAATGAGAATTTTCAAACGCGGATTGCAATTGATTGTATCGGCGTCAGCTGACATCTCAGGCTGCAGGCTGGGCTCAAGTCATACAAGACAGCGCGGAGATAAACACAGACGACGCATCATTTGACACGTTGGCAGATAAAAATTCAATCAGAAAGCGCCCCCACCTATCGGCGCTTCTTCGTGATTATTCATCGCTAATGGACAGCCTTATCACCTCCTTTTCTTTTGGACAACAAAGTCAAAAATGTATTAATGATCATCAGAACATTTACATTTACACACTAACCATTCCCCCCTTTTTTTTATAATTTTTTTTTTAAAGTGACAGTAATATGTTGTTGTTTTCTTACACGGCATTGTTTTTTTCCTTTGCTTCCATTTGTTGCTTGTCAAGTCTGTGTGTGCTTTCTCCTTGAAATCTAGTTTTCTCACAGTGCAAAAAAATCATGCATTTGTGGCTATTCAGTGACACTCTTTGTGTGTGTGTGTGTGTGTGTGTGTGTGTGTGTGTGTGTGTGTGTGTGTGTGTGTGTGTGTGTGTGTGTGTGTGTGTGTGTGTGTGTGTGTGTGTGTGTGTGTGTGTGTGTGTGTGTGTGTGATTGTCTCCCAGCCCTGTGATGGAGCAGCGAACTGTCAGCTGACTCGTCAGGTGGCATCGTCTCCAGCCTGCTGTGACCCTGAGCTGCATAAATCAGTATAAAAGATCAATGGATCATTTTTGTTTGAAGCTGATTGAGAGACGAGAGTAAATTAAAGTCACCCCAAACAGAATTGTTTACGTAAGGTAATGCCACACCGTTTTGCATAAGCGAGGAAAACTAAAGCAGTGAACGCAAGATCCGCAATGACATGCAAACCCTGGTATATTTTGTTAAGAAGCCTAGAAAAAAAAAAAAAAAGGAACGTCTGCACAGAAAGCTGTATGAATTGTCAGGAGTAAATCAGGAAAAGGAACTTTTGAGATTTCTATCCCAAAAGCGTCACGTCGAGGGAATTCAAAATGTGTGCGAGACACCACAGGCCCAGTGTCTGACACAGTACTATCAATTATATTAGAAAATACTTGTGTCTGCTGATGACAGACTTCGTTATCTGTGGCAACAATGATGGGATTAGTTTCTCCCGGGATTACACAGCATTACATTGTTGCATTGATTGAAGCATGAAATCATCACACGGTGACATCCCATCATACATGTCGATATCATTTGTGTCGTATTCTAAACACAACTATTGACAGACACAGATGATCGACTCACAATGATCTCTCCATTGCCACAGTGTTCTAGGACACTTTTGAATTAAACCTTCTTTTTTTTTTTTTTATCACAACCAACAAAGGTTTCTAGGGAATCTTTTATAAATCTGTTCAGTTTCTCGACAAAAAAAAGTCCAATTTGATTTGTGAGACAGAACAGTCAAAATATATCAAAGTGAAAGTGATGTCATTCAAATTACTGAAAGGCACTTTAAGATTGACTCAAAAGCGTTGGATTCATCCAGTCTAATTCCTACTTTTAAGGCAGCGCAGGCACTCTGAGCAGAAAATAGACAGGAGCAAAGAAAAAGTCATGGCAACCTTAATGTCTGCATGAACAAGAAATCTCAGCGTGTTTACATCAGCGTGGTCGTCCGGCTGATCATAAATCATAAAAAAAAAGAAAAAAAAAAGTGCCTATTTCCCCAGTGTTATTAATTCTCGTCGTCACTCTCCTGAGAGAGAGAAGAAGCGTTCAGGGATTCTAAAGCTTTGCAGGACATCTGTCTGCATACATATTGTGAATGAATAAAGAAAGAGCGACAACAGCGGAGACATTCCTCCGAGAACGTGAGCCGTGCATCCATTTCCCCATCCCCGCACTCTTCCTCTGTCGTCACACTCATATGGCGGCGGAAGAGACGGCTGGAGATCTGAGTGGCTGCGTGCACGAGCCTGATTCAGTGAGCTATAAGCAGCGTTAGCGCATTACACACACATGATTACGTGGCCATTTCCTCAGTGAATGAGACTCATCAGAAGTCACTGAAGAAGCCACTGAGTGTGTAATTGTTTCCCATTAGGGGAAATGTTGACTGCCACCGAGTCGCGTCTCACCGCCGAGTTTGCTGACGAATACTCGCCGTCCGCCGACGGAAGCGGCCTGATTCTGCTGAGGGTTGTGCCCGCGGCGGAATGAGCACGAGCAGTCGGATCACTCTGAGGATGGGGGCACTTCGTCATGGAGTGCCCAGGGGGCAAAAGTTCAGATGTTTGGTGATTCACGAAAGCGATGGCAGACTTAATTTTACCATCAGTCACATCAGTGCTTACTGTGCTGATGCCTCTTTAGCTCAGATGCGGTTCTTTGCGGCGACACACATCTTGATACTCTAACGCAGGAGTTGAGCTCCTCTCAACAGAGCTGGAATCACATCTGACTCACAGGACATTTGGTATCGAGACAGGACTTTCTAATGTTTTCTATGTTATGAGTTATTGTTGTTAACAATTCAACAACACAATCACACTTGAAATAGTTCAATTCTTTCACTGTGATATGGTACGTGAGTGGAGCATTTAATTCCAATTTTTCTTTGAAGAACATTTAATAAAGCGGGTGTATCCTGCCCTCGCCCACAGTGCGCTGGGCTTGGCTCCAGCGCCCCGCCACCCCTGAACAGGAAAAGTGGGATAGAAGATGGAGCGATGGATGGAAAGGTGTGGCTTTTCAACATATTTTACCTACCACTTGTTTTGTCTTGATATTGTTCCTCAAAATTAAACAGAAAAACTCTTGCTAGAAAAAAGCAACCCCCCCCCGAAGATTGTGTCTGCTGGTTCACCTCCTCAAAGCTCACTGGCACCTCCCAAGGGACCCACTTCCTGTTTTACGCACTGCTTTGGATGTATAATGTGACTCTATTAGTATGAAGTGTTAAATATGCAATGGTGCACACACACACACACACACACACACACACACACACACACACACACACACACACACACACACACACACACACACACACACACACACACACGTATCCAGCACTGCAGTAATGAATAATTGTTGGCATGTGCCCTTGTGAAGGTGTTGTAAATTGGATAGCTTACACTGCAAATTACAGGCCGGTCAAAAGTTCAGACGAGGCCAACCATGTCAAGTGAAACCTGACAACGAGGGAGGGAGAGGACTTTTCTCAAGTTATTAATGCTGTCTTAGATGAGATCTCCCTATGCACTATTAGGCTGATGTGGATGGAGGAAAACGTCCCTGCTGGTGATGCAGCACGGGTTCTCTTTACAATGCTGCCACCTACAGGATGGAACTCAAAATGCCATCCTAACGTCCCCCGTCTAACGTTTGAAGAGAAAACACACAGAACTCAGCGAGTAATCATAATTATAGTCAGCAGCTTGTATTTATTACTTGGAGTCGTTTGCACTGATATTTGCAACACAAACATTGAAATGTCCAGAACTCACTTTTCATTACCTGATAATTCTTCTTTTTTTAATAATGGTTTTATGAATTTGGGATGTTTTTGTTTGTTTGTTTGTTTTTTATAACTTTGATATTTAGCAAGTTCTACAAAGTACACATTCATTAACGCACTTCACAAGCACATCATACGCAATCTGTCCAGCTATCTCTAAAACAGGTATTACTTATTAACAACAGGTCTGAAGAAAGGAGAAAAGAAGAAAACTAAAAATATGAGTAGAAACTAACTAACTAACTAACTAACTAACTAACTAACTAAATAAATAAATAAATAAATGAAGCATGTTCAGCAGAGGGGCCCGCGGTAATAGCGACAAAATTGGTCTCCATCTTTCAATAAAAACTCATTTTCGGAGCCTGTGTTCGGATGTGTTTTTATTACACAATCATGCAAAGAATTATTACAGCATGGTCATGAATTTAAACAGTGTAGCAAAGATAGCTTGTAATCAATCTTTTTTATTTTTTTATTTCATTACCTCTGAAATCCATCCATCTGTCCATCCAGTCTTGTTGCTTATAGACCTTTGTCCAACTTGTGGCTGCAGGGGGTGAGGCTATCCATGCTGGATGAACAAGAGGAACAATGACAGGTGGCTGGTCGACCCACCTTGGAAATGAATGCATGAATAAATGAATGAATAAAGAATGCACATGATAAAATACATAGATGAAGACTTCACGTTCCGCTGTGCAAAAAAAGAGAGGTTGCAAATGGGCAAAACGGTAGAACGTGTTTTCATATAATGAAGAAGTGATGAACAGAGAGAAATGTCTCTGAACAATACTGCAAACTGGGTAAGTGAATTACGTTTCAGCGTGTGAATGGAATACTTACTGAAGAGATGTGTTTGACGGCTTTACCAACGTGATGAAGAAAAAAAGTGAGCGCCACCCTTTGATAGCAGTAAGTCACCACTGGATGGCAGTAGGGGAGAATAAATGAATAGAAGACGCTCTCTAAACACATAGTTCAGAAAAGAAATAAGAAAAAAAGCACACGACGTATGTTGTTAGACAGTGCGTGTGCGCGTGTGCGTGCAGAAAGAAAGAAATCTTTATAAATATCTTCTGGATTCACAATCTTCCAGGAGACACGTGGCCATGGGAGAGGGATTTGTCCACAGACAGCAGGTGAAAAGTCAAAGTTCATCGCTGTATGTCACAAACTCAATATCACTTTTAGCTGAAGACTGAAATTGTGTATAGAAAAATCCTGTGTAGGAAAAAAAAAATACTAACCGTCTGAGCCTTGATTGAAGTGTTTTCTTTTTCTTTTTCTCTCCTTCCAGGAAGCATACAAACACATAATTATATGGCCTGAATGCTCTGGCAGGTGGAAGATAACATGGCTGCTCAAGTGAGATAACCCCATTAAAAAAGGTCATACGGTATCAGTTCTTGTACAAAGAAAAAATACTACAGTGTACAAGGAAAAAAACTGAAGCTGATGAAAGCCCATGTATGTCATTTAAGTTATATACTGAATTTAATTTTAGTGGTAGATTTTCTTCTTCTTTTTTTTTTTTATATAGATAAATTCACATTTTGACAAATGCACATAGGCCATATATCCAAACTGATCTGGTGTCAGTTCTTCCATATTTGTAGTGATTTTTAATCAACAGTCAGCCAGTGACTTTATTCTTATTGGAGTCTAAGCAGGTGTAAAATACAATTTGCAACCATTATAGGAGAATCCCTTACGTAACATTGTTGACTTTGTCATTGATTCACCAAGAGTTGATGAGTTAATGTTAGGAATTCACTGACCGCAGTAAGACATGAAATAAAAAGTGGATTTAACAGACACAATAATAATAATAATAATAGCAAAGATGTTAGTATATAAAGAACAAAGTTAAGGCAAAGAATGGAAGAAAAAAAAAAACTACCTCTAGGAGATAGTATAGAAATAGGAAAAAATAAAGGCGCCTGTCATTTGGTGTTATATCATTCAGATATGTTTACTGTCAAAACCTGGGCGATGTTCTTTCTTACAGGTGCAGCAGCTGTCCGGGACGAGGCCCAAAGCCGGCCTCAGCTCGGCTTCGAAGTGTGTCAGTCTTTCCATCTGAGTCTCCACCACTCTTATCTTGACCCGGGAGCCTGCAACCACAAGCGCTGACATTTACAAAAACAAAAGCAGAGACGTGTGCCAAAACTGTTTTCTTATTCTCCGCTCGCTTCCTGAGAGCTGAAAGACAAAGGCAAACGTGCAAACTAATAATTCGGCAGAAACATGAACGCAGTCCCTCCATTTCTAGAAAAGTAGCTTCTCTTCTAATTATCATTGGCTTTTCCGATTGAAGGTGCTATTTGTAAGAACTTTCTAAGAACTCTTTCATTCTTCTAAAGACACTCTTGTGTGGTGTTGATAGTTACTGTTGAGACATTTTCCAATTTCCGACAGCCTTTGAACATCACCCCAGGTATTCAATAACTGTTTGTTACTCTTTACTACGCAATAACATGCATTTCTTTACTTGTTATGGTAACTACATTCTCCGTAAAGTAACTCTCGCATTCCTTTTTAACCAGTTATGTTCGCAATGTCATATGGTACGCTCCGGTTCCTCATAAGGTCATAGAAGACAAAAGTTACAAAACACACTTTTCCAGCTAAAAAACACCCTTTTACCACCAGTACCATGTGGTCATCAGGATGAGACCAGACTGTTCAATTTAGAGTTCTCTTGAAATTATTAGTTGCGGAAACAAAATACAACAAACATATATATGCTTCACAAAATGCAAGCGTTAAAGCAGTTAAGTCCCTTGGTGAGGCCCGTTCTAATCATGTGCACTCAAATGCATGATTCAAAACACAAAGTGATGCGACGGCTTCTTAGTTTGAGTAACAAAAGTGTCCCAGTGTCTTCTGAGAAGAACAACAAAAAAAACAAAAACACTTGTCGGCTTAGTTGTACAGAAACATCTAAGTGTGTGTGTGTGTGTGTGTGTGTGTGTGTGTGTGTGTGTGTGTGTGTGTGTCCCACTATTATGGTAACGTAAATACCCTTTCACTACAAAGAAGAACACCAATATGCCATGATTCAAACTTAGATTTCAGTTTTTGTATCGTTGCTTCTTCAAAGCCTCCTAACGCGAACATAATGCACTATAAAGACGAGTGGAGTGTTATGGTGCAGCAGGCATGGTCGCTTGTTGATGCTGATTGATGATAAAGTGCAGACTTCGGGGAGGAGCTGACAATGCTCCGACTCCCCAGCCCCCAATCGAGCAGCAGCGAATGTGATGCAAATGGAATAACCTCAAGGGTTGACATTTTATTTTTTGCTCTTTGGTTTACGGTGCGTGTGGTTGCCCTTTAAATCACTAGTGATAAGTTTTTGAGCATGACTCCTTCTGTCAACCCCTTTCAAGTCCCACCCCCTCCACACATTAAAAAAAAAAAAAAGAAAAAAAAAAAAACTGAGAATATTGTGGAGGAGCAAATTTGTCACACTCAAACTGAAAATGAAAAAAAAAAAAAAAAAGTATTTAGAGTTCTAGCAAATCTATTTTGGGAAATGTCTGTGGTCACAAATGCACATTGCTGTGTCTGGCCTTTCACTCAGACTGAATGTAGCCCTGACCTGATGAAATTTCCTTCTCTTTATTTGTCTGTGAAGAAAAGAAAAAAAAAGAAGAAAAAAATGCAGTTTTGTGTTCACACTTATTTCCTGTTTTCAGTTCAGCTCATCGCAGCTGTGAATCCATTTATGTCAAACCACCGGTGGGGCTGTATCCCCACATCCCAGTTTCCAACAGTAAACCTGTGGCTGTCTGCTTCACGGCGGGCCTCAAACCGTAACTCGCTCCCAAGTATATTCAGAGCAGGTGTGCGCCGCTCTACAAAACCTCCGTTTCTCTATTTCTGTCACATTCTCCATCTCCTTGTGTCAAATAATTCATCCCTCTCTCAGTCACTCTCAGTTTCTCTGCTATGGCGTCTTTGTACTTTCCTACTTTCACAGGCCGACTCCATGAGAACCACTGAGTGTGTGTGTGATGATGTGCTCTTTCACTTAACTTAAACTACGCCTTGTCAAGAACTCATCATTTGACATTATACTTTTGGAAAGTTCTCCGAAAAGCAAAATCAAATATAAAAGATAAAACATATAGATTTAATAGAGCAGCGGCAAATGTGAAGTTTATGCTTGAATTTCAGTTTATATGTTTTATCTCAGCACTGTAGCTTCTGATTCTTCTCATTCTATTTGGTCTATAAATCATTTTTCTTCAATATTTCTTCTTATTTCAAGAACTGCTAACTTCCGGCTAAACTACAATAATTCCCCTTGCATGCCCATTTCGAAGAGAGCGTGCGAGTAACATACTACAAATCATATCTTGGGGACTTTTCTAATTTTGATTTCTAAACTATGTAACTCTACTCGCAATTTTTCTTCCTGCAATCTACCTTCTAAGTTCCCTCCCGACTAAATTCACTATTTGAATTATGTGTCTACTTTTTAATCAGACAAATTCCCTGCGGTATATGTACACTTGTCCAAACAGAGTTATTTTTAGTCATTTTATTGTTGTTACATTCTTTTCAAGTGCATTGGATTGGATGATTTAGTCTTTGTTATTGTCAGTGCATCAAATATGGTTGAAATATAACTACGGTATAAGTAATTGTTTTGAGAAGAATATTTTATTTTACTTGATATATTTTCTCAACAAGTTACTTTTGCTTAGCTTTGTACTGGTGGTATTTATTTATATGTCTGTGTTATCATTATTATCATTATAAAAAGTATTACAACCTATGCAACAGTCACTTTACCAAGTCACTACTTACTTTTCCGGGTTCAGTAATGAGAAAAGCAACTCCACCACCTTTTAAAGAAGCAACTGTCCGCGGTAACCAAATGCTACTATTCAAGGCCGCCACTGCTTTGCTTAAACTAGCTGCCTGCCACCTTTGTTCACTCTCATTAGTTGGTTTGCTACCACTTATCTTTCGATGCATGTTATTCACCAAACACCCTCCAAAAGTGGAAGTTCCCCCACAGTCCTACTTCCTCCCCACATGAATATAAAGACCTCGAAGTTTTAAAGCGCTCTGACCACAAAACAGCCCAAATTACACAGATGCCTCTGCAATGACACCTCGACTTCCTCATGTGCACAGAGTGAGAAAAAAAAAAAAAAAAAAAAAAAGAGACCTAAACTAGCAGCTTCGACTACAACTAACTCGACACAATTTGCAAAGTAAAACGGTGAAGGTTGAATCCAGAGGCGCCAACGTCTTAACTGCTTTAACACTGGCAGGAGCACACCGGGGCTAAGTGGTTTGAGAATTCAGAAAGAGTGACAGATAACCACACAAAACACACACTGCAGAGAGATTCTCAAGCTTGATAGCGCCACCCCTTCCACTCTCATCACTAATGTTTCAACAGTGACATTACACCAAGCAGTCGCCGAGTTGCATTAATCATTTCCCAGCATCTCACATTACAACAAATACAGGCAGCACGAACACAAAGACACCGTGTGCAATACCAGATTTCTACTGTGCATTAACTCTCTGAGATATGGGTGTGTAACAGAAACTAACTAGACGTGTGTGTGTGTGTGTGTGTGTGTGTGCGCAGGCGTCTCTATGCTGGCATGTAAGAAAGTTTAAGGGCCTGTCCAAACATCCACCACGACCTGGCAGGAAAAACAGGAATAGGCCTTGTCACCAGGCAATTGCACAACCTCAGTGAGGATGCGCATTGGGCTGAGTCGGATCTGGAACCAGTCAATGCTCGGTAACTCCAAACCCAGGAGGGACAGGCACATGTTGCTTGCAACTCAGGAAAAACTGACAATGAAGGCGAAGCAGTCAAAAGTGAGGGAAATCATTCACTCTGCCATTTTAAAACTCAAAACACTACCACGCCATGACATTATGGGTCATTTCTTACCGTCTGTTGGCCTGTGAGTTCATTATTGAAATGATTAAACCAGGTTTTCTTAGAGTCATATTCATCATGCTTGTCTGCGGTATTGTTCGAAGGGTTTGAGACGCAGCATGATGTCCATATTTGTCCAGTGCAGGTAATGGGGTGTGTTTTGGTGTTTCCCCGAGCACAAAGCGTGTCTCGGTGCGTAGGTGTGGATGGCTGGAGTTTCCAGCGCTTAAGAGGCCTCCATACCATACCGCCATTATTGTCTTAGCAGGACCTGCAGAAGAAGTGGCGCAGCCTGTGGGAGCTGATGGGAGGAAATCCGATAGCCGGAACCACGAAGCTTCTTCTGGCGTTTGTCCTGAAGGAGGAGAAAATGAGAGACAGAGCGAAAACTAACAGCATAACACTGACCCCTGAATTCAATTACAAACTTCCAAGGTACTTGATCACACCGGTTCTCTTAAATAGAATGCAGGAGCGCAAAGCGGGCAGACAATGTCAAGGGGTTCTGTACTCCACAAAGTGTTAAGACGTACCGGGGAAAGAAAGAAGAAATCAATACATGCTGTATTTTTCAGGGCCATACATCCAGGATCAGGAAAGATGGTCATAATACATTGAGTTAATAAAATCCTGGCGGATAAAATGGCTTTATAGAAACAGATTATGTGAGAAATGTTAAACTTTTTCAAACCGATTACACGGGGTGCAAAAACATGACCTCAGAAAGATTTCAAACAAAAACTCTGCACCCACTGTTCTGATGAAATATCAAGTAAGGATTCCTTCATACTTACCGTTTGTCAAGTGGAGAATTTTGAGAAACCACGGGTCGATGTTTTCATTTAGTTTGCGAATAAACCATTAATAAAAGCATATAAATATAGTTTAAAAATATTTGTTTAATTTACGCATTTTGAAACAGACTTGTGTAAATGAAGCTAAATTACATTTATAAAATAAATCCGGGTACAAACGATAAGTGGAAAAGGTCTAAATCTTGCACTGGTTATTGAGAAAAATTATGAAAATACAGGAAGTCCAACAATCTGGCAATTGTGACTACTTCACTTGAAACAAAGTATGTGGAGTAGAGGTGGGCAAGTAGTTTTCCCAAGGGGCAACATGAAAAATTAGCACTGCGATGGAGGATTAGTTGACTTCCATTTTTTTTTTTCCACAATAAGAAAACTACCTTCTATATGAAAAGCAGTTTGTGTCACTGTTTGGACGACCTACTGCTGCTCGGCGTCCTTGTCTTGTCATTGTGATTCAATGTTTTTGCATTTTCAGTTCAGCAAACAAGTTAATTCAAACTGCAAATTTTTCACCGGGAGTTTTCCCAGTAAGAGTCGCTAAGGTGCGAGACACCTTAGCGACACCGTGAAGCAACCAATACTACGTCAATGTCCATTAGCGTGAAAACAAAAAAAATATAAAAATACTACCTGCGCCATACACACTAACTTTCATTCGATTTACAATCGATGCTTATGATGTCCAGGTCTGATGGTGGAGCATTTAGATTTATGAAGCGAAATAAAATTTCAAGGTCCAAGAGTTGCCCCACTTTAGTTAAATTAAAAAAAATTACTTATGTGTCAAGTAGTTTTAATGGCTTTGGAGGGGGAAAATCCATTTTATTTCCCTGCAATAAAAATAATTTAGAGGGGACGGACATAGACCAGAGTGGAACTAAATCCTCCCAGCACCTTGCCTATTGCACATGATAAATTACAATCAATTTGGAGAAAAGCCCAAAAAAATCACGAGGTGTAGAGTGGTCAGAGGTGTACAGCTTGAGAGTGTTTGACTTCAAAGTGTGATAAGTGACGTTCTCTTGAAACACAAACTGCAGTTACTGTATGCAGTGTTCAGTTATAATGGTTAAAAACAGGATCGCCTGGCGTGCGCTGCAAGACAACCTCGCCTGTATACACATTTATTTTATCTTTCCTCATGAAGTTATGCTATGACAGCACCTGTCGGATACAGTTTCAGTTAAAAAAAAATAAAATAAAAAATGGTTTCAGATCTTCATTAACCAATATATATATAGAGAGAGAGAGAGAGAGAGAGAGAGAGAGAGAGAGAGAGAGAGAGAGAGAGAGAGAGAGAGAGAGAGAGAGAGAGAGAGAGAGAGAGAGAAGATTGTCTTACAAATGTTCTTCTGTCAGAGAAACAAAGTGAAGGCAGGTGTGTTTTTCCTGCCCTGAAAGTATGACTCAAGTGGAGATATGATCTCGCTGGTAAACAATCAACCGACTGGCAGGTAAATAGAGGAATCTGAAGATGAAAAGATACAGTTTGGGGTCTGTTCAGGCTTTACAATTCTGAGTTCTGCTACCGCCTTCAGGCAGCTTTGATTTTGTGTGTCTGTGGGTCTGTGTGTGTGTGTGTGTGTGTGTGATACACAGATTAAAGACATAAGAGGGTGAAGAAGACTGCTCTGACATTTAGAGGCTTCAACAGGCTCCAGCCCACCTGTTCGGAGAGAGGAACAAACACCAGTCATTACACAGTAAACTAAGGCAAGCCTTTAAGGCTGTACAGTATGGTGGTGAAGGTCTGGCTGCACATTACATTTTCACAAATTATTCTTCACTTCCAGATAAAAACACCTTTTTGGGCAGAGCGATGTTTTGCTCAAGAGGACATACACGAGTCATTGCATTCGTACTGGAGCCGACAGTCGCTGACATTTTTGCCTCGTTTCATTTGTATAGTTTTTGCACTACTAACAATATATAAGTGCTAACAGAGTACTATTTTGTAGCTTAACTAAGACATGTTTTGGTCTTTTGTGGTGAAAAGGTACAGGAAGCGCAAACTTTGCTTTACAATCAAGACTGAATGGTCGCCGTATACATAAATAAAGAAATATAGAAATCCAAACCAGTGGGTTTTCCTCAATTGTGACGGCCTCCCTGAGGGGCACCATAAAGAAAGGCAGTTTTTCTACTTTAAATTTCTGAGAAGCAATGATCCTAAAACGAAAATAACATCAGTAAAAATATGAAAAACAAATTCAAAGTAAATGGAATGAGAGACCAATTGGAAAAAAAAGATACAAATAACCTTTGTTCAAAAACCAAGAATGCAACAGAATAGCATGAGAAGAGTTATCTTATTAGCAGGTGATAAAAAGAGTATGTGACATTAAGATGTGAAAGAGCTCTTATGGCAATTTCTTTTGCAATTAACCAAATGTCTGCTTGATGTGCGAAAAAGCTTGTGTGGCTCATTGTCCTTCAATACCAATATGTGAAAAAGTGCACATGCATAAAACAAGAAGTAAACATTCACCAATTATAAATTCAGCTTGAACACTACAGAGGGAATGTTTCAGATAATTTTCCAAATACATTCATTTGATCAGTACAGCAATGGAAAATATTAGTGCAATAAAAGTGCATTTTCAACATAAATGCATCTAATTAACATGTAAAGACGAGTTCCCTACATGCTAAAATCACTTGATCTATGTGTTTTTGAATAGTTTTGTCAGTCAAGAGGACATTTCAAACGTGAGACAAACAGAGGAGAGGCTGAATGTAGCCACAAGAGAAATACTGCTTCAAGTAAAACTTAATGCCAATTTCACCAGTTAAACAAAGTCTCCTATTGTCAAATTGTCACCTGACGATTTGTTCACCGTTCTGTCATTTGAGTCTGGATTTCAAAGCAGTAACCTGGGCAGAGGATGGCACAGTAAAGTCCGATTGTCTCACATCAGCGCAGCTTTTCCAACAATAAAATGTTTTAATTGCAAGTAAAGTACATTTTTGCATGGTCAGAAGAAAATGATACAAGAGTACATTAGACGCCCTGCTTTCAAATCCACAAAACAGGCAAAAAGAGCAAAACCATTTCTTTGATAAAGAGAAACTCATGCTTCAGAATATACATGGTGTTCACAGCAGTGTCTCTTTATATAAGGTCACCGATGTAAAAACAATCTTCCAACTTCCTTCACCGCATTCAGTGTTACATGGATTTAGGTCAAGAGAAAGTACCAAAGAAATTCAAATGATGTGCATCCTTTTGATAAATAAATCACATATTTTAGGACATAAAAATACACGACCTATGCAAATACCTGAGAGCCCTCACGTCGAATAGTCGGAGTCCATATCGGAGTTGATCAATCAGCATATGTTCCTGTATAATTTTGATATGCAATGCCAAAATATACAGTCTGTTTATTTCTTAAAAAATACAATGCACCCGGAACCCTGCCTTATACATTTTTGTAAACATTATTTTTTTTTTTTGAAACACACAAAAGGTCACAAAACTATCTGTATCAACATTTCAGCAGAAAAATAGACATTTAGCACACTCACTGTCAAAATGTACAAAAAAAAAAAAAGAAAAAGAAAAAAAAAGAAACATCCCCCGCAATTTGCAACAATGATAATGATTTTCAAGTAAAGTTGTTTGTTTTTTTTTGTTTTTTTTTTATTCCAACCTTTGTTTGTTTATGGCTGCCTCATTTCAAGCTTTTCAATAGAAACAAGCCCTTATGTGCTTTTTACAAGATAACTACGAGAAACCAAATCAAGCAAAAGGTTAGCGGATATCAAATGAAACCCTTAAGATGGAGAAAAACTGAAAAAAATTTCAATTCAGCTTCGGGTTCAGGTCGTGGTGTATTATTGTTCTCCTGAATGAGGATTATGGAAAAAAAAAAAAAAATCAATTTTAGAGGATAAATAAAAAAGGCAAGTACATTTTTGAGGACCCGTCTAAGGCTTTTCAGAAAAGAAAAAAATATATATACAGAAAAAAAAAATACAGGAATGTGTCGACTGTACGTCATAGGTAAAGATGTAAACAATCTCCAATGCCAACACTTTACAGACAGTACATTTTTTTTTTTTTTTTTACTTTTTTTTTTATTTTTAATGCTGGCTGGGCGCCAATTGCGCATAAAAGCAACATGTAAACAGACAAAAAGCTGCCTTTTGATTACATCTTGAACATAAAAAAAAAAACAACAAAAAAAAAACCCAACAACAACAGGTAACTGAGTCATAATCCACTGCTTTTGATGTTGGAAAATGTTGAGAAACTTCTTGTACATTGTAATACAGTTAAAAGATCCTTGCCGATCAAACAGGGCAGCAAAGACCTCGATGAAGGCTGCTCTGAGATTGTTCTTCAAAAGACTAACCTGGGTTCTGTCAAATCACCGGATCCCATTGTCACTAAACTTCACTATACAAACTGAGAAACAAAAATAACTCACTGCCTACGACGAGACATAAAGTGCATGATCAACTGTACCAGTCTTATCCGAGTCCTTTCACAGGGGGGGGGGGGGGGACTGGCCTCATGGATCAAAATCTGTAATCCTTCAGTGTACTGCAGGTGATCGGGAGATGGAAAATCTCCAACTTTTACATTTAATATACAGGAGCTTCAAATGTGAGAGGTTTCAGGAGGTGATTTGGAATGCTACACAGTTTTGGTAAGTACTTTGAGGGCAGTACGACGATGACTGCACTGCCCTGCTCATCCTCTTTGCTAAATGGTCACACACAAACATTATGGCAATGCAAAAAAAAAAAAAAAAAAAAGCGGGACGCGCGTGCTTGCAGCTGCTCCGTACGGAGCAGAGAGAGAACCCTTTGGAAAAATACGATCACGCAAGAACAACAGGAAGCCAACAAAAATCACCATTCGGCGACAACTGAGTTTCAGTAAACGATCAGTTCTTTCCTGTATCGCTTTTTTAAATCTACAAATTTGATGTACCAGCATGTATGTAATATGATGACACACACACACACACACACACACACACACACACACACACACACACACACACACACACACACACACACACACAGAGAGCCATCCAGCCATAGATGGATTCAATTAAAAAAAAAAACAAGAAAGCATTAAGTGAGGTACGTCAGAGAGGATGCTGAGCTGCATCTTTGTCCGTTTTTGAATCCACTTCCATTATATGCAGCCAAGTTGCTGAATGTCCTTCAGGTTTAATAGTTTTTGACAAGCATTTTTTTTTTTTACCATTCATGTATATATAAGAGTGATTTAACTCCAAGTGAGTCACCAGGATGTAATATTTTGTGTAGGAGCAACAAGGGAAGTAATCAAAAGGACAGTGACTTGTGTGGATCACTCCGGAAGCTTACAAAAAAGAAGACGGGATGAAAAGGAGACGGCCATGGCTAAAACTTTTTGAGGTCAACAAGTTTGGGAAACAGTCTTCTTGTGCTTTTCCTTGTGTGTTTCTGCTTCGTGATCAACAGTTCTGCCTTTGTCAGTGCAAATTGAAGAGAGGCTGAATATAATACTGACATTGAGTGTCAATACAAGCAGCAAATCCAGTTTCACAACCTACAAAGTCCCAACATCTGACACCTTAAAACATATGACTGATGAACATAGTTTAATTTACTCGATTTGCCACTTTTCATTTGATTCACTAATTAACTTAACGCAGTAATCCCAAAATATCGGCATTTGAATTCCTCCATTGTGCAAAGGACGTTTTGTTGAATTTAGAGAGAAATCAATACATTTGCATATAGATTTGATCGGCTGAACATTTCTCATAAATGTCCATGACATTGGTCGAGAACATGCATAACATACAGAGTGTGTGCTTCTAATATATATATCTAATATCTGATAGGGTTGTGCTATTTCTTTGAATGGCCTTTTAACAGCTACGATTAGTCTGAGTGTGATATTGGGATTTTGACAGTTTAAAATCTGTGAAAATCACCAAAATAACATACAAGGTAAGTTAACTGATTATACTTCATTGGAAAAAAAAAAGGCTACATGCTAATGGGCACTTGTTTTATATAGTTTTATGTTTACTATATATATTTAATATGGTTATATACTTTTGAAGATACATTTTTCTTTTAAATTGTGTCCAACTTGTATTGACACTTATCTTTATAGTCTGCACTTAAAGCCTCGTATTGGTGTCCCCTTCAGAAACCTTTAATAACCTTTCACTTATTGAACAACCTGAAAGACTCTCTAAAGAATAAATGCTGCATTCGATTGACAAGGCAGGTCTGAAGTGTTAATTATTTTGTTATTAAAGCAGTCCAAGTATTAATGTAATTGTAAATCCACTGGTAATTGTGTTAAAAAAACAAAAAAAAAAACATACATTGCAAACCTTACTGGATCTCTTTTTTGAGTATCAATATTTGACAAATAATATTCCAACATGTTTTAGTTTGTTTGGATTGAAGACAATTTTACGTGTTACTGCAGAATAGAGACTCACTTTACCCACCACAAAGAACACACACACACACACACACACACACACACACACACACACACACACACACACACACACACACACACACACACACACACACACACACACACACACACACACACACACACACACACACACACACACACACACACACACACACACACACACACACACACACACACACGGCGTTCCTGTTATACAGCATCTCAGAACCGTTTCATCTCAAGAGTGAAAAACAATAAGCTTAGCAAGAAAAAAAAAAAAAAAAAAAACATCTTTATAAGAGGGTTTCAGAAAAACAACAACAAAAAAACACCTCTTTAAAGCAATGTGACAGCTGCTCTGTTGTACGATTCATTTTAAGACAGAGAAAAACAAAAACAAAACTTACCTTCCTTCTTGTGTAATATTTAAATAAGTAGAAAATGTGTCTTTGGCCCGTACCTTCATCTGATTGTTCAACTGCTCAGATTCACAAAAAGTAGCTTAAAGAGGAGTCTGTGATTGTGCTACACTCGTCTACAGTGTCGTTCAACTCTGCAGTCTCATGGGGGGGGGGGGGGGGGGGGGGGGACGAGGACGGATGTCAGGCTATTGCTCCTGTCGCCGTTTTTGTCTTTCCCCCGTCCTGATTATTGGAAGGTGTGCTCGCCGCGGACGATGTGAGAGGAGAATTCATAGCGGTCTTTGCTCCGGTGACCGCAGATGTTGCACTCCAGCGGATCTCTGTATCCATGGCAACCCATGTGAATGGTGTACATGACATGGTCCAGGAAGAGCACTCGACAGTGCTCGCACTGGAAGGCCCGCAACTCGTGACCCTCTCGTCCAAACACCCGCACACCCTCATGACTGGCCGGCCTTTCGGCGGCTACTCGCATCATCCCGCTGCCCACTCCCGCCGCACTCCTGGGAGACGCATCTCGAACTCTCTCACCTGAGAAGACCACCGCCGGACTGACTCGGGACCTGAGGCCGGTGGGGGCGCTGCCGCCATGGTAAGTGTGCCGGTCTTGAGGGCTGCTGCGAGCCGAGTCGGCGGACTCAACGCCGCTGTTGCTGGGCGATTCCTCGTTTCCTGGGTGGGGCGGTTTGCCCTGCCTGGCTAAAGCGCTGGGGCCATTGGAAGTGGGATGGCTCTGGAACTCGTGCAGGTGAGGCGGCTGTGTTGGCAGAGAGTCACAGTTACCTGGACGTTCGGTGCGAGGGCCCAGCGGCAGGACGTGGTGGAAGAGGGGGTTGACCATGGGCACCACGTCCGACATAGCGAGAGGAGGGCCTGGATGGTGGAGCATGGGACGCAAAGTGTCCGATCCGAGATATGTGATGGCGTTGTTGATGGCCTGGTCCATCATGTGCGGGGGCATCAGTTCCGCCTGCTTTTCATACTTAAGGCCCATCTCATAGCCTACATCAGGGTAGCCATAGCGAACCATCTTTTCACCTGAAAAAAAAAAAAAAAAAAAAAACAGCAATTATGTATGGATGTTGTGAAGAGGGAGTGAAATTTCAAACTCATGCAAAGAAGCCATTTACTGAGGGGAAAAAAAGACAAAGATGTGATCGGATAAGTAGAGTAAAAATTATTTCTTTCAAAGTTGCAATCAAAAGAAACCAAATCTGCTGATATCTTGCGTCCTGTTGTTCACATTTTGCACTCGATGTTCAAGTCTAATGAGGCGGAAAGCCCCATCCATCAACTATTGCGCTGTTTAACCCCTCCAGAACAGGGATGCGGTGAGCTGTTTTCTCTCGATAAGTGCAATAGCAAAGTTACAGGTGTACCTAACCACAAAGAGAGAGGAAAATAAAAAAAAAAAAAAAAAAAAGACATTTCCTCATCGCTCAGTCATTCGCTCGCTCTGGCTTGTTTGATTTCCATTTCTAATATTGTGTTTAAAAAAAAGAGATCCGTGCATATAAGTGGGGTGGGCCTGCAAGTTTGCCGTTCTACTTTATGACTCACTATTGAACTTAAATAAAACTTGAATAAAAATGTATAAAAAGTTGGATGCATGATGATAATCTGATGAATCCACTATAAGGCTCCTGCAAAATAACTCATTTTGACATATTTAAATAAGTTTACCTTAAGAGATTTCAAACACGATTCCACCAAATTGTTACATAACGTCATTTTAGGTTGAGGTAAAAGCCACAGCAACCACACACACACACTCACACACACACACACACACACAAAAAAAAAAAAGAACTCAATTCCAGATTGAAAGCAAGTGTAATAAAAAAAAATACATAACAGTATCTTTTTAGTTTTTACCTCGGTAGAACACCAATATGGTTGCTGAATTTGCTAGGAAAAACAAACAAAAACCCCTCACCCACAAATTTCTGTGGCGTGGTGCTCTTCCTCTTGCCTACATTGCCGTGCAGCCTTTCAATTACAGGAGGCCGATCAAAGGTATGCAAGGAGTTGACTTCTGCCATGGGCCTCGGCTCTTTCACGATGTCGCCTGGTGTGATTGAGAGAAGCCAAAGATAACAAGGGGAAAAACACATGTTAGATGTTCAGGCAAACATGAGTGAAAAACACTATACAAGCTAAAATATTGCAAATGTTCAGAGCTTTTAGACAAATTCCAGCCTTTTATTGGGGACTTTATTCAAAAACACGGTTTGTAAACTGACTTGGGTTAACAATATTTTAGAGTGACAGACATTACAGCTTCAAAATACTTGTTCGACGGTGACGGCCTACTTCCAACGTAAAGACTGATCGATGTGGTTTTGAATCCTGAAGTAATGCCGTTTGTTACGTTTTCATTGTTTTAACTATTTAGGTCAAACGACTGATCCTGTAAAGGTCATAGTCTGAACTTCTCAGACAGAAATCATCGGCTTCCTTTTGACCTCAAAATAATAGGCTGAAGAAGTCAATTTTGTTAAAGGCAACATTCATTGAGATCACCTCCTGTTGTCTCTGCTGTGTTTAGGGACTGTTTCTGTGTCTCAATACATTTTGCCACTATGTCAATTTGATAAATAATTTTCTGCAAATTAACTGTTGTCAGAGGTATTTAAAATTGACAGTCACTGTCTAAGAGCAATAGATAGTAGACAATGGAAAGTTTCTTTGAACTTAGTTCCATCAACTTTTTTTTTTTTTTCCATTGCTAGTTAGGTTAGCTGTTAACGTAATATACTGGGATGGATCACGTGTCTCACTAGGTAGTTCTCATTTAAATGATTGAATAAACACACTGATAAGGCAGGTGAGCAGCTATCAATGGATTCCAAATGGTGTTCACAGAGAACGATTGCTGAATATGTGTGTGTGGTAAACACATTCTGATCCATTCAAAGTTGACATCAGAAAATCTTGTAATGGAGAAAAACCTGCATTCATCAATGTGTGTTAAATCCGATGATCTGTATGGTTGCTGTACCAGTTCACAGTTAAAATTTCAGTACAAGTTTTACCTGTGTAAGGGCCGGTGTTGGAGGAAGGATCCAAGCCGATACTCTGCAGGTAACTATGGCAGCGCTCTTTGTGCTCCTCCAGAGACGTGCGCTGTTTGTAACTCCGCCCACAGTAGTTACACTTGTGCGGCTTGCCAACTAAAAGTGAAGACATTCAAGGGAGTGGTGATCAGTTTCATTCACCGCTGCACAGAAAGCGAGTGGGCAGCAGAATTCAGGCAGTGCGTAGTAATACATGCTGCAATCAGTCACTCGTACAAACAAACCAAAAGTGAGCTTCTGAGATCACGGAGGTTCCACTACTAGTGTGAGGATTCCACACGACCATCGCCAGACAGAGGCAAAAAAAAAAAAAAAAAAAAAAAAAGTGGTGGGCGAGAGAGAAAGCGGCGCCATGAAGACTGCATTTCAAAAACGCTTTGCTCTGTGAGACGTACAGAGCACTCCCACTGTCGGAGTTGATCATGCATCCCATGGTGGCGGTAGGAAACTAACTCCAAGTTAAACTGCTATGGAGGTGGAGTGTGATTCATTGTGTCAATTCTATTCTATTCAAATGCTTCCTACCGAGACAAGTGGAAAGATGAAGACATATACTCTGCCTCTACCAAAGTCAGCTCATAAATCCCTTCAAGCACAGAATTGAAACTGCCACTGAAAATATTTGCACAAGTTATCTGGATATTTAGTTGCATTTTTCGTTGACATGAGGAAGACCATTAAAAGTTCACCATGAAGTTTGTTAAAAAAAAAAAAAAAAAGAAGATAACTGCAACACGCCATGATAAAAAAAAATAAATGCCACAAAACAAGTCACAGCTGAAGTAATCCTTCTGTGTTCGGCGATTCTCAGAAGTAATGCGGTGACTCATATAGGGTTGCAGGGAGTGAACTGGTGGCGACACAATCATACCAATGTTACCCAGAATACATCATGAGCAAGTTTTATAAGACACCGGCTGGCTGTGCAGATGATCCAGTACTTTTCTTAGCCTGAGAATAGAGAAACCAAACATGTCTCACTCTGAAACCCGGAGACTCGAGCACGTGTACGACGACATCCACACACATTTAAAGTAAGGCGGTAAAATCACACATCAACACAAGCGTCCCAACTCTCACACAAGGTTATATAAAACACCTCATTTAAGATCTTTTTACCATATGGTCCCCCCCCCTCCCCACAAAAATAAAAAATAAAAAGTGTTTTACGGTAAATTACAGTGACAGGGATTCATGTGAATAACAAAAAACCACTTGTTACACAATGATATGACCTGTCATAGCTCATCAAGCATCTTTTTTTTTTCCCTTCTTTCGAGTGAATCATGTGATAATAGGTCACACTGCTCTATATGTCATTCATCTGTTTTTCTTTTGGTCTATGAACGAACATAGTATTGATGAAACTCAAACCTGTGGTTTATTATCGTTTATGTCTGATTATGAATGTAAACTGAGACAAAAAAAAGATGTGGTGGCTAATGACAAAAGGTTTCAATATTATTGAAGCACGAGTAGGCGTACCGGCAGGGTCACAGCGAGAATACTCATTCAGGGCAATGAAAGAGTTACTTCGGCATGAAAACGTCATCATGGAAATAATTTTTCTCTGCTGCTTTCTAGCCGTGAAACTCTGACAGTGAAGTAGGCTGTATTAAATGAAGTATCTCTCCCTTCAACACACACACACACACACACACACACACACACACACACACACACACACACACACACACACACACACACACACACACACACACACACACACACACACACACACACACACACACACACACACACACACACACACACACACACACACACACACACACACACACACACACACACACACACGACTTCATTACTTTTTCATATTTATACAGCCACCCACACACAACCTTGTGCAGATGTTGGATGGACCTGAAGAATCCACCTTTCAGCTGCTATTCTGATTAATGCAAATCGACCACATTGTGAACTCGGACTCACTTGACTGATTGCATTTGGCTAATAAATAGGAACATGCAGCAGTTTAAAATGTGTGAAACAGTTCTGCCTCTTCAGTCTTGATTTTTGCGCAGTAAGGCTTCACTGATCAACTGAACCTCAGTAAAACAAAAACACAGCTCTCTGCGATACATTCAGTCCATTCAGCCTTTGGTTGTTCTACGCCGTCTTTTGCTTCCAGCTTTCCTGAATGTTTCTCATCCGACTTCTCTTCCGGTGCTTTTCACTACACCTGTTCCTCCTGGGGGGACACCAGAGCAGAACTGCCAGACCTGTGGCTCTAAGAGACTAGAGTCCCTGGACAGGAGAGAGTCAGGACAGCATGTTTTGGCAACATGGAATTCCTCTAAATTGCCACTGAACTAGAGCAAAAGCTCACTGTTCGTGACAGAAAACTGTGTTTAAAGTTGTAGCAAACAAAACCAGGTGAACCCTAAAGGAAGTGATAGTGGTCATGGCTGCTGGTAGAAGACAAAATAAGTGCACTAAAGAAATCAAAAGAGGCATAAGGAAGAAGTACAGGTTTCCAAACAAAGACAAATTGTAAGCAAATGCACAGACAGAGTCTATCTTTGTCTCACTGTGTATGAATAACCCCTTCTCGGGGTATCACAGGCAGAAATGACAGTATTGTCTGACCTTGATTTCAAAGGCGAAACAGAGGGTAAAGCACATCCTCTGATAGGAAAGTGGGTTACAGTTGAGAGAGACAACCAGTGCTCGTCGGGAGTTTCTCAACATACAGATAGTTTCCTCCTAAGCGAGTGAAGCGACTAAGGAACAGCGTGTCCTTGGTACTTAACCACAAAACACTCACAGCGCTGTCTGTAGCATGCATGTTTAAAAAAAGAAAAGAAAAAAAGCATCTATCCAAAAATAATATAAGACCTACTGGCTTGTGTGCTGAGCATTGCACGTGAAAACACCCTATAGATCGAAAAGGGAAGAGGTGCATACAAAGGTTGCAGGTTCGAGAAATATGAGCATGGTCTGACTTTTCTCGGGTGTAATTCTGTTTTGAGATCTTCTACGCATGTTGTGGACACTGATAAAGCACAAATATAATGAAAGGTATATGAACAAAAAGAGAAATAAAGTTAAGCTTCAAATTTTAATACAAACAATAAAAAACATTGAGTTGGCGTTTTTTTTTTTTTTTTTTTTTAAAGGATTTATCGCATAGTTCACAGAAATCAACACGTTCCCCAGAAACATGGAAAGAATACAAGGTGGAACTTACCTGCATGAGTGCGCAGATGACCGGTGAGGGCATCGCGCCGCCGGCAGGCATAGCTGCAGAAGGGACATTTGAAGGGTTTTTCACCCGTGTGCAGTTTGATGTGTCGCAGCAGGTTTCCCTTCTGGGTGAACGACACACCACACTGGTTGCACTGGAACGGCCTGTCTCCTGGCGCAAGAGAGCACAACACGTTGAGACCACACTCGGCATGGGGGGATGTTTTTATGAACATATCGACAAGTCAGAACGAGACAATTCTGCGTCTAAAAATGGTTCATTTATACCTTATTTGGTTTCGTAACTAACGGCCATGTGCTGTCGCCAGTGACCGCTACTTTATAAAATACATTATAAAGTAAAAAGTACAAGATACACTTTTCAAAAACTAAAGTATTAGTTACTCTTCCACCGCAGGAAAACACATAGTCCATAGCAGATACTCGATTCAATTTACTTGTATCAAACATCCAAGTTCAAAGCACATATCTCAGAGGAACAATGCAATACATACAAATTACAGTATGGGAAGATGTTTTTATTCAAAAGTTGACATGGAGCCAGACCTTTGTTAACAGATGAAAGATATGGGCTATAAAACATCCAGATCTAAAGCTTCAAATATCAACAGAGGTCTTTCTCATTGACAATTTCCAATGTTTTCCCCCGTATGTAAAGTACAGCATTACTACATATGAAAGTCACAAATAAAAAATGTTTCGCATTGATGTCTTAAAGCAATGCCAAATTCATTTCCGCAGCAGTTCAGGAAAGAATGGTAAAACTCTGAAGAATTACGAGTATGTTGCAGATTGTTGAAAAACACCTTTGGAAGTAAGAATGTGTTTTCTTCACTTGCCACTTCTCTTCGTCAGCCCATACATTTGAGACATGTTACTAATAGTGTGGAAACACACACCTATCCTATAAAAATCACTGGTGGATTTTCTGTCACTTCGGGGGTTTGAATAAAGGTAAAGGTACACGGCTATCGGAATACACTGTAATGTATTGAAGCCTGTTTAGATCTGACATTGTGTACAGTCAACCATCTCTGAAGTGGACAACTGTCACCTGCTCTTATGGCAAATCTTTTGATCTGCAGCCAGTTGGAAAAGAGAAATATGATCCTAATGCTGTGACAAACAGAGCAGTCGTGGCGTCAGTTAAAACAGGTTGCGGGGGATTCCAAGGATATTTTTTCCTTGCTAATAATTCCAAGACTAAACTATTGTCTTCCAAAGAAAAAAAAAAGAAAAAAAGAAAAGACAGCACTCTCCACCCAGAGACGGGGAGAAAGAATTATTTCTGACTCACTGTAGAAACTACATAAACACTGTATTGATTTGAAAGTTCAGAAAACGGGAAATTCCAGTGTCAATTGGTTTCGAACACACATGGTGACAAAAATGTGTAAAATCCAGTTTCTTTATGTTTGGAAATTCAGCTCGTACCGTTTGGCTGTCGATTTCCCGCATCAACAGTAGCATGTGACCCAGATAACCCATCCTGAGTGTTGCACGGGCTGCCGCTCATGGACTCCAGCGCTGCCGCTTCATCGCCAGCTTGGCTTATTTCTTCAGGTGCCGGGCTGCTGTTGTCAGCCTCTTCAGCAATTTCTTCCTCTTGCTTGATTGTGAGCTCTGTCAAACAAAACATACGGCAATCCTGAGACGCTCAGTTTACAGCAGGTTTTATGGGAGTGCCCTTTAATGACTTTTTAACCAAACTAAAGCAATCATGAACCCAGCCTGACCCAGGGCGCTGGACGATAGCTTTACATCGCATTTTTTTTTTTTTAGATCATGTGCTTATTTGAAATAATTAGGTGAGGTGACAATGTTGTGGCTATAACTGATGTACATTGTAGTTAGTAGAAGTCGCAGCAGTAATGCTTGGAAATGGTGTTTTTGTCTCAGCTTGACAAAACGGACCGTTTTACTTGGCCTCTCTGACAAACAGGCTATCGTTTAATCACCACTATAACTCAGAAGTTCAAGTTTGACACAGGATTAGGATGAACTGGCTGGTTGACAAGAAGAGAGAAAGAGAGCGAAGATAAAGAAACAGGCTGGTTTGGTTTCTGGCTGTCCCTGGGGAGAAAAGGAGTGTCAGAGGCCCAGTGCTAGTTGCTGCTGACTAGCAATGGGAGACTGGCTGGATGACAAGGGCAGATGATTGTGCAATAATATGCGCGTGTGGATGTGGGAGGTGACGGGAAATAACTTAGCTCCTGCCGTCTCTAGTAAGCAGTAGGCAGCAATCCGTAACACACAAAGGTTGTTAGCAGTGCACAATGAATGCACCAAACAAGTTGCATGGAGAACTATTCAACACACAGAGCAACACCCAAGCCATTTATGGTTTTGTCCCAAACATCAGCTGATTAGAAATCTAAAAGTGTTTGTGAAAGGACGACGAAAATACTTGATGTAGGACAATGAAATGAAGACACGAGAAAATCTAACAAAAACACAATTGACCCCATCTTGATTTAAACAAAAGAATACATCCACGTAAGCTGTAATCAACACAAGTGGCTGAACATAGTCCTCACAGATGTGATGAAATGTGACTCAGTTTGTTGCATACAGAGCAACCCTGGCACTTTTGACCCTGGCATGTCGCAGCAGAGCACGGAACATTTTAAAGAATCAGCTGTAATGCGAGTGCAGTTTCTTTATACCACTTGACTGAAAAACCTTTTTGATGGTGTAATGCACTGAGCAAAAAAACCCAGTACTATCCAAACTCAACCCACTGATCCAGATTATCCTGTTTTGGGATCTACGGGGGCCATAATCACAGTGTGAGCACGTGTGGTAGTTTTACTGAAGCCTCCCATTCGAATGCTTCCGTCAACTATCCCCTCCGGCTTTGACGGCGCATTCATTTAACTCTCAGAGGCCAGTATGGATGTATAAATTTAGTAATGTATCACTTATAGACGACCGCAATAAATATCAAGAAAGAATCTCTGTTCCTTGTGCTGATACTGTATGTTTCCAAGGCCACACTTTGTTCACAGGAACACTTATCCCAATGCCCAAGTTGCAATCGAGCCTTGTCTTTGACAGCTGTATCCTGGCAACACGAGGCAGACCTGAACGTCCTTGCTATTCAGCTCATTGCATCTTTACATCTGTCTCTCTAGTTTGGCAGAGAGGAATGCATAGAGTGGTCCGATGAGGATACACTTGAAGCGGCTCGCACAACAAAAGCACCAATGAGAATCACAAGAATTCTTTTTTTTTTTTTTCAGGATTGATTTTCAATACTCTTTGAAATCCAGAGCAACACAATTTTTCATCTATATAAGGGCACCAAAATCCAGAGGAAGACAAGAATGGGCATCAGCTCTGACTGATTAAGGTGTTGACTGAAAGCAGAAAAATATATTTGTCACGCTTTCTATGCAAATCGTCACTAAGCCCTACAGGTTAAAAAAACAAAAAACCGCTTTACGTTTTCTCTTCAAATTCACAATTTTAAGATTTTTCCAGACTTATTCTTAACAGGCGATGCATTGTTGTGCTTCTTTTGTAACATACCCTCAATTAACAAACGTGTTTGGCAACTTCTAAACATGACAACAGTTCTTATCGGTGAAGAGTATCTCCCTGTGAAAACCACTGCCCAGCCCGCCTCCCTGTATCTCTAAACTTGTGGGAGAGGAGCTTCCCTTTTTTCTAACTCGTCTCCTCTCTCGCTCTGTTTCTCCTTTTCTTACTTTGCTGCTTCACGGTGACATTGCTGGAGATGATCACAGATACAGGGCCAACTTGCGACACTTCACACCAATTTTAGTGCGCTACCATCTACATGACACAACAATTTGAACATGCGTCGCTGCAGAAACAACTTTGGATTGCAAGGCAGTCAGTTCATACATTGTTTATTTTATTTTTTTTAAACGTTATTATCGTTATAGACTTGATTAAGACGCATTCAAAAGCCGAGGAAAGCTGGGCCAGCAATGCTTACACACACACACACGGTGAAACTCCGAACTCACTCCAACGTCATACCTGCTTTAGTCACACACAAACTTGTCTGTCATCACATTCCAAGACACTATTGTCAACACCTTTTGGGATCATAGACACACAAAAAGAGTCTGCTGGGATCGACGAGTTACAGGATTTTACAATGAATAGGATGGACAATCTGGATCTACAGCCGGCAACTGTTAAATGTGTTACATTCCTGGTTTTGAAATGTGACTTATCTTTATCTAATTCATCATAAATACTCAGACATTGCTTTCAGGTCTAAAGATATACAAATATATATATATATATATATATATATATATATATATATTTTTTTTTTTTTTAAATGGCACCACTGTTTCAAGCAAATATAAAATCATCTTGTATGTTGTGTCACTTTAAATTTGTAACGCTGCATATTCAATGCATTACTTCCTGCCTCAGAAAGCTGCTTAATGGGAAAGTGGTATGCTGAAGCGAATTAATCCAGTCATGAGAATGGCAGTCATGGAATGGGTTCCGACAGCAAATTTAAATACAATAAGAGCGAGACATAAGAGACGGAGAGGGAGAGAGAATGAGTGCGCTGCAGTTATTCACCACAGATCACAGAGAGGTGTATCTGTTAATTGAGCACTCACCACTGGGGGAATTAGGACCCTGAGGAACAGTCTGTCCATTAGGTGCTGACATATCCGCCAACATTCTCGAGTTCTCCTTACCGGGAGAGCACTGTCCGTTACCTGGGAGACACAGAAACAGAGCAATCCTCATTGTGCTTTACAATGTGGTGCTTGTACAACAAATACCACTGTCATGTGAAAAGAAAAATACCGTTTTATTACTTAAGATCTTAAAAATTCAGCTTTTCTCAGTCAAATACATTTGAATATGTAAGTGAACATATTTTATTGTGTACATGAGAATATCTTTTCTTAATTACTTTTGTGCAAGCAAAGACAGTCCTATATAAATAGTGACAACCAAACATTTTATCCACCACACAAGAGAAGTACGTTTCATTTCTATTTTTTTTTTTTTTTTAAAGATCTAGATCTTCTTTTAATCCGAACCTCAGTGGTCAGAATAAAGGTCAATGTGGAGAATGCAGAGGGCAACTGTTTATATGCACCTATGGGAAGCCAAAGTCCGGCAAAGGTAGATCAGATTGCATCCCCTCAGCAGTCTGTACAAAACCCATGCTATGGATAGCCCAGTGTCCACTCAGAGGGAGGGCAAACCAATCCCTTATCCCCTTACAGCCCGGCCCCATCAGGGTCACTGAAACAATGCAGTGGCAACAGGCGAACACTCCTTCTGACCCAGGTGTCAGATCCTTTAGGAACCACAACGAGTCATCATTTACCAGCAGCGCCAGTAACTTACGATTAGGTTTTTTCTTCAAGAATACTGATGACTGTGGAAACAAAATAAAGCAAAAAAAAAAAAAAAACACAATTTGATGTCACATACAGTAACTGCCTCCAGCTCTTACAATGGATGCACCCACAGATCAAAGGACAGCAATACATTTGAAACTTGTACAAGAATGCCATGTTTCCAATTTGTTGGTACTGAAATGAATCCTCGAACATGAAAAAGAAATATGTGTCAGATCTCTTGTTGCTTTGACAGCTCAACACAATTTGACAACCTCTTGGGAGGCATTGTTCCATTGTCGTGGCGCGCTCACTCAGTGGGGCTTACTGGGAGACGTTGTCCATGACACAATCCCTGAGTCTGGGCTCGGGTTGCACAGGTTGGGGTTGGAGGAAATCTCAGGTGACCAGCGCTGGCAAAGCTGTCCTGAAGACAGGGGTGGCCCAGATTTGTCATGAAGGATTTTCCATTACTGTAACAGATGCTGACAGATGCATCGCCACGCCATGGTGATTAAATAGGTTCATAAATGGATAATTTTGGGTTATCCGAGTTCACACTTTTAACAGTATGGTCAAAATAACTTTTAAAAGCCGTCATATTTTTTGGGCATATTCATAACACAGCCACTTTCAAAGACTTTCAGCTATGTCCTCATCTAAAGGTCATTACTAGAAATATAAAAAGGGGGTTACTGCTTTTACTCCTCTTATTGTCTGATGGTGGTGTTTAGATACAGCCACACGATCAGAGAATTTCCACACAAAAGCCTGAGCTGAGCTTTTATTTCTAATTTGGATGGGGTCAGAAATGTAAACGTCTTACATATGCTAAACACACGCTTTCAAACAGACTCCGTTGAACACAGGCCGTGTTAGTGCTCCACGCTCCCTGTGTGACTCATACCCACATGAACAGTGAGACGAGGATATCAATCGGTCGAGACTTGCCAGGGAAAAGAGAGTTTGAGTAATATGACAAATTAAGATGGTGTTTACTGCTGACAAATGGAAAGGAACAAATGTGTACACACAAAACCCCGTAGGTGTGATAATTGCTGACTTCATTATTGATACTAAACGAATGCGTTTCTACAATACAGTCATCAGCTCAGGATTGACAGACGTACATAAAAGATATTTGTGGTCGTGGAACGTTTTCAAAACCAAGGACAAGTAGTTTAAAAGGACAGTATACTGTGGCCATGACGCAATGGAGAGTGATGGTCAAGCTATACACGTCTGGCGGATGACAAAAAGGCACAAAGGGGCTCAAAAACACAGATGCCAACCTTAACAGAAGATAATGTTCTGAAGTGAAGGTCGTCCAGTCAGTCTTTATGAGAGACGGGTTTTTTTTTTCCTATCAACCTTCAACCCCTCCTTATAGACACCCGATTCATGAAAGTAACATACAGCACAGACTGTGAATAAAAATATACAGATACAAGCGCAACCACATATACATTATCATACCATATGCCTTCCGGTCCGAGTTGTAGCTCATTATAACCTACATGTGAACGAACTCCAGTTTAGATTTACTGTCTGTACAATGAAGAGTTTACGCCAACCGTTAACGGCTGATTTATCCTTGACAAGTAACAGCTGTTATATCAAGTCTGTCTGTGTGAAAATAAGGAGAATTTGAGCTTGCATATCGTGTGTTTTCACCTTCTATAGTTCCATGACGGAAATAGCAAAATCACGCCACGAACTAAAGAAACTGACTTTTTATTATTTGAGAGGTTTGCTGATATTAAGAATCAAGTGCTCTTGAATGTAGAACACATACTTTACCAATGAAGTATCGACTGATCTTTGTTTTGATAAATGGTGGTATAAAATAGTTTTCTCTGGAGTGCACATTGTGAAGAAACCAGAGTGAGCATTTTAGAACAAATAACTTTTGCTTGAATTGTATTATTGAACTTAAATAACTATATTAAAACACACACTGTGTGAACTGAATATGATATAAATGTGATCAAAATAAGTTGAAATAATTTATAATGAACGACCCTACATTTGATAGGAATGACTTTGTTTAGGAAATACCGAGTCCAGGAAAAGGAAGAACAAACACCCATGTTTTTTCAGCAAAAGGCAACCCGTCATATGGCTTTCAGATGTAGTTATTGCACTTTTAACATTGTGAAATACATATTTCATCACCAAACGCATGATTGGGAATGAGAGACACTTAATTAGATGTGAAACAGAAAAGAGCGTGAGTAATTTTTCCTGCACAATTGCAGTGAAAGTGTATGTGAAAGAACTATGCACTTATAATACCGTTACAAATTCTCTGTAAGAAAATGATTGCAAACGTGATAAAATGTTATTTCATGCATGAGTGAAAGAAGTGTGTGTGTGTGTGTATGAGAAAGTAAAACTGAGTAAGAGTAAGATAATAGCAGAATTACTGCAGCAAAGAGAATGCATGTGGTTCAGAGCAACAGTGCAAAAAGAGTTAGATATTAAAAAAAAAAAAAAATTGGGTATTAAACAAGCAGGCACCTTATTGCTTTAATCTCTGTTCATCAAAACTTCAAAAGGAAACGTTTGTAGCTGTGGTAGTAAACATTTGGACTTGCACATTCGAATCCAGCTACAGAAAAGTTAAGAGACCTTGTTTTGTCAGTGCCAAAGATAGATTCCCCTTTTTAATTACCTACCTATCTTGTTTAGGAGAATGTTTTATGCCACTTTTTTTTTTTTTTAAGTCTATCATAAATTAAAAATAAAAATCAGTCAGTACCATATATTTCTAAATGACACCATGTTGCAGGTTACATACAATCCGATATAGATAACATTATTCGATTTACAAGTGCTGTTTTTATTATTTCCTTTTATGTCCCTCTTCATTTGCTCTGCACAATGTAAAACATTCAGAGTAACGTCCGCTAGGCTCAGCGTCTCAGCTCAGAATGAATCAACCAGCCATGAGCACGAGTGCAGCTGATGAAATGTAACTACCTACTGTAATTCTCTCGAGTTGTTACCGGCGTCCTGAGCTCCTCCACATCAACCTTTATTACAACTGGTGCGACTGCAACTGTGGATAAATGGCCTGTTTGCAGTATCGGATTTAAATGCCTTCAGTTTTCAAAAAGCTTGACCGGTGATGAATACATTTTCATAAGCAAAACGCTTCACTCAAGTCAGGTCGCTGGCCAGGAGTGGTGAAAAACCAAGCCTATAGAGAACATGCCCAGCAAATATTCATCCATTAAAATGTTAAAAAGAAAAATATATATACCAGAAACAGTGTTTTGTTGTACGCAGCCTGATGTGGTAGGTGGAATCTTCATTTATATTTGAACTTCAGCAAAAGTGGACTTTTATCATGCAAGCTTTTTCATGATGTTGAATTAATACTTAAGGTAAAATGGTCGATCAGTTCCCAACACTTGCAGCAAAGCCAACAGAAAACTTCAGTTCATCATCTTCTACGTGGATTCGATTTATGTGTTGAGAAGCTGGACTCATTCGAGGCGTTACCAGACTGATATCAAATGACGAATCATGACCTGCAAATCAGCCAGTTATACCGAAAGTCGCCCATTTTCTTTTCCATTATGAGAGCATAATTTTTGTCAGTCCAAGAAATACACACATCACCACTTCATTAAGTACACTTCTACAAACGCTCGTGATTCAGGACATCATTTTCTATTAATTTTGTTGCACATATTGAGTGGTATTTACCACAATCGTTTCATTTTTGTTCATGAGGTGATCAAGATATTACAAATGCCTCAGTGTGCGTACCTGTACATGGCAGTCCATCTCAACACCACAATCACAAGCTGAATTGACTGCATCACACCAGACAGTGAATGAATACTTAAAGTAGTTGCTTTTATCGCATTGTGCACAAAAAAAAAAAAAACCAATTATATCTGAAAATTAGGTGCGAGTGCATAATTTCCTCATATCATGCAACCTTCAAGATTGAATGTATTCACTCCTGCTCTTTTTGAAATGTTTTAAAAGTCATATAAAGATGAAGAGAATTAATTTGTTAAGTACCATTCAAGATACAGGCAAAAGAAGGGCAGGGAAAGGAAGAGCCCCCATTATGCTCTTCTGTCTCCACCCCTAACCGCACCTGCCGACCGGTCCTACTGACACAAGCCCCCGATGGAGGAATAAAAGTCACCACTTGTGTCATCAACAACATGCGTAAACAAGCTAAATGCAGGGGGGGGGGGGGGGGGGGGGGGCAGGAAAACATTCAAGAGACTTGCCCAAAGGAAACCAACAAAGGGCAATGGAGCACCACAAAGCACATATCCAGTATCTGCCGCATTCAACAGGATGTTGCTAATGCACGGGTTTCTCCACCTTTAAGGGGTGAACAGGAAAACGGCTGCACAGGGGGAAAATCCCTTGAAATGTTTACAGATATGCGATTGCAAAATATTGTTTTGGCTTTTCGTTTCTTGTCGCAGTGTTTTATGAAATTGTTTGGAGGAGTTGTGAAAGTCCAGAAAAAAAATAAAACTAAGTCAATATATATATATATATAAATGTCCAAACTCGTTTTCATGACACCTGTCAGTAGCACCGTTCACCGGTCATGTGGCTGTATCACTTGAAGTTATTGGTCAAACGCAGTGCTGTAGGCAAGGTGGAAGAGACACTGGGACTTACTTGCACTGTAGTCTTCAGAGGCCTCCATTTCAAGTGCTTTGGGATTGCTGCAAAATGAGGAACAAACCATATTAAGAACAAAAAAAAATATATATGTAGTACCGTACAGCAAAGGTTTAAAAGAAGCCTACATGAACAGCATTTATTAATAATCAGTGCCATTAAAAGTAGCCGTATGAGTGCTATGAACTATTCACTTGTTCAGAATAGTAACTATGAAAATACACAGCTTGTAAGAGACACTTCACAGCAGCTCCACATGTCTGCACCTTTCTTCTTAGAGAAGTCGACCTGCGTAATTAGCAAGCAACCCAATAACTATTTTAAATATGTGTGAACCGTCATGTTTTAGTTTCACATTCTTCACAAAATAAAAATAGTTCTTCCTTTTCAGAACTATATTGGTGAGTTTAATGGTCCTTATTTTTTTTGGGGGGGGGGGGGGGGGGGGGGGGGGGACATAATGAAGCAGTTCTGTTGTTAATGTTACACTGATGTGACATGATGCCATGAAAAAAATAATAATAATCTAAAAATTGCTGAAAATATTCAAAAAAAGAAATAGATGGTGTAGTCTGCACTTCATGACATATGTGCTTTAAACATTTTTTTTTTTTTTAAAAAGTAGTGAAAAGTAAATGTTAAAGGAGTACCTTTAGTTCATTGTACGTTTTTGTAAACAAGGTGTGAAGTTTGAGTTTGTATTAATCAATATGAATTTCGGGTCAACAATTTGCTCCCGATATGTTTATGTAGTTCAAAGATTGGTTAAATCTGATGAATAGAAAGTTCGTGTATCATAATTACATTTTGATTACACCACAAAGACTTGTCACAGACTTTACTGAATGCGAAAAGCAGTAGCACACATTTCTACTGTGTCACAGGTGTTGGCTTCCTTGAAAAACATTAAGTTTAACCCTTTCAGAGACAGAAAAAAAACATACAAGTAAACTGAAGAATGACCAATGTACTTTTTGTTAGATTTTATTAAATTTTTTTAAATATTGATTTATAATGTAACCACTATGACACTAATATATAAAAAAAAAAGGTCTGACCTCTTACATAAGCCTGACTCTGTAAATACATGGAGAAACTTTAGCCACTTTGCAGTCGTTGGCAAACCCACTTACTTTAAATTCATTTCAGTCATTTTCTACGTTGAGGAGCTCATTCGATCCTAAAGTTAGTGAAATGTGAATGCATAAAAGTAACAGGCTATATATTTAAAAAAAAAAAGGCATCCATATAGTTACCTTCAAGTGTCTCCCCTGTGCAAAAAAAGGTGATGATTTCAGTCAAGGATGGAGGGAGGGGGTGGCGAGTCGTCTCCACCTCCCTTTAAAGACACAAAAATCTCCAATTTACCTTTGAGTGATAACTCACTGGTTTTCCCAAAAGAACACGTTTCAGTCACAATCCATTAAAATGGAGAGAAAAAAAACTAAAAACCTAACAAGTCATAAGAGCCCGTTCAGGAAGGCAGAGGAAAAAGTTGAGGTGCGCCTTCAGAGTCCAACAGGTGTCTGTCGCTGCGTCAACGCGTCCTTTGCGCGCGTCCCGTCGAGTTTCCCCTACTTTAACGACCCCGGTGCCTTCCCGTCTGGTCTGATTCAAACTCACAACATCTCTCCACAAGTCTCACAACTGCCCGCTGACTCCTACACGGTGAACTTTTTGCAGTAGGAAAGAAAAGGGGGAAGACTCGAGCTGGTGAGGGAAAGAAAGAGAGGGATGGATCAAACTGGATCCACCGGTTCCTAAGGAATTAGCCATAGCGACAGGGAGCAGCCAAGCTATTTTCAACAGCCAAAGGACTGGAAATCCGTGGGCAGACGACGTTAGAGAAAGCGACTGTGGAGAAGTGACTCAAGGTCGAGCCGGCAGAGCTCCGCGCGTTTTGACTGCCAAGCTGCGGACAATGGGAATAATGTGATGTGGTGGATAAATAAACCATGAGGGGACCTGGTGATCTCCGCCACATTAAAACCACACGACAACTAAAGGAATCCACTGCTCCATTAGACACATTAGGAGTTAAAATCCTTCATTTTTAAATTTTTTTTATTTTTGATCATGTGTAGGCCTACCACTTTCAACATGACTTCCTAGTTAAGTGTACGACGTGACATAAGGACGCCAAATTAAAATTTGCGCCAATATAGATGATGTGGGAGGAAAAATATATTTTTGTAAATCAAGTTAAATAATAAGGGTATGGTGCGCTTTACCTGACAGGCAACAGGCGTCTCTGAAAATAACCATCAGCTGAAAAAAAAAAAAAAAAAAAAGAAACGTGAGACGAGTTTTGCTCTGATAGTGGCAAGCGCACAGTGTTTCAGGTGGCAAGTGATTTTTTGATTTTTTTTTTTTTTACATTTTCTAATATTTTTTTGCGGGCTGTGTTCTCCTGCATGGCTCGGAGCTGACTGACAGCTGCAATTCAACAGGTTATCCGATCACCGCAGTCTACAGCAGAGCCCGTCTGGCTTTCCATTCATCAGACAGACGCTCCTTGTCTGCCTCCGCTGCAGACATGCGCCTCCAGCAGCTCTCAGGCGTCTGGACGCCAATTGACTAGCGATATCTCAATGGAGAATTAAAGCAGTTTCTTCCTTTAAAAAAAAAAAAAAAAAAAGAAGAAGAAGAAGAAGCAGGAAATGCTTCTTTCGTTGTCTCTTTTCATTTACCTTAGACATGAAGGAGTTAATGGAATCCCATGAACTTGCACACTGATCCAGGCTGAATGTCTCGGCTCGGAGGAGGATTCATTCTTGTCCGACATGCGCCACGCAGCGCGCACTGACGGGGACTTTGGTTCCGTGGCAGCGGGAGCGGCGGCGGTGATCGCAGCGGCGAAAGCAACAGTTGTCAAATCCACCAGTGACTTCCTCCTCCATCTCCACCAGAGCAGAGCACGACAGCAGACGACCCGCACGAGTTGCTATTCTGGGAACTTGGTCTGACACAGAGAAACGGATCACAGAGTGTGGACCCGGTCTGCCTCTCTGCTCGGCGATCGATTAGGTTACAAAGGGGGGCCTCTTTATTTCTAAGGCTGCGGACACTGCTATAAAAAAAAAAAAAAACATGTGCCAAACTCCATAAAAGGAGAAGGTGATTCCCATATGCATTTCCATATTACCTACAGCTATAACATTTAGCCAGTTATATTCCAATAATCTGCAAAGAAAAAAGAAAAAATGTCACCGAAAGAATTTGTTATTTTAACCACATGCTCTTATTTTGCCAAGACTATAAAGTTGTATAACTACTGGCAAGAGCGAGACAGGATATTTGATGGTAATATCATTATCTAAGAGTGCAAGAGATGTGATCAATTAGGAACTTGCTAATATCCAATATCTAACATAAATGTGGTATTACAAATTCCATATGACCATTTCCTGGCAGCATTATTTCGGAATGAATCAAGTCTGTTTGCATCCATCATGCTGTTAACGGCTTGGTGGGGGGAAAATAGGGAGGCAAGCATTGGGTGATTGTAAAGGACGCATGCAACAATCACCAATAGACCGCCATGGTCAAAAATCAACCGGTCAAGTGTTGGTATGGCATGTATGCACACACAGGGGGTGGAGAGACAAGAAAGTGCAGCTGACAACAATCAGGGGTAATCAGACTGAGCACAGAGGACACAAGGGCTGAACAAAATAAGGCAACTTTTACACATAGCCAAGTATTTACAAAAATGGATATTTCCCTCGAGACATTTTCAAAAATAACATTGTTCACACCACATTGCTTTCCAAAAAAGATTCATATACATAAACCCGCATTAAAACCTTGAGAGCTACTGTGAGCATGCTAAACCTATAGGTGGCAGTGTGATGGCATAAAGCCTCTGCTCCTAGTCATGATAGAGCAGTTGTGATTGTAAATGCAAACAAGCCAAACGCATTTGCACAAATGTGTAAACAAGCACTGCTTTAAAAGCATCCATTGTCATCACAGGTGGCAAAAACTAAACACAGGTCGCAAACATGTGATGCTGATGACGCTTCTGTCTTATACTGTGTGACGTCAAACTCCGTCTCCCCCTGTCGACACACAAACGTAAAGACAAGAGTTTTTCCAAATCTCAACGTTTGCCTGAGTTTTAAGATATAACTGTTGAACCATTCATCCATCCCTTTTCTATTCCACTTATCCCATGCAGGGTCGTGGGGCACTGGATAAGTCTGGAGGGGTCTCCGGTCCATCACAAGACAAACAAAGAGACAGACAACCACATACAGACTCACATTCACAATTGGCAATTCAGGGTCACCAGTTACCCTCACGTGCAACTTTTAGGACTGTGAGGAAACCAGAGAAAAACACAACCCACGCACACACAGCGAGAACATGCAAACTCAGACACACAGAAAGGGCCGGCCGATATAGGACGAGGGATGCACAATGATATTGGCACATCAGCATGAAATGCAGATGGTCTAATGCTTTTGTTGTTGTTGTTTGTTTGTCTGTTTTTTGCAGCAGCCAGAAAGCAGGCCATGAGCACGCTTGGCTGTCAGGTTAAAGAAAATTGAGAGACGTCCTCACATGATGAACATCTGGTACATGTCCACAGGTGCTTTTTTTTTCTTGCATTGAAATGCACCGCATCCGAAAAGGGGCTTCCCTTCAATTGCAACACTTTTTGTACATGATGGAGCAGTGCGTAGTGTCTATCTGACGCACCGCCCTAGGAACCAAGCTCGCTGTGTGCCGTGCACACTCCCATGTGTCACATGTAGCATCACTAGCGTGCGAACCCTAAAACTCTTCAGCATGAAGCTCGGCTCAGAGCACGGCACCTGATTGAACAAGCACGTCATCTCACGGTCTGCCTGCTCCTGGAGTTCGAGCTAAACCAACAAGGCGGCTCGTCACAAACTTTCCTTTTTATTACTAAAGCAGATCAGCGAAATGCATTTCTGTTCTGAAAACACTTGAGGAGAAAAATAAGCTGTGGAATCTGTCCTCCTTTGGGTTCCACTACACCTGGACGGTTCATGAAAGTTTTGTGATGCGTCGGACCTCCACTCCCTGAAGCTAATATGCATTCAATTAAACTGGATTCAACTTGATGCAAATGAGTTCAACACAAACATGCCATACCGCATGCAGCATGCACCACGGTGCGTTTCACATAGAGAATGAATGGGAAGCAGGAAATTGACTGATCTTGTGGACACGTGATTTTGATGGGCCAACGCATCCGACGACTCTGGATTACATAGGCATCGGCAAGAATTGGTTTTAAAAATATCAACATATCGGATATCGGCACATGTCCAATGTTGTGCATCCCTGATTTAAATTTTGGCCAATTATCGTTTTGAGGCAAGAGCGCTAACCAATGCTCCACCAAAACCAGAATAACACGACACACAAGGTCACTACCTTAAATAACTGTAATTAGTATACCACTGTGGCAATTCAGTAGGTAACACATGCACACGCTAGGTCAGTGATAATCCAAAAGTTGTTAACTGTTACAGAATAATGAGAAATGTGTAGAAATAAATAAATATGGAAACATAGGCGCTAATCCCATGGGTGCTCTGGTGCTCCAGCACCCACTGAGAAGATTAAGCACCCACTGGGGGATAGCTGATCAAAAACAAAGCTGCATCCTTATTATGAACTAAACATAGTTCGAAAGCTCTTTTGTATTGGCCAGGAATTAATCTCAGGCCTCACATAGGCAGGAGACAATTCTACCACTGAACCATGGGCTATGTGTGAGGGATTTATTAAAAAACTAAGAAATCGTAAAATCACGTGTTCAGAAGCAGTGAGCAACTCTACCTAGTCAGAATGATGTGATTTATATATGACAATAAGGTATCCATATTGTTTGGGCACTCATGGGCAAAAATTAAAAATGGTGTCAATGTATGGAACCATTAAGAAGCACCATGGTCTCATTGGTTCTTCCACACTGAGACTGAAAGCCGCTGGAGTGAAAATGCAGTGGTGGCACCGACTCTGTGATGCTCCCTTGTAAGAGGTATCTTAACTTAAGCTTCTCCATCAAAACAGAGGTAGTCCCAGGTGAAGTGGGTCACTGACAAAAGCCTGCAGTTTGTTCCTGCAGCACAGTGAACAGGGTGTCCATGAAGGGGTGCTGTTTTCCTATGATCCTCTTTGCAGTATTAATAGTCCTCTGGAGGGCCGTGCTCCTCTATTGTGTGGCGTTTCCATGCCACACAGGGTCATCTCTGGTGAGGATGTTCTCAACAACACCTCAGCAGGTCTGGGTAAACGGCTGACAGGTTGGACCCGATGGGCTCTTTTAATAGTGCTCCAGATATTGGCTGAGGACTTTGGTTGTGTGTAGGATGAGAAAATGAAGCGGTCAACCATTTTTACCACAGTAGAAGAGGGCAAATATATATTCCAGTCCATTTCAACAACCAGCCTATTTTTCCTCCACATAAGCAGGTATACCCCCCCCTGTCCATGGTATGATGAACAGTTTCTCTTCATGCTCGCACATTTGAAAACCTGGCAGCTGACTACATAGGGGACAGACAGTAAAGTACAGGGGTTATAAAGTTGATACAGGAGCCTTGGGATTTTTCCAGAGCCGCTGTTCAGCCGATACCATATTCCCGGGCCTAACCACCATTTAAATTCCATTTTTTTTGCGGGCGGGAGTGAGCGGTCCCAAAGGATATAGATGTCTGTGCGCACACCTGTCACTTCACCAGCACAGGCTTTGAGAAGGCTCGGTGAGACTCCATCTGGCCCCCGCTGCATTAGAGGGTTAACCTGCTGCAGAGATTTGTGAATCTGTTCGGCAGGCTGTGATGTAGCTGAGGGAAAACTGCAGTGCTGATTGTAGTGATCATAAGCAGATGTTGAAAAGTGTCATGTTAGCAGAAGCGAGCAGAAACTTCCCATCAATGTGATATCATCCTTAGCAACGGTGGCATATCAAATACTAATACCTACGAATGATGTTACGTGACCAGGAACAGGGAGAGGTCAGAAATTGCAAGTCATCTTTATTTTCACAATGTAATGACTAATGTACTTTTATTACTTGAGTGATAATATCAAAAACTCAAAACACTAACAGCTTTCTAAGTAACTGACGGAGAGTTATTCCAATTTGGCTCCTGGAGCAGTAATAAAAGTAAAAAGGTATGACAGTACGTCCCATCAAGTGTAAGCTATTGATTACAAAATAGATAATGGGCTCCAAAATAAATGAGGTTGTGAGGTCTGGTTGTCAGAGTGTAAATGTCAGCATGTGAATAATAAATACGGTGAAAGGTGTGAAAATGAACCTCAAGTCAAACCAAACCAAAAAGTGGTTGAAGGCATAACTGGGACAGTAGAACTGTCACATGCCATAATGTGTCCCTCCATCACTAACAGAGTAAATTAATGATTTTATGCTACTTTATAAGCAAAAAATAAATAAAAAACCCACTTCATATAAACATATTTCATACCTTAAGCAGAGTAGACTCGAGCATCCAGAGGGAAACTGAGGTCTTAAATCACTGTCGCGACACACAGTTTGTCTGCGATACAATTTTGTTGCGTCAAAGACTTCCGGTATTTTCACATTAAAAAATTATATTGTCAATGCTTATCAGTTAATTAATAGCATATTCATTAATAAATAGCACACGCATACTACAATGTGTCATGATTTGCTGTTTAATTATACAGCTTGCAACTTTCATTGTATATTACTATATATCATTTTACAATTACACCTGTCGCATAATTATTTTTACTACGTCAATTAGATCTTAAAGAAATATATATTTTTGTGAAGCCTCTTTTCTAATATAACATGATACCCCTCTGTCTTCATAAAAAAACTCACCGTGGTGCTACCTTAGCCATTAGGAAATCCTCCCAACAGCTTGTCACTGCGTATTTGATTTACTACAGATCAGTCTAACTTAGGATAAAGGCAACACTCCTCCACTGTAGAGAATTAAGGAATTGAATTAGGTTTAAAATGTGTGCGTTGCCAGTCAGATCAATTGCAGTATTTTGAGCTCAGGCTTTACCCGGCGACTTCTTTTCATTTACCCCCAACCATAGTGTACTTACAGGAGCATCAAAGAACAGACTGCATCACTTGATTAGTCATTTCAAGACCACTTGTCCAGTATGACGTATCGTAAGAACAAAAACACAAAGCAAAGAGCAGTCAATAGCAAGATGGCTGAAAGTTAAAGTCATCTGTTTGAGACGTAGTTAAAAACTTACGATATCAATACTCTGCCAGTGACATTTCGCCAACTGTCTTGTAATTTGACAATAATAAGATTTAGGTCCTGATAATTGTGCCTGATGGGTAGCGTCAAACATGCAACAGCGCTTAAAGCTTGTTGAAGAGTTTTTTTTTTTTTTTTTCTCCTGGAAATGAAATGACAATTTCTTCCATTTTGTAATGTTCTGCTGCCTGAAATTGTACTGAACAGTCCATGTTGCTCTACATAACATAACTTGTTCTAAACATGACAAAATATTAAATGAAAATGACACACTTAGTGCAGTAGTGCAAGCCTGTTCTGGTTTTGAGATGATACTCCAATTAAATAAACTGATTGATTGCTCTGGTGGGGAAAGCCATTCAAGGTGGTTTCTCAGATTTCTGGGGTGGCCGGTGATACCCTCGGCCATCCTGATGGCCATGACTCTGCTCTCACGCCTTAGAGCCTGTTTCTCAAATGTACTGAATAAAGTCACATTGTCATATTTGATCAGGAAGTCACTGTTGATCACCACATCAGATCGTTAAGCCAAACCTGCTTCTTTCCACAAAATATTGTTAAATTCAGTCTCATAATTTGAATACTAGAGATGATGCACCAGTCATCTTCTGTCATTCCAATCTCACGTTACTGAGACGATTGTCCCAGGATCAACCACATCCGTTCATATTATTTACCATGTTGCCCAAGTTAGGGTGCATTTCTGGTCACCCATCTGGTGATCAGAAATGGAGGAGGAGACAGAGGGCAGTGAGAAACAGAGAAAGAGTTCACATTAACTGGGTGGTGCTCATAGTTTACTGTCTGAGAGGAAGAAGTTGGACACCCTGTTCTAGCAGCAGAGCGACAGCAGCTTCATGACAATAAAGATCCAGCTCATGTTGGACAGTTTGTTGGTTGTCCAGCTTGAGATGATTTGGTCATGTATGTAGGAGAGACGTAGGGAGAAGTGGGGTATATATGGAGCTGCCAGTTGAGAGAAGAAGAAGTTAGGACGTTATGCTGGTTGGAGGAAGAAAGATACAGGAGAAAGATAAAAAAAAAAGGTAATCCACTGTGGTAACCTGCAATGGGTAAATGTCAAAAGAAGAAGGAAAGTATGTTGCTTTTGCTCTAAGCTTATTCAAGGAGGGTCATTGAGGTTATCAGGCTGCACCTGTATAAATCTGACCACAGCTATTTAGACCAGTGTGCTCTCATTACTCTTCTCTCCTAGAGTCGGTTTTGCTGGTTCGTCTCTTTCAATACTTTTACAGATTTCACTCACTCATGCATGCTCGTAAATTCTAATGGCATTCACCATCACGTCTCCTTTATCTGTTTCAATACAATAATTTCAATAAATAATTTCTGCCAGACTTGCCTCTCTTTCACAATTCACACCACTACTGGTTTGGAAGAAACTCGGACAAAAGTTATTCTCTGTTGGAATGTCACTACCAAAAGAAGTATCTATGCTCTGTTATAGCAAAAGTGAAAACATTGTCGGAGTAATATATGTGACCTTAGAACTGGGTTCACTGAAAATAGTAGCATGTGGCATTTCGAGCAGAGCACATGTAAAAGCAGAAGCACGAGTCCTGTGAACCATGCAGAGGTGCACCTCGACCAAAAGTAGCAGTCATTATTCATGATAGGCTGCTGAGTAGAGGAACTGGATATGTCTGCAAGAAATGTCCATTTCCACTGCACTTGCATTCACCCATGACAGCCAAAGTTATTATTCTCACTTAATCTCTATTGTAGTGTTTTATTATGCGGTGTTTCTTATTTCTAAAGCATCTCTTCTACTGCAGCTCCGTCCTGTGGTAAATGTAGGGAAGTGTCAGGTCACCACAGTTGTAATATTCATCTAAAAGCTACATGACCAATAGGATGAAAGAAAAACAATGAACAGAGATGATCCATATTCTTCCCTTATTACATGTATGTTCTTCTTCTTTTTGAAGAGGCTATTTCTGATTATTGATATGATTTTACCTGATGCATTCAAACTTACATGTCAGATCGTCTCCTGTGACCCCCAAGCTGTAAATTGGCTAAATGGTTCCCTCTAGTGTCTGCAAGCGGAATAATTTAGTCAAATGCATCAAATTAATAATAATGATAATAAAAATCTGATTGATGGAACACAATGATAGACGTGAAACAGTTTTGGCTCAAGAGGTCTCTCTCTCTCTCTCTCTCTCTCTCTCTCTCTCTCTCTCTCTCTCTCTCTCTCTCTCACACACACACACACACACACACACACACACACACACACACACACACACACACACACACACACACACACACACACACAAGCAGTAAAAATTCCCTTAACTGTTTTAAAGAATCCAAAACAAAATATTTCATTCATATCTCTTACTTTTCCGCGGGTTGATATGTACACAAATAGGACTCTGAAATGTTGAAACCAACCTGGAATGCAGCCATTAGTCGTGAATTATACCCCTGTCGTCTTTTGTTGTGACAAACTTGCAATTGTTAAGACAGATAGGCACAGCAGCTACATGTAACGCAACCGTAGTTCAAACAGTCAGTTATTACTCTGAAAAATGTGTGTTTTAAACGGTATATAGAGAGAACCCTCTCAACAAATATGAATTCTGCAGGGGATTTTTTAAATGTAACAATGTGCAACAGCGTAACACATGAAACAAGCTTTTGGTGTAACCTTGCAACAACCGGGATGGATAATAGAAGGTTATGAAGTTGTGCAATATGATAAATCCACGACTTTTGGTAGAACTGTGCTACAAAATGAAAAAAGACATTAAAAGTTGTTGAAGTTGTGATTTTGTGACTTTTTACTTTAGTCATACACAAAAAAATGGCCGTGGACCTGCTGTATTTCTGTCTTCCTGTTCGTCTTGTTGATTTGCAAAGCTTCTGTTCTTGAATGTAACGGATGTATTTAGCGCTCAAAATCAGGCCATTAGTTTGCAGATTCGCTTCTTTTAATGTGATGCGCAGTTCCACGCCGTTCAGAATTTGCTACCCTCTTTTAAAGAGTGATGAACTGAAAACCAAAAACATTTGACGTCCTTCAAACTGATGTCAATTTAGCAGACTTGAGAAAATTCATCATTTCTAGACACAGAGATTTGCTCAGTTAATGCCTTTCTACGCGCGCACACACGCAGACACACACACACACACACACACACACACACACACACACACACACACACACACACACACACACACACACACACACACACACACACACACACACACACACACACACACACACACACACACACACACACACAAAGTGTAAAGTAGAGAGACCCAGCCTGGAAACTGTTTGACATGGTCTGAAGCAGATTTTCTTTTTTTTTTTTTTCCCACAATCAGTTTTCAGTTTCACACACAAGAGCAAACGCTAACGACTGTCAAGAGACTGTCTCACCTCAGAATAAGCCCTCTGCATATACGCCCATGGGCTTGGTTGTTACATGAGCCTAATGTACATTTCCATTTCCTGATATCTAAGCTCACTGGAAAGCCTTGTGCACAGAATATGTTGTACGGAAATAGGAACACGTATTAAATAACAAACAAGCAAAAATCCATAAATGCAAGAAATACAACGCTGGAAATATATACGTGCTACTTACAGTATGTGTGCTGTAACATAAAGAAGTAAAACAAGCATGTCCAACATGTGATATCCTGGCTGAGACTGACAGAGGGCACTGGTGGTCCATCACAAATTCTGTCCATGAAGCCATTCAACTGTGCAGAACTTCCACATCTCCTTTCTTTAACTGCTGCAATAACTAACAACTGTATAAAGTACAGCATCCAAACACTAGTGCAAGAACATTAACTTCCTTGGGTGACTGTGAATTACAGAACACTAAGAGCAGGATCTTTGTTTAGCTCTGCGGGACCAGTGGGTCATATTGCAACTGCGGCTCACTTTCACTCCGTGTGCCGTTCTGTCACAGCCTTGGTGCATTCGTTTTCAAAGGATTTTATTTATTTTTTCTTAAATATGAAGCTGTGAGGGAGCAAAGGTGGGGTCCACATTAAAAGCTCCACATCTGAAAAACATTCTCTCTGCCTCGGGAATCACACAGCATGCCTGCAGAGTGCATGTGCCACAATAAGATCAGATCAATAAGAGGAATCAGCACTGATGCAGATTGTAACATGTGCTTTTAAATGCCACATTCGAAAACAGCGTGGGTGAATTGTGGTGTAATTATGTTGAGCAGAGAGTCTGTGTGTGTGTGTGTGTGTGTGTGTGTGTGTGTGTGTGTGTGTGTGTGTGTGTGTGTGTGGGAGGTGGGCAGTAGGTGGTTAGTTAAGATGCATATACAAAATATTTTACACTGGTATTTAAAAATGCAACTGGTGATTCTTCTCACTGATCAAGGCAGACCATTCCAGTTTTCTGAGAATCTCTGACAGGCAGTCCAGTTCGGGTTTTTTTGTTGCGATTGTGACAGTAATTATTCGGGCCTCCTGCACTCCCTGCTGAGCTCTTTGCATTTACGCCTGCATGAAAATCAGTGCGGCATTTTAAAGAGGAAGAGGAATTCTATTTTATTATTTTTGTAAATGCAGTAATGGTGCAGAGTTGGCTTATTATTTTTGACAGTTGATGGTTTGGCTAACGTAATGTCCATCCAGTTTTTCTTCATGGGCCGCCAACATTATTTGAGCAATGCACAGTGGGTTTCTATTTAATAAATAGCAGGCACTGATTCTTATCTCACTTTTTATTAACATCACGTGCAAAATAAATCATGATTGATACTTCTGCAGCATAACCACTACCATTGTAATGGATAAAAATGACGATCGTACAAGGCAGGCCACACAGTGGTGCACTGGTAAGCAATGTTCTCTGACAGTGATAATAATCCTCTTTTCAAGTTCTGGGTTGGAGGCTTTTCTGAGTTTGCATGTTTTCCCTGTGCCGTCTCAAACACAGTTCTGAAACATGCATTTGAGGTCAGTTGGTGACAAACGATGTCACCATTCGAGGAAGTTAGGAATGTCAAACCCGCTTTTGTTCAAGGGCCACATACGGCCCAATTTCATCTTACATTTCAACATAAAAGTTGTTCTTTGTGGTGTAGCACATGTGAGGAAAATGTCAATATTTTCACAAAGATCCCAACCACAAATTACTACAGTCTCAACATAAAGCCAATCTTAATGATACCTTCTGGTGCAAAATACTGTGAAATGTCCAAAAAAAAGAAAGAAAGAAAAAAAAAAAAGAAGCATAATTAATGCATGTTTTTACAAACTCTCCCTGATTGCATTGGCTTTGCCACTAACGCTCGTTTGCATTTCCGCAGCGAGGGGAGCTACAGTATCTTTCGCGGCAGCATCACCGATATCCCAGTTAAGGTCTCTTTTTACCATTCGCTTGTTTGGTTTTGCTGGCCAGAGTGGAGCCTCTCGCGGGCTGGTTTTGGCCCACGGACCTCATGTTTGACAGCCCTGATCTCAATGTCATGGGAAGCACTTCCGAGCCTATCCAGAGTGTGTCCTGTCTTCTTTGTCCATCGTCTGATGGTTCAAGCCGCCGCAACCCTTGGGTAGATAAAGTGGTGAAGAAAGTAAATGGATTTCATGAAGTATTTTTTATCAAATGAATCTTTAAGCCCAGGGCTCTTGAAAGCTAAATCTAGAGAGCGGCCGCTAGGTTGGAATTGGATGGGGTGTTTGTCAGTTTTGCTGTTCCCCATGCCTGCTGCCGTTCCATAAAATCTGTTTGATACCGTCGTGATACTTGTATATCTTATTATCTGTCATTGAGCGTTGCTTCTGAGAGCTCGCTCAAATTTGTCCAAACAAATATCTCCTCAAGTAGAAAGCCTTTTCTTATCCCAGAGAAAAAAAAAAACAGGAAAAAAAACCCCCAAAAAACCAAACGCTGCTTGAAAAATTAGAGCGTGAGCGTGCAGTAGGATCCTAGCAATAAGCTGGTTTTATTCCCACTGGTGACACTGTTGAAACTTGTTTGCACGCCGGCACAATTCCAAACTCAAACAAGTTCGATATGTAGCCAACCGTGCACTTAAAGAATATTTTCAAACTGCACTGCAAGCTTTTAACAGGAGAAACGAAAGTCGTTTTGATAGCGCAGACGAGTGCTTGTGTATATTATGTAAAAGACTGAGGGGAACCGATAGAGCCAGTGTTTCTCAACTTGCGGTCTGGGATGTCCTTCAGGTGCTGCCTGCGATCACAAGGAGGATCCGATGCTTGGCCTGCCCTGGTGTTGACATAATTAAGAAAAACTTAGTGACAGTATGTAGACTCTCGAGCAGATTTGGGGACAAGTCATTGCGCGTTTATGACTTTGCGAAAGCGAGCTTCTCTGTTGACACAAGTCAATGTTGGATTGATCCAGGGGAAAAGTATTAGGAACTACTATCTTGGGACACTGCAGGTAAAATGATTTTGGAGGGTACTATATTTTGACAGAGGTTGGCTGGCTGGAGTCTCGTATTGTTATTTCACAGTTACAGTTTTAAGACCACGAGTATCTTCACACTATAACTTTACCGAAATACTTACTACAGTTTTTCTTAAAAAATAAAGTTCAGTGTGGGTTTTCAGATTATTAAAGTGATCATGTAAACAGTTTCATCCTCTAATGGCAGTCATCTGACTATGAGATAGTACCTCCATATCTGTGCCTGTTCATCTAACTTATTCAGTTCTTTTACATATGTAACAAAGAAAAATTATAGAAAACTTATGACATAGTCCCAAAGTGAGTAGAAGACAAAATACAACAAATATAACGTGCAACAATGCAAAGTCAGTGAAGTGCATCTCCTGGTGAGGAGAGCGTGAGGGTTAAAGAAATGAAAATATTTGACATTGCTCACACTGCATTCAACAGGACAAGGCCGCACAGTTTATAAATAATCTTAACTTTGAAACTTATATTGCAACGTAGGTAACATATTCTGACAGTAGTCCCCATTCTTGAAGAGACTATAAACACTTCCAGATACAACTATTACAATCATCTGATTACTTGCAGTGATCACATTTTTCTCTCCATGTAAACAAGCTGACTATCTTGGCTAAACATGACTCGAAGCTCCAGCAAGTGAAAAGCAACAAACAGATAAGAGCACACATTTTCCTCACCCAGAGCAAGCACCAGAGGGATTTTATCTTAACTTCACAAAGTTCCTAAAATAATTAGGTCATTTGAATCAAACACGCTTCAAATATGTGCATCACATGTTGACATTAACACAAAAACAAAGTTGCATGTGCTCAGTGGTGTCAGCTAAGAACAGCAATGATCAAACCTTTTGGGTCCAAAATCGCAGAAGCACACAGAAAACTTGAGGCCTTTTGCTGTGTCACTGTTTACTACTAATCAACTTGGGATGAGGAAACCTGTCACCCAGATGTCCAAGTGTTGCTTATAAACTCGCAATTCACTCCAAGGTAAAGGAAAAGCAATTGCAAGATGTTCCTAATATAGTATACTGACTGATCTACTAACTTGCTCAAGATAAAAAGGATAATTGAAAGGGTCAGCACCCCTTCATCCCGTATCAGCCAGATACCCTTGGTAAGAAGGATGTTTCTATTAACCACGGACAATCACTGGGTTCCCCACAAGGTTTTAGTCCCAGTGGCAACGCCTGCATGGGTGACTGACTAACAGTTCCTAGTCACTGACAGCCACTCAACCCCACATAACACCGGCACCTTTCAAAACCCCTCCAGGGCTTTTACTGAATCTATTAACTGAAAACAAGGAGTCAATGTACAGTCGTGTGCTCAACAGACCGCTGCAGCACAATAACAACTCACCTACATCCGTTATTTTACAAACACAATGCCCACTGCATACACAGGATGATTGTGATTTATGTTTATGATATGTCTATTTCAGCTGGAAGTCAATAGCAGGTCGGGTTGTTCACTCGCTCTATGAAAGCATTAAATTGTACCTGCTTGCGTCGTGCCATTGGCAGTAACCCCCAAAGTCACTTCAATCAATAAGAGGATAGTATATTAAAGCTCATTTAGTTGCCTTAACACAATGTCTCTGTTCACAGGCAAGCTGGGTGGTTGTTTATGGCACTGTGTGTCATATCCTCTTCTGTTCATACGTTTACATTCAGTTGATTAAAAAGGAACTCATGGAGAGTACAGTACATGATACAGGGGATATCCCAGGCTAACGGGGGCAGCTTTAAACTCATGAACGAACCTCATGATGCAAGAGTTTTTCTTTGTACCTGATAGACATCATGAAAATTGATAAGCTCATGACTTAAATAAAGGTTAAATCCTTTAGTCGGGGATTTTACACCTTCGTGTTTCAATTTGCACCGAACCTGACCGGCTCCCGTTTCCGCAGCAATAAAAAACCGGGTCCTTTGTTGACGTTTACTTCGTGCCCTGTGATTCATTTTTCACTCAGCAATTGCTTTTCATTTTAAAGTTGGATGCAGACAAAGTAAGGTCAATAGACTGTTTAATTTATTCTCACCGTGTCTGTAGACCCTGGGCTGTGAAATTGCAGAGCAGAAATAGAGGCAATACAGACAGAGACTTTGAAAACACTCCGAGAGCACGTGCCTGCAGACCATACCCACTACTCCTCTTGACCCCTTCACTTATGCTGTTTGTTGTTCAGTTTGTGTGCACCCATATCTGTGAGTTTGTGTTTTGTGTGTGTGTGTGTGTGTGTGTGTGTGCCTACACAGCAGGAGCTCTTGCACAAAAATACCCCCCCCGCAACACACACACCCACAAATGCACAGATATCAGTCGAACATCCTTGACCGAGTAAAAAAAAAAAAAAATGCTTTACAGATGAGAAAAAGTGTTTTGAAGGGATGACATATCACCTCACTCTGTACTACATCAGAGTCCAATCACACATGGCCTCGTAGTACTGCCCTCTGGATTTGTTATGGCGTTTTGATGCTCACTGTTTACACTGGATTTATAATCATGACTTCAGTGCCCCACGAGGGCTCAAGCAGATCCTGCTGGATGGCAAACAAACCAAATTACCATGCAAAGACATCTGGCAGACGGTTCATCATGGCCAAGGTCAAGGAGCTCTCCAGTTTTGAAAAACATGAAGATGTGTATTGGCTCACTTGTCACCACCACTTTCAAAACTGGCCTTTGTGGTTGCTGCCGAGGTGTTTGAGTCCAGCCATGTGCATCCCATTGCCTCAAGACAAGCAGTTTATGCAATACTCATTACTTTCTACCGGACTTTATTCATAAATCTTATATCGCAGCCAGACATTTAGATTTCTGTTGTCGTTTATTTTGAATATAGTCAAGTTTAACACAGACCACACAATCTATTACTGCAAAGGAAGGCCTCAACCTGTGATCAAAAGCTGCTTAAGCGTGTAAATGGACAAAGTGAATGTGCTGTAGGAAACAATGGAAAGAAAATCAACATGTCTTGCATGTCAATTGAAGTAATATTTTCACTTTGTTCATTTGGGGATTTGCCAAAATTTGCTTCTACCCTGTTATCAGATTTGGGTCACAGTGTACGCGTGTGTGTGTGCGTGTGTGTGTGTGTGTGTGTGTGTGTGTGTGTGTGTGTGTGTGTGTGTGTGTGTGTGTGGGAAGGGGGGGTGTGGGGGTGTTTGAGAGAAATCTCATTTGGCAAGCACAAGTCAGCTGCAGTAGCTGAGGGGTATGGGATGAGCGATGTCATTACACCAGCATTGTGAATCTGATTGGTCACAGCTCATATTTGGCAAAACAACCTCAGTGTTGAACTGATTTGTAGCAGGACTAAATGAGATCAATGGATCCTTGAACCGAGTACATTACTAAAAGTATGACATTCACGTCTCGTGTAAAAGGTTTCTGGGTTATTATTGATACTGCATATGGAACACACTGAAGATGTGTGTTTCTGTAAATCTGCAACATCTTGAAATAAATACTTGCTGCCAAACCAATTTAGCACAAGGTTTTTAGGTTCAATATGAAAGTGTTACTATAGTTAAGCTCTTTAAGATCGAATAAAATTATCAAAATTCTTTTTTATGGATTTGTATTTAACCTGTTTCCATGATGGGCTTATTTACTGGCTTCAAAATGACTTTTGACAAGTTTGTAAACACATCTGACTGGAATTACGAAGCAATAAACACATATGCCAACATATGTGACGGGTGGTTTTAAATAGTATATGTGAACTAACAACAGAGAAGTTTAAAACTTTTATGTGAAGGCTTTTTCTTCAGTGATTAATTTCTTTTAATCAAGAATGTTAATACACTTATTTTCTTTTTACATTCAACTTTTGTAAATGAAATCTAAAACATTCCCAAAAAACTACCAAAGCTAATAAGTGTTATACTTTTTTTGATTTAGTTGTTTCCTTACTTTAAAGTCACAAGTTTTGTTAGTCATTTGTAAAATGTGTCAAACTGTGCTTAATGTGTCCCCCCCCCCCCCCCCCCCAGAGGTGTCTGGTGTGTTCCCGCAACCACCAGTTCACTCCGGGTAGGCCCCCGGAGGTAATGTAAGTCTGAAAGCTAGCGAAAGGTGATAACCTGTGTGTGTGTGTGTGTGCGTGTATGTGTGTGTGTGCGCTCGCAAATGCATTCACGTGCGTACGTGTGTGTTGAAAGAAATCACACTGACATCCATCCACGTGTTCAATAACCGCAGAAACCATGATGGAAAGTTTGTCGAGTGGGGGTGTTTACAATACATGGACCCCCGTTTCCCATACAGTCTGTGACTAGTTTGTGATATGTGATGACAAATGAAACCTTCTCACATCTACACCCCCCCCCCCCCCCCCTCCATCTCCACTCCTCCACCCCCACCGTCTGCAGGCTTGCCAGCTTTACCTTAAAATCAGATGAATAGAGCACCAGACATGAAAGAGATGTTGTGGTTGGCAGACAGTTGCAGGATGTGTGTGGGGGAGAGATGGTTGAACTAGGTGAACCAAAAATGATTTTACATTGAATAAAAACTATTCCATGTGTGTCAATGTATATCTGTAATACTGCATATCCAATAGGAACTAAGAGTAAATGCAAATTTCCAATATTTTACTCGGCTGATATTTATTTTATGTTCTAATTTGTTCCAAATGATTGTTAAACATGAATACATATTGAATTCCATCATTTTCTCTCAATAGAAATGTGAGAGAGGACACAAAAAACTAGACAGACGTGCATATTGCAAAGTATTGATCCCTGAAAACGTGGTATGCATTTGTAAATAATAACTGAATCTCTCTTTTGCATCCCATTTAATTCTGAATTAGGAACCATTTGCCAGGTGAGCCAATAATAGAAGCACTCTATAAATGTCCTGTCCTGCCACTCCCCTTGATGAAATGGCTGAGGAGAGATCACACTGCCATGAAGTAGTCAAAGGAAGCTTTATTTTTTAAAACGCACTTTTCAATTGACTTTGTCTGAGATCCAGTAAGGGCAGTGCTGTTGGGTGTTTGATGATGTGACGCGTTTGATTGTTTGAAGGGGAATTAAATAAATATGAACATCTCGGGGCAGTGATTTCTTTAGTAAATAAATAGATGGATAGTTGCATAGCATGGGAGGAAAAGAAAAAAAAAGAAAGAAAAAAATCAAAGCAATGTTGATTTGTTTCTGCTCATTTTTTAGATGTTCTGCACTGTGGTTCACCTGGCTTCTGGGTTCTGATGGATTAGCAGGAAAAAAAAAAGAAAAAAAAAGATTTGTACAGCGATAATCTCATTAGAGGTTTTAAAAAAATCCAGGTGCTCTGGTAATCTCTTCATTATATTGAACTAATCTTAATCCTGTGAGATAATTCCTGGACGGCAGTGTGCTAAGCCGATTTCTATCACCAGTCATTATTTTTACAGGGATATTTATGATGCAAGGAATTTAAATAGCTCTGTTTACTGTACAGTCTCAGCAATGAAATTCAGGCTACAGGCATAATACTACCACTGTGGCGAGCGTATATGTTCAGACGGTCTGATCACTTAGCCGTTATGTGTGAAGACGTGTTTGTTTCCTTCCCACCTCTTCTCACCATATGCTGCTAAAACACTGCAGCTCAGACTGCCGCAGCTCACTGTGAAACATAAATTATTATCCACTCCTCCATGTCGAGAGTATGCAAATACCAGCACCCCGTGCTTGTGCTCGTCATTAAAACTAAACCCACCCAATTGGTGATCACTTGCATAATGCCAGACTAGACCGCGATAGACGAGCGATATGATACTAAACAGCAAGATAGTCAGTTAAGTAGGAGCCCACTCACTCAGAAAAATGCCCCACTGTGCACTGTTACTTGTGAGCGGCTATTATCATGTCAGTGATCCGTGAAAGCAAACAGCTGTTTCCTTCCACCCTGCCGTCTACAGAAGAGAGACGAACAGGTTTTGTTGATTGTGAGAGTAGCCACACTCACCTGACAAAGCGACAGACAGAAGACGCTAACAGACCTTGAGAGTCAGGCAAGGAGCACTTGAATGAACAGATTTGGTGTTAAATGCCTTAAAATATGAGTGATTAAGGAGAGATCACTGCAGACAGTCTGTCCTTATGCACACCAAAGTTTTTCCACTATCTGATTGTTGTATTCTTGCTTTTTTGGGGGGGGGGTGAATTTTAACAGCAAATATGAGATCTTCTCCTTTCGACTCCCTCCTTCACTCCATCCATGAATCTTGCACTCCTGTGTGGTAGCTCCTGAGCACACGTCAAAGCCATCTCAACCTGACCTTTCTAGTTTTATATTTAAACGGTTTAGCTACGTCATTATATATCTTCCGTAACTCTGAAATTCAACATATGAATTGTAACAAAATGAAATGTATTTTTCCTTCTTCATCCGTAATGTCATTTCTGTAAATGTTGTCGCCTTATATGGAACAAAACAGGCGGCTGTGTTTTGGATGCGGGATGGCTATTTCTCATGAGGAAGGTTGTATGCTCAGTCGTCCATCTCCCAGTGGAAAAGAACTCAGTGAAATCTATTTCATCCCTACTTCTGCTCATACTTTCCGTGTCTGTGTGGAGCTGCCTGCGAAGCGTTATGCTACCATTAGAATTAATTCAGTGATGGAAAACATGACTTCTTGGTACAACAGGTGACAGCCAGTGATTAAATAATTATGCCAATTAGTGCCTTGTCTCTCAGTGCTTTTTTATGTCTGACTAGCATATAATTTCAAGTGAAATGGCACCAACCCCTTTGTCCTGCACAAGTACAAAGACCATACAAAGAAATAAACACATCACACATAATTAGTTGGCTTTATTTGTCCCGCTCTGCTCCTGAGAAAATGTATTAGAACGTTCCCAAAGAGCTAACTTGGCAAAGTTAATGTTTTCATAAAGAAAACTTAACTGCAGTCAATCAATCGCTATAACCAATAGTTTTATTACATAATTAGGAGGTGTGTGTGTGTGTGTGTGTGTGTGTGTGTGTGTGTGTGTGTGGGGGGGGGGGCTCTCGCATCTGAGTGATGACCAGTTTTGATAACAGTATGTTTTCTGCAGGCGTAAAGAGGAAATGCTTTCAACTAAGATTTCATGCAGATATTGAACAAAAAACACCCACTGACAGTGTTTCGCTCGTCGAAAACAGTCATACTGTAAAGCGTTCACTTGTTGGGAACCCAAAGTGATTCACTCTGAGATGGATCTGTTGAGCTTCTCACAGAATCTAGTTAAGATTACAGAATGATTAGGAGGAGACGGTCTTGAGAGATATGCTGTGCATCTGCATGTGCATGATCACCTCACCTGTTGGACTCACAGAAGTGATCCCTGTCTTGAGTGAGTCTTTTTTTTTTTTTTGTGTCACCCATGATACATTTATGTTAGGCAGCGAGGGATGACATTGCACCCAACTATATTTTGAAAACAAAACGTTGTGGAAAGCAATCTTACCTAAGAATATCCCAGTTGAAGTCCAGGCTCGTTGACCGATTCTTTCTTTTCTCTGTGCACGCATGGGCTTTCTCTAGTCACTCATTCATTTAAAATTCATCGGTGAGTAAGTTGGATATAGCAGTATGAAAGCTGAATGGATCATTCCATTCTTCAGTGATCAAACATGACCGTTAGAATTCTCTCAAGAGTCACACTTAACTGTTCCTTTATTGACTTTGAAGTGTTTTCTATAAACTCTAACTGACCCCAGCTAGAATGGTTTCTTTTTAATGCTGGAGCAAGATTGATGTTTGCAACCAAAAACAATAAGAAAAGTCACATGGAAACAAATGATGGAGGAAGGAGGACGAGAAAGTCAGAATGACCCCCGAAATCAAGTTTTATAGTCACGTCCTTGTCTAATTGTGTGCTGAACATCTCAAGAATCCAAATCTTTCATTTGTGATGGAAGAAAATGAGCTCCAGGGAAAGGTTCTCATTAAGAAGTTGCCACTGTTTGATCACCGCGACATTGATCCATTTTGAAGTCAAAGGAGCATTAGCAATGGAAAATGGCTTTTAAAGCTTTTACCTGTTGTCTCCTTACAAAAGATAAAAAATCGGTTTGCGTAAGTAGGTTTTTTTTATGTTCAGTTTAACACCGTGATGCAATCCTATTCACAAATGGACTTCGTCTTTTCCTCTCATGTTCTGAGTTGAACTGCTACACGTGGTACAATAAGCCTGTTGCTGTGTGAGCAATGCAGCATTTTGGTCTCACATTTGCGTACACCGTGAGTTGCCTTTATCCTGCTTAGACAGATCACTACAGTGTGTCTGGTGTACCTTTCTCTCCGCTGCACTGTCAGCTTTGGTAATTGACTCTTGCAGTCTCCACTGAGCTGTCCACTACACGGCCTCTCAGGCTCCACACCCAATTACAGGCTGCGGCTCCCCGACGGGCGGCGAGAAACGACGAGAGGAAAGCGAGATTAGTCTTTGATGTGAAACTGAAGGTCAGGTGGATACATGCAGGCAAACTTCCATATCCATGTCGACACTCATAAAACTATTAACGCATTAAGTCGGAACAGACGACTGAGCGCCCGCCTCCGGATCGGACCGTTAGAAGCTACCTGAGATACCTTGCTGACTAGTCAATGTAATCAATTAGCTGACTCACCGTGACACAGGTTTGACACAAAAGGCAGCAGCAACAGAGTGCCCTGCACCATTTATCTGGTGTCAGGGACAAGAGATCACTCTTCAGCCGACATCACACAGAGAGGTGTTTTGCTTTGGCCACCGAGCAAAGCTCAAGCAGCCAATGATAGGGCCCGAGCAGTCAGTGGCAGTCTGTCAAAGATAATAACCATCAGACAGTTAGCTGTGTTTGCCAGAGAAAATACCTGAGGTGTTTTCTGTGTATGTGTCTCTCCACTGCCTAATCCTTTCCACCCTTTCTAATGGTGAAATACCAAAACATGTGTCATATAAAGAGATCTTGTGAGTACAAGAATACAAATAATGTAGTTTGGCTGGAAGATCAGGATACAAGAAGAATGTTTTAGAAGGGACTGACTGAACTGCACGTTGTTGTGTTTATATGCACTGTTCATTCATGCACCGCAAAAAAACCATAGAGCAAAAATAACCAAATTACCAATTTCTATTCCATAAAATCTACTGATATTTGATGATTCTGTTTAGCCTGTGAGATGACAGTGTATCATGTGTCTCCTCGAGTAGATTTTGGTAAATTTTCCCTATAAACAAATTGCACACATCAAATCAAAATAAGCAGGTGAAGTCACATAATCAGACACAATTTTCAAAAAGTCTGCCAAATGTATGTGTTCACTGTTTGTCTGTTTTCTTTCTTTTTGCTCTCTCAGTTTCCACCATGCTTTTCAGTGTTACGTTTCCTATCATGTTCCCAATGTGTCCTGCCTGTAATACTTCTAATGTGATTTTCTGTAATGAGTCAGAAACCTTGCATCCTGGACCCAGCGATACAAGGAAGCAGGCAACAGGTGCCATGGTAACATTCACCACAGTGGAAATATGAAAAGGAGCAAAACAGAACTTGAAACTTCCTTGACCACGAGAACTGAAAAATCCGCACAAATCGAAGAATACATTACATTGCGATCATGTAGGTGTTATCTCCAAAAAGTCCTATTTGTACCCGTTTAAACCTTTCACATGACAACTGGTTGTCAAGTCGGCCCCATGAAAATCGAAAATTATAGGCTAAAACATAGATTCAGTCAGCAGTACTGACAAAAGGAGCTTTTACACATAAGGAAATACAGCTTTTTACTTGGAACTAACACAATGCTTCCTTTTTTTTGTGATCTGAAGTTGGATCATTCCCACTACCCTGATACATGAACGCATCATCACACAGTGAGGAAAAGAAAACAAGAGCCAGCGCAAACTATGTCAAGCTTAATCAACACCAAGAAGTAACACAGAGCACCGAACCAAAGACAGAGACGGAGCTGAGAATGGTGCACAGGTGTGATGCCCGGAGGGAAGACAGGGACTGGGCTGCAAATTCCTGGGATTATACAGTTGCTTTACGCAGAAAATAGAAAAGATTCTCAAAACATGAGAAATGACGGCACACGAAGCTCCAAGAACATGGTGGAATAATCAGGAACAGGGGACCCTAGGAACAACATGGGAGAACATAAGATCATAAAAACAAAATAAACAGAAAAAAAACAAAAACAAAGTGACACACTACAATGAGGCATGAAGCTTTTTATATTATGTTAAACCGCAAAGTGGCGAAATCGGTTGACCTATTTTTCCTCGTAATTTGTTCTCCTCTCCAAATTTCCAATGCTATTGGACTTTATTGACATTGGACATAAAGAAAAGTCACCAATACACTCCTTTTTAGTGAAACCCATTTTGCACAAAAACACCTGCTGCGAGTTGCAATCAGGAAACACAGAGAAACACGACGACAGCGCCGCACTGGAGTCCAGCGTAATAAAACAGTCCTGCTGTTCTGTATTATGAAGTGAATGAAAGACTCAGTTAAATTTAAACAAAAAACAAACAAACAAAAAAAAATACACACACACACACATATATATATATATACTCAGTTAAATTTAAACAAAAAACAAACAAACAAAAAAAAACTACACACACACACACATATATATATATATATATATATATATGTGTGTGTGTGTGTAGTTTATATATATATATATATATATATATATATATATATATATATATATATATATATATATATATATATATATATATATATATATATATATATAAATATATATATATATATACATATACATAGATAGACAGATAGATAAAAAGATTAAAAAACATTTTTCTTCCTGTAAAATGAAAAGAAACCAAACAACAAACCACATTAGATTAATAGAGTTAACCTCAAGAATGATCAATCCAGTTTTATCAAGATATAAATCAACTCGTACGTCCTCCCATAATGGCCACACTAAATCCCAGGCAAGTTTAAGGGAACAAAAAAAAAAAAGACCAAAAGATTAAAGAGCCAATTGTTTTAGCTTGTGACATATGTGAGTCCCAGATTGCACTGGATGTGATTACTTCTCAGTGGGCCACCATAACTGCCTCCATCAGCCACCCTCAAAGAGAACAAGAGATAGAAGGAGTGGGAAATGTTTTCAGTTTAGTACTTTTAAAGCTTAATGTTCCATCTCAGATGTGCACAAACCAATTAGCCTGGCTGACCTCGGAGTCGGTGTGTCAGCCTGTCAATCTCAGAAGAGGGTAGAGTTGGGGTGGGAGGGAGGTGCGTGGGGGCGCGAGACTACTCTTATCTCCGTCTGACTTTAACGAGGCCAGATGAGGGGATGAAGAGGTTGGGAGGAATGGGAAGATGTTACTGACGGCAGAGTAGACGGGTCATATAGGAAAACTGCTTGTGGCCCCAACCCCGAAAAGAAAGAAGAAAAAAAAAAAGGTCCACTATGAACATCTGTAACAGCCTGTAGGGCGGAATATCACTATTATCCAACCTCAATCGTACAATTTTTGTTTCCACCACTAACTGCCTTCACATTTCACATCACTTTACAGATATTTCATTTTGAAGGAAAAGCTATGGAAGGCTTACAATGATAAGCTTTGTAAGTACTCTTTGTAATTCAGAATTTTAACGACTCAAATCTCTCGCTCTCTCCCAGACTTTGTGCTATTTCTGCGAGTCTATAATCCACAAGTGTGCGGCTTTATTTCGGGTACAGCAGATCTTTGCAATGGGAATCACTTGACTGACTGATTTGTCGAAAAGGGGACTAATTCAAAAGAGCAATGCCTTCTAACTCTGTGTACGTCAATGTCAATGCTCTCTCTTTGTTTTTGTTCCTGAATGTTTTCTTGGCGATGTGATTATGCACAATGCGGTCAATTTAGGCACAGTCTCTTAGTTTAAAGGCAAACTGCTTTAGTTTTCATCGAAAACAGACCATCTTTTAATGAGTTGATGTAATCTAAGCTTGTAGCACACGTTTGGTAAAGGTTGATTTGCAGCGGATTACTTATAATGTCGCTTTGAGTTTTACAATTGATAATGTTTTATAAAAAAAAATTAAAAAGCACTTTCACAATCAGGAGACTATTGACTTGTGCAAACGTGGTCTTTGCTAAAAAAAAATGACTGTGAAGACAAATACTGCTGGACACAAACATAGGAGTCGAACGTAAAGAGAAGAGCTTTACGGCTAATTTCAAATCAGCATGATAAAAATTGGTCTTTGCTTCTGTTTCCTAAACGACTTCGTTATAGAAGAAACAGCTCATATCAATTACTAATAGATCTGAGGTTGGATCGTTGTATTGATATGCTGACAAAAGCCTCAGAGGGAAATTGCACAATTGCAGTATTTCGGCGTGAGTCGAGGTATGACAGTGATGGATTAGAAAGGCACATGGAGGCTGCAGGCCAGAGGCTTTTTACTTTGATGCAAATCTACAAAAGGCAACCACTGTGTATTTATGGAAATATTCCCAAAGTATTAATTATGGCTATACAATATCAAAGGCGTCAGCCTCACCAAGTCACTCGCCTCCTTTGAAAAAAATTTAATACATAAATAAATAAATTGGATTGTATTTCTGGAATTGCTTGTTCAGTTAGGCATTAGCACACAATGACCCAACTGGTTGATTGCTAAACATGAACAAAAACAAGTTACTCCCCCCCCGCCTCAAAATCTTTCTACTCTTTTTGTTTTGTACCAATTTCTAAAATCAAAAAAAAATGCACAAAATAGCAAAAAATAGTGTGAAATAGCACTTTGGAGCTATTTCCCACATGCAGTCTACGCATGTTGCGACAAAGATTTACTTCCCAAAAGATGAATTTTTAAATGGATATCAATTAGACGGCCCAATGATCTTTCTGCGAATTAAATCAGCTCATGGCTCTTCTGCCTCTCCTTTGTTCAACATGCAGTCTGTCCTTAAGTGTCCTATATAGGCCCTTTACACATTGGTCATGACTCTTGTCATCGCCAGAGGCGAGATAGATCGCTGTAAAGATCAGGTTGTGGCAGAGTCATCTTCTCTGTTATGGCTGTTGGCACATGATGTATCACCGTGGCCGTGCTCTTCCTGGATCTGGTGCTGCTTGTGCGCCTTCGTGGCTAAACTCTTGAACTCAAACACAACCAGCATCAGAACACCGTCATTAATACACAGGGTTTTTTTTTTTTTTCTTTCCCTTTTTTGTCCTGTACGTCAGCATTAATACACTGTTGACGTTACAAGGGCACAAAGCAGCAGAAAGATCGGAAGCTAAAAAAATGTATTCTCCCAAGATGCGAAAATACACATGATTCACTACATTGTATCTTTCAGTCAACTCAAAAATAATAATAATATTGAGTACACTTGGTTTAGAAAACAAAACAAAAAAAAACAACCTTACTCTTGTGACCAGTTAGGCTGTTACATTAAATCATATAAACGAGAAATACATTTTCAATTATCAGATAACTCTTTTTATTGTGCCATCATTCAGATAAAGTGGCTCTTAAGGACACATTATGAAACGTAATTAGAATTCTTTCAACATGAAAAGAAAACTGACATCTAGCTGATTATAGAGGGAGAATGTACTATATCTATATGTATGAAGCGTAGCTGATGTTGGGACAGGAGCATACTTTAAATATGTCAGTAGGGGGCAAAATTGGCTCAGTATCTTGGAGTCAGTGACCTCACACCAGCCTTGAGAAATATTCGGTTATGTGGAGAGAGTACGGAGAATGTCAAAGAGAAAAGGAGAAAAAGATTCCTATGTGGAGGACTAATGTCATGTGAGTGACATTTAACCTTGCTCTCATTCCTCATTCGCATCAGAGTATTTCACTCACAGGGCTGACGGTCACCTTTTACCGGACTGAAATCGTTGCAGTGGAGGATGAAAAGGTTGCTGAGCTGTCGAACAGTGTATGGCTATAAGTAATTTATACCAACAGCAGTTTTTTTTATTCCAGAGGGAGAATAACTGTTAACAAGCAGCCCCACAAGTACTGTACTCTACTGGGATTACTTACATTTGGGATTCGTGAGACGGTCAATCAATGAATCAATCAGTCTTGAAACACACTAAACCTTGGAATCATGCATCTACAATGTGAATGTTAAAAAAAATTAATAATTTGAATTAAAAAAAAAATTGGAGTGTAAAACCATAAATGTATAAATTGTTCAAGTGTAATAGTTAAAATTCCAAAACACAAACAATATAAAAAAAAAAACATAAATAAAACTAAAACTTTAATATATAAGAAGCACAAAATCGACACTCTCATGGAATGCAAACAAGTGAAAAATGCAAAAGGAGAATGTGCAACTAACACACCTTCTCTAATTCCTCTTATTGTCAGTGTATCCCAACAGCAAAGAACATCATAATTAAAAGTGCCACTGGGCAACTCTGCATTACTTGGATTGGAAAATACATCTTTTTGATTTGTTTTGTCCAGTCTGCAGGTGAAGTCGCTTTATTCACTATAAGAGTGGGCAGAGGTCATGAAGCTGTGTGCTGCAATATAATACGGATGACAAGGTCTATGGTCACTGAGCACTTTTACTGTTTTTGTCAGCGCTGCCGCGTTTGTCTCAGCGACAAGGACAATAGCCTGCGACAGTCATTTGAGCTTTCATTATAAACGGTCACACATACAATTTAACAAAGATATTAAACATGCGTAAGAATTGTGAGTCGCATGGGTCATCAAGTCCGCAGGCTGGTTGTACACAACGACGTTGCAGGACAATCTAAAAGTCAGTGAAACATGATAAGCAAATCATAGCCCAGTTGATTAGTTTTTGTTCATTTCAACTCGGCGGTACATCCCATAAAACTGAAAGGGTTTTGATTTAGCACGATCACTATGCACTATTGTTTTATTATTATAAGTACAAATCCACTCTTTACGAAATTCTCATCACTGAAAAAAATCTCAAAAGTCTGTTGTAGTCCATCATGGTAGTGTCAAATTTACCAAAGTTTTGATTGACAACAAATAGATGTAAGAGATCCACTTTGCTATTTATACAACACTGTTTATAAGGTTTTGTTTTTTTGTGACTATCGAATACTCAAATGATTTTTATTTTCCACAAATTTCCCATTTTCCAGTATTGATTTAAGGATTCATGGTTGCCTCCACTTGTCTGATATTCAGAAAACAATGGATAGTGGAGTGTAAACCAAGGTTTTTGCAAGGAATTGCAGAAAGTACACAACCACCATTGCCTTATATCGCTCATTTGCCAATTATTAACTCTTCTTTTTCATTTCTGAAACAAAATAAGAAGTAATTCGGTGAGAGATCGTGTTTAGGAATATCAAATCGAGGGGGAAAAGGCACATGTTCAACCCAAGGTTTAAGAGGTGAGAGGATAAGAACTTTCTACTTTTAAGATAAAGTGGCACAAAGTTTCGAAAAAACTGTATTGTCAAATCTCTGTCAAAACTGTGCAGTATTCACGGTTTTCAGCGAGGCAAGAAAGTTTTACTTAAAGCAAAACAGAACAAAACATAAAAACTTCAAAAGCAAAAGTTAAGCGAGCCAGGTTAAGATCAGTTGAAAACCTGAATCTTTTCTTTTCAAAGACAATACCTTCTGAAAACCAAGAATCTGGAAGGACTATAAAGGAGTTAATGAAGCTGAAATTCTGCCCCTGGCTGTTTCTTGCCTTTCCATGGACAGCCTCCAAATTAAATGGAGACTAACTCACTACATTATGAAGACAATGATCCACTGCAGTTGGAGCTCAACCAAGAAAGGAAGAAAAAAAAGACGAAGATTAGAACGCGGTGGTATTGAAACCCAACAGAAAATCCACTTACAGGTGAAAATCAACTTATTCAAGGGGTGTTATGGATGTATCGTGAGTTAAAGGTAATTACATCGTGACTAAGATAAAGCCACTTGGTGACTGTATTACCAACTTTACATGTCGACCTTGTTGCGGTAAAAAAAAAAAAGATCTGAAAGTGGATGGAGAGACTTTTTCCATGAGCAACATTTCTCAAAATGAATGAGCCTCCAGTACAGGTTTACCTCAAGAAGACTTTCAACGCCCACCAATGAAAGGTTATTAATTCTTAAAGCAACCACATACATTTTTAATCCAGCTCAATCGTTACTAAACTTGATGCAACTGAGGGCTTTTGAGTGAACACACTTCCAATGGCCTTAATACAATGTAATAAAAAAATAGTTTTTATTTTTATGAACCCTTTCACATGACATACTGGGGTATTCAGTGTGAACCAGCATTGCTTTAAATGTTAACAGTACAAGTGTATATAATATTTGTGAGGCCAGAAATATAGTAGAATCTGCATCTGTAGCTCAACAAAAGGTTTGATTTCTTATCACACACATTAATATTCATCGTGAATTGCATCAACAACCCCCCCCCCAAAAAAAAAGAAGGCTCAGATTGTCACCACATTGGAATAGATTAGGGATCAGTTTTCACTGGGATACTCTCGATGCAGACAGTTGTTATTCTTTTCTGTCCAGCCGTTAACCTATTTAATCTTCTCGGAATGTGAACTGAGGACAAAAGATAATGACATTGAAACCGTCAGCATTGCTAAGACAGGGTTGCAAATTGAAAATGTGGCCCACAACCAAAGTATTAAATGGCCTTGTCATAGAAGGAAAGCTCACCTATGGGAGTTTTTTTTCTAAATTCCAGGGAACTTAATTTGGTGCCTATTGAGGTTAGGAAAAGTTGTGACTATGAGAGTATCGCTCGCTGGAAATTTAATCTGCAGGAAGTCATACTAAATTCAGTGTATTTGCTCTTTTTTCATTTGAAAATAAACTGTAATAATAGTCCTTTATGTATCACTATCACACACAAATATATTTTTTGTTCTATCAAAATTATAGTTTTGCATATACGAGACATTGATCTATTCACTTCCGACAGAAGAAGGTGATTTGATGAGAGACATTTAGTTCTAAATAACAGTGGATAGCAACGTTCACATTTCCCAGTCACTAGTTGAACATTAAAAAGTTTTGTGTAGAAAATGTTCCTGATTCAAAGACCCTACAGAAGGAAGAAATGTTCAGAGAATATCAATTTTAAGAGAAAGAAATATCTGAGTTTTTATGTTTATTTCTTATTAATGCAAATGTATAAACCTATGCCGCACTTGCTGTAATTATCTTTGATTGAATCAAAGCTGTGCTGATATTCCCTTCAAGAACACTCCCGCTTGTGTGATATTGCTTAAATGATGATCTTTCCATGTGTATTCAATCTTTTTGATGGAGCTCTGACTGTTTTTTTCCCCAATCTGTTTTATATTCGAAAAACTGAGAAACCAAAGCCGACTCAATTAAAGCAGCCAAAAAAAAAAAATAAAAAAAAAAATCAGTAAAAAAGAACAGAGTAGAGTGGAGTGAAGCTCTAATAATACCTCAGACATTCCTCAAATATTCATGTACTGACTGTCAGCACCAAATTCTTTCAAAAGACTGATGCACATAAAAGTGGTTGCCTCACCTCTTGAATCAATCCGCAGTTCCTATTAGCATGTCCTGCCCTCTTGTGGCCCAAGATCCACAAAGTCAAACGCTTACAGGCCAAATAAAGTGGACTTTTTGAACTATTCAGACATGTCAGAGATCTCTGTCAGAGATTACAACACAAAGCTTTCAACAGTTCAAACTCTCAGGTACTACTCAAAGAACCGAGTGCTTACTGAGATTACGCAGGTCTTTTCCTTTTACCCACCTACATGAATATACACCTTGAGAAAGTAACTTAAGGCACAAATGGAGACGGGAAAACTGATGCTGTATCCTGCTGCTATAAAGGTCTACAACGTTTTTTTTTTTTTAAATATAATTAACCAAGCTTCTGCTGATAATCTGCTATTCAAACAATCCAAATAATTCACTGTAAAGAGAGCCAGGGGTTTTTTCAGTTCAGTCTCCCTCCTTTCCAGGGTGTGCCAAGCATACCTGCTCATAAATCTGGTTGAAACACACAGTGATCACTATAGTTTTCATAGAAATTAAACTCACTAATTTCATGTGAGAATTAAAAGTGAAATGACAAAAGCTTTTTATTTTCCGCTGTGTGTACAAATACGCACTTATACATTATGTATAGTGACCTTGGGGTGTCTTGAAAGTTGCTTATGAACAAAATAAATGGTCATTCTTATTAAAACAAATTGAGCATTTGCAATTTTGGACCAACTGACCCTAACACAGCTTGGGGTTTACATCATGTCTCATACTTGCTGGGATTCTGTTCATTGCACTGGGTGTATAAGATGAAGATTTTTATGTTTAATACATTTTTTAATAAATGTACAAATGACCTAAGATCTTAAGAAATACGAGTGGAATCTGAAATGTGACCCAACCATAGTCTTCCTCTCCAGCCTTTGTCTTCTCAGAAAACTCGGTGCATTCCTCATCATCATACTATGACTTTGATGCTAATTCTAGTATTGTAAAATGAGCTCTAATTTCACAGAAACACTGCACATAAGAACAGCAGATATTTCTTTTTATTGAAAAATGACAGTGAATGTATACTTATATTTTCAATTTTTACACTTTTCAAGGTTATTCCATGGACTCTATCTCATTGGAGGCTGGTCTTGGTCCGTATTCACATGTGTAATTCTGATGTCTGCTATAATACTGTGAACATCCCATCATTTTAATGTCGCCCAACTCCATTGGTCAGCCAATGACATTTAATATGTTTGCTGGGTACGCTCATTAACACTGTTTGTTGGAGAGAAGACAAGATTGAGGATCTGAGAGGGACAGTGAAAGGTCACGCATATGTTTTCCAGTTTAAATATTCTGTGGTTGACTGGTGTACTGTGTGTATTCAGTGTGATCACATGGATCACAACTTGTACAATAGCCTTCACCACAATTTGCCTACAAGGCAGAAAGCAAATATCATACTTTTGCATACATATATGCATCTGTGCTGCGCTTATATTTCCAAATACATTAATGGCACATGTATGCATGCATTTGTTTATTTGAGGTTACAAAAAAGGTTCATAACATTTTTATTTCTCTTTCTTCAAATAGACAGGATCTTCCCAGGTGGATTAACGTAAGCTTTTAAACACCAGAACCTTGTATGGGGTAGATAAAACTCCCCAATCAAGAGGATACTTCATGATTGGATACTGTAGTTAATTTGATGAGCTACCTAGGCCTGGAATCAGAAAGAACTATGTAGATACGTGCACATTTTCTTTTCCTAATTAGCTTTAATAATTAGTTTGGTTCCTACAAGTTGTTAAGAGTCATGTGTTTCCCGATTTACTATCCCATTAAAATGAATGAAACACCAGTTCATCATGTCAGGAGTAAAACATAATGTGTTGAATTAATGCAATGGGCTCATTATTTTATGCCGGAAATGCACATTAATTTGAATTTTTAAGTCATGAATAACCATTTGTTAGGAAGTGTGATTGTACTGTACATGAGGGCACATTTTGGTACATTTGGGTGACTCAACTCCCGCTTGGATCATTTGCATGAAGCTGTGGGCAAAGATGAAGTAAATGATCTCGGATGGTAGTAAAAACAATGCCTCTTTGAGCACAGCTTTTCACAGTGGTTAACACTGACACCACAGTGAGAGAGTCCCTGGTTGGAATCAAGTCGGGGGCTTTTTCCAAATGGAGTTTTTATTTGTGCATTTTCTCTGAGTACTCTGGTTTCCTCCCACGAAGACGTGCTTTTGAGGGGTAACGAGTCCTTCGAAACTGCCAGCAGGTATCAATGTGAGTCTGTGCGACTCCTATTTCATCTCTGTTTGTGAGGTATAGAAGATGGATGGAGGTGTAGTCTTACATTTTCATAAAAAGTCTGATGACTTCAAATTTTGAAGTCTATGTACGTCCTGAGATAGACTCGATACACTGTTTTAAGGCGTTTGCAGGAGGAAGAAGCTTCACCAGAGGATTTTGTGACATGAATTTTTTTGATTCTTTATCCTCCCTAACACCTTGAAGAGTTTTTTTTTTTTTTTATGAGGCAGCTGAGTAATCTTTTAAGGCCATGCACTTCTGTTTTCAATACATGTAGGTGAGAAAAAAGGGACTTCACCACCCTCACCAGCTCTGCTCTCTGCCAATTTTCGCTCGGAAGGCACAAAAGAATTAAGAATCCATATGTTGCAGAGGAAGACTCTGAGACATGGATTTTTCTCCCACTACTGTGCATGTGTAGACAATGTAGAGAAGGCTTAGTGCAGCATGTCACGGTGAGATCTTATTTCAGTGGCAGACAGCTTTATCTATTTACGATTTATTTTTTCATTGTCACCACTTCGACATAATCTATGGATGTGATTGGTCCAATCATTTTGTAATATTTGAATTCAACATGATACAACAGATGTTCCTTTCACTAATCTTAATATCAAGACAATAGAAAAAGACTGTGGAGAAAAAAAACCTTCATACCTCCATCATGTGCAAGAATTGCCTCACAAAGTCGTACAAAAATGATCGGATCCTAAGTAAGTTTATCACATTATGGTCAGACAAGCTGAAAGAAAACTGCTTCAAATCTTCTCTGATGACTTCATAAACACACAACTGGCAACAAATCATAAGAACAAGGAGGTGTAATCTGTATTTAGTATGTGCCTCATAGAAAGGAGTTCCGATTGTTCTGTATAACAGTGCTGCAAACAAGCCCCTTGAATTTGTGCTGAATAAATCTAACAATGTTAATCCTGCTATGCACCTCTGTTCCCAGCGTACCAAAATCAACTGCTTCGAAAAGCTTTATACTCCGAATAAAACCCTATATAGCAGCTTGTCATACACAAATGGTTTGTCTCAAATTCCTTTTCACCTGGACTTACTGTTTATCTTATTTGCCAAAACACCTGATTTTGATTAACTTTGATATATTTTTTTTAAACTTAACTGTGTTCCCTGATATTGCATTATATAATCTATGCTACATGGAATAATGTCAACCAGCAGGTCAATCCTTCCAGTGAGCTTGTAATAAAACTTCCAGACAGCTAAATTATTTTCTCTGTCTGTGTGACATTTTCCTTTGAAAAAGTCACTGCTGAATAATTGTAAAAGTCAAAGCTTTGAAAACCAATATTAGCATTAGACAAGCTTGTGACTGGTTTAGATTTATTTGGAAAGAAATGGTTAAGTCATCCCTATTATGCTGGGGGGGGGGGGGGGGTTATACAGTAAATCCATGCCCGTGTCAAACAACAGATGCACTTGCAGCATTCCAAATCTCTTAGTCTGCTGCTTTTTTCCCCCCCGACGCTTTACATGTTATCAACAGTCAGCCATTCAGTTGAGAACATTAACTAAAAAAAACCCCCAAAAAACAAAAGATACCACCACAGGCTTTCTAATGCCACTGTGGGGATGCTGCCACAAGGAACAAGGCAAACATACATTTTGTGATCGTTCATGTTTGCATAATAGATTTGCAAAGTAATAGAAAAAACAAGCACAATAGCAGCATCATTTGATCAGCGACAGTGACATTTTAAAAAATGTTCACAAAGAGACCAACCGTACAGCCACACTCACACTCCGAGGCTCGTGAAATGATTTATCGTAAAAGGAGAAAGGAGTGTTGTGCACTAGGTGTTTTCTGTTTAAGTAATGCAGCGATAACTGCATTCTGTTTTGTAACCATCTTGTGAATGACACAGCAAGCCGCACCGCCGTGACGTTTTGGTGCTGGGCAGATAGCAAACAGAGCATTTATTGGAGTCTTTTCTGGGAAAACAGCTGTCTGCCAGCACTGAAGTGATCCAAAACTGATCCAACAAAACGATGACGTGCACACAGTGGGAGAGATGTTTGAGTTAGTAAAAGGCTTTGCATCCTCCCAGAGCCTTCCATGAAGCTGTGGCTCGTGCTGGTGCTCTTTCTCTCCTCAGCGGATTCTTCAAATAGTTGACTCCTGACAGCTACCCGGATGGGGGCAGACAATGGTCATCTTTGACAAACAAAAAAACAAACAAACAAAAAAAAAAAAAAGGCCTTTTGCTTTCAAGATGACAAAAGAAAAGTCTTTCAGTTGAACATTTTAAACCACAATCGATGACAGAAATGCTTTCTCTTCAATATTTCACTTCAATCAAATATTCCAAAAGGGCTAATTCACAGACGTCTCATTCTTTGTGATGTATCAAACAATTGAAAAGAACTAGATTATTGCTAAACTAAGCTCATCAAAAGTATTATCATAACACAATATTGGATTGTGATAACTAGAACACGGGAAGTGAATGCGTCCAAGTTATCGAAGGCTTCTTAAAGTGTGGCAGGAAGAATGCATCTCGCAAGCAGTTTTTGTGTCACAGCCATTAAAGTAATGTTTTGTCGAATGCCAGACTTCCTAATGTTTTTCACAATAATACTGTCGCCAACTGTTGTGATTCCTTGTCAATCAAAAGCATGACTGTTCTTGCGCCTGAGCAGGGGTGTCAAGCATAAGGCCTGTGGGCCGAAGAGGCTGGAGGCCAGCAAGAGGCTGCAATCTGGCCCACGAACCCACCGAGCACTTTGGAAAAATTACAAGGAAAGAATCACAATCGCAATCAGAAGTACTTTATTCATCCCTGCGGGAAATTCCTTAAAGTATTACATTTTAAATACAGCTTTGTCAAGAGAAGCAGACGCAACACGACACGACACGACACAGAGACCCAAGCTGAGATGCACAGGATCTAAGTGGCTTCGAAGATGGATGAATGGATGGATGGATTGAAAATTGGCCTTATGTTGAGAATGTAGAAACAATTGGACATACTGAAACCTGTTTGGTTTACACTAAGGTTTTATGGCAACATTAACACAGAGCAAAGGTCCAACAATTGGAGTGTTTTTTTACTTAAACATGACAAGTATCAGCATAACCTTGTCATCAGTTGCTCCCTAAAAAGAAAACACTTTTAAAAGGTCTAATCTTGATGTGTGTGATCAACATGACTCCTGGGTGTGGAAACAATAAGTATCATTCAACTGCGTCCTCTCCCTGCAGCTCGTAAAATAGCTCCAAAATGTATTAAATGCGTTTATTGAACTGTTGGTAAATTCACAGAGCATGTCCTGGAAAGGAACATTTCTTCAGACTAAATAGAAAGACAATCTGAAAAGAACCCAGAGAAATAAATACAAGCCGCCCTCTCAGGTTAAGGTATAACAGCATACAGTTCAACCTTGTATTTCTTTCTTCAAAATTGTAATCTCTGTGGGAATAAAAAAAAAAAAAAAAAAAAAATCAGAAATGTTGTAGTTTAGACAACCAAAACATAAAGACGAGTTAAAGACTTCAAATGATTATTTTTCAATTAATGCCTTCAGTTATTTTATTTTATTTTTTGTGTTCCTCGTGCATATAATGCAAAGATGTGTGATGACCTGACATTTCTGAATCATACATTTTTCTCCTTCATGAAATGTAGAGAGTTCTGAACATCTCCTATCTTTATATCACAAGGAGCCATTAAAGATTTATGAAATATTTGATGGCAGCAATCCTTGTCTCGGAAGTAAAATGCACCCCTTTGTTCTCAAAACTGTGCTGACAGGGGAAGTCTCTATTGATCGAGCATTCAAAATACCACAAATAATAGTGCGCGTTGTATTTGATAGATCTCACTCTATGTCACCCCCTGAGAGAAGGAAACGCTACCCAGTATGAAGCAAAGCAGCACATTACAGGGAAAAGACGGCTGAAAAAGAGAAGAGCAACTTTATTTTTGAACCACAGTGATGACCTCCACACACCAACACATTTGTTTCTGCTTTGTTTCTCGGCAATCCCATCAGGGTCTATTGCCTTTTCTACAAGCGCCCCAGGCAACAATTAGCCAGCAAAACAATTAATCAAACAAATTTCAACATCGCAGCAGCTCAAATCACCAGCCAACAAAACCCGCAGTCAGTTATCGAGCCAGAAAAGCAATTCATCATGGGGCAAGCTAACCCAATAAAAGTTCAGCTGTGTTATCCGGTCGCCTTGTCGCGAGCGGCGTTGGCATTAATCTAATTCATGCAACAAGCAAACATGCCACATACAGATGTCGCCAGAAAACATTACAATCCATGCACCTGGGTTGGCCTCACAAAAATGGCAATTAACAATGTCAGGATCAAACCAATGAGTCTTATCAAGCCGGCAAGAGGCTACAAATGAAAGGTAGGTCGTGCTTCCTTAAAAAGTCACAAGCTACTGAAAATAAAAATCTACGAGTTACTTGTGAAGCTCGCCATAGTTTTATTTAAGCGTCGCCCTTTGTTTCGGATGCCCAAACAATGTGCACATATTTGTATTGTTGTAGAGTTGCTGTGAAATGGCCGAGCTGTCAAAACTGTGAGGGGTCTCACTCATTCTTTGGTCAACTTTGGTTGTGCTTTGAAAATGTTCCGACTCTGTCTCCATGGAATCGGGGGGAAAACACAATTTTTCTAAAACGCTGCTACTGTGCATGTACACCACGGCTATAGTAAATAGTTCTTCTCCACATACATGAGTAGATGGACAATAACAACAATGCTTTCCTCCAGAGTGTCATGACTAAAAGTTCACACTCTCCCGGGCACTTGGCAGTTTTAAAGCCGAGAGTCACCTGTTATAGCAATCCAACTTGTCCGTGTACTTTCCATTGTTTATGTTTACAGCGTAGTGTTCTCTGCACGCATGTGTGTGTGGTTATTATCACAAAAACAACCAATAAAATCAACTTGTGGCCTGGCATGCTAACAGCGTTTTGTGCCATTTCTGTGTACATTTTCTGGGATAAATCTTTTCTGGAACAAAACATGCATAAACAAAGCATTATCATTTGAAACGTTGCTGCGTAAACACGGCCTCAGACAACAGGTTTGGCTCATTAAAAAAGAAAAACAATGAAATCAACTCAATTTTAAAAAAGAAAACAAAAAAACAGATGTGACATGGAAGCAATAGAAACATGATCATATTTGTGCTTTAGAATAAATGTCTCACTCCAAAGTCTTAAGTATTTTTATGCTTTAGCAAATTCTAGAAATAGGATCACTGTCTTTGAAATGGCCAAATTCTTCACTCCGATGCTTTCTACCCTTAATAGTCAGCCCGATTCTCCCCACTAGTTTCATCCCAACTGATTGAGCCAAATTTCATTGAGTTTCTCCTGCTGCTTCCTTTATGAGGACAAAGAAGGGTACAGGACAGTGACAGCATGTGCGAACGGGCCTTGTAGAAATCTCCTGGTGAGGAGAGATAAAAGGAGAAAGTAGAGTGTGGGACGCTCTTTGGGTTAATTACATTTGACATCCATCCTTTCGTTGTGCGCTTCTCCTCTGAGGTTGTACTCTGTAAGGCAGGACAAAGTGTAGGATGGGTTACAGATGAACAGAGGGAATCTTGAAGCTGGGTGTCAAAGAAGGAGTATTGCGAGGATACATAGGTTTTACTTTGATCAAAGTGAATGTTCAGCTGACGTTGCCCTCTTTTTGGTCTCCGAGGATCCTGTTGAGAGGGGGGGGGGGTTAATATTTGAAGTCTCATATTAAAACTGGGTGGGGAAAAGATGGTGTATGTAATCTTAGGAAGAATCTGTAATGTCTATGAGTTGAATTATGCTTCGATGTTGGCATGAACATTAACTGTCATGTTGTACAACAGTTGGGGGGGGGGGGGGGGGGGGGGGGTAGAGTTCATGTCATCATGGAGAAGCAGTTCATGGAGAAGTCATACAGTCAGAATCTACGTTTTTGTGTGTCTTACATGGTAAATTGACTTTACTTGTGTAACACTGGACATTTTGACACATGGACATCCAGTAAGAGGGATTGAACCACCAACAATGAGATTTGAGGACAAACTGTTCCACAAACTGAGCCGCAGTCACCTTGCATGTTTCCCAAGCGTCCGTGTGGGGTGCTCTGGTACACTGGTTTCCTTTTGTACAGTCTGAAGTCAAATAGTCACACATAATTGTGTGATTGGATGTGCATGTCTGTCTCTTTTTGTTAGCCCTGTGACGGACCATATCCCAGTCAGGGTTGTAGCCCACACTCTCACCCGATGGCTTCAGCAACAGGCTCCAGTGACATCAACTATGATAAAGTGGTTAAGAAAGATGATTGGGCGGATGGATGGTGAAAGGTTGATGAGAAACATCCACCTCATTGGCAGACACACCGACTTGACGATCTTACATTCAACCTCTAACCCTAACCACTGAAGTGGTTGTGTCACCTTTCCGGAGTCACATCAACTGGGTTGCAAATGATAGGGTCTTTCTTTGCTCTCATTAATGGTTTTACAAAAATACTGGATCAGAGTTCAAAATAGATATGACGTTGAGGTTCATGTCATCCTGACCAATTTTCACTGAGCGGGGACATTTTCTGCAAACTGTAATGGATTTTTATTTGTACGAGTGCATTTTTGTTGCATTCTCATCTCACATTCAAGACGCGTGTAGCAAATTAAAGGCCTCCCATCCTCGAGATCGTGTGTTGCGTGTTGCAGAAGGACCATTTAGAGCTGCTGCAGCTCAGGCAAAATGAGAGTGCATTAAGAACTTGGGAACTGAGAGCAAAAGAGAGATACAGGAAATGACAAACAGAACACATCACAGTAAAAGAAATGCCCCTTAACAGTCTGTACCATTCCCCGATTTTGAATCAATACAAAAACCCAGCTTTTTTCCCTCCAACCCCAAAATACAATTTAATGGCTCCGTGGAAATTCCCCCTCGGCCAAGAATAGTAAAGGCCCATCTCTCCGGGTGATGCTTTGCCATCTTTCAATATTCTGTCACCTATATCCGGCAGAAGCATTTACAGTCGCGGTCGTTTATGTGAATCCATTTGCATTAAAATGATATTGGCACCCAAAGTCGGACAGCTGGACACTGCTGTCACTGCTGTTATCCCTGCTATACCCTGCTTTACCCTGCTTGGGAGCAATAATATGTTCAGTTTTCTTAGAATAATTTTCCAACAGAATTAGTGTAACTCCCTCAAGTCAGACACATGCCGGCACAGACTGTAAATGAGACTGGACGAGGCTCTGTTCTTCCCAAGGCTGCAAGGCAGAAATGCAAATGCTTAATGTTGTTGTTTTTATATAAAGATTAGAACATACATATGGTCTGAGTCCATCAAGGAGTTCGCCATGCACCATCTCAACTTTTCCCTTTGAGAGACGTTATTAGCCTCATGGTCTCCTTTCCTCACTCATTCATTTACACACCCACCGAATCATGTAAAGTTTCACTCGCTGTCTCCCTCACTCAGTCCAACCCACACTCCATTAATTGTACTGTCTCATTTAATCAGAGCGACACATTTACTGATTCATGGCCCTTATCATGTACTTATTCATCCACACTCTTTCACTCCTACCTTTATACTGCTGTTTCCTCGTGCTCTAAATCATTTGCTATCTCAGTACTTCCCAAAATGGGGTGCTGTGACGACAGGAGAGGGTTTTTGCATAATTTCTCACATCCTTGTTCAAACATTACCCATACGCTATCCATCATTTAAAAATGCACTTTTCTTTTATCTTTTATGTTTTTCAGTCGCATAAAGACAGAAGGAAACGAGATCAAAATCATTGCATTAATATGTAAGAGTGCTTCGGCTAAATAACTTAAAGTTGGCAGCTGTCAGTATCTCTTGTGTCTTAGTTTGACAGGTTTCTCTTCAGGAGTTTGCGGTGCTGAAAAAATAGTGACCAGTTGAGTCAATCTACAGATTTTACGGACTGAGCTTGGAGGAACAACGGCATATTTCAGTACCCAGAGCAACTCATCCATCCATAGAGCTATCAATCCATCCTCCAGACCTGCTTATCCTGCTCAGGGTTGCTGGGTGCGAGAGCAATCCCAACTGAGAATGGGTGAAAGACAGGCTACAACCTAGACAGATTGCCCGACCATCACAGTCCTAATGCAGGGAGATGGATATCCATGCACACACACAGACACACACACACACACGCACAGGTCCCAAGTCTGCAAACCTGGAGGTCTTCTCACTGTGCTATACAAGTATTATACGTTTCTGCAAAGTATGCCGCCCTTAAAAAGCTAACATCAGAATGCTGTTGTCACCAAATTGTTTCAGTGATTGCATTTATGGATCATCATGTGGCCTCTACTGATTGGAGCATTTAAGAGGAAATGAAATAGGAAAAACCGATTGACAGATGAGAACGAGTCACATAATCAGGGTGTGTAGGTTGGAACGACAAAACAACAGATTCGAGGCATTTTTGTATCCAAGTGAAGTCAAAGGGAGGTAAACGTGATGTATCAATATGCAACAATTCTAAAGGAATTCCCTGCATCGTCTGACATGAACAAGTTTAAGGCAATTACCAAACTACACTGGTTACCATCCAAATGAGGATTTGGCAGATTGTGAGAAATGGAAATCCACGACTGTCTGCTGCCTTTTGACTTTGGGCAGTCTGACTCCAGCATTCTTTTTTTTATCTGTGACTAACATTTTGAGAATGAGCTAATTATCCTTGCCATAATATTTATCTATAAGAAGGAAATGCATCTGCTTCCAATCATTCGTAAAATGAGTCTGTTATTTAACTTGAAGAAAAAGGCCTTTCTATGGTTCACACGGTCTCTCAATTGAATCAGTCAATCCTGCTGTGATCATAAAAATATGTTTTTCATAGTGCGTTATGAATCAGATACGTCTGGCAAATTATTCCCCAGAATGGTTATCCCAAAAAAAATCAAACAAACAAACAAATAAAACCGAATTCTGCCCATCTATCTATAAACTCCAGCACTAAAAAACACACACAGGCACTAAAACCATGTTTTCAAGTGTTGTCTGCTAGTTCGGGGACAGTATGGTGTGAGGATCTGTGCTACATATGCTGTTATAAAGGCATGCCTCTCCACTGAAGACCATTAACATAAAACGTTCCAAAGCTCTAAGCTGCAAAATATCATTAAAATGCTGCAGTTTTCATCCACTACATTTCATAAACAAAACTTCTTGGCTTGTCTGCTGCTCCTCTTCTCAGTATTTGCAATCAATGTAAATGACTCCAGCACCACTTAATGTTGTATAAAGTTGTTCACATGTTTTCCTTCTCAAGTTACGCAATGATTTGAAATGCAAAACACTGCATTGAATAATGTCATCCGTAACTCTGTATGAATAATAAATCTCTTTGTGACATTACACAAGACATCAGTGATCAAAACAACTCAGGACAGGATAAACTATTAGGAGCAGCCTGGGAAGCAGTGGTCTGGATAGACTGTTTGCCTGGTCATTAGTGACATTTCAACAAATTAATGAAATTGTCAAATTCATGACCAGAACATCACATTTCACGAGGCTCAAATGTTTGGGGTTGGTTGGCTTTTGCGGAAAGGGGGATTATCAGTCAGACATCTTGAGTCTTGTATTCGAAGTGAGGGATAGAAGTCATGGCACAGCTGCTGTAGAGTGGAGGGAGTTAATGACAAACTGGCATCTATAATGCATGGTTAAATAAAGGGAACTACTACATTGAGGTGTGTGTCATGCCACTATACAGAGGCGTATAAGTTAACCATTTAAGAGTACACTTGTATTTTCAATTTTGTACTGTTCTTGAGCATTTACATTTCTGATGACTTTTTGTCAGGGAGTGCTGAATGACGGACTAAGTAGGCCAGACACTGCCGTTGATAGGATGAGAGCTCATGCTATTTGAAAAATCTGAAACACAAGAAAACACAAGAATAAAAAACTTGAGGCCTTTGTTTGCAGCCAATAATGTTGTTAAATCCCAAACTATGAGACAAGTTTAATTATTCAATCTCTGTCATTTCTGATAGTGCAGCAGGTGAATCCATAGTGAAATTATTATTATTATTATTCTTTTTTTTTTTTTTTTTTTACAATGGTCGAAACTAGGGTGATTATTAATTTGCATGTTCTCCCTCTAGATGTTCTCCAGGTACTCATGTTTTCTCCCATAGTCCAAACACATGCATATGAGGTGAATTGGACACTGTAGGTAGCTGTAGGTATAAATGTAATTCTGTCTGTCTCTCTGTGTTTGACCTATTGGCTGGGATTAGCTCCAGCACCCTGTGAACCTAAACTCAATAAACCTGTTTTAAAGATGGATGAATAGATTGCAGTCACTGTATATAAAACATTAAAAACATTCTTTGCTTTAGCCATGTTACAATCTTTTATTTTTTTCATTTGAATCATGGAAGGAGATTGATTCAATTTCTTTCTTTATTCCAAACATTTTTCCACGTATTGACCACACAGTTGCTCAATCAATTCTGTTTACCATACTGTAATGACACAGTTCTGGCTTTGAGCTGTTGATATCATCCACAGCAAATTGTAGAGCCTCAAAGGTCTAGCCCATGTTTTAAATACTACTTGTATTTTATATCTATTGAAAAAAGGCTCAGGCTGATGAACATGTTGTAGGATTGACCAGAAGTACAAATCAATTCATGTGGTGATTATTTCAACCACTTCTGTGTACCAAAAATATTTTAGACAGTTGCAGGTCATCCAGATCGCTGCAGCCAGTCCTCACCAACGCGAAGAGGGCAGAGCACGTCACACCTAAGCTTCAGTCCCTGCACCGTCTGCCTGTGTGTCAAAGGGTGAATTTTAAAATTGTATATCTTGTACATAAAGCTTTAAATGGTCTTGGGCCTAAATATATCGCAGGTTTACTTACGTTTACATCTACTTGTTTACTCAGTGTGACCAGAGTCAGAAGCAAACAAGGTGAAACAGCTTTTAGTTCCTACGCTCCTCACCTGAACAAACTTCCTGAACATTTGAGGACTGCAGACGCTCACTTCTTTTAAATTCATGAATTAAAACACTATTGTTTGCTCAGTCTTTCCAATAAAAATGGATTTGACTTATTTGTATTACTCTTAATAAAACATTGACTTTTTACGTCCACCAAGGACATAATACAATCATCAGCGTATATTTATCCGTTTGTGTGACTGTGAACAAGATTACATCAAAACTACAGCACAAATTTTGTCGAAATTTTAGCCACAGATAGATATTAGGTGGTAGAAGATTCCATAACATTTTGGAGGTGATCCAGATCAGGATTCCGAATCAGGATTTCATTTTATAGGCTTTTAAGGATTACGCCAAAACGACATGAACGATTTTCACCGAATTAGTGGGTTCAGGTCAACCTTTGGTGGATGTCAAAATCTGATTACTCTTGCTTGTTCCAATTTTTATACCTTTCGTGTTTACTTAGTTTAAGTTATTTATGTCCTTTCCCTGTAAGCACTGAATTTCCTTGTGTATAAATAGTGCTATATAAATAAACTTACCATGGATACAAAAAAAATAGATGTTACTGCAGTGAACAAAAACCTGGTAGTTATGCTTGTGGGTGGTTTAAGTTCCTCTAATTTCAAACCTTTCTTTCTCATTGTATAACGCAGCATATTTAAACACAGAAATACTGTACGTAAGTATTTGGTTCAACTTTACATTACAAGTATTTTAACTGAAACACCAGGGCTGAATTCAAACTTTAAACTGGATATGTGCAATCCTAACAATTAAAAATGAACAAGTGCTGAACTGACATCTAAAATGTACAAGTGATATCATTGAGTTGGAGTATCAATAATTCACAGATGAAAGCTTTACACTTTGTTTCAATACCATAGTCTAAATCCAGTACGAGACTACATCTTGTAAGAGGGGTGAAGCTGGGAGCCTTTTTGTTGGCCTCGTGAGATTTAAAATAATTTGATCTCACTAATGGAGGCAGGATTGATAAGCTTGGTCACAGAATCACATCCACAACTCATTTTTGTGTCTAATGAATGGACCCGAATTAACAGATGAAAGAACCACACCGGCGTATTTACTGCCAATGTTAATGTGTCGTTGATCGGTCAAGTACGGTTTACACATCAGTGCTTTTAGGTTTTTAAATGATGTCTCTGGGTGCCCCAGCACCACATTGTCAATTTGGGGCGAGTATACAGTTCACTTTGCGAGTGTCATTAAGCTGACATTGATCAACGGCTTCATTAGAGGTGTTGAACAGCTTCCACATCTGAGGAATTTTTAGAGCGTGCAGACTGCACTGATCCATCCCGTGAAATGTCGATGAGGGATGTCAGGCTCTGAGGCAGAGTTATTTCTCCATAACTTCCCACTGACACTCCAAAAAAAACCAAAGGAATAATATAAATGAAGAATGTCTATAACAAAGAGTCTGAAATATAAAGACTTTTGTCCCAACTCAGAAAAGGATGGTTGTGCTCAATATAATTAATTTTTTTTTTTAGCTCACATTGCTTATGTAGTGGAGTACTCGAAGGCTGTGATATTAAGACTCCCCCAAAACATCCATTGCACTAATTTAAAGAACATCTATCTAGCCAGAGAACCACCTAATAGAAATGGCAAGAAATATGTGATGACGGCTCTGCAGGATGCAGTTAACTCTTGAACCTTCAGGTTATGACCAAAAAGTTCACTCGACTTCAAGCAGGTGTCCCGTCAGACTGGGGTGCTCACGCCATACCTTCAGTCTGAGAAACAACACAATGAGGACAAGAATTTTGTTTCCCCCGTGAACATTCACGAAAAGGCTTGTGTCAGGACTTTGTGTTTCTTCTCAGTCAGCTGCCTGCTAGTGTGTGTCAATCTGAAGCAGTGACACATTCAGCTGTCTGGTTATGTTTAGATTTGTGCTGACATGAATGACATATCGCAGTTGTCAGACCTTTATCATTTTTTTTTTTTTTTTCTCGTCAACTTCAGTGGACTGCTGACTAATTTAACATTGCTGCATTTATCTTCCAAAAACTCCTAACGTCATGCATTTCGGTAGCTTGCTCGCCTTCTGAGACGGACACAGAAAACGTTGCTCTTTCCATACCGATGTGGATTTTTTTTTTTTTTCAGCACAGAATTCAATAAAGTTTGAGGGCTGGTTTTGTTTGAAAGGTCTACTTTCTGTGCAATTTCAAAGAAATGACTTTTTTTTGGGGGGAGTTCAAATGTAGGATCTGAGAAAACAGTGATGGTGAACACAAATATTGGCCTTGAGGGTGTGTGAAAGTTTTTATCTTATGGAAATCGGTGTCACTCAAACAACTTGTAAACTTTGCTTTGAGTATGGTGGCACATATTGTGTTAAATTGGCTATTCATGGAAAGAGCACACATTTTTTTTCCTGCATATCACATTTTTTTTTCCATTATGGTTCAGGTTTACAGCCACAAATAAGAAGTTTCCCACGACAGAGGAAAATGGGTAATTAGGCACCCAAAGACAGGTGAAGAGGTGATTTGTCGGTCAATAAGGTATTAAAATCCAAAGGTTACCTGCTTGATTGTGATTCTAAGGTGAATATTTACTGTCAAGACTACAATCAAAAGCCACTGTTAAAGATGCAACAAAGTCAACAGTAGTAACAAAATGACACACGTGCACTCACACAAACTTATCACAAATTAAGTCAATTCAATGCATCAAAGTTGTGTTGGGAAAGGGGTTATTCTGTTATTTAGAGAAGCAACACAAGCATATTGCTACTCCGCTTTACTTGGCAACTTGGGAGTGAAATGTTTGCATCTCTACACCAAAGGACTGAAACTTTCAGAATCTTATCCATGGTACTATTCCACGGCTTTCCGGTACTTCTTCCATTTAAGTGAGATACATGTGCCTCCATAAGGGTCTTTCTGTGTGAAGTTTGCATATTTTCTCTAAGTGTGGGCAGCTATTTGCCGAGCACGCCCCTCCAAAAAGATTAATATGAGGTTGACCAGTGACCCTACATTGCTGTGGCGGCCACTATGTGTAAGACTATGTGTCTGTTTGCTCGGGTCATCCCCCGAATCTCTGACATGGATAAAGCAATATAGGAGGTCGAAAGAATTAATGCAGTAATTCATACTCAGTGGTGTCATTGCCGCAGCTCTGACATCAGTTTCTGACACTGTTTCCAGATGAGAATCTACCAACCGGGTCATGAAGAAGAAGGGAATAAAAGGTTCTGTATTGGTGCAGAACCTTCTTTCACATGGACTCTATGAAGTGAGTCATGTCCAGATTTAAGTTATCGATTTAATCTCGGTAAGCTAATTGAATAATAGATAATTATTGTTGTTCAAGGCTGTTTAACTTAATTTATTTAGCCAATAAAAGCAGACCTGCCTGAGAGCTGGTTTCTTCTCTGCTCGGAGATGAGGTTGTTATAAGTTTGCCTCTCTTTGAGTTGCTGGTGATAAACACAGAGTCTGCTACTGCTTCCAGTGAAATGAGATTACTGCAGGGTTATGAATCAAAAACACCTTGTCACCCAGCTTTGACTAACAGGACTCATCACACAGGCTGGGAGGCTGAAGTCAGTTTTTTGTTTTTCTTCTTGGGGAAAAAAAAAAAGTGAAACTACAACTGTAAAAATCATCTTAAAGGGGGTGGATGTCAGATGTCGAGCTTCAGCAACACTAAATCACACCCACAATAAATAATAACGACAGAAAAACCCACTGCAAAGCAATGATCAAGACACTCCTCAGCACATCCAGAAGCAAAACCTTTATTCTATTTTAATGACCACTTCAACGTGCCATTATATCTGACCTTTGCAAACCATGTGGTGCTTTTAATGCTCATCTTTGAAAAGACATGTTTTGCTTTTTTTTCCTTCAATAACCCTTCAGTGAGTTGGAATGATTTACCTTTTTGCGTTGAAATTTGAAATTCAAATGAAACACTTGATGAATATTTTATTAACTCTGGCCAGGAAGACTGTCAATCAGAGTGTTTGTGTTTCAGAGTCATTCCATCAATTATTGGAAAATTGCCAAACAACAGAAAGATTTCATGAGATTCATATCCTTCAATTTTTACAGGCATGTCAGTGTTACGGCACGACATAATAAAGATTATGGCGAAGAGAAGATAAATCTGAGTTATGAGTGGCAATCCAAAGACAGATGTGTTATTCACCATCTGCTTGAATTTAAATGCTTAAAATGTTTGCCAAGTGGATAAAATAAAGTCTTAAAAATCTCACATTCTCTACTTTGATCTTTGCTCTCAAGCATTGGGGAAATGTAAACCAAGACGACTATATCTGAAAATGAAATTAAAAGTAAAACACTTAATTTTAAAAGCAAATAAAACTAGATCAACAATAGATTGAAATCTAAGCACTCATAATAAATGAGTAATTCATGGCTGTCAACAGAGTCTGAAGGTGGTAAAACAGTATGTGGGTGATCCCCATGAAGCATTAAAAAGCATGTCTGAGTCATCTACTGTATTTATGCTATTTTATGTAAAGAAAACAAAATGTACTATCGGAATGAAAATCATTTCTTTATATTTGTATCATGATTTAGAATTAGATAACTATATTGTAAATTACAGCATGTGCTCAGATCCCTTCATATGCTTTACTTTTCAATTCCACTCGGAGGCCTTTTTGTTAAAAAAATAAAAATTCAAATAAAAAACCTAGTACTGCCTAGAGATGTGTGTATTTATCATTAAAAGTCTTGTAGAATATTATTGTGACAAAAATGTTTGTGTCTGCACTTAATTTTCCACTTTACCCGTACGGTGAATTCTTCGACTTATAATATCTGCACTGTGCCTTTAAACTGACCACACAGTCCTAGGATGCCTCATTTGTAAGAGAAGATTTGAAAAAGGCACAAAGTCAGTTTGAATCTCATTTTTGAAATTATGAAAAAAGTAATCAAACTAGGTCGTTTATTTGGTTTTTCTGTTACTTGCACAGCACAGCCCGCATAACCATCATTAGGGCCTTGTTCACAAATATATGATAATATTAGTATAATAAATTTTGAATTTGAGGATAACAGGAATTTAACATCATTTATGCATTCATGTTGTGTCCATCTCGTATACTGTTGGTTGGTGAGGTGCTGGACATGATCGAAGCTCGTCAATTTGAAGGTGGAGTATTTCTTAAACCTCAGGGCATTCTTTTGAGAGTCACTCATTTTATGGGAGACTATGGGAGGAAACTGGAGTAATCTGAGAAAACCCAAGCACAAACCAGGTGAACATTCAGCACAGAAGGGTTCCCAAACCAGGACTCGAATCTCATGAGGTGAGAGGTATTCTGTTGTAACGCCCAGTAATTCTATTCTTATTGTGATTGAGTTTTTACATCATCATCATACGCCCATTACAAAATAACAAGATAGCAAAAATGGGACTGCAGGTATTTCCTCACAGGAAACAAGACAATTAAAATCAGATGGATCATAATGGATGCTATGCTTATGGCCTTTAGCACAAAACACGGTGCTGAACACGTTGGGGCTCTCTCACACACATGAAAGATGGCACTCCTTACCGATATGATCAAAAACTGTTTTTTCTTTTTTTTAAGGAGAGTCTTTTAAAGTAAAGTTCCACAGATTTGTCAAATGTATGTCAGATCACATTGAAATGATTCTTTTTCAGATCACCCGCCTTCTATACTTGCCTTCAAGGAAAGAATAGAAATATATCATAATATAAAATAAGAGAAAGACAGAAACCCAGATAGACGTATCTCCTACAGCACATATTCTTTGTTACTCAGCATGGGGATCACCAGTCTTTCGTTTGCAGCTCATATGGGAGCAACTAATTAAATACATTCAGGTAAAACACATATTTCCTTAACTGCTGGTGAATCACAACAGCAAGAGTGCCGTTTTAGAGGTAAAACTGTTAGAGAGTAAAATGAGGCAGTTAAGAACTGCTTTGACACAGCATAGTGCAATAAAAGCATGGAGCCTATTTCATGCATATTTGGGCTTTCACTAAATTCATACAAATTAATACAGCTTAAATAGGGAGTAAGCTATCTCCATTCATGCAACTCTGATATAGTAGTGTTATTAGTTCAGCTAGTCCAGAAGGCTTGTGCGAGCTCGCATGTGGAGCAGCAATGGACGGAAACAAGGCAATGTGATAAATGAGCAAACTGTGGAGTCACAACACAACAGCAATCAGAGCAGAGATGGTACATGGGTAACTGGTGATAGTAAAACACAGAGACTCATGAGCACTGAAAATTAAAATGACAGAAGAATTTTTTTTAAATGATTTTTCCTTGGTGGAGCCCATGTACAATTGTCATTACAAGTGGCTTCTCCAAACCACAGAAACAGAAGTGAGCCATTGTGGTGCAGCGTTGCATATTGCAACTATCCTCCTGAGTGTGTCCTACCATTGTGACCCTCAGGGAGGAAGAAGAAAAAAGAAACCTGAGAGTCAGCTGCTCTACATTAACATGAAATTCTAATTAATGAATTCTGAACTGTGTCAGAAAGATCTTCTGTCTATTATGACACTGAGATATGTCGGGTGAAGGAGTTGTCTAAAGTTCATCATGAGCTATAAAGGCATTAAGTAGGACAGGCTTAGCTCGGGTTGAATCATCCCTCTGAATAATCATCACCCATGAATAAGAGAACACAGGTCGCTGAGAGCCAGAAACCCTCCCCTATACAGATTCAACAAGGTCACTGTCTGGGTGAGCCATAACTATTTTCTGCATTATACTTCATAATGCTTATTGCTATAATGTCAAATATATGCATTTGCACTTGCTCACCAGTGATTAGATTTGGTAAGAGACGTTAGAATAGTCAGAGGTTATGATTTTACTTATGTTGGCTCCCATAGCCTAGACAATTAAGTTACTTTTCTCTGTGAAGAATCATCTCTTCAAGCTGTGGCGATTCCTTGACTACAGATATCACTGCAGCATTGCTTCGGACACAGAAGCAGAAAGAAACACAAAGAATACACAAACTCAGTTCTGATAGTTTCTCATCAATTTTCATGTTCATATCAATTATTGTCGAAAACTCACTGATAGAGTTGCATATGCAGAATTATGAACTTTATCTAAAGTCAATTAAAGTATTTTTGATGTCTGTACCTAACCACAAAATTATTGTATAATTCTATCTGTAATATTACCATAGAGGTTTAGTATGGATATAGCCAATACTCAGACAACAAAATAGTATTCAAACAAGCATTGTTTTTATCCTTGAAACTGTGGTTGGGGGGTCAATATTAGACGTTTGAATTACATTTGTAGTTATCAAAGAAAACCCCTCTGAATTGACATTTCCTAGATTTCAGAGCAGACCTGCAAAACTGTTCATTGCTTTCATTTGGAAGCCGGCCGTTTTTAAAGATTCATGAGAGTGACTATGTCCATCACAGATTGGCTTCACATTGTCATTCCCTCCTTAAGTTGTGCCTGAACGGTGCTCTATACATTAAATAAATTTGCGTTTTGATACTGACATAAGCAGTTTTGAAAATAAATATATATATATATATATATATATATATATATATATGGTATCCACTTCCTAGAAGCATGTGCTATGACTGAAGTCCGGGCACCTTTCAGCACTCATGATAACCCACTTTGAGTCTTTCGACTCACAGATCATTGCCGTCAGTAGCAACCATCGTTTAAAGAGAGATATTCAAAGCTAAGGTCATGCTGTGTCAAACATTCCCTCGGGAGGCGGTTTGACCGAGTTTTCTACTTCACTAAGAAGTTTAAGTCACTTAATTGGTTTGTCTGACATTAAAACATCTGGTTTCCATTCAAAATCATCTCATGGTGTTTAAATAAGTCTGACACCTATTGCTGACCATCTCATTCAGTTTCTCATATCAGCCAATTCATATCTCAATAATGACAATTTCCTCAAGTATTTAAGGAGTAGCAATGCATTCAGAGAGACAGACAGAGAAATGTCAACGTCCAGCTATAGTCCACCAGTGTCAGGGTTTAGGAGTCGGTCCCAAAACATGATCTCCTGGATGGAGCCATGTGAAAGGCTGCCCTATCTCTGCAATGTTGTGTGCTTCCCCCTATGCTGCAGAGTACCTCATACTTACTTCCCGTGTGTTTCAGGCCGAAAAATGCCCCCTGTTCTCAAAGTCAGCTCGAGTGACTGATAAAAGGCTTTTCTGGCTGTGAAGTGTGCCAGCCTTCGCATCAAAACTGAGCCCTCCCAAAGGACCCAGAGTGGTTTTGAAGTGAAGCACAGCCTGTCAGCGGTGTCACATCACATTTTCCCTCAGTCACCGAGCCCAGGTCATCATTGTCAGCTGGACTTTGAAAGCAACTTTTGACGAACAAATCATTCCATTCCATTTTTTCTTACTCTTCTTTGTTTATTAAGAATTTTAAATAGTTTAAGAACACTTTAGTTGTCTATTCTCCTTTACTGAAGGTGTATTAAACAAGAATATCAGATGGAAAGCTTTAAAACTGTTACGATAAGGCTCGTTATAGGAAAACATTTTAGTTTGTGTCCAATTTGCATCCACTGTGTGGATTTGAGCAATATCCTGCACAGCACAAAGTTTTTCTGAACCATGGCTAATGGATTACCTTGACTAATAAGCAACACTATTGATCGAAATATTCCCATGAAAGCATGTCCAGGACTGATCCACATGATGAAAACATCCCACTGGCAAACAGCAAACATTGAATTAACAGGGATGCTACCACCACGAAAGCTCTGACAAACTGTGAATAAGCAAATCCATGGAGAATGTGCATTTCTGGGTAAATAGCTCAACGTGATCGCCAGCCCATCTCATTTAACTTTTACAACACTGTGGAGAGATTTCTTATGGATTCCACAGTTTTAATTCTTAGACTCAGTCCCATCTGGCTCCCTTCCAGATCTCAATATGCTGGGTCTAAGTGAGTTAGCGTGCAAACTCGTCTGATGTCAATTCAGAATCTGGATGAAAAACAAAACCCAATGAGGCTTTTTGTAGCCGACTTCTATAGCCAAGTAGATATGTCGAGTTTAAAGTGATGCTAAAAAGAGCATACAACCAAACAAAGTCTCAGCAGGAGGTTTCCTATAGGGATTTTGGTTTGGATTCGCATTACTGAATACCAGCATTGATGATTATGGACAAAACACAGATAGACAAAGTCCAAAGAAAATACGTTTTGATGAGAAACAAAAGTACAAGACAATACAAGGATACGAGGCAGGATTCTAAAATACACGTTTTGATTAAATATACAGTACATGTTATAGAGCTTTTCTACTAGTACCTACTCGACTCGACTGACCTTGCCTTTTACCTGTTTGTACCTGATACCAGGTGCTTTCGTGATACTTCCTCGACTGCAGCTCCAAGTGAGCTGGGGTGAGAAGACAATGTGACACTGGCAGATGGCAGGCCGCTTATTGGCCGGTGCGTACGGACACAGTTGAGTCAGGAGAGCGGCTCGTTCACTCTGCTATTTTTACAAGAACGCTCACAAACAGACATAGATGCACAAAAATCAACCCTATGGAGCACCGATGAGATGCAGACCATTTTTTTTGTGGCCAGGAGGTCTCTGAGCCACGGATACCACCGGTACGCCTGGTACTGCATTGTAACGGAAATCAACCGAAACTGAGCCGAGTAAAGGTGAGGCGAGGCGAGGCGAGTCGAGTAAGTACTTGTGGAAAAGCACCATTAGTTTTTTACAATTCAATTCAATTCAATCTTATTTATTTCGCATCAAATACAGCACCGGTTAATGAAGAACTCTATGTTGGGCTGAAATTGGTGATGTTGCATTAAGATATCACAAATCAATAATGGCAAGACAGGTTGTTAAACAGATCATGAGGTATTTATCATTACCCGACTCGCCTTGAAGTTAACTTTAAGCCTTTTTCCTACCTTTTTTGACCTTTACAAATATCTACGCTTTGATGGGTTGATGTCATGCTTCATGATAATAGCCGGATTTGTTCACTCTTGAATTGCGACAGTTTCATGACTTGTGACTTGGATGCTTGAACTTTATGCCGGGGGGGGGGGGGGGTTCAAAAAGGGAGTTATTGTTCACACACACACCATACACTCATGGTGTTTACATTACATTTCTTTCACTCCTCAAACCTTGTCAGATTGAGGGACAGAGCTTTAGCAGCATCTTGCAGAGTACACTCCATTTACTGAAGCTTTCGTGAAAAGAAAATGCACTTCCTGTAAGATTTATTTGGACTTAATATAATATTTACTGTGCGCCCAAATTTTATGCGGCAGTACTGGGAAAATCTGTAATTTGCAAATCAAAAAAACACAAAACTTTTTCTTTAGAAAGAGGCAGTTTTCTTACAGAGATGGTAATTTTCTGTTAAACACCATCTTTAGAAAAACACTTTGCTTTTACATGGTGGCTGAACTTTCCTTTCACTACAATTATTCTATTTCTCTCCACAGAATAACAACTGGATCAAAATATCATGCTGGTCGATATTTTCTTGGAGTGACAGTTTTCACTGACTCAAGCAAGACTCAGAAATCTAGGAATACATAAAAGAGTTTATGATTTATTTATTATTATTATTATGATTATTTAAGACAAAAAAAGACAATGTTAGTTGAGCTTCATTTGTAATACTTCGTTTTCACATCTTTAACGCTTTTCTATGTCTCTAAGCCCAGGTGTTGTGTTTTGTATATTGTTTTCCAACCATGTTTCTCTTATACTTTATTCCCTCATGGTTCTTTATATTTCAGATCTGATTGGTGATGTGCAGGTTGGGGGTGATGTGTGTTCTTGTCTGCTCTTTTCTCAGGGATAATTTTTTAAATTATTGGCTTTTGCCAATGGACATTTCATAATGTCTATGTCAGTGGCAGTCGTCAGCTTTCATGTCAAGAGATGTCTTGAGTGTTGTCAGCTTTTGCTTGTCATCTTCCAACACCCTATGTGTATCCCTGTGTGTGTATCCCAATGTATGTTCTCTCCTCAGTCTTGTCTGTGGCCAGTCAATCTCTTTGTGTCTTGTGCCTTATACTTTGTGCAAAAGCAGTATTTGTATGGCTCTTGTCAAGTGTGGATGTTGTAGTTTATTGTCTGATCATTGGCTGTATAACTATTGTACTTCCAGGTTTGCCAGATCTGGGGAGTTTCCAACCTAAACACAGGATGAAATCCTTCTATCTCAATGAAAAAACTGCCAGAATCCAAAACTCTTGAGAAACTTAAAATCATGACACAATCACATGAGGAATAAATAACACATCAGCATGTTTCTTCAATCGTGGTGTCATACAAAGCACCAAATTAAAAATATAAATCAATCAACAATCAAATGTGAGCACACAAATTCCTGAATCCAACTTAATTCAAATATACTTTGGCAGGCGTTTCATAATCTTGGGTTTTCCCACTCGTAATTGGCCAACAACACTTGTTCAACCAAGAGCCACAGTAGTCAGCTGTCTGAACTCATAGCGAAATGGTTGAGGGTTAAAAGCCAGCTGTTTCCGGAGAGTTTTCTCTGAGTCCTCAGGTTCATCTCCGCAAAAACATGCCGGTAATGTGCTGATCATTAAATGCTCATGACAGTTGGGTTGCACCCTGGACAGGCAACATGTCCAGGGTGCAACCCAACTGTCATGAGCCACTGTTAACTGGGATTGGCTCTAGTGCTTTGGGACCCAACGTTGATCACATCTTGAATTGACTATGCATCGACTGGAGTCGGTGTGCACTAAACTGGAGTGGTCAACTAGTTAAAATAATGCTAATTATTAGAGGTGTCTTTAGCATCTGTATGCTACAAACACGTTATTGTACAATTTTAAGGTTTGAGTGGGTCCTGAGGGAGCATTTCTTATTCAGTATTCATCTTAGTTGGGTTTTTTTTTATATTTTTTATCACTTATGGACACCTGTCAACTAAACAGCTTCCAGCCTTCATCTCGTCTGAGCACACACTATAGTAGATAGAGACATAACCCTGAGTGCAGCGAGATAGCATCATTCAGCAATACATCATTATCCCTCTTTACCATTCTTTCCCTTGACTCCACTAGACTTTAATCATTTATTAATTTCCCTCGTGGTCTGAGGAAAGGCATCATGGTCTGAATTTTAACCGGCCAGATCAGAGGATTGGGGTGTCACTTTCTCATATGAAAAAGAATTTGGAATGTGCAGCTTTCATCCCAGCAATCAGCCAAATCCACCATGGACAAGCATATCAATACAGTGGCGAATAATGGCTCTGGGAAAAGCATATAAAGAGACGTTGAATCATCTGGAATTTGTTGACGGCTTTCACTGAAAATCTTTCTCTGGCAGATCAGCAGGGGTGCATTGATAGGATCACATGATTAATTTATGAAAACAACATGCTTCTATGTACCGCTGTGCATGATGGCGAACACGGCAGTCGGCAGACACTAGATAACGACTTGAAAAGACTTATACTCGCACTCACAATGTATAGGGGCTGATGTGTCTCAAATACCTGACCATAAACTCAACTGGCAGCATCATAAATAACAGGTCTCCAAAGACCATCCTGAACCTCTGGGGTGGAGGAAAGTGGCTGAACAGACAACAAAGAGCAATGACAGCAAAAACATGTCAGTTAAGGTGTTATGCGTGCAGGAGAATCTTGTGACGTGAGAGACAGAGGAGGGGAGGCCGACCTGATGGAGTGATGACTTCAAAGGGACAGAGATGGAGGGGCAGCTTCAAAGGGAAGAGCAAAGTGGGTGATGGGAGTCAAGTGTGCCAACAAATGCAGGGGTGAAAAGATTCCTGCAATTTATTAGTCTGTATCCAACCGTTTGACTGAGAGGGGGTTTCATTCAGATCTCTCTCTTAATACTGAGCTGAAGAAAACCCCAACACACACACATACACACATACCGGTAAGCAAATGTGACGTGTGGTCACTTTGCTGTCTTGTGTGACTGTTCAGTGTTTTGTTTCTTGCCTCTCCATTCATATGCTGTTGGTATGAAGGGGGGAAATGAATGACTGGCCACCTTTCCATACCAGAGAGTGGAAAATCCCACCTTTTTAGGTAAACACTAACACGCTACCGTTTCATTACTGCACCAAACCCGACACACAAGAACACATTCACTCCATTCATTGTTGTCATACCTGGAACTGTTGTGACCTAGGCACGTCTCTCTTTAACTGCCTGAGGGTATTTTCTGACACTCTAAAAAAAAGTCTGTGCAGCCACCCCTGCAGATATTTAACGCTCATCTCGGCGGATGGTAATGCACCGGGCAAATTACTTCCTGCTGCTCATAACTCAGGCTTGCTGCACAGATAGCAGGCAGTCATTTCTAAGAATCAGCTTAATAAAAAAAAAAAAAACTATTTCCAGGAACATGCAAACAAAAATGATTGCCTGTTAGTTTAATTTAAAGCGAGAAGAGATATGGTGGCAAGGATTGAGCAGTAGGAATGTTATCAGGTCTTGAAGAAGAGGTGGCATTAAAGGCAGTTCAGTCCCCCCCCCCTCTACTAGCCACATGAGAAGGTTTCAAAATTAATTTAAAAATTTGTACTAATCCAGCCAGTTTGAAGTCCAAATCACATGTGTGAAATCTGTGCAATTTTTCAGGCAAAAGCACCAATAAAAGAGTCTGTGAAGCTGTGAAATCTGCCCTGGTTTCATTTTGATATAAATACCTATACTTCTTTATTGTACTTAAGTGGATTTTTGAGGTGTCCGCACAGATGATTTCTTTTCTTATTATATTTATAGCTACTCATCAAACAAGGTCAGTTAGGCCAACAACAAAAGGTGACATTGGGGAAACCTTGAACATGTTTCCATTGTTACTTTTTCAATCAATTTGATGCATAATCATACTTGCAAATTTGAATTAGAAATATGTATTGTCAGACTTTGATATATATTTCATCAACCAGCAGTCACACAAACGTTGTGGTCAATAAATACATCATATAACACAACATTTATTATCTGTTGGCTGAACCAACAAAACAAATGTTCATATGAGTCAGGAGGAACACAAAAATGTGAATTAAAAAGAAAAACTGGTCCAAAAAGCCATATAATAAATTTTAGAGTAACTCGTATGAAACCTCCTTGATACAAGTGCTATTTCAAAACATAAGAAAACTTCCTCACTCAAAAGTGTCAGCATTTTTTCTTTTTTACCATAGTCAGTTCTCATGACAAAAAAAATAAATAAATCATCACATCAAAAAAAAAAATTGCACTTTCCATTTCAGAATTTTAACAAAAATATGTATGAAACCATTCCCTATGTAGACAAAAGAACTGATGAGGAAGTAACATCATAAATATCCTGACGTAAACATTTGGGAGCGGTCTCTCTTTTGCACACGTGCACGTTGAACCGACAGTATTATAACACCTCCTCTATATTTTCAGTGGGTGACTTTAAAGGACGTCTCACATCATTACAACGGGGAAAACAGTTTCTGTTCTCAAGAATTAATTACCTTTTCATGAGGCCAATGGTTGTTGATGAATGGTTGCATATCCCAAACTCCTTTCAACTCATGACAAATGGATCCGTGATAGAGCCGAGCATTATTCCCGAAAAATACACGTACGTTCACATATACACAGACCTTGCAATAAACAAACACTCACATGCAGCTCTCAGAAAACACAAATACAGTGAGTCTTCTGTGCCAAGGCACTAAATCATTTATTTGGGACCGCAGCATAAATAAAAATTTGAATTTGTGTTTTCGCTCCTTTACTAAACAGCAGCAGCAATGAATAATCTCAGTAGAATCCTGAATGTCCCTCATGACTGTCTTCCTGTAATTCTTGGTGATTTAGAGTTTGAAATCTATTCACAAAACCAATCGTTCAATTATTTTTGCCTCTTTTGTTTCAGTGTAACCCGTTATTGTGTCAGCCCATCAGCAGTATCAGGGAACCAGTATTCCCTTAATGTGCTCACAGTGAAAACAACAAAAGTTCATCTGAACCTTTTTTTAGTGGTGGAAAATAAAAGGGCAGACAACAAAGTCCAATGTGTCCCTGGCTAAAACAAAACAAATCAAATTGCAAAGCTGCTGCTGCTTTTGATTTTATATTTAAATATATTTGTGTGTTTGTGCTCTCATGTCTCCAAACTACGATTCCTTGGGCTGATTGTCATTCATAGGCTGTGCCTTCCATTAAACAAATGTGTCAATGAATATTAAGGTGCCAGCGAAGATGATGCCACAACATGGGAGTTGTGTTCTGTAGCCTAAAAACCACAATATGTGATGGAAGTAATGTGAGGAGTATTTGAGGAACAAAAGGGATAAAATGCAAAAGAGTAGCGATGGGAGTCTCAGTCGTCATTGAAATGCAGCCAGAAGATGTGGCTCATTTCTTCTTCTCTTGTTAAACCTCCCTCCACATGTCTTTCAATATCACTTTATGTGTATGTGGTCTCTACCATGACACTTATATTTATGAACCCTTTGGATCCACCCCGCTCTCTCCAACACACAACCCTATGATTCTCGGGTTCCCTGCATGTGATTGGGTATATGGTACACGCTGGGGTATTGGTTAATTAAACTGATGCAGACACAATGATCCTCACCTGATGTTTTTTTTTGAAAAATCTGCATCAAGGACCAGACAAACATGTACAATGTGTCTTCAACATTCAACATGCACAGAGGGAAAGCAATAAGCCCCTGGGCTGTGTCAGTCAGAGTATGTCAAACAGCAGATGTCAGAGAAAACAGGACGTCCTTGGTGTTGCATTGTGATTGATGATGAAGACTCTCTGAAAGTAAATGTGTCTCCCGCAGACTGAGTGCTTTGGCCTCCATAAATCTGGAGAGAAGGCTTAGATTCGTACAAGGACTGCTGCCCAGCATGTATCAGAGTTTCATTCCTAGATTTATGGCAACAGATAAACAACATTTACAGTTGACAGGCGGTTCTCCTGGACCGTTTGTTGACTTGCAGGAGTCTCTGTGCGTCCATCTCGCGTCGGAGGTTAAAGTGACCGTATGATTGCGCCAGTGTAGCATACATTAAACTTCTCTTGCCTTTAACCTCACCCTTCCACTAAAGCAAAGCGCGTCCTCAAATACTACAATATCTATCATTCGGATGGTACTATGATGCCTATAAGAGGTTTCATTTTCAGATCGACCAGACTGTCAGTCCATCTGTGGAGCCATCTCTCCGCCCGCAAATTGTGAAGTAATTGGACAGGTCCGAGTGGCAGCTGACAAGACTTGCTTGGCAGATGTGACCAGGAAACACGAGCAGCGGCTTCAATTCAACAGACAAGAGGTCTTTTCACAGGCGCAGATGGAGCCCTATGGAGGAAAAGGAAATTATAGCACATAACGGATGAGGAAAAAGATTTCCATTTCACAAATGGCTTCTTGCTTGGATGTAGTTCAAGAGTGAATGAGTTGAGCCCCCCTCATTTGTTTAGGAATCTGCTTCTGCTTAGTGGATTAATGAAAGTTTACAGGAAATTAAGGTCAGACATAAAATATGTCTTTTAGAAAAATTGACATTACTAATTATTTAGCGGTAAAATGAAACGGTTGCATGTTTTAGTTACCAAGCTTTGTAATTTCCAGGAATTTCTATGTATCCTTTATCACATTCATACACTTTAACTCTGTCCCGAGTAAAGCTAACATGTTCTACACTGCCACAATGTTAAGTTGTTATTATTTGTGACCGTCTAAAATATGTGATATTTGTCATACAATGAGAAGCTGTAACAGTTATTATTGAAACCTATGTTGCACCAGGTTTGAAAAAAATTAAAAAAGACGTTGGTCCACGAGCACGACTAAATTACTTGAACAATAATAATTTCAACATTAAGTGATGGAGGTTCTAATACCAGAAGAGTACAGCTTTAATGTCTTGTTCTCACTTTTGTGAATGTGCAGTTTTCTTAAGCAAACAAAAACAGTTTTTATTGCTCATCAAAAAATGTAAATAAACAAATAAATAAATAATAATGCATGGGTTTTATATAGCCCTTTTCTGGACACTTAAAGACGCTTTACATTGCATTATTCATTCACTCCATACTGGATGGTGGTAAACTACGTAAGTAGCCACAGCTGCCCTGGGGCCGACTGATGGAAACGAGGCTGCCAATCTGCGTCATCGGCCCCTCCGACCACCAACAACCACTCACTCTCACACTACATTCACCTAGGCAGTTTGGAGTTCAGTGTCTTGCCCAAGGACACTTCGGCATTTAGACAGGCAGAGATGGGGAGCAAACCTGCAACCATTCAAGTCTGAATGGGAGATGACCGCTCTACCAACCGAGCCAAGCCAAAATAAGCATAATAGGTAAAAAAAAACAAAAACCACACACACACAACCCCCCCCCCCCCCCCCCCCCGATCTTTTATGGGAAGTACATGTAGTGATTTATCAGACCTTTACATGATGTAAGAGAGAGGACAAAATATAATCTCTTTAAAAATTCAAATATTTTTTTTTCTTCACTGATTGATTGCAGGATACAAAAGCCGTTACGGTGTTTTCAAATGTCTTATGTATGTATGTAGATATTATTCAGGGAAATTGAACATTTGTTTGCCAGTAAATTCACCTCACACGGCAGAACAATTGTCACTAAATTATACAAGTTTGGGTTGTGCAAAAACAAAGAAATCACATCTTCACAACACATTTAAAAATGAGTATGAATATGAAGTATTGATTTAGCACCATCAACAGAACAGTGGGATTCGGCTTGTAACAGATGGATTCATTTCCATGCCTTTGTTGATAAGCCAGCTATGAACTATGACTGCGCTCAAACAGAAAGTGCATTTTGAATGGCATCTGAAGTGTTGTGAGAAGTGCCTTCCTGAGAGAGCGCAGACATAAACTACTGCCGATCTCACAGCAACATTTAAATCACATTTGAGTTTTCTTTCATATCTGTTTACTCCATAATTTATGAACGTCTGTCCTACTTTACATTCGACTTTAGAGAGAGAAACAAGTCCCATTTCTGGATATCCTTGTTTTACCCTTTAAAAGTTCTCCTCTCCCAATGCAGACTGTTTCCTGAAATTGGCAATGGATAAAGTGTTCTAAATCTGTCATTTATGTTGATATCGGTTATTGACTGCATTGGGAAAAATTAAAAATAGCACTGCAGTCAAAAGAGGTTACTTTGCTGCGGGCGTGCTGCTTCCCTGGTTAGAAAATGAAGAGCAATTCTCCGTGAGGCTCATTGAGAGCTCACTTAACAGGAAAGTAAGGCCACATTGTTCATGCAATTTTCCTCTACTTCCGTTTCAGCCTTTCCAAAGATAATGGTGTATAATATAGAAATTTGGGCTTGAAATTATTGGTAAGGATAGGAAATATATATATAAAAAAAAACAAAAAACAATGCTATTGATTTACCAGTAAATGCTCTTAAAACAATAAATAGAAACTACAGCATATTTTTTTTATTTACTTTAGTCAGGATCATGGTCAAGAGTTGACACAAGTTGTAACTCTATTTTGTGTGTGTGTGTGTGTGTGTGTGTGTGTGTGTGTGTGTGTGTGTGTGTGTGTGTGTGTGTGTGTGTGTGTGTGTGTGTGTGTGTGTGTGTGTGTGTGTGTGTGTGTGTGTGAAAACTGTTCCAGTAAGTGTCTGAGACCAAACTCTTTACAGTAGGAGGAGAAAGTACACTGTGACTCTGTGTTGTACCAGTGACTCATACCACAGGTGGAGCTCTGGAGAGGATCCCGACACTGACACGTTCAAGACTTTGAAGCCGAGAGGCGAGAAAAAAAATCTGTGAACTTTCCAAAAACTTGTGTGAGAAGCCTTCGTGTATCAAGGGGCCTAATTTGAGTTCAACTTTGTCCTTTAGTTTTGTTTGAAGAAAGGGAAGTTTGCGGTGCTGATGGAACATTTATTGGGCTGGATGTCCCTCTATTTATTCTGAAGTCAAAACACATTAAATAAAAACCCTAATAACACTTACGTAAAATAGTGACACTAATGCTTCTAAAGATGTAATAAAATTCTGAAAATAACACATACAGGGACGCATGTTTTGTGTTTTTATGTGTTCTGAGGTCATTGTGTTGACTTTTATTTCCTAACTTGAAACACAAACATACAAGCTTTAACAGCAACACTAACTTTAGTCTGACTATTATTTTGATCGTCACCAAAAAGCAGTCAGTGATCGTTCCGTCGGGATCTGGCTTTTTCTCTACACAATATGAGTGTTTAAATTAACTCAGTTCTTGACAACAATAAAACGCACGTACACGCACACACGCACACACTCACACACCTCGTAAAGGGGATCTTAAAGGTGACTGTAAAACACTGGAGGACTTAATGTCTAAATATCTTTGTTCCACCTTGATGAGCTCTCAGTGCTAGAGCTTTATTTGCTTGTAACAGTTTTGTATGCTTTCCTAATAAAACGCTGTTCAGCAGGTTGTAAAATATAGAGGCATGTCATAATTAAAAGCTAAAAGTACAAGCTTAGAGGACAACCATGTGACATGTTAGATGGAATCAGGTTTGTTTGTTTGTTTGTTTGTTTGTCTGCATTAATGGGCTTTCGGGTACTAGTGACACCCATAACATGGAACACGTCCAGAATTATCCAATTACAAAGTTTAAACATAATCATATAACTTTAAATTATATTCATTTTGCACGTCAAGGTCCACAACAGTGTGTTTCGCTCAAGTAATGTTCTATTGATGTAGTGTTACATAAGACTTATTTCAGTGTAATTATGTAAACAATCTACATTTACGTGACAATAGAAGTAGATGTGTTATTTCAGAGTATGATTCAGAATCCATGTCACTGATTGCCACTTAAAACAGTTGCCTCCCCAGTTTGTAATGCCTAACTTTTAATGATGGATCTTTTTTTAGAAAAAAAAACTAAAATATTTGATCACAATATTGCAGGTCAGACAACATCACTATGTTTCCGTAAACAAAAACATTGGGCTTCGTTCAAACATTATTTATGCTCAAATGTCAAACAACATGAAACCATCTTGAAAACCGTGTGTCCTTGAACCTTGAAGCTGCCCTGAATTTAAACCCAGGATACCAGATCTTTTTTTATTACATCCACTCCGCAACACACACACACACACACACACACACACACACACACACACACACACACACACACACACACACACACACACACACACACACACACACACACACACACACACACACACACACACACACACACACACAAAATCTAAAGTCCAAGGTCAGAGGAATCTGGAAAGCAGCATAAGCCAAAATCAATACGGTCTACACATGTTCAATACTAGAGGGGAAGGGGAGATGTAGAATATTGCACTTTTTTTTGATGAAGTATATTTGTTAGTATTCACCAAAATCCCCCCAGAAAGTCACTCTTAACAATTCTAAAGGCTCATACATGTTTGATGTTTCATGTCTATATGATTGTCGAGGAGCAACATGGCCATGACTGTTGCCTTCCTTTCGGGGAGGAAGTGATTATTTGTGGGATTATGAGCTCCGACACAGGCTGCTACTAGGATTTGCTCAGCATTTAACTTAGCATCTGTTCTTGTAAATGGCACCGTAAGACACTGGCAATATGTGACAAATGAAATGCCACACATGCTACCATTTCTCACCTCCTCCATCTTTAATAAAACCCAGCATTAGGATGATACACGTTGTGACGGTGCATTTAAAGCAGACAATCTCGACAGGACAGTAATTAAGCGATGGCATGCAGATGGCCCTTGAACAAAAAGAAGGAGGGGGGGGTGTCTGATTAGGGTAACACTCAACCAAAGAATAGCATAGCACTACAATTATGTGTTGTGTGTTTCTCATCCTTGACTAGCCAGTGTGCCATGTCCGTGCACTTCATGAGCTGCAGTTTTGATCTCCCTTTCAAAACTCATAGTGGTTTCATATATCATTCACTTTATATTAGGTGGGTAAAAGAAAAAAACAAGGCGTAATTGACTATACACATGATTGTATTATTTCATAGAAGAGTGTTTTTGATTCTCTTTCATTTGATTGATGGTTTGGTTGAAATCTCTCTGAAAACAACAGTTTCGATGCAGACTTTCACATCACTCCCAGCTTGAGAAAAAAAAAAAGGTTTAAATAGCCCTTTATATTTAAAGGGAGGCATTGTTAAATTCTTATTGTTAAAATGCGTTGTTCATATTCCTCCATGACTAATGTACAACTGAACACAATGATGAACACGTGAAAGGCCACAAGGGTGAGATTATCAGTTTGTGATCCAATCAATGTCTTTGTCAAAATGTAATGAGTGAAAATGTTTTTAACACTGAGAAAATAGATACTGCTAAATTATTTATGTGTATCCCACCTGTAAATCATCCATTTCATATGTCTAAATTAAGGCAATAAAATGTGCAGTGCAGTGTAAAGTGAGTTAGGATGAAAGCAATGCAAACACAGAAAGACAAGACAGTAATTAGGAGTGTGCTAATGAACACGTCCGCCAATACTAATCAAAACATTTTTGGAATTCCTTCAAGTAATCCCCAGTGGGCAAAATAAATTAACTTCTATGGTTGTGTTTTGATACATTTTAAAATCGAAATAGTGCCAGTTAGTGATTGGTATCTGAAAGAATGGTGAAAGGTCGTAATACATACGTTACATTGTTATTGGTATTCTGAGACACTGTACTTGAAACAAAATAGATATCAAAAGAATAAATATATTATGATCAAAAAGCTTAACATATTTACGAGCACTGTAAAAATCCCCACTAATCAGAACTAACCCTATTTATATCAGTTATTTTAGAACTTTATTTGTTGGGATTCCTTCAAGAGTCCTAATAAACAAAAAGAGGGAGCAGGAACAATTATTTTCAAAGTTGCTCATTAAAAAACAACAGTGTGAGCTATAGAAAAGTATAAAAAAAAACAGTAACATAAAGCACATCTTAAACCTGATGTGAATTTAAAAGTAAAAGACAAAAATTGTTGAATTGGGCCTCAGACAAGGATTCAAGACACCAGACACTTTTGTAGGCGGAACAGTAGCTCATCTGTATTCCCACAAGAAAAACAAAAAGCCAAAAGACTAAGAAAAAACATCTAAATCCACAAGGTCACGGGAAAATCACTAAAGATGTTCAAACACCAAAGAAACAGAGACGGACCAACAAGAAGAAACAGAAGTCAACCCTTATATATACACTGCTGTCAACAGGTGAAGAAAATCACACACTCAGGCACAGGTGAAAGACATCAGGGCAGGCAACAGCAATCAGACACAAGGAGGGGAAGTCAAGGAGTCTGACATGAGAGAAAGAGTTAGAATCTCAAAATAACCCAACACTAAATGTGAACCATGACAAACTCAGCTTTCGTGACAGTTGCAGACTATGTATGAAGATATAACGGATATTCAAGATTCAAAGCATCAAACTAGTACTTGAAGAGATAAGATTAAGATCAGATAAAGATAAGATTAGAAAACAACAGGAGAACTACAAATTAGAAAGGCAACCACAAATTAGTACAAGGAATGACACAAAGTATACGCTTCAGGATATTTTGGGAGCATGATGCATTTTCCAGCCCTTTTTTGGGGGGGGATGTCATCCTCCCACAGTTTGAAAACCCATGATCTAGTCAGCACAAGAAATATGTTGCACAACTCTCTCAAAATCAAAGACGTCTTAATTTGCTAAAACCTAACTTTTTTCCCCCAGACTTTTAGAACAGTGTGTACTCTTCACAGCAATTTATTCCAGCTTAAATTCTTTGGTAGAAGTGGCCATTATCTGTAGTACTCAGAAGCCTGGACCGTAGCTTCGACCCTGTGGTGACTCTCCGTTTGTGCTTTTGATTTACACCCATCTCCCTGTCCATCTGACAATCTGCGACAGTCATTGTCAACTATATTTATGTTGTTTTGTAGTTTTTCACATGGGTCTATATTTTTTGGTCCAAAAGTGATTTGCAGCGCAGCTTTCTGCAACAGACAACAGGGTTACCAGTTATTTTTCTCATAGGCACCTCTGAGACTGTGCCTTGCAGATGTGTGAGAAAATAAATAAATAAATAAATAAAAAATCAGGAGATGCTGTGTAAACACTTTTCCCAAACAAAAAAAGCTGAATAGCTCACCTGCTTACAAACTGTATACCTACCCTGCCCATCAGGACCTGACAAGTCCCAAAAGATAAAACTAATGCTCGCAATCCTGCATCCTTATTTAATATTTGAACACAGCCTGTGATATAGAAGCCTAATATCTAAGGGACGGTCCCCACTGCATAAACAGCAGCAGTCATTTCTTTTATTGAATCAAAACGTCACGTGTTTGTACTGAAGCCATAAGATGGGCGAAAATACATTACTATTCATCAGCCTTGTGAAGCATCAACCCCGACTGTGGACCGTAGCTTCCTTGAGTTTTACCATGAAGTTATGATTCTATCGTCTATTTTATGTGAACAGCAGCCCTTTAACCACAAAGGTTAGTGATTTTAGCTCGAACAATGTCTCCCTGAGTTTCATTTAAAAAAATGTAGGACAAGAATAAACAAGGATTGATTGGAACTTTCATTCGTAACCAGGATTGACAGTCTTTCTTTCACACCAATAGTTCTGCTGTGCAATGTGTTATGTTATCACTCTTTAGCAGCATGTGGCTATTTAACTACAAACATGGAATGCCATCCAATGTTGTACTTGCGATTCCATCTCCTTCTCTCACATGTTTGCTCTCTGTGCTCACCTCAGACGCATGGTTCGTTCTTTATGTCTGATGCAGAAGACTGTGCCAAAGCCCCGGGTTTAACTGGGATTTGTAAGGAGGCAGAGCCTTGGGGCCTGGAAGCTTATGGCTTGGGGTGTAGGGGTTAGACTTGGGCTTTGATTAAATTAATGTTATTGATGTTTTCGCATAAACTAATGCTCTTTTGAGAGGATATGGTTTGACAAAGGTAAAACCAAAACATGCTCCATTTTAAAATAAATGAATTGTTAGTATTGTTTGGAGACAGCAGCTAGATAGAAAGGGCTCTAATTAAAACAATACAGACTGCTTTTATTGAAGTTTTTAAAGGCGTTATGGCACTTAATCTAAATTGAGAAACAGACTGCTCATTGATCTGGGTGTCTGCTTGGAAGGTTTCCAAAGTCTTTCCACAAATGTAGGAAGTGAAATAGTAAACATACTCAGTTTTTTTTTTCTGTACTAATTATTTGAACGTATGTACTTTAAGTATTTAGTTTGCTAATGACCTGCCATTTTCACTCCCCTTCATTTGAACACAAAACAGACTTGTTTCTTGTTTTAACATCTAAAGATGATAACCCATCATATGACACATAGCAACAGAGAGTGGGAAAGTCAACTGTGGAGAGTTGGCATGATTTGTGTTGTTTGTGACAACAACAAAAACTTATATACATGGACAACCTCCTCATTGATCCTAATAAAATATATTGTTTTACGTTGGATATGAAAAACTCAAGGAATTTAAGGCCTCAATCGTATAATGGTCTTAGAAGGCTTCTCAATTTGAAAGTATTAACAATTCTGTATATCCTTGTTATACTTTAGTCACCTGTTACATTTATGGCTTATATCAAAGGTTTTATTTACGTAGCCTTCAACTTGTCCTCAATACATTCCCTGCAATATGTTTTATTTTGGAAAGAAAATCCAATTCTATTTTAAAAGAACAGCCCTTAAAATGCAAGTTTGAAAGGATATTAAACAATCCATTCAAGTCATTCAAGAGATTTTTTATTCAGAAAAGTATTTTACTAATTGCTATTTTTGTTTGTGCTCCAAAAAAAAACTAAAGTTCAAGATACCACAAAGGAGGTGTTTTGTGAATAAAATAAAATCTTTACTTGGGCACTTTTTTCTAAAGTAGTTGACCCAGTATTTTTACTTTAACTAGTCTTTTAGGTTTTATCTGTACTTTCACTGGAGAAAGAATGTAGGTACTTTTAAAATGGCTTTATTTACTCAGAAAATGTCAGTTTAATACATGACCAGTTTTAGTACCTGCAAGGCTCAAATGCAAAGCAGGTAACAGCCGCAGGGTCACAGACCCGCCAAGGCCCTGAAGGTTGCAGGTGTCTATGTGGCAAATATTTTGAGGTAATTTGATTTATTAGAAAATTGTTTTGCAATATGTGTAATTAAGGCACAATAATGAATGAAGTGAAGGTGCCCTAGGGTTGTTTAAAAAATTTTTTAACGACCTTTGAGGTCCTTTTTGCTGAATGGAACTTTGTTTTATTCTTTTACATTACTTATAATGGTTTTACGCTACAATGGTACTGTTATGATGACTAAGTTTTGCTATGTCTGATTTAACTGTGTTCAAGTGCACAGCAAGTTATTTGTATATAAGTGAGCTCAATCATGGATCCAGACTCTCTGTTGCCTTGGGGATTCTGGCGAGATAATCCAGCCCCCTTGAGGCTATATTGCAGTTGGTAGAGCAATTAAATTTAGTGTTGTTCAACTCTCTGTCCCTTGAGGGAGTAAGTGTGTTGAGTTTGGTTGAGCAACAAATGACAATATAATGTGGTGTTAACTGAACACATTTAGAGAATTATTAGGTTGAATACTACAAAGTTTACCTGAAGCTGTCTTCTACTAGACTAGTCTTCCTCAGTCCAACTTTCCACCGTTGTTTAATGACTAGTTGTCTAAAGTTGCTGAAAACAGCCAAGAGCAACATTTACTCCTTCCCCTTGTGCTCTCTCTCTCTCTTCTTTCAGTTTCATGCCATGACTCTAACTTTTCACATTTCAGCATTGTGAATTATTGATATTTCCTTTCCAGCCATTCCATCACTTTCCTTTATGCCTGCAACAGATTAAATCTACCTTTCAGCCAACTTTGAAAAGTGTCTGAGCTGAACCTTTCAAACTGTTAGCAAATATCCACATGGATAGTGTTGCACTTATGATGACAAATTTGACAATTTTTATTCTAGTCAGTTGAAAAGTAATGCTGAGATAACTAATTAAAAGTGTTTATTTATTTATTTTTTTAAAGAAAAAAAACCCTAATTTCATCCAAGTACATCACAGTGGGCTTCACAAAGGCTTGAAAGACATTAATCGATCCCTCCCATAAATCTACTACAGCTGCTGATTAAACTTGATGTTGAATTTCTGTATGACTGACTCTGAATGATGTGGGCCATTGTCTTTGTTCTGAATCAAAAGGAAGACGAATCAATACCAAAATTGGAGCCGGGGAAAGACTGTGAGGCAAAAGTGGGCTAAAGGCTCACAGCACCCAAAGAGGGTTGGAAAATCCAATTACTTTGGTTAACAAGCTGACCTTCGCACGTATAATGCCACTGTGTCCCCTGGCTTATTTTCCTTGGCAGAACGTAAGCACTCCAGGGCCCCAACAAACCTCTAAATATTGCAGTGACTGCACTCAAAAGTAATGTCCACTGAGTAGCTCGCAGCAGCTTGATAAAACAAGCAAATGAAGAGTTAAGAAAGGTTTGTTATTTGCATCTAAGACCCGGAAAAAAATGACTTTGTCTACACATTTTTTTATTCTGCACCTATGGGATTTATCACTGCAAGGGCCCGTCCATTTACCACAGTATTAATAAGATAATATTATTGCACCTTGCCATTTTTTTCTCCCAATAGCAAAAAATCTAGCTAATGCTTCGTTCTTGGCTAGATCTCAAATGTATTGACTATTAACATTAAAATCAAGACTTTTAAATAAAGTGTTGACAAAAAATATGTGGAAGCAACATGGTGGATTAGTGTTTAGCATTCTTACCTTGCCTCAATAAAATCTATTCGATTCTGGCCCTGGGGCTTTAATCAGTGTGTGTTTGTATTCTCTCTGTACTCTAATTTCCTCTGACTGGGGCAGTGGTGGGTTGAGGTTGAAGAAAGTTTGGATCTGAGGTTCACACGTTTGAATCTCACAGCAAACAGGTTACAACTGGTTGCTCCCTGAGCAATGCCCTTGTCCCCAGGTGCTGTAACATGGCATCTGAACAGGATGGGTTGAATGTGGAAAAAAACTATTCCCCCTAATACATCTACAGATGTGCTTGGTGTTAATGGTGGAACAGAAAATGTATGTCTGTGTTTGCCCTGTGATGACCTGTCCCAAGGTACCCATCCAGACCAACAGAGCAGTGTCACCAATAATCATGGGGGGAGTGCTCATATCAGAAATGAATAACAAAAAGCAGTATTTCTTGAGGAGAGGCTGAAGTTGTTTAATGGTCTCACAGACTATAGTCCACTATAGTGTTGCCCCTGATCTTGCCTCCGATGGTACCTCTTTCTCAATACCACCAACATGGCTACTTTCTGCCGCCACCATTGAGCCATCAATGACTTCATTCTTCTTCTCTATGGAAAAATAACTATTCATTTTATTGGTATTTAGCAGTATGTTGTTCTGCACTGGCACCCTCTGGTGAATGATTGCCAAATCCTCATTGCAACACAATGGGTGATTAGAAGTATCAAGGCAGTGCCCTACACGGTGTAATGCACCCACTTTCCTTGCCTAGACATTGTTTCCATTAGTGTATTTATTTTCTAATTGACATTATTTTACTATACCAAAGCTGACGCTATCCATACAGCTGCAGACATTCTTGGCTTGGTTTGAATATGAACTCATAAGGCAAACCTGTAAAATCCAACATAATCTATTGTGAACAGCTCTGCCACAAATTCTGTATTCACAGAGATTCAGTACCAACAGTAAGTTTCATTTAAGTGATCCAAAGATTTATGCGTATACATATATATGTCATCTCACTGCATATTGACTGCAAATTGAAAAATAACCACATTATACTGAAATTATCTACATTGCCACCAAATCATTACATACACAATGTGCTAATCTTTGCAGATTAAATTAAATGATGCATGGGCAAATCATTGCTCTTGTCTCCATTGAGATTGCAAACGCTTTGAGATGAATTGCTATGAATAGAGTGCCCACTCAACAGCTTGGCATATGCATCCATGCAAGGTAAGAGTAAACAAAAGTGGGCTTTCACTTTTGAGGGATAATGTATGTGGAAGTCTCAGAAATTCTCTCTCTCTCTCTCGCTCTCTCGCTCTCTCTCTCCCTTGTTGAACCAACAGCCTGTGCCTCCAAAGGTACACCTATTAGCATAATTGGGTAATTTACACCACTAGGGGGAAAAGAGGAAAACATATCATCCTACAGAATATTGCTCCAACTCATGCATTAGCTCTGCAAGCCAGTGGAAGGTTGTGCCAAAAGTACTCTTTGGATAAATAACATAGATTATTGGGCTTCTAAGGATGATGAGTTGCCGAAAGCCCCACAAATCTCACCCTTTAAAACACTGCCTGGTTTTCACAGGGCCTAATAGAAATAAGATGTATATAAGGCAGGTCTCCCCTGGGCAAGGTTACCTCTCAAAGTCGGCCTTGTAGCACTGAGTGGCAATTTGATATAGTGTAAGTTCAGCAAATTGGAACGAAAATGTCTTTTACCTCTGGTGGGTCAACGAAAATGCCCCACAATAACTGGGGTATAAAACATGGAGTCTCCACCCTTAAGTCGCTAGGGAATTGAACACTCAACAAAGGTTTGGAAAAGTGTTTTTCTGTTTTAATTTCTGTACACCATTGAAGAAAAAAATCTGTTTTGTTTAGGAGTCACACAGCTCCTACAATACAATACAGTTCAATCTTAAATAATGATAATATGGATTTCACATTTCACTCCAGATTCCCATGCTTAAATGTAAAGAGGTAGAAGTACATTATGAAAAACTGTAAATTTAATGTCTGTGTATTTACATTTTAATAATACAATCATTATTTCTTTTCCAAATTCTTAACAAGTTGATCTAAACACATTTTTTTGAATTTTTTTTGCTTAAAAGTTTTTCGTTTATACGATATGTTTTGAAAACGGTATCTGCTTACACAGAAAAGACAAAAATGCTGAAAACAATGTAGTTAGCGTGTCAGGCCACGAGTTGGCGCTATTGGTTGTTTTGCAATGAAACCAGACACATATGTACTATGATTAACGAATTTCCCATTCCCAAAAGAAGCCACTTTTTGCCATTAGTGAAGAAGTATGTCCTTGCATTGCCTTCACAGGTGATCACTTGCAAGTAGAACTGTTAAGTATTCTGGGTCTGAGCGGTACAAAGGTCCTAGTATTCATCGAAATGGCGTAGCTAATTAAACAGACTTGCCATTAATTCTAGATAACATCACAGCAGTAATAACTTAGATTTCTCCTGTCTTCCCTCTGAGAGAGGAATTCTTCATTAGGAGAGAAGCATTTGAAGACCCTAAGTGTTCCTTTAAGCACTTTAGCAAAGGTAGTTGTTTGTTTTTCTCTTCAATGCCCACATGGTTTTCTAATCTGCTGAAATGCCTTGCGAACTTGTTTGATAAATTGGATTGATGCTTAATTTGCATGTCATGCAAATGAGCATAAAAGTACTGTCCATCAAATGATTACTGGTGTTTTTTCCAATATAAATCTGGTATCCTGGTAAAAGTAAAGATTTGTTTCAGTGAGACTGATGGCCCAGCTGTTTAAACTGTCGTACTATGAAGAGATTCAACTGCCTGGACAGTTCAGGAGCAAATGGCTCAGTTGTTTCCCATATCAGCATGTTCGATCCTCACAACACCCCCCCAAAGGATTGAATGCAAAACAGCAAACCTTTTCACCAGCATATAAATGATCTCAAATGGGCTTCGCCAAGTCTGGCATGCCTTACTCAATACACTACCTTACTAACAAACGCCGACAAGCAAGTTGTTAAAGCTGTGACAGGCTGTCCTCCATTTCAGGATGTTCACTCACAGCTATTGTATGCTTCAAAGATTCAATGCACCAGCGGGAAATTACCCAGCGGCTTATCTTATTGGTTTCACATGAATGGAAAGATGGAACATGGCGGCCCCCTCACAACATGCAGAGAAATGACGACCCCCTTCATCAGCCATATACGCCAACAAAAAGGTGAAACCAAGCTTCTGCAGGATATGCAGAGTATAGAGTGAAAAACATCACAGCAAAAAACATGAAAATTAAGTATTATGTGAATCCTGAGAAAGGGCCACCACCGCTCACAGGGATGATTTAAGCATTTTCACCTCAGTGGTGATTGCCTTTATCTGAAAGAAGACACTGACTCATTATCCTCTTTAATGTAAGAATTTACACAATTAACCGTGATTAAACATCCATCCCCTCAAATTTAAAACAGCATGGATAAAAGTTGGAGAGATGTCCCAGATGTATAGATGCTCGTTAGTCAGGCCAATTTGATATTAAATTACACAAAAATAATGTGATCCCACTCGATCTGAGAAGCTAACTCACATCATCACAACAATGACTTCACAAGATATGAAGTCTCCATTTAAATGTGTTAAATATAGAGGCTGCAATAAGTTAATGGAATAATCTTGGATAAGTTGACCAGACTCAACAATTATTGTTCAGTTAACAGTAGAAATCAGTTTCCTTGACACACATATGCTGCTGTGCCAAGCGTTGGCCAACCCTTCTCTCATGTCTCAAAAATATTTAATTTCCTGACACAAATATAGAGGTCTTGATGGGTATTCCAGATACAGTCTCTGACTATATAGAGTCAACGAATGCAAGCAGCTCATGCATGCTTCCTCAGACAATGTTTTTGTCTATTGGCATATGGAACATTAATCATAAATAGTTAGGGCTTTCAAGTGATGGAGAGAAGATCATGGCTCCCACGGTCAAAATATATGCATGTGTGGTTAATTGGTGAACCTAAATTACTCATAGGCATGTACCCTGCAGTCACACAAAGTCAGTTGGGATTGGCTTCCCTGACCCAAATAGAATGAATGGATAGAGAGAAGATGGGTGAAAGGATGGATGTGTCATAAATGCTGTCATCGTGGGACACAGTAGTACAAATCCTCACAATACAATTTGGTGGTTCATCTTTCAAGCATTAAGAGTACATAGTGGTTGAAAATAGGGATGCACCAATTCCGATACCAGTATCGGGTATCGGTTCGATACCAGGCATGACCACTCGTACTCGTACTCATAAAACTGACACCGATACCACTTTACGGCAACGCACGGCTTACGGCACTTCACTGCAAGGCATAGGCTAATTTTGAATGTCAGTACATCACAATGTAGGAATGTTGTTCAAATAACATCTGTGGAAGAAAATAAATGTGTGTATTGGTCTAAGTCAGGGGTCGGCAACCCGCGGCTCGTCCTTCTGCTGCGGCTCCTTGAGCTTTGAGTCCCCTGCAGTACATCCCTGAGCGGGGTGAGCCGAACGGTACGGTAAGGCAAACCGCCCCCAGACCCAACTGTGTTGCTCGATCCCACTAGAGAGAGTGCGGTAAAATGTAGGTTGCGAACGACGCAGGGATGTAACATCATTAAGCAACAATAGTGATGCGAAGAATGTAGAAATTGCGGGAGCTCCGTGGCCATCCGAAGCTGTGAGCTTCCTTTATCTGTGACACAGCGGAAAACTTTCTCAATCCGAACTGCAGCGTCCAGATCCCACTGGATCTTCTCCTCTCCTGTCACTGAGAGGAGCGTCTGAACCTCATCGGAAGACCGCGGTGCAGTGGAGCGCCGACATTTCAATTAACCAGGTCAACAAAACAACCAGTGTGTGCAAAGCTGCAAATGTGAACAATAACGGGAGTGTTTACGACAGATGAGATCGGAAGGAATCGGTGCATCCCAAGTTGAAAAGTACAATTTTGAAAAATACAAGTACAAATTGATAAAGTAAATGCTTCGACTATTTGTTTCGCATATTTTATTTCACTCCATTTATATCCTGTCACACTGTACCATTAAAGCAATGTATGTTTTCTGTCCAATAACAGTTTCAACCATGTTTCACCATGAGAAACCTTCAACATTTCCTCGTGTGATGATGCAGCATGAAACAAAGGCTCACAAACATCCAGTGTCAAAGAATACTCTGGCATAATTGTCCAGCCCTTCAACTCGCTGTTCAGTTGCTACAGTAACACAGTGTATGTTCCCTTGCTCTTTTTTTTTTCCTGACAGACAGATGTGCATTGCACATCCTCTGCACCTGAAGGCACCTCTGGGAGAGCGGCATGCTGATAGGTGCCAGGGATCAGACAGCTGTCAGACTCCAGCAATGCATTCCACGTAACCTCGCTGTCAATGAGGAGGACAACAAAGGAAGCTGTGCTGACCCGCCAGTACTGCTGTCAGATGCAGCAGGATGTCCAAATGATCCAGTCTTATGATTACGTATCGTACAAATTAGAAAGAAAAAATTTTTGTGGGGTGTGAATAATGCTGCATATACCATCTCTAACATACTTAATTACAACTCTACTGGAGGAAAGTGGATGTCATGGAAAAATATATATATACTTAAATGAAAGTGTTGGAAATAACAATGGTTTATGGGGTTAATAGACAAGAAACCGTGTTTAATCTATGGTTGGAAATCCCATTTTGCTTCCCATAAATGCCACATCATGCATGCATGTAATCCACACAATTCAACAGAGCAACAGCTCCATTTCTGAATAAATCAGTAGTCAGCAGAGGAACCAACAGGCTCGCTTGGCAGCTGAAAAAGCTGGAGGCAACACTCTGCTGACGGGAGGGAGATGAAAAAGCGGCTTCCTCTCATCATGCCTTCATCACCATAGCACCAGAGGATGCCAGGAGAAGCAAAGAATTATGGCAGCAAAAGGGAGAGTAAATCTTCAAGACCTGTTCTGTCTCCTTCTCAGGCTTGACTATTAATTTTTTTTTTTTCCAACCCTGGGAGTGGGGTTTGAGCACATCTGTGCACATGTTGGCTGAGGCAGAATTACTATGGCCATGTACTGTGTAAGCTGAGTGACACATTGAATTTGAGATAAGATGCATCGCTCGGATGAGAAGGAGTACATCACCATCTTTATCTCCATTACGGATGAGACACAAAAGCACTATTCCTTATCAGAAAGGTTGAACCTAAAAATGTCCTCATTTAAAATAAAGTCGATATGGCAGGAAACTTTTTGGGAACGATAAAACTAAGGTAAAGAAGCAAAATGTTTCTTGTTTTCTTTTCTTTTTTATTAAATCTTTTTAAACCATATCAAGACTTTGTGGTCTGTGAGGTTAGATTGCACACTGAAAATAAAATCTAAACGGCTTATCCCATCAACAAACACATACAAGTTTAGTTTTATTGAGCCATATCATTGGACATTATGATTAGCCTTAAGGAGAGCTACTCAGCCATTTAAGATCCACACTAACCCTTTACTGGAACTATGATGACAAATGACCTTGTATTGCACTAATTCCCAATTTGTTTTTATTTTTTCTCAAGTTGTCTTCTGCTTGCCTCCATGACCACTTCTCCCATCTTTAAATGTCAAAATTACAGTGAAGTCAAATACTGATATAGGGGTATACCTACTTTCCTTAACAGTTACCCATGTTTACTTTACAAAATTTACTTCAGCTATTGACAATCCAATTTTGAAAACTTGGAGCAGCAAAAGAATTGTTAAAATGGACATACTTACACTGTAAACCTGCAACCAGCTAAGATGATAGTTGCAAACGTTGACAATTCAAAACTGCGCCATTATCAAACTCAAAAACACATTTTATAGCCGATTGAAATGACTGTTTATTCATGTTGCTGTTGACCTTGGATCCCTCTACAAATGTTGGAAGGCAGACAGCCTGAGCTTGTCATGGTGATGTCACATCTCAGCAGATGTGACACTATTTCTCAGGAGGAAATCTTGACTTTCAGAGTTACTTTGACAAACCTCAATCCAGCTATGTAGATCATTGTGTGTTTTAATCCAGCTGCACTGTATGTCAGTAATTAAAAGCACTTTTGCCTTCAGAGATAAGAAGCATCTGTTCAAATAGCATCCATGAATCATCAGCTTCTCAGAACACCACAACTGAATTAAAAGCTATGGAGCAAACATTTAAACTCTAACAGACAATGTGTTTATAATGAGGGCTCATTAACTTCCAATTACGAATTACGTAAACATTATGAGCTTTTTCGGAAAATTATTCACGTCAGCTTCGCGTCTTTGGTATGATTGTATTTATTAGTTCCTGGGGAACTCACCAGGTGACAGCAGGCACTTCCCCTACTGGATGACCGGAGCTCAAGTGCAAACAAGCAGAGCCGGCAGCCGGCTGTGTTAGTCTAGAGATTAGGAAGAGAAGCCCTTTCAAAGGTTGTATTGCATTGGGCTGAAAATATGAGCAGAGTAAGTGCTTGAACAATGGTTACCACACATGCCTCTCACTCAACCTTGAACAAAGCCCCCGGCAGTCCTGATGTACATTCACTATAACCCACAGTTGTCGCTATCAGAGTAATTTAAAATTTCAAAGGCAGTGTTATGATGGAAAGTACAAGAAAAGTGCAGTGTGATTGCATGCAAAGTGAGTATTAACGTTATAACTGAAGTGAAAAAAAACATCCTTATGCAGCACTTGTCTGCTAATTCACTGATGTAAAAAGACAAAGACATCCACTGAAATGGAATGTAAAAATCATAAGCTTTTCTTGATCCGAAAACTGAATTGGTTGTGAGTGGTTCCTGTATTGTAACTGATTATCCTTTTAAACTTTTATCAACTGACCTTTGTACATTGTGCCTCACTATTATGTCTGAGTTTATAAAATTTAAGTGATCGGCTGTTCACCTCAATGTACAGTGTGGTAAAAGGGCAGCTGGTGAAAAAAATAATCTGAAAAGGTCAACTCCCATAAATGTGTGCAATACCTGGAAGCCCATGTGACCCCAGCATGATCAGAAAATGCTCCAAATAGCTTCTTGAACTGTCAGGAATACCAGGATTCATCAGTCTCCCCATAAGTCTCCCGACTAATCTAATTTGGGGTTGAGGTCAGATGACTGTGCAGGAGAGTCTTGGGCAGTCAGCACTTTTTGTTCGTCTTTGAACTTCAAGTACTTCTTGTAAAGCTTTAAGTTGTGCTTGCACTCATTATTTTACTGCACCAGGAATTCTCCTTCGAATAGGTGAAAAAATAAAGGGCATAGCCGGTCTCTCAAGTTGAGAAATACCATTGTGTCTTGGACAGATCATCTTAAGCTTTGACTCCTCAGTCGATTGAACTGCTGAACCTATTTGAAATGCTCAGATTATTATTTATCCTTATATTCCCTCCAAAGAACAGTTTTGAAATTACTATTGGTTCGCTGAAACCTCCACAGTGTAGCTTTCTGACAGTGCTTTTATTGACAATGATTTGTTTTTCATCACGAATCGCCTTTCTGTGATTAAGTGTGTTCCATCACTCACTAAAAATGAATGTACAATTGTGATATCATGGTCTTATTAGTCTGCCTGAATGAGCTTTGGTACAGCTCATGTAGTTTCTGGAACATGTTTTAGAATGCTATGTCCTGCCGGATGAGAAGCCTCCAGTTTGGCCTTGATTTTTAGCTCTAGCTCGAACATTTATTTGACAACTCACTCAAAGCCATCCTCATGTCATCTAAATTCAAGAAAATCTGTCCTTGGCGCAGAGGCATTAACATGGTCAGTGCTGCAGTGTGTGTGAGCACCAGGGGCTGAACGAATGACTGGAACAGATGTGGAAGTAGTCATAAGTGCATTTGGGGCTGTGGCCGTCAAGCTGGGAGAGCAGATCCTGCTAATCCGAGATGCCACATTCGAGGTCTCTATCAGGCTGTGAGTGGTTCCCAGTGGCCGCTAAAACACTGCATGGAGAATCTTCAAACACGCCCTGGCCTTTGCGAAAAGACCCACGACTGAGGAGGGTACACCTCCAGACTCCAGAAGAGAGATGTCCATGTCTACGATCCTTTTTTTTTCTTCAGTTTTTTAAGTTTCTTTTTTGAAAAACAACCCTATGATTCATATTTTCTGTATGTTGACAGTTTTCAGGTCTGAAAACAGTGAACTGCTGGTCATTCACATTAGATTTTATTGCCTTTGCCTCAGGGGTGTCAAAGTTCTCTAAATGCTGTTATGCTACAGGTTACATGTTGGCAGAGGTGGAAAGTAACACATTACATTTACTTATGTTACTAAAGTTGAATAGTTTGTGTGTGTATTTGTATGTTTTAATGATGTATTGAAACCCAGTAATATTACTTAAACATGTTTTGATTAAAGTAGTATACCACATTTACAAAAGTTATACATCAGTGAAAATATATTTGAACTATGAATCAATGAATTAGGATTTGCATTTTGGACAACCTTAAGCGTCAAACAGTATTGGGAAAGTTTGCCTCAAACCAAGCACCTTTCTTTGTGTTAAGCGTTACTGGTAGAATCCTAGAATTTTGTATATCACAACATGGTTCCCTGGCAGCAGGAGATGCAACACAAAACACTTTTCACTTGTGGTTGCAAAATAATAATTACTAAACTACAGTAGAGTAAATTAACTAAACAAACTAAACTGACTAAATCACAAAACACAATCAAAAACAACACCACAAGACTAATATAACCACAATAACAGCATTTAGATTCCCGATAACCCTAACTCCCGTGGTGCAACGTCATCAATTCTCATAATCAATGCATTTGTAAATTTGAAGATGAGCTTCCACCAAACTCTGAATGCAACTGTGCTGTGGCTACAAATACTTGTTTCACTGTGCATATGCTGTTATATTCATTAAAATGTACACACAGCATGCTGTTTTTTGAAGCTGTTCCTCAACAAGCATACTGATTGTTGTGGATGTACTACGACTGTCTGAAGTAATATTCAGAAACACTTATATGAACCAATGTTTGAAGGACTACACACTAAGCTCGGTCAACTTTCAACATTCTAGCAGCCTGTACATCAATATTAAAGTATATCTATGTCTTTTCCGTTCCGCAAATGTTGTTCTCTCTCTCTCTCTCTCTCTCTCTCTCTCTCTCTCTCTCTCTCTCTCTCTCTCTCTCTCTCTCTGTGCATACTTCTATTCTGTGTCAGGACAGGAGACCATTCATCACCTGCTCTAATTAAACATACCCTCATAGTGGTGCAGTGGCAGCCGTGGGGAAAATAGACACGAGAAGGAGATCAATTACCATGAGAGAGATGAAAAAAGACAGAGTTGGAGGGGAGAGAGAATGGAGAATGACACTGGCAAAGATGGAGAGAGCAGTCACTGTGATAGAGAACACAGAGAGGATGTGAAAAAGCGGTGCTGGCTATAAGTCAGGTCTCTTGCCAGATGGGCCGAGCCCCCCACCTAGGTAATAAGAAGAGTGACTCCCTCCTCAGGATGCCTGACAGCCTCGTCTTAGTCCATTTCTTTAACAACATGTGGCCTTTTTTCCATTCCACTGGAGACTGATGGAAGTTGTGCTTCACAGCAACTGCAGCTTGAGGCTGGTGAGACTGCACAACAGGTATGAGACTGGCTCCATAGGGACTTTTTGATTTCTGACCCCTTGACTTTTCTGACAGATTGGTCAGATTGTTTTGACATTGGTGGTGTGTGATACTTCTCATGTAACATTAAACATTCAACGTTCCCCATTCCCCATTTCTAAGTGCAGGTCGGTGGATCTTTTTTTTCAGTTGACAAATGGTGGATTGCTTTACTTAATCTTGTGGCTAGTAATAAGCCAACATCTCTTTACAAATAGGCAAGTGTGAGCATTTGCATATTCTATGTTTACTATTGAAGTACAGAAGTAATTGTATTTCCTTTATTTGCATTGTATCCTGTACAAAGTGTGTCAATATCACTCAGCCAGCTGAAACAGTCTGTTGATAAGATATTCTGGAAAAACAACAACAAAATAATATGTCATTATTAGTGACGCTCGCACATTTTACGTATTTACTGCAGTGCCACGTAATGGTGAAGCCTGAGCTTGAGAGTGAAAAAGTTACACCACGCTTTCAGAGTAACATATCAGCCTGACCTTTTCCACAGATGTAGTACAATTTTTCATTCCGTGTTTCGGTTCAGTTGAATTTCGTTCAATCCACTGTTCATGATAAGGGATATTAAATATGTCAATCTGACTCATTGACCTTTACAGAATATCACACATAAAAAAAATATATAACTCCTTCCTGCATCGCAGTACACGAAATGGGAAGGAGGCAGATTAAGCACATTATAAGCATTAAGCCAAAAGTGTGAGCAAATAGTGTTCTGTTTGTTAACAGCAAACGTACAATAAGCGGAAAATATTTGAGCTAAGAACACAAAATAAAAACTTATTCCTCCTCTCTATTGTTTAAAGATAATACATGGCAGAAAGTAGCCTGTCGGCCCATCTGGAAATTTATGATTGTATTTGTAGTGACGTTAACGGTATCTATTAGTTGTTTTCCTAGCACTGTTATCTGAGGATACAGTTCCATTTTTTTCAGGAGCTGTTATAAGTCTTGCACAACAAAATGCGTGCAACATTCCAGACAATCTCTGCCTTCAGCTGTACTCTGCTATTAAACAGCACGTCTTGCAGAAAAGTGCGCAGTGGAATTCAGAATGCTGGGTAAAAATTGCAGAAATCGTTTCACTGATTTGTCACTTTGCCAAAGTTGCCTTGCAGCACACTGTTCCTGGTAGTTTGCCTGAAGTAAATACATATTACCTGTTAATCATCGATATTCAGTTCAAATCGAAACCAAAGACTTTCAATAATCCATCTATCCATCTTCTAAAATGCTTTATCCAACGTAAGGCCGTACGCTTCCTGGAGCTAATCTCAGCTGACTGGTGAAGGCAGAGTACACCCAAAACAATCCAACCCACCTAAACTAAATCATGCTGTGCATATGATCACATAGCATCAATAGTATGTTGCTGTTGGTTATCTGATAATTACATAACACATGGGGGAAAAAACCTGCATAAGGTCAGAGGTTTCATATCAGCATACTGAATAAAAGATGCACCTGGGTGATGAAATGTACTCTCAATAACACATTTCTGTTTGACATAATGTGCACGCACATATTGATCATCCAAGTCACATGGCATCAGTGGAGGCATAGTGAGATAGTCTTAGTGAAGCAATACTCCGAAAAATCTAAATTCAGATGTCAAGGCGATGTAACAGTACAACAGAAAGAAATAAAAATGGACTGGGACAGAGATAAAGGGGACTGTGATTTATGTTTTTCACCCCTTTTTCTCCCCTATTATTGACCTGAACACCCACAACAACATGTAGCACAATCAATTTATTTCTGCTGTGAAGGAAATGGATTGTCACGGCACAAAAAAAAACAAAACAACGGCACTGTGGGAAAATCCAAAGACTGCCACTGAAAAAAAAAAAAAAAAAGAGGCCCCCTGCTGCACTGGTGATAATACATCAGACAATGCTGGAAAGGAAAGAAGGAACTACAATCTTTGATTGGAGGCATCACAATAACAAACAGGATCAATGTGGGAATCAGTGAGCGTTATCGTACCGGGTGTAGAGTGAAGATGTTTTTTGGAATTCGTCACCAACAATGATGCAAGAAACTTTAATGCCTAATGTTGCATTTAAGTGCCAATTTAAAATGAAGTTTACAAGTCACAATGTTTTCCCTCTACACAGTCAGCAGCGTTCAGGTGAACTGACTGACTTTTGACGGTGACCTTTTTGTATCAGTAAACATTTTATTCCTCGTCTGGCCAAGGTGTAATTGTTTTCTTTTCTCACTCAGAGACACCCTCTTAATATAACAAATATATAATCTGATCCTAGGGGGGTGTTGTGACGCAGAGTGTGAAATTAATACTTCTCTCTTTTCGCGGTGCAATAAATAAAGACCGTACTCTATTGCTGTATCAAGACCGACTGAGAGAGAGAGAGAGAGAGAGAGAGAGAGCAATCCTACTTGCATATCATTAGCCGCATTATTAAATGCCATGTGTATTGTTTCACACTCAACTGAAAATGTGAAAATGAATGACAACAATTTCATTGCAGGCACTCAAACGCTGACACACAATGTGGATACAATGGTTCACTTAGTATGTCAGAGCATTACACGGAACGTTTAACATAATTATTTTCAAAGCTGATGAGATTGAGGAGCATCTCACAAAATTTGTTGACAAAAATTGTACTGCATTGTTGTTCAAGGCAATTAGTTCAAACAATTAGTAGTGGTGCAATATGAAAAAAAAAAAAGTTAGATTCTAACTAAAACAATTTTGTTGTGGAAATAAGGACGTAAATATTGAAAGAGTCAACAAGGTAGAACATTTCAATAACATTTTCTAAACTGAAGTAGTAGCACCAGAATGCTTCGAAATACCTGGTGGCTGGTTACTGATCAATGGGAATTGATTGTTAGTCATTAGTGTGAAAAAAGTACTACTAAGCTGTTCAAAGATACCCTTGAAGTACTACTTCTTTTCTTTTTTAATTAAAATGCATTATGGATTATTGTCGTGTTACTGTGAGTTAGTTGGGTGCTTTCACACCAGATAGTGAGGATCAAATTGTAAATGGGCCCCATTTGATGCAGGTGCTTTCACACGGACTTTTTTGCTTCCGACTGAAAGCCACACTAACAGGATGAAGTGTCATGTTTCTATATAACCGGACATAACTACACTGGGAGAATCAAGAAAGTCTTCTGCACTGCTCGGTTTACAAACGAATATTTGAAGTGAAAATGGAAAACTGGTTGTGTTTTGGGTGTCTGTTTACATGACAACAGTGCTTTTAGCCACCCACTAGTGGCCCAACATGAAAACAACATTGTTTTCAGCATTTCTGTTGTTTCCGTGTAGACAAACTTTGTTTTTCAAATGGTGCCATGGAAATGCAAACGCTTTCTGAAACAAAACTACAAGCACAATGTAACAAACATGTTAATCACAGATATAAAGATAACAAAGGTCTGAACAAACATCACATGTCTCACAAAAACAAGTAAAGTTAGTGTCTGATGTGGATTTGTTTTTAAGGGGGTTGGTTGATGCTGTACACTGATGTACCATTACAGAAATAAAAGCTTGAGAAGGGTCCCTCTCCAGGCCAAGATTAGCAAAAAGGATTTACAAAAAAATGGACCTTCAGCTGCAAAATGATGGCAATGATTTAGACTTTTTATCTGTACCGCTGGATGTGTGCAACACAGCTGACTTACCCATCACCATGTGTGATAATGGATTAGAGATTCTGGGAGGAAGAAAGAATCAGGATTTGTTCATGAAAGTAAATGCCTGCTTGGAAAAGATGATAGGCGGTGGACAAACAGGCAGTTATCTGAGTTCACAGTTGTCTGAATCAAATAACTAAATAAATGACATATTGCTTTGATGTACAAGCCAACAGTTTTTGTTTTCTATTCCCTGTTTATTTGTTAGTTGGTGTCTAAAACACAGTTATTTGTTCCAGGAGTCTTTTCTGAGCCCCACTGACTTATGTTACAGTTTCCTTAAGGATGGGCTCTGCAGTGGTATGCCAAAGTATTCATACCTCTTGAATCTTTCCACATTCTTTGACATTATAAGCAGATGTAAAAGTATTTCATTGGGATTTTATGTGATAGACCAACACAACATGCCACTGAATTGTGAAGTGAAAGGAAAATTAGATACGTTTAGATATTTAAGTTAATACTTTGAAGAGCCACCTTTTGGGGTCTTTTGGGGTTTGACTTTGCATAAATAGAGAGTGAAATTTTTGCCCATTCTTCTTTGCAAAATAGCTCAAGCTCTGTCAGATTTGACGGAGAGCCTCTGTGAATGGCAATTTTCAAGTCTTTGCAGAGATGTTCTCTTGGATTACGGTCTGGACTTTGACTTGTCCATTCTAATACACGATCATGCTTTGATCTAAACCTTTCTATTGTGGCTGTGGCTGTATGCTTAATGCCGTTGTCCTGCTAGAAGCTGAACCTCTGCCCCAGTCTCAAGTCTTTCGCATCCAAGGGTTCCCTGTATTCGACTTCATCCATCTTCAGCCTCCATGCCCCTCCTGAACAAAAGCATCCTCACAGCATGATGTTGCCACCACCGTAGACAGTGAGCATGGTGTGTTCATGGTGATACATAGCATTTTGAATTTATTCAATAAATTTCAGTTTTTGGTCTTACCTTCCTCCACATGTTTGCTGTGTATCCAACATGGCTTGGAGCAAACAGCAAAATTGACTTCTTAAGGCTTTGTTTCAACAATGGCATTCATCTGGCCAGTCTTCCATGCGGGTCCAATTTGTGGAGTGTAGGACTCATAGTTGTCCTGTGGACAGGTTAGCCCACCTGAGCTGTGGATCTCTGCAGCTTTTCCAGAGTTCCCATGGGTCTCTGAGGTGCTTCTCTGATCAATGCTCTCCTTGCCCGGCTGGCCAGTTTAGATAGACAGTAGGTTTGCGGTTGTGCCATACTTTTTCCATGTTTGTACCGTGGATAGCACGGTGCTTTGTGAGATTGTCAGGATTTCAAAATAAATAAACTGTATAACTCAACCCTGTTTCAAACTTCCTCATAAGTTTCTCCCTGACCTGTCTCGTGTGTTCCTCAGTCTTCAACTAACCCTGATGCTGTTCGTTCAAATGTTCAAATGAGCAGCTGGATTCATACTGAGATTACATTACACACAGATGGACTCTATTTACTAGTTAGGTGACTTCTGAAGGCATTTGGTTGCTCTGAGTTTTAATTAGGGGGACCAGAGTAAAGGGAAGTATGAATAGTTTTGCAATGCCACACTTCTCAGTTTTGTATTTGTTAAAATTTTTTTCAAAAACTAAGTTTTTTAAGTGTAAGTAATTTCCCTTCAACGTCAAAATGATATGGCACGCAGTGTTGGTCTATCACATAAAACCCCAATAAAATAAATTTACATTTGTGGTTGTAATGTGACAAAGTGTGGAAAAATGCTCGGGTATCAATACTTTTGCAAGCCACCGTTTGTGTACTTTCAAAGTTGCTTCCATCATTGCCACACGGAGTGATGTCAAGGGACACTGAGGCGATTAAGAGACAGCGATGCAAAATTAATGTGGTGCTATGAATGAGGTGGCAGGAATAAGAAGTGAACAGTCTCAACACAGTGACTTTTCCTATTAAGGTTCATGTGGATGTTTTGCACGGTAGTTCACTTCTCGCTGACATTTGTTAAAAGTTTTGATCAGTCTTCATTCAGAAGTCTGCCACTAAGGTGTTCATTTCCTTACGTGTGCTGCCAATTTTGAATACGCCCAATAATTTAAGATATTCAAATCAGGGCTTTTTTGCTCGGACTAAGCAATTCCTTAACCCTCAATTACATTTCACGGTCTGCCCCACTTATAGATGATTTTTCTTTCAGCGGAATGAATCATTTCAAATGATTTGGAAACCTTTTCAAATTGCTTGCCAGACTCACAGATATCCACATCCGCTTTTCTGAAGGCCTGACACAGCTCCTTAGATCTTGGGATGATGACACCACGGACTTCTAAATCAAAGAGAAAAGCAATTGACTGACAATGTCAGAGGTTTTAATCACTGGCACCTGGTCTAGTTCTCATCATTCAAGTTAAACTCCCACTGGATTCAATCACACATTCTGTCCTAGAATGCACCTTCATGGTATTAGACATGCCGTGAGAACTAGATGGAGGAAAGAATAAAAGATTCTTAAACCACTGAATTCTCGAAGAGCATCAACATAAATACCTCACAAAGCATAAATATTGTTGGCATCACTCAACATCACTCAATCGACAAAAACTTCTTTCAAGAATTAGGAAAAATAACTAAATTGACAAGTTACTGTACAATATCTCAAGTACATGTTGACAGCTTATTAACTGTGAACTGCCTGCGATCACAGAACATTGTTTAGTAGATTAAAACACACAAACAACACACACCTCATCAGGTAGAAAAAGGTTTAATAAAGATAGTTCAGTGTTGGAAATCCTCTCTCCATTTCGAGCAAAAGTGGTATGCAAATTTATTCAAAAAATTAAACAACAACAACAACAACCTCTTCTGAGGATGAGTTTTGGGGGGTTAGTAAGGCAGCCATCCTCTGACTCGGGGTTGCTTCATGGGCAACATGAGCAGTAGAGCTGAACCCCTTCACTGTGTATTTATTAAATAAATATAAGTGCATGCTAACGTATCAACAACAGAAGCAGCACCAACGGGTCTTATGCTGTATCTGTTCGACTGTTTTAGCCATCATAACCACACATTAGGAATTTAACTGAAAAAAAAAACAACTACATACTTTTTTTTTTTTTTTACTCAGTAAATAAACAGTGTTTTGCTACAAAGAAAATGCTCCTTACACTGCTATGCCTTTAAATCTCTTCATCCACATTTTGTGTAAGAAGAGAGATTGGATGTTCAGGGGAATGGAATAGAAAGACATCAGTGAGAGGATAAATCCTGCATGGTTCATATCAAATCAATGTGACGGATTGCTGTATTTTGGTGGTGTTTGAATTTGTATTTCTGCCTGATCGAACAGGCATTGCGCCGTGATAAGCCAGTATCATGTTTTGACACATTCTGCTCTTCCAAGCTGAACCAGAAAGCAAGGCGACAAGCTGACCTTGGCGCACAATTTGTTGCATAACTGATAAATTCTGGAAAGTTAAACAGCTGTCAATAAAATCTCTGAACCTCAATGGAATTGTTTTAATTGGTGCACATGAATATTTTACTTTCAGTTATGGGCTTTTCTAATCTTGATTTTGAATAAAATAGCGCTGCTATTTTAAGTGTATTCTCTTTGTTTCTTGAAAATGACTTGTTCTAGCTATATCAGTATATTATGTGATTATTGATGGGGCATTTCTCCTGCTTACACAAATCCGTTTAATTTTTGAGGAGAAATACATGGACATTACATGGTGCAATACATGGACACACAAAGTGTCCTACAGTCCTTTTTACTAATTTCTCAGTATATATACTCAAACTAACAAGACTTTTTAATGACATATTGTAGTTAGACAGGGTCAAGCCAAAACTTTATTAAAATATTAGGTTTTTTTTCCCATTTTAAGACAGGTTTTCTGGTCAAGTAGATTTAGGCCCAATTTACGCGATAACATTTTCAAGTGAAAATGAAACATTTTCTTTGTGTTTTGAGGGGCAGTTTGAATGCCAACAGTTCGTCGCTACTTTTTTGAAATGCTGCTACACAGCTGTAGTAAACAGTTCTCCTGCACATGCACAAGTGGATGCACAATAACAACAATGGCAGCCTCAAGAGTGTCATGACTCTCAGTCTATAGTCTCCTGGGACTTGGAAGTTTTATAGTTGAGAATCACCCAGAATAACAATCCAACTTTGTTGTCTGTCCATAGGAATGTCTGTGTACTCGCCACTGTGGATGTTTATAGCGTATTGCTCTCTGATTACAAAAACAAGCAACTCGCGACCTGGCGTGCTAACTTCTGCCGTTTCCGTGTAACAGACATCTCTTTCAAAATGTTGCCTCATTAACGCAGAGCAGTTTTGAAAAGAAAATGAATGAGTGATGCATTTTCACTTGAACTTTTGACATTTTTACTTGACATCACTTCGTCTTAACTTGTCATATAAACCTTAGTCACAAACAGTGTAGGAAGACCTATCAACTTATCTAGGTGAATATGCACATTCCAATTATCAGCTCTTTCCAGTTAATTTTTAAATTTTTTCATCCTTACTGTCTCAGTATTGGTCAATATATGTGTTTTCATAAATTGGATCTTAGAGTCTGCTCTTGTTCCAGTTGTCTTTTCAGCAGTCAGGCTATACATGGTATTTCACAGCATGATTCCCCTGGAGAGAGGTGTATTCCACATGGAACCCTGGCCTCCAAGTTGACTCTGAGCCAACCGACATCAGTTGTTTCATCCCGGTCTCCTGGTCATAAAAAAGCTGCCTCATTGTCCATGAAACAATTTCAGCCTCTGATATCCAGCCTGCCTGTTCCACCGATTGCCTCCCACGGCGACTGCACATAAAACATCTCCATCACGCGATATACTACGTTGTGTCAGCAAGGTGCCACACTGTGCATTGTAAAGGGGATTTTCAACCACGAGCACATCTCAAAATGAGATTGAAACCAATAAAATATCACCAGCTTGCAATTAGGCTGTGGAAGTCAAATCACATTTACATTCTTATTCCCTATGCAGGCGTCTTTTCAGAAAGCAACTGTGATTAAAAGCTTTGGCAGTTTCTCAGTTTCACAACTGCACAAAATCTCAGGTGACTGTGGAAGCTCACAGTCTCCATACTACACAAACCCCTATTTTAGCAGCTCCATCAATAGAATTGTGTGCAGGCCAATGAATAGTTTATATATTTTCTCTCAACCCTATCTTTTTTGATCAAATTAACACTAACTAATTTCCTGTCGCGATTTCTCTATTATTCAAAATAGCATTAGTCTCTTAGACCCCGATCTAATTAAGGCTTAAGAAAATGTAATGAAATCCAATTTGACAATCTAGCCCTGGTTTCCCACACCATGTCTAATGATCCATCGCTTTTTCCAATATAGAAAAGGAGCTGGAGGGAGAGAGGGAAAGAACAGGCCTCACCACATCAGCGGATCCTCAATCCTCTGTCGGAAACGCTCTTCTCTGGGTTATTAGATGAATCTCTTTTAATCACACAAAAACTATTCCACACAGGCACGGCAGTGACACACGCACAGCTCTTTTTCCTGTCAACTGCTGACGCATGTAATGCACTGACTTCGGCGCAGTGGGGAAACCATCTCCCTTAACATATTATTTGGAAACAAACCACCGTGCTGTGCCATATTCTTCATTATGTTGGTACTCCCTCTCAATATGAGTCGTCTACAATAAGAGTCCCTTTACAGTAAATGTAAATCTCTCAGCATCAGACTATTCGCAAAGAACAATGCCATTGTGCGCAAACTCTGCTTAAAAATACAATTACATTTCAAGGAACCAATCAGTGCTTTATGCCTTGATAATTAATTTAATAATTTAATATTTAGGGAACGTTTGGAAAGTTCAACTGTTAGACACTACTGAAGGGCTGCTCTGCAATGTCTGTTTGTCTTTCAAGTAGAAAAGGAACAGCATGGAGATGATAATAAAACAAAGAGGCAGTGAAGCTTGAAGAAACTTTCAAACAAATAAATCTTCCCCCAGGTTCCCTTTCCTGAGCAGTCTGGTTAATTCCGGAGCCATTTTTCTCACTTTCTCAGTATGTCTCTCTGTTTCTCTTCCTCCCTCATCTCTTTGCTTCCCTTCTTCCTGGGAAAGGCTCCAGTTAATCGCCAGGGGCCTGAGGGCCATTTGCTTCCTCCCGCCACTCTGGCCTCCCAGGACGCCCCAGATGGATGCCATTCTGGGTGTTCATTGAAATCCTCCCAGCTGCCCACTTCCTCTGCCCACAGAAAAGCCCTCCTAGGCCCCTACTCGTGGAGCCATGGGACTTCATTTATTGAAAGGGCATTTTTCATTTGCAATGAGCTCACGGGTGCAGTGGTCACAGGCAAGTTAACTTCCTGGCTTCTTTTCTGTAGTTGTTGATAAGCAACACAGACAGAGTAACACCCAGTGAACCTGTGCATCTTTAATGGATTGTTTTGAACCAGCAAAAAGCTGAATACAACCAGATAAGATCTAGATAAAGTGCATCCAAAATGGGGACTATGCAAAAATGATTCAACATTAAACAACATGGCATATGTCAGCAGCAGCTGGTCTTATATTCATGTCCCTATACTCAATATTCAGTGACATTTTAGTAAAACATAAGGAAGTACCAATAATTTTCTATAGTAGAAAATAATCAATACAGTTTAAACGGTTGTGCTCTAAAACTGAATGTCCACCTTTACACTCACACTTGTAAATACTAATGTAAGTCAACTTCACCAGCCACACCTCAGGAACAGCCAAGCATTACCAATATGGGCAGAATCACATGGAGACCAGAAATATATATGACTGTAGAGACATACTTCTTGAATATAGGAATGGCCAAAAAGAGTGAACAGTTCCAATGTTTACTGTGATCAAAACCATATCACCTGTGTCGCTAGAACTGAAACATTAGCTGATTATGTCTGTGGGTGGGTGGACAGACCTCTGGAGAAGAACCCAAGCTGAACTGTATACCCATTAGTGTGGGTTTTTTAGAGGGATAATATAATTCATATAAAACACAAGCTGTTGAGTCAAATTAATTTTCCAGCACAGTGAGGAATACCAATTAGCTTGCTTTTCGACGACTAGTTTGTTCGCTATGGCAGAATGATATAATAAGGCGTTGGAACAAACAAATAAACAAAATGACCAGGACTTGCAGGAGGTGTTCATATGATATTAACACATCGTCAACCTGAAAGACAGGACATAATGATTGTATCCCTAATAATATTAGAAATGTATATGTGTGTCTGATTGGAAGTCCCTGTGCTCTTGTAAACAATGTTCAAGATCTGTCAATACTCTTATCATACTTATCATTTTGCAGTTAAACTTAATAAACTCGAAGTGTCTGCAATGCCTTGTATGCAACATCTCCATGTGTTTGAAGATATTGTCTTTATGTGTAGAGCTTTTTGGGTTTAAATTATTTTTATACTGTGGAGGGGTCAACCTCTTGGGAACTGGTTGATCAAAGCAGAGCGATAACTCCTACACATTGAAGATGGTCAAGCTACTCGGGATACCTCCTGGTTGCATCCTATCGAAGACCAGTGGGATGAGTCTCTGAGGGTAGCTGAGGTCAGGGTGGAAAGAAGTGGGGCCTGAGTAATTGTTCTTCAAAGGTACATTTGAACCCAAATCGCGTGAGTGCTTTGATATATCAACGAGGATGGGGATGAAAAATCTCAGAGAATCTCAAAGCGAAGCTGACTCATTGCTTGGGGATCGACTGATACTGATATACAATAGATAAGGATGCATGCAGCTGAATAGCTTAATTGACAGCATACATCTTTTATAAGAATGTAAATGACTTCACTGTCTGGTTGCAGCATTGTTTCTGTGACAGTGGCATGTAATACAGCAAACTAGTGCTCTGTGCACAGAAAAACACACCACGATGCAATGACAATGTACACACATCAGCACTAACTACAGTCTGGTCAGCATACCTTATTTCAAGCTTGACATGAAAAAAAAAACCCAAAAAACATTTATATTGGTCTTGATTGCATTTCTGGAGTCTTTTAAGACAGCTTGACTAATAGGCTTTTTGTTAAGCTTGTCCAGAGAGGTTTTTTTTTTTGCTCATTATGCCATCGGAGTGGCCGTTGCTTCAAGCCCTAGAATGTACATGGGCTGGTGCACTGATTGGTCCTGTGATACCGATCTCACCTTCATGAACACTAGTAGAGAATGGAGCAAAAAAAAAAAAAAGGCTATATTTTCAGTCCGATAAATTTGTGTTTGGTGGTATGTGTGGACCTTCTGTTCTTTTTGGTTTTTTTTTGCTTTCTTGTTTGATTAGTAGTATTTTAAAACAGCCCTTAAATGAACAGCATCATGTGAAAAGCTTCAAGGTCCACTTTTATCTTATAATTGCAGCCCCATTTTAGCTTTTCCTGTTGTAATCCAGCTCTGATATAATATTTAGATATGAGACTTTTCTGATGAAAATCTCTGAAATGAAAAAGTATTGGTTTTAAAGTCTTATCTAAAGAAAAAAACATCTGAATAATCAAATCAATCAGCCTTTCTTTCTTTCTTGCTCCACAGCAAACACGTTATATCAAAACAACCTGTGTGCTTTCAAAAATATAAAAAAAAATTATAAAATAAGCTGATCTCCACCTTCAGTAGCAACCAATCACAAGCAAGGACAACTTTTGCTACAAGCGCTGATGCCAAATTTGACCTGAGAGAAACAGAACCATCATAGACGGTGCTGATCTCCCTCGAAAACTGTAAACGCAGCACATGGGTTGCTAGGGGGAGGGGCCCACTGGGAATAACACCATGTCAAGCCAGCTTTCGATTGGAGTTGTCAGTGAGAATGAGCGATATAAAATGCCGATGTCAGAGAGCCATGTATTTAGCTTGTCCGTGCTGACAGGTTAGGAAATGGAGCGTGCTACCTGACCAGCATAAAAGAATGGCCGCCCTCCAGTGCGGCAGCAGTCACATCTGCAGCAGGACGATAAACAAGCTCTAATGCTGTCAATCACCTACTATACTCCCTGTACTCCAATTTTTCTCTCCCGCCCTCTCTTTCACTCTTCATGAGTTTGTGGCGTTCCCCTGTCTGTTAACAACACAGTCCAGTCACAATTTGCTGAAAACTGGTTCCATTCATACAGTGTATTTGTCAGAGAAGAACTTGTAAAATAACATTGCAGTATATATGTCTTTTTTGGTATATTTAATATATTTTAACAATAGTTTATTTGAAGCTATTCATTGCATATCCATATTGAGGTTGCATAAAGGTCCCAGTTTCGAAACTTACAAAGCTAACAAAGTAAAAAATTTAAATTTTACTGGTTCTTTTTATTTATTTATTTAATTATTTCAGGCAAAAGAAAAAAAAACAAAACTGTTCACATTTAACATAAAATGTGCACTGCAGCAGAAAAGAAAGCTCTGAAAGGGAGTGGGAAGAAGAAAACTTATTTAATCCCACCCCCATTTTCAATTAATATTTACGTAATGAATGCCACCGTTACGTCTTCCATTTTTCTGTAAGTAAGGATTCAAAACTGAATGGCAATCATCCATACACAACATTTAATAAATCACACGGCAGTAAAAAGTTTCTTTAAAGTTTGTTTCTTTCTCAAACTAAACCTACAGTGAATGTGCAGGATAAAGTTTTTTGCATTATAATACTTGCACAGGGTTGTCAAACCCTGTCCAAGTATTCAATTTAATTAAAATTCAATTCAATTTATGCTTTTAGCAGGAAGGCATTGAAAACATGCGTTCTCATTGCCTTAAAAAGTAGACTACTGTACATATTCAACTGAGAAGATGCATACAGTACATACTAGGACCCTCACCTAGCAGTCAACTCCCTTAATAAGTGTAAAATTCCACAGAAACCGCATGTCTGTGGCGTGAGTGTGTAACTTAACATAGCGCATAATTTGCAAAGAGAAGTTCCTTGACTTGGATGGGAATGCAGCCATGGTTAAGCGGTCCTTGTGGACCAGGACAACTTTGCAACAGACTCATCACTGTATAATCATGTGCCTGTATGCTGCCAAATGCTCTCACTCACATCAAGAGGGCTGTGCACACTTTTATAGTGGCAACAACACATCATTCGCATGCCAGTGATATACAGTATGTCGGTTAAAAAGGAGCAAATCCCAGTGAGCAGCGTCACACATTCATTCTTTAAGCTTTTAGGTCTGACTTCCTATGAATCATCAGAAACTCCTTTATGGCCAAATTCTTTGCAGCCATCAGAGAGGGAAATGAAATGCAGACCATTTGAGACTGTTGCAGCCCTGGCAGTCAAATTCAGCACCCATACTGGAATCATGATGAGATCACACACTAAAATGGGTGGTAAGCCAGAATATAGTTAGAACACAGGGGAAAGGCTTTGGTGGATTTTCTTCTTCCCGGAGCTTTGTCTGCTCCATCCTGCGTAGGTTCTGAAATAATACATATCGTTGTTTGATGAATTGCTGTTCATAGCTATTATTGTTTAAACCTGGATCAGCTGACGTTGAGGCAGTAATAAAACTCTCAATGTCTCAATGACAAATATAGACATACAGACAGTGCCTATGTGACTCATCTTTTCTAGCACAGTTCGAGTATGGGATTCTTACATTTAGTGCCATTTAAGTATTAAGCCCATGCTGTGGTTTCATATTAAAAAAAAAAAAAAAAACTCTTTGACCTTGTTTCACAGCTTTTGAAGAATTGTAATTATGCCTCATAAATGTCATGGCCCGATGCCTCCAAAATGTGCACAAACTCATAAATACATTTACTGGATATTAAGAAAGCACCATCAACCAGACAGAGACAAATGATTGTTATTAACAGCACAAAGTTCTCCATATGTTCTGCTACAAAATTAGAATTCAGACATTATGAAAAACACTTTATCTGACAATTCAGATTTAAGCTGACAGCAACTATATGGAATGGCTTGAACCCATGATGTGAATCCTTGGCTTCATGTTTGTGAAAGATATGGAAAATGACAATTAAGGTTGACAGGTTGACTAACAAAGAAAAAGAAGATTAATGATACTGTTTAATTATCGAGCATTAAAGTTTTACTAATGGAGTATTTTCATGAGGGGGATAAAGGTCGATGTGAGACCTTCGGTGTACTGTTTGTACCTTGATCCCATTAGTGGTTCTCAACATCCCGTACGTGATTGTGTCTAAGATAGAGGGTTGAGCTGTTTTTTTCTAAGCAACAATGGCTATCCTTTGAAAAAGGCCAGCAAAAAGGTAAAAGTTGAGAGAAAAAGAAATAACAAACCCTCGTTTGAAAAGTGACGGAGCACACCATCTGTTTCTTTAGTACCTGAAGTAGGTTTTGCCCTACATGGCGAAATGAATGTTTCAGAGGAGTCTACCCGGAAGAATGGCAGGTGAAGAGCTGTGAACCAGCCTCAGAGGAGGAGGTTAATATTTATGTTTCCACTTCAAGGAGAAATGCATATTTAGCTCAATGTTTAAGCACATTCGGCAATTTGAATATTCAGACGTCTAAACCCCAAATTGCAAAATATAGCAAACATACTGCAGGTCATAGTTTTAACAAAAAGAAAATGATTTTACAGTTCTTATATCTGGGAACATAATGTTTCTATCCGGTTATTGTTTGAGCAATATCCTGCTGACACTTTCTCCACAGTATCCTTCCACTTCCAGTTGGCTGTCCCTCCAACCTTCCTCGCTGCACATCCACAAAAAAATATTGGTCTTGGAGTAAAATATGATTGCCGCACTATATCCATTTATATTACTTGACAGTACCTACTATAATATCACCCAAATCAAATAAATGTCATCATTCATCACGCGGGGAAGACTCTTCTGATTTGCAAGGTGCAGGAAAATCCAATTCACTTTGCTTTGACATCCATCTATCAACATCATATTTTCTAATTGGACTTAAAAGGTTAATATTTTTAGTGTGTGCCATGTGTCGTAGTATTTCATTCTTTGCTGGATTTTTCTGATGTGATTTTAACTCAGGATCAATATGAGGACATTATCAGATAGGAAGAGACCGTACAAAAACAAAACTTACACAGATAGTCAATTGGAGACAAACGATGTTAGTAAGCGCTAAGAATTCTTAACAGAATATTGTTTCAAGTCATTACATATCTCCATCAAAAATTGTCCGTCCGTGGTCATCGAAGAAAAATAAACACATTAACAATTTATTTCATCTAAAATTAAAGCCAGCAGTCAACACAATTCACAGTGACAGGGTTGAGTTGGAATAGAATCAAGGTGTCAGTTTCCAACTGTCGGTACCGTGAATGTCCGTGATTGCTCTTCTGTAAAGTTACACTGCTCCCTTGTATCAAGTTAATCAACTGATTGATCTAGTCTTGAGAAAAGTTGTCCCACTCTTCCTCAAGGGCTCGTCAAGCTGTGCACATTCAGATGTCTGGCAGGCGCTCTGAGTGACACGCCAGCATCAGCATATCAATGGCCTGTTCTCTACTCTCACCGCATCTTGTCTTTCAACCATATATTTTATTCATTGTCCCCAAACCTAAGAATGTCTGTCTGATGGTTCTTGGGGCTCATTTCAGTCAACATTGCGACTATTTAAATGTTTTTTTTGTCTCAAAATTTTTGTGGAAAGAGTGAGTAGAAATACACTACAATAAAATAAACGGTACAAAACACACGAACTACATGAAAGTGAGTTATTTTGATATAATGGGGAGTCATTCAACTAAGGATTGCTACGTAGCACAGGAAACAGTATGTGTGGTATTTACTTATTGATGTGCTTTAATTCTATGTTGATCTCTTTACAGTGAGTGTGTGAGTGAGAAAATTAAATGACATATTGTATGTATGCATTTCATCATTTTAAGCGAGTGCTACCGGGCTTAAATGAACCGAGATAATGTCATAATCACACCATTCGATCTGTTAATCAGGCGTGCTGGCTGACTCCTGAGAGATCGATTGCAATGAGCTGAACCAGGTGTTTCATTATTGGGGAGGGTCATGAAGCCCAGAAATCCCCCTGACCCGATGCCTTGGTTAATGGCCCAATATTATCATTGACTATTCTATTGTATTCTATTCTATTAGCAATATTTCTTGGGCCTGTAGCTGTGTGATCAGGGGATTAACCTCATTGTAAAAAAGACACTTGCTTACACATCCAATTGTTCATTTCACATTAATGTGTACATATATTCTGTAAGTATAGAACACCATCAGAAGTTGGGATTGATTAGAATGTGCTGAATGGATAACGTAGGCAGTGAAACCAACAGGCTTCAAAATGCAGGGACACGTTGAATAGTAAGATGGGCTATAGGGGTAAAGGAAAGACCAAATCAGCTTTGCTTCTTCCTTCCCAGACATCATTATTACCGGCGTGCATGTCTCATATGAGTGACATTATATACATTGTACAGGGTGCATTTATACATGAACTGTGATCAGTTTGGAACATATGTGCATAAATATGTTGTGTCTACGTGTTTTAAATCCAAGCATATTTTGTGCATACAGTGAGTATATATATCTAAAGAAAAAAAATGAAAAATGTGTTGATGTAGTATAGCATGTGAATGCTAAATGTAATTTACAGACATATTGAATGGGTAAAATCATAAAAGGCTTTTCACACACTGTGAAGAGCACGACGGTCCCTCGGGAAACGCAGTCATTCTCGGCGGAGGTCACCCAGCCTGTTCGTTTTCCCTGCTGCTCTGTTCCCCGAGTTTTCCACCATTTTGAATTAAACCTTGTAAGAGAGAAACATTGCCGTTGTTTCATTTTGTGGGTTTTTCCGGGGCATGCAGGAATTCAATATACATGTTATTAGAGGTACTAATAGTTCTAGCCTCTGAACGATTGAGCTTTATTAAAATGTAATGAATTAATTAGGCTAATAGATCAATTGGCAGCTTGCAGGGAGCTACAGTACCATCTGAGATAAAGTAGAATTACCATTGCAACGATTGAGTGGAAGGATTAGTTCAGGGTTTTACTCAAGCCACGCATTATTTCTGATTATATCAGATATTGAAGGCCTTCTCAAATGTGTTTTCTTCCCTGCAAAATCTGTTTACCGCTTTGCAACACACAGAAAGAAGGCCTCATTCTTACATATTCAGACTTTAGTACGATCATCATTTTTGAACATCTGTAAAACTGTCATACTTTCCTCTATGACCAACAATCGTCCATCTTTTATATATCTTTATCTAACTGGGGTCTGGTTATGGGTGACGGAAGTTACATTAGACTGACCACCAGTCAATCGCAGGACAAACACACATAGAGAGTGACAGTTGCATATGCACGTCTACAAAATCACCAATTGATGATTTTGAACTATGGGGAGAAAGCAGAGTACCCTAACAAAAACCCATGCACGATGAAGAAGAACATGCAAACTCAAAGTACAGACTGGAACCTGGGATCTTCTCACAGTGAGACAGCCGTGCTAAACAGGCTCTCACCGTTCAGTTCTGGGATGTATATCAATACCAATAATGAATATTTCAATACTGAGGAGGTGTCCAGCACATCATGACTGATCATAGGCCATTTTTTACCCTCTGCACAATCCTGCTCACTGCTCTGAAGCAGATATACGATAACTGAAAGCCCCACGGGAAAATCAAAGCTGTAGGAGCTTGTGGACCAATAAAGATTGGAAAGAAAGTCTGAGCAATATGACAAGCTTTTCACTGCATATGAGCAATGTGCCTCTAAACCCATGACTTACCCTTTAGCCAATTACACTGATATACATAAAGTGCATACCCAAGTGAACACCCAGAGCCTAGAAGGATCAAAAACCTGGAAAACAAGGATGAAAAAATATCATACATTAGTGTCTGAGATTTCAAGTGATTTAGTGACTTTATCATTATCGTACGAGAAGAGTAAAATCCTGCCATTTTAAAAGAGACTATTTCGAACCAATGTGTGACTGAGACATTGGCATAGGTCTCTGGTGCCTGCCTCTCGTTTCTCCAGATATCATAATGTGATTATTGCCGCCTCGTTGGCCATTTCAGTTGCCAGGGGAATTGCAAAGTGATGCACACCTCTCTCGTCAGTACACGGGTCAATTTCTAATGAAATACCCTCTCAGGCAAACACTGAATAAAATTGCTGGTGTTTTTACAGTAACTTTATTTTTTTTTTTGCGATACTATTGTATAGTTCTCTTTGTAAGTGTATGCTTTAGTGAATATAGATGGCAGGTTAAAATCTTGGCAGGCGTATGTCCCTGTGCTGTGGATATTTGTAGTCAAGAATGCCATTAAAGATGTACCCACCTCTGTATATATTCATGATCTTTAATATTCTATTGCTTTCATGCTGGCATGCCTCAACCATACACACAGAGGGAAAGAGGAGTTTAGCAAAATTGGATGACACTGAGTCACATGATATTGAAAGTCCTCAAGGCATACTGTGACACAGGTAAAATAAAGTCACTGTCACCCACACAGACACAAAAAACCTGAAACCCTTCAGTGACTTAGTCAATCTTGGTCCTTCATTCTGTTTGTGAGCTGTACGGTCCAGCGAGTTCACCCAAATTTGACACTATGGAGTTTTTGGGAGATTTAATTTTGGTCTTCTCACCTACTGTACACGAGTCAATGAAGCAGAAAGAACAGCCTGTATAGCTCTTCTAAAAATAAAGCCTAGGCTGTAAATTGAGGCATAGCAATTCAAGTCTGAAGCCGTCAGATAAAAACACAAGTGATACTTTGTTTTGCTTCATGGAAGAAAAGACAGCAGCATGCTTTTATGACAAAGACTGATCAAGTGCACTATTAAATGAGATGATTATGAAGGCTGAAAAAGACTGTATCTATGACTTCCTCCCTCCCGTTATGTATTTGATGCTATCAAGCATCACATTACTGACTATTGTGGGAGTTCAAAATGGTCACAGTCGCCACCCAATCAGCAAAACAACATGGCCTTCAGGGCAGTACTTTTTCTCCTGACCATTATGGAGCCAAAAATAACTGCATTTCACTGCTATAGGGTGGATGCCACAATCAGTGTTCTGTGGTTCCTAGTGTTGTCACAGGCGCGGACAGAAGAGCCAATGGTGCAGAAAGGTTCTGGGCTGATGAACAAGCACACAACCCTCTGATTGCAGCAGCGCTCTCTCTGTTCAAACCTTTGTGTCACTCTGAGACACAATTAGTCTTGACGAGCAAAGAGCCCTCTTGTGTCTGCCTTTTACCTGCTCCCATTCCTATCCTCTAATTCAATTTACAAGCAGCAAATATGATTGCCATGTGGATTCAAGACAAAACTGATCGTACTGCTCCTTTGTTGTCTTTTGGTAATTGAGTCACAGATGAGTGACTGTCCGCCTCCTACATATAATAAAGATACACATGAGGTACTTTGTTACTCACAATATCACCACACAGCCAAGCATCTGGGAGGGCAAAGGCATGTCGTGTTCATGTTTCATTAGCTCTTTTGGATGCATCTAACGCTCTGTGGCAAGTTGGTATCATCCACTGCCAATACAGCAGTTTTTGATCATAAATCCTCATCAAACAGGCGTGCAGGAACATGCACATTGTTGTCATGCCTTCTAGAGACATCGTATTGATATACACATTGCTTTACATCTCTTCCTACTAATTGCCAAACCTTAACCTGAGTCTGATCTTGCAACTTAAAATTTCAATAATCATAAATTCTTACTGTGAAAGCAGATTTTAATTGTCCTAACAGTAATATTCACCTAAACATGCATGCACACAACCTAACCAACTATGTGACAGTTTTTAGAGCCCTTTTTGAGTGAACATATCATACACTAAAAAGCAGTGTTATTTTGCTGTAAACAAGAAGCTGGTAAGCAGGTAAATACTTGTGAATCTATTTTTAGTGTAATTTTGGGATTGACTGAACCCCCAGTGACACTATACAAGGTTTGATTTCTGATTCGCTCGTTGGAGCACTCACTTTTGAAAGATTTATACAAGCCAGGGAGGGATGACAGACCCCTTTAACCTGCTTGATGTTTTGTTTTGTTTTGTTTTGTTTTGTTTTGTTTTTGCAATGCTAGTTCGGTGTTCAGGGGTCCAACAGGAAATGGAGGTTAAAGTTGTTCAGCACACGTGCACACGTGCAATACATATATATCTACGCCTAAAAATGATTGCGAGCTTAGCTTTTACACCCTACACTAACTCTTTTTAAAAGTCACACAACAACGCGAGGAGCCCCAAGTGTACAACTCAATTTCTTTTTAAAGTCTGGAACATTGCAAACATTCACAATAGAAAAAGACAAAATTTAATTTGTCTCAAAGTATCAGCGAAATTCTAAATGGGTTGCAAGCAAAAACACCAGCAAAAGTTGGGACAGTGTCACCTTGTTACACCTAGCATTCTTAAAAAGAACAATTGAATGGTGACTTTAATCAAATCCTCATAACAAGGAGCAAAAAAAACACCGGCTAGTCTGCAACAAGTGATATATTTTTTAATAGTTTTCCTCTCTGTCGCTCATATCCATCAAATAAAGGCGAGAGTAGGCAACTCATGACAGTTAATTATACAAACTGTGTAACCTTCATGAATGTTACTTGTGGAAACTGTAGCTTATGGCAAAAACCCTGTAACCATTGAATGACATTCAAATAAAAATTTCTACTCATTTTAGCACAACCTCTCTGCCACCCTCCATCCAAATATTGAAAATATTTGGATATTTTGTGTTGAAGGTAATGAAAGCGTGGAAATTGAAGAGAGGAATTTGGCACACACGGACAATCTAAAAATACTGTATATTTCCAAGTTATCACCACCAGCATATCTTTGGTTGCTTCTCAGGAAGAGAGGACACTTCCAAGGTTCCAAGGATGACTTTCTGAGGAGGATTCAGGAGGGGCAACTTCAGTAATAAGTAGTGTCAAGTGTCCAAAAAAAAAAAAGGATTAGTGTGGGCATATGTATAGAACATGATTTTTTTGTATTGTCCTCAATGGTAAACATTCAGAAAGAAATATTAGGTTTTTTTGAACTGGCAAGTCAATAAAGTTCCAAAATGATAAAGACTTGGTGTTGAGCTGACATAGAAACATGTTCAGCATTTTTTCATGCGTATAAGTGTAAAGAAACAATTTCCAATGGTTTTAATAGTTTTTTGCAAAATGTAAGTGAAGACAATTTCTTTTTCAAGTAGATTCACACAATATAAATTTTTCATAGGGGCTCGCTTCACTGCATGACAGCTACTTCAAAAAGGTCCTGAAAACATTTACAAAGCCAAGACTTCAGAGGTATCAACACTCAAGGTTTGTAGATTTAGAATCACCACAATACGATGAACCAGATTCCTGTGTTCTCCAGATTACACTTGGCTTGATGGTCTCGTCCTCTTCGTCCTCTCTACCTTCCCTCGTTGCAACAGATTGTTGACCTTTTCAGAGTGTGCTGTTCAAGACAATGTGTTTGATAAAAATGCCCTTGTTGTAATACTGTTTAAGATGCTCTTACTTGCCTGATCAGGATTATGTTGATGTGCTGCGAGATGATCCCACCCGTTTATTTCACATGGAGGGGTGAAGATTTATTCGAGACAAGTGATTCTGGCTTTTATGGGGCTTTTCTGTGTCATAATCTTAATTGGAGTGCTGACATTGACCCCAAGTGTAGAAAAAAAACCACCCAAAAACATTGTATTTTATTAATGTTGTGAAAAGCACAGCTAATACAGCGTGGATGGATTTATGCTGTTTGGCTGCATGTATCAAAAATGATTGACATTAATGGAAACGCTGTATAATTTACAACAATATTAGTTGACGTTTACCACGTTGCTCTTCTGGCTATTTTCTGTGCCACGTACCTTACACAGCACTCTAGTAAATTCTGGGAGGACTGTGTGAGATTGACCGAGCTTGACTGACATCTTTCTCTCTCGCTCTGCCTTGTTAGTATTGTTCCACTCATTATCGCAAGACTACTTACATGATCTTTAAATTTTTCATCCAGAAGAGAGCTCAAATCAACTATTGTAACAGGAAGCACTGGTTTGAATATGCCATTCATTTGAACCATAACATACAATGGCATAAGCGTTTATTGGTAACTCAAGAAAGAGATCAACCTTGTGTGGTGAGCTGCAAAGTGATCACTTCAAGCAGTTGTGTCGGTTTAGTCTTGTTGAACAAGAATTCACAAGGTGGCTTTGAAGCTGCTGTTCAGGAGTTTGTGGAGGTCAAAGTGTAATCAGACTTGTAAGAATAATGAAAAAACGGCTAGTTACTGTAACAAATAGTAGCAGACAAGATAGTAGCACACACTGAGTTCTGAATAGATGGATCTGTGGTGTAGCAATGAGAGCTCGATGCCTTGACCAAGTAACATTAACTTAAACATTATATTGTGAATTTGTGAAAGCATACATCCAAAAATACCGCAAACAGAGGTTTCTGGACAAATCACTGTATTTTACAGCAGGAGGTATCATTAACATGGCATAGTGTTGAAATTGCACTTCATTAAAATGTACATGAATGAATGAATGAATGTTTTGTGTGTCATGCACACAGATGCCCAGCCCACATGGGCTTATATGACAGTATAAACATTAATAGGAAGATGACAGTCATGGTATATGTTCAGTATAACATAAACATTTAATCAAAATCAAGAGCCTGGATACAAAGCTTTCAGTCGCATTGTACATGCTTTTTCCACATATCTTGCCAAGCAAAAAAAAATCATTTCTAAATAACCAACTCCGCATATCATCTTCTGCTAACCAAAAGAGATCAGGAATATTACGTAAAAAATGTTTCAAACAAAGCAATTTTTAAATCATTATAAAGTGGACAAGAACATCCAATGAAATTCATCCACCACCAAACATCAGTCACACACATTACATAGCCTGTTCTCTTCAGAGCCCCCTTTGTAATGACCCACCTCCACCTGTAGGGGCAGCACTCCTGCTCTGAGCTGAGCACACAGAGACTTCCGTCCTCTTTTTAAATTACAGTTAACATAAAGCTCTGTGGAAAAACAACCTTTCAACTGAATGTAACTTCTCAATTTAGGTTTAATAGTTGCAGCTTTCACTGCGCTTTGTGGTTTGTTATTTGACACTGTAAATTACTCCAAAACAATGATTGTAAATTCATTTTGTAAATATCTGAAGGACCTCATGAGACCAAGGCTATTTATGGGCTTTATATCAGTTAAAGACACTTGCAGAGACACAACTTGTGAAGGTTTCGGAAAAAAGAAAATTCAAATGAAATATAAACACTCATAATCTATGGCTTTGATCTGTAACAAAGCAGGGGGGGGGGGGGGGGGGGGGGGGGGGAATTGGCATTTTTATTCAAAGATTATTTTGCTACATTTTAATGATCTGCCATAACCAAGATCAAACTTGGCTGAATGTGGCCTCCTGAACTCAAATGAGTTTGACACCCCTGGTTTAGGACCCATACTTCCAAAGAAATACATTAAATAATTCAAGGCAACATGGTGGCAAAATGCTTTGGTTTCAAACACAAAAGATCTAAGGCCCATTTTTTTCTAAATCATAGTTAATTATGTAGAGTTAATAAATCATCATGAAGAGCCTCCAGAAAATGGAGAATTTTAACGTTATCAGTATTAAACTAATTACTCTGTTTTTTAAAAAATCCAGCTCCTCCCCCATACCACTTATCTCACAGTCAAATATTCAACAGGCTCATAGTGTCACATACATGCCTCTACCTTACAGTTCCTATTTAGAAGTATTTTGATATTGTGCCAGTATTGCACTACCTAGTTACGGTGTCACCATTTATGAAATGCCAATAAAATGCACATGGAATATTAATTTAAATGCCATATTCCCTTCACGCTCAGCAGAAGCCCGCTTCAAAGCTTTGATATCGAGCTAAGGTCACCACGGCAAAACAACAGGGATCCGTGGATTTGCTGGGATGTCAAGCAAGATTCAGAAGATTGCACGAGGCAATTACTGCGGGGTCGTGGAGCTCCGTGCACACAGTAAGCCGACACAACCTGATCAGGATTATGATGCCCTAATTTCCATAAATCTGCCATTGCCACAGCAGGAGGGACAAATGACTGATTGTAATCGCAAAGAATTTGTGACGATTAACAAACCTGCCAGGTCAAACCGCCAATCAAAATGCACTAACACTGCAGTTTCTCATTACTCTCACACTTTGCGTTAACTTCTTTGAAATGCAGATGATGTTACATTACAAGTGTTATTTTTCTTAGTGACTGCATTCTGAAGGGTAAGTGCACATTGGGATGTCTCTCCAGGGACTGCCGTCGTTCCAAAATGAAACACAGCAGCCTTTTTCACAAATGTCTCTTGTCACACAATGGAGCTTGATGAAAACCTGATCAATCTTAATCAAGAGGACAGTCTCTGGGAGACCGACAGGTGGTATTAACCTTGCATTGCAGAGGTGATGCTTGTTGCAGTGCTTTGTTTGCAGCACAAGTCGAGGCTTCGCTTGTTCTGTCCTTCAGAGACACAGGAAAGGAAACATAATAAAAGAATGAAGTGTGGATCCCAAATTGACACTTGGCACAGGCAAGGACAGATGCAACACAATGCAACACAATGCAACGCAGCGTCTCTGGACAAGACAAGTGCACTTCTGAGACGGACCCATGTTCCACTCAAACACATGTACATACTGTAGTTGCACTTTAAACAACAATCCTGCAACCATGGTCCTACATGGAAAAGGTTACTTCAGATGATAAATGTGGAACAGTTGGAATGCAGTGGACCAGCAGTGACCTGGGTGTGTTAATGTGGGCCATCAGTTTCACTGCCAAACGCAAGAGTTCATATCCATCTATTTGTCAGAAGAGGAGAAATCCATGCACTGTTTGGGGAGGCGACGCATTGATATATTACCGGTACATATTACATGTATCACTTGGGAAAAGATCCACCATCATATTAATTAATTATTAGCTTTGGACAAATCCTATCTCCCTGTGCCAAATCCACCAAAATCTTTTCAGTGCAGTTTTAAATTATCCCTAAGTTTTATGTTTCTATCTCATAAATAATGGTTTCTGCTGGGCCCTGAATGGAATCACAAGTCACGCGTTGTTTGGTACTAAAACTGTTTGGATATATGAGCTGCCAATGTCTATTATCAACAGTGGCGTCTGTTCCTGTGCACCTGTCTAACGGGATATTCCCCCGAGTCAAGTCTCTGATCTTTTTCCCAGCAGAAATAATGGGATTGTAGACGGCTGTGTATCAAAGGAAAATGCTTGGTCTGCTTTGTTTCCACGGCTCGGTTGTATATTGTAATATTTGCATTGCGCATCATTTAAAAACTTCAATGCTGATGTTGTTACTCTGCCGTGAGACAAAAAATATTGAATAAAGAAATACTTTTTAATTGATTATTATTGTTCCACTGCATTGTAGTGTGACATTATCCATTTAGCAATCAATCCTGGATGATGACAATGGAAGAAAAATCAAGGTCGGGACACGAAGTATACTAACAGGGCAGTGATTTGCTTGTGCACTTAAAAATAATATGTCAGGCGTGTCTGTCCATCAGACAAGTAGCGAGCAGTTATTGCACGGTACTTGCATTTTTCACTCACTTGGCAGCGTGAAATATGGAGCTGTGACACAGAATAAGACTTATGGAAGTAGATCAGACTAATAAATACTGTCCAGCAGAAGAAAGGAGATGGGTGCATCAATTTAATTCACTTACAGTACATAATGCTGGAGAGGCTGTCACTGCCAAAAGCGATGTCAGTCTGGAGTTTCTGAGACTGTCGCTGCTCGAGATACTAAAATGCCTCTTTCTGAATTTGGAGAGAGCTCAAGCTGTGTTTCAGAGAAATGAATGCAACCCCTGGAATAAATCTTCCATCTTTTATTTTCAGTTAAGATGTATTAATTCAATAACATGTCGCACCTCAATAAATCTTTTTTTTTTTTTTACAGGAAATCAGCACTTCCATCCTGAGTCATCATGACATATGCGCCACAAAGTGTCCTTGACAGGAGGGCCACAAAAACACAACCAACTGAAGAATTCAACACCTTTCTTTTCATGTTTTCACTGACATGCCGGCAAATCAGCAAGACTCGACACAATAGATGATTTATTATCTGCACAACAATCTACAAAGTTACTCGTGTCAGACACAAAGGACTGGGCCACGTGTGAACAATCTCAATCAGTTTTACTTTGTAAGTAACATAAAAAAATGCGAATAGGACGATACGCTTACTTCTAAACTGTGATTGATGTGAACCCCTGGCAGAAAATTTGTGGATGGGACAAGAAAATATATGGCATTTTATAAATAATAAGAGCTTTGGTCTGGCGAGTGTTACATATGGGCAGCGATGCATTATGAAAGGCACTATCGTACTATGGGGAAAGATGTGCGGCAAAACATTTAAGGGCACACACTGAAGTAAACAAAAATATGCACACACTTATTTTCTGCTGCCCTTCGGGGCTCAATTTACCATATCACTGTGTTATAAAAAGCATGTTCTTTGCCTCAGGGCTGTTTCAAACTGACAAACTGGTAAAAGAGCAGTAGAGTGAACACTTACATCATCCACAAACTCAATGACTCTCGGGCATCGTGTGTACCGTTAACACATTTCAGCAGAAACAACAAGAACAAGGAAACTGTTTACTTGGAATTCCATACTAATATTTGAGCAGTCAAAACCGACTTCACCTATAAGCAGTGCAGTAGCTCTTTGTGGTGGTTATTCCCACCAATTTCTCCTTGAGTTTCCTGGCCATGAGTCTCTAGAGAAGTTTCAACTCCCTTGTCAGCAGGTTTCCCCTCCCAATTACTGTCACTGCAGAGGCTGTGCTCTGATTCAGCGATTAATACTCTGCAGCACTTCTCTGGACAGTGACCCACTATCCCCCCTGCTGCCGCCACACTGTCTCTGGAGGCTTCAGGGCCTATCTGGAAGGAGACTTCAGAAGCACTTAGAACTGAAACGGAACAATAGCAAAATGCTTTTTCAGGACCAAAAGCTTACCGAGAGGCTTTATCCCCTCAATATGGTGCCAAAAGATTTGTACAGTTCTCCCGTCCATTTTATTTTGGGTGGTTTCATTTAAGCCTCACGATTCCAGCTGGGGGTGCACTGTTCAGCTGTTGTGTGCAAAAATATGATCTTCTGCCTAGACGACCGTAATGGAAAACATGAAGATCTTGTCACATTTTATTATGGGTGATAAGAAAGCAGAGACAGTTTCCGGGGCAGTTGTATTTTTTATTTTTTTATTTTTTTTTGTGCAGTCATAATATTTCTGATTCATTGACCCAAAAATATCACTGAGTCAATTACTCAATCCCACATGCAAATCTATCACACATATAAGGCACATTACCCAAAATATGCTCATAGGCACTGTCTATGTGGATCTAGGAAAAGTCAGTGATAGAAGATTGTTTATTTTAAACTGTCAATGTCTTAAAGAGCATATTTTGTTCCACTTATATCACAGTCAGTAAACACAATCATATATCTGCACAGGGTTGGCCTCCTCCCAGACTGAGCGCGTAAAACACAGAACACGGAGGAAGAGTCACTGCAAGGTCTGACTGCAATCTCCTCCCTTTATGATATATAAGAGGATTCACATCAATACCGTTTCCCATCCATTCCACATGCTTTCTAATTGGAATATTGAGAACATTTTTGTTACCTTTGTCCGTCTGTTGCTGAGGACCTGATGTAAAATTAGAGGCTTTCTCCATGGGTGGAGTACTTTAATTAAAATGCTGTGAAGAAAAATTAGGTTACATTTCGGACTTTGTTAGTGCTGTTGTCCCACATAATGGCACTCGATGATAGATGAACAAAGAGGAGAAAACAAGTACCATATTAATCTGAGATGACCCTTCCTTTCACAAGGCTGTTTTTTTTTTAGAAAAAGCACAAGCAGATTGTTTAGGGCCATCCATTAGACATGCATGATACTGTACAATGAACTTATAAAGGCAACACATGGCATAAAACGCTCTTAAGCAGTTCGTGTTGCATTTCTTGAGGCAAGCAGTGCTGAAGACAATGCCAAAGGTGGGTGTCAGTTACAAGAGCATTACTAAGACTGGAAAGTAAAGAAAGTCATTTTACAGCGATGTTTTAATCAGAAAGATTTTTCTCTTTCATGGAGAGGGTTGGAAACATTGGTATGCTGATGCCAGCATGTCATCCACGGCTGTCGCCCGACATCTGAGTGTGCACAGCTTGACGAGCCCTCAAGGAAGAGTAGGGTCTTTCCACAAGACCAGATCAATCAACTGATTAACTCCATGTGAAGGAGGTGTGCTGCTTCATGCAAGGAAAATGGTGGACGGACAGGGTGTTGACAGTTAGAAATCCATGTCTTCACCTTATAGTCTGTCAACCGTCATTCTGAATTGCACTTACTGGTAGCTATACTATACTATGAAAAAAATTGTCAATTTTTTGTGTGAAAATCTTTCGATGGTTAAATTTACAAACATTCATGCCATATTTGTCTTGTGACACCATCTTGTCTTCCCTGCTAATTTGGGTCTTTGCAAAAATGGTTGAACTTTCAGGTTTAAAAAACTGAAAGCAATCCTGCACCCATTCACATCTCCGGAAGTTGAAATGTAGTTGTGTAAAGTTATTTTCTTTCTCGGGAGAAAGACTGATTCAAGCTGCTGAACAGCAATGCCTTCAAGCGAGATGTTGGCTGAAAACCAAACTTTGAATGCAAAGGAATCAAACTAATTAAAAATGCTGCAGCTCTTCAAACAGGGGAAATCTTCTGCATCAGTGCATATTTTTCATCTGGCTATTATCATAGTTAATTTATAAACAATTATCATCGGAAAATTTTAGATAGTAAAGCTGAGAGGAAGAATTTATGTGGTGGCCAAGGCTGATAGTTCTGCAACTACGTAAGCAGGTGACCCATGCCACAATGGAAAACTTCCCCCATTAACATTACAACTTAAGATGCATAAATGAAATAAATGTTTAATACACCAAACATATACCGCTTTGTGTTGAAGATCTTTATTTGAGGCAGCTGACTCATCCATAATAGATGTATCTATGTTCGTGTCATTCATGTTGCTCCGCTCTTGCGTAACAATTTAAGTTCCCGAAGATGCTGAAAAGATCCATCTGCAAGAGAGGGTCCAATCTTTGCTGTTGTCGTAACAAGCAATATAAATATGTAAATTGTTAATGGGTTTCTGAACCACACATAAAAGCTTTTCATTTGAGACTTGCAATTGAAAATAAAACCATAGAAATACATTAACCCTTCCCACATTCATTGCCGCCAACACCAATATTACCTATACAGCATGAAAAAACTTTAATTGATTTATTTTTAAAATGTTTGTTTCAAAGTGGCTCCACTAGGACTCACTATATGACAAATATCTTCCTCAACTACTTTCCAAACTAGAACATTATTAAGCTGAGCTGACAACTAAATACAGAATGAAGTGGTACTGATAATTTATTCATGTTCCTATTCCTGGCACACTCACATGAGATACTGTGGGAAAAATACACTGTACATACAGAAAGGATGGTGACAAGCAATGTGAATATTCTTCAAATAGAGACTGGTCTCATAGGAATGGCGCCTGGAGCCATGGCATCCATCAGATCGTAGATGAATTAGACTAGAATCTACTCTTCAAAGCACGTAGCTTGTAAACAGGTGGGAATCCAAAGGTGGATGCCCATTGAATAAGAAAATCTTGATTCGTTAAGTGAATAGTTCGGTACCACATGTGCCCTGGTTTCTTACGTGCGTATGTTTGAGTGCAGGCTTCAGTAAATTTGATTGGAGTTAAAAATCTGGTTGAAGATGCTACATCCTCTTGGAACATTGATTCAGACATGTTTATTATGCTAATATCTGCCATACCTGAGTGATCAAATGAACATGTCATTCTCCTACCGGCTTGGCACGAAACGTTGCTTGCCAAATGTGGAGGGACGCCCTGGATTTTGTTTGCGATGGTTTCCTCCGAGCCAGGCCCACATAAAGAAATGTAGGTTCTGGACTATCAGGCTCCACTGATGCATGTAGGCGCCTCCTCTGACAGTGAGTCCCTCCGGCTCCGACGCTCACTTCCACTGCTTGGCAGTGGAACACTGAGGGCCGTGCATGTGTGCACATGTTTGTGTGTGTACGCAGGGAGGGAACAGTGGGGAAATGCCATTTATGGGATATTACACTTGCAAGCTTTAACTGGAGCACAAAAAGCATATACCATCAACTACTGTGGCTCCAGTGAGGTCCTGTCCTCATTCTATAGTAAGACGATATCATGTTGGTGTTATTTTCAGATGAAGAAAAGTGTAAAAGATTTTGCATGGGAGCCCCGTTTACAACACACAAGCAATAAACACTGCACAAACCCAAGTTGCTCACAAAAAATATTATCAAAAGACCAACAAAATGACTTTGACTATACAGAGAGGCTCGGTAGCATTCTTAATCCTCTATTATGTATCTGTTTCTGAGTGACGATAGATTTCTTTAAGAAGAGATGCACACAATTAGTCAGCTAAATGAATAAACATCTGCTTCTTGGTAGTTGGCAGCAGATATTTTTGTCAGTTAAGCCAATTCTTTTTTTGTACAAGGCTGCTTAATTGTCATGCAGCTGCTCGCCACAAGTCAGAGATACAGCGCCATGAGACAGCTGTCCCTTTGGCGGCGTTCGAGTAAACTTCATTTAGAAAACAGAACAGTGGGATTTTGGAGAGATGTGTCCTCAAAATAAATAAAAAATAAAAAAGAATTTTGCATGTACACAGTGCTTTTATATAGAAAATGAAAACAACAATAAAATCATAAAATCACCACAATGAGGCAAAGTGCAAGCACAATATTTTCAAGCATTTGGTAAACATATTGTCTAACCAGAGACACTGTGATACCACCTGGCGTGAGTTGATGATGCAGCTCCCCGTGATAATAAATTCACTATAATAGCTTCCGCCTCTTTGTTCGAGATAAGTTGAAGGCCAAGTCCCGTGCTGCCTGCTGTACCGAAGGCAGTGGGTTTTGTTATTGTTAACGTAATAGTTTACTTTTAGTGAACTAATTATACAAGAAAGATTCAGACTGGCAAGACACCCTACTCAATGGAATAAACTGCATCCAAGCAAGTGATCAGTACACAATACAAACGCTGGTGTGTGGCTCAGTGTTGGAGTGCTGGAGATTCCAAAATAAACCAAGGTAATTGTAATTAGTCTGATTACCAGCGCTGCACCATTTAAATCAGTTCTCTCATAGCATGTTTATCAGCTCTGACAGCTCCATCCCCTCTCTTCAAAACGTTGTATTGACTGAAGTGTCGAGTGAAGTAAACGATACTTGGCTGAAGATAAACTAAAGTTATAATTCATCAGTTTTTCACTCATGCCACATGCCACTCATATTTACGTATTGTTAAAACAGTTATAAATTGTCAATACTCCTATGAACCAGTGAATAAAAGTAACTTCAACTAATGTGATTTAAAACTAGTAAGCAGCAGAATTATGGATCACACGTTTGCATGATGTACAGGATTTACTCATTTTGTAAATAGTGTAGCTGATAACGAATTTTGAAACATTCAATGAAATAAGATGCAGATGAATTGCTTATGTTTGCTTGTTAAAACATGATGACGTTAATTAGGAAGGCTTTCAAATAGCAGAAAATAACTGACATCCACAAGACAAAATATGAGGGGATGATTTTAATGATTGAGCCTTCGACTACAAGACATACAATAAATAAAAACTCAAACAGGCTTTACTAATGGAATATCCACGTTAGCAGCAGGCCAGAAGATCACCATGTCTAAAAAACAAGAAACAGAAATACTGAGACATTACTATTTCAATCCAAATTGGTCATAAAAATTCAAAAGACATCAATTAGATATGTAATCTGCATGTGCTTTGCCTCAAAATGGCTTTCAGCATGACTTACAAATTAATTACAAGTATATTTGACCTCTGTGGGACTTTTTAAGGCCACTCGTAGCATTTCAGTGAATAACAAATCACAAGGCATTTATCTGTAAAGACTAATGCTGTTAAAATCCAAGGCATTTCTCTTTGAAATTAACTACTTGCTCCTGTCTGGATATTTATATGAAATGCAAGTCTGAGCCAGAGATCTTTTCTAAAAGCTTCTGGTCATGTTCAAAAGAGTTTATGACGAAGAGCACAAAACATCCCATTTCTTTTCTGCTGCCTTCCATTATTACCATGTGGTGGATGACAGTGATGAATCATCGGTCTGTGACTGATGGAAATCAGATGTGTCACTTTATGAAGGGTGAGCAGTATGAAAACAGTGTCACACAGATATCACCAATGGAGTTAATTTTGTCAGGCCTGGCCCTGGATGCATTTAGCTTTGCCATCTCCTCAACGTAACCTTGCCATTTGAATACATTGGTGGATGTTACATATTGTGATGGTATTTGTTTAGAAAAACAACAACAACAACAACAAAACCAAAATCAAACAAGAATTGAGGAAATAACATTTTTGTTCAGTAGATTTTGCTGTGAAAATGGCACTTGGAAATCAATCTTCTACAGATGGAAAACATGTTTGTTTTCTTTGTAAATTGTGCCACATTTGTCACATCAAACCTGGAAATGTGGTGTGTTCTCTATTATCCAACCTAGGTGAAAAATAATGTGATAAAAAAAATTATTTTTTACAGCTCTAAATTTACCTGTTGCAATGTGCCCTTTCACCAGAAATGACCAGTTTATTGGTGCTGAAATCTCCTCACACTGGTTCTTACATCAAAGTTTCTATCATTAAGTTATTTAAATTTACACAAACAAACATTCATTGCAAAAACTAGTGCAAGCAATCTGTTTGTATCATTTGTATCCTCATTTTGAAATAAGTTGGATTTAATAAATGAATACCACTCCATCCACGTCATGAAATATTCCACATGTACATTTACACTGTGAGGACTGCTTGGGTGGAACATGATGTTTGTGTGATGACCGGAGATGATGGCTTGAGCCTTCATGCAGTGTTACCTTGTGGAGTGACTTGAAGCATTTGCTGAACGTGGCATTCACATCACTATTCTTGTGTGCTGTGGACAACTGTGCATTTATCAAGTCATCTGTATTTGCTCAGGACTATTACTCAAACGTGTTGCCTCAATCCAAGATTATTCCAAATTCCTTCTGTAATTGGTTTCATTTGAATTAACCAGACTGCTCATGCAGACACAATTATTACTCATAACACTCTTCAGCTTGTTGGTCGTGGGCGGATACAGATATGGTTTGAGCTATGGCAGATGATTGATTGCTTAGCAATACATAGAAGCAATCACTCCACCGGTTAAAATGCTTTGTCACTCAAATATGTAGTTTCAACCAGTAGCAGACCTGGCTGGTTTTCCGCCGTGGGCGAACCACCACCCCCCAAAATTCTATGTCAAGAAATATTGTTACAAAGAAATAATTCACAAAAACAGACATTTCCTTTCCGCTGTTAACAACCCTCTCTACACAAACTGAACAAAATGAATGTAAACTGTGAGGCAAGTGATTCAAACCCGCCTTTGTTAGCGCTGTCAAAGTGACAAACAGTTGCACAGACGTTGACCATCAAAAAGAGCCCATTCAAAACCAAAAAACATCTCACAAAGAGAAAAGAGACCGTTGTAAACAATTGTTTTGGTGCTAGAAAACAGCATTGAGACATTTAATATTCAAACCTTGCTCTTTTGCTTAAATGTCAACGTCAAATATTTCAGTACACTTAAGGCTTATTCAGCAGAACAGGCCCGAGCGGCGTGGCACCATCGCTGCCTTCCTTGTGGAAAGGCTTCCATACAACCTTTAACAGCTGAGAGCGCAACAATAGCTGTAAGCCGCTTTCCATGGTGTCTGACTCAGTCAGACTGTGTGGGACAGACGAACACTTATAAGGACATCAGTTTCTGAGGCTTAAGCTTCACACAGAGATTTTCTTTAGCCTCTTTTATCTCACCTCTCTTTGTCCCTTTGGAGACTTACCAGTGCTAAGCTATTCCTTGTCATGGTTGTCTGTGCAGTGACATCTAAATCTCGTAGCATTGTGTCACACACATTCTCAACTGTGTGCTTAGAGCTGTTGACTGGACATTTACAGATGTTTAACCTGCTGGTGATGCTGGCATCCCGGCATGGTCAGACTGCACAGGTGTGACGGTGCAAAGAGCGGAGCATGTCTGACTGATGTAAATGTTGTCGCCCTCCGCAAGGCACATCTATCACTGTACAATGATCAGTGGTGGTCTTTCACTGCAACAATGTCAGTGTTGAAATAAAGATATCCCACTTTGATTGTCAAAGGGAATTTAGGGAGTGCTATTTGAACTGAGCACTGTGACTTCTGGGATAGGCCCAAAGATCCTAAAGAGCCCAACAAGCTGGACAGATAACAAAGAGGAGGATGAATGGATGGCAGTAGCATGGGAATATTCTCTTATTAAAAAATAAAAAAATAAAAAAATCTGACAAAGCAGTTAGTTGATGTTAACAGATGTCTCTTAGGTTTTCTCTTTGGAATTACTTCAAAGTGTTGAAACAGCTAAATCAATTTTACTCCCAAGTACGTGCCGTCAACATCAGAATCAATTGTGAAAAAAGATGTGGGACACAAGTGTTGAATCAAATCTCTCCTTCTATCTTCCATTCAGTTCCGGGTCAAGGGGCTGACTTTGACACCATATTTTTTTACCTTTTCTTTTTTTTCCTGAACGTTTGTCTGAATGGATAGTTAATTACCTCTGCCAAGGAGGTTATGATATCACCTGCATTTATTTGTCTGTTATCTCAGAACTAATGAGCTGGTCGATATGAAAAATGGTACACAGGTGAATTTTGGTGTTGATCCAAATAAAAAAAAAGTGTTAGAGACTTTTATTTCACGATATATTGTTACATGCTTAGCCTGCTTCTTAAGAGTAATATAATTCCTTTTGTCATTTCATTTTGGAAATGAAAAATTTGATAGATTATAGGTCCATATAATTAATACCACCTGTGTGGATTCTGCAGATATAATTCCTCCTTATCTGGGAAAGGAAATTCCTTTTCTCTGCTTCGGCATTTGAACGAACCAGGATGAGTCAGAGAATTACGAACCAATCAGAGACTGCCTTTCAAAAAGTATGGACCACCTGGTATATCAATTGACCAATCACGCTGCTCGTTACTGGGCGTAATACAAACTGGAAGTCAGTTATGCGTTGTGTACACGTGTCGATAATTTGCTATATTTCGGCAAAAGAAAAGATGAATTTAGGCAAAATTAGACTTTGACAAACTGTGATGGTCATTATACACATATTTTAGACGGCTTTGAGCAACCCGTCCACTTTTTTTGGGGCCGTTTTTTTTTATGAAAATTGACCGTCCAAATGACGGCTGGATGGCTCGCCGCCTAAAACCATGTCCCTGTTACAGTTTCATACAAGAAGAAAATGTGAGAACTGAGTGAATAATAGTGAAAATTATACAATTTCATTTTGGTTTTGTGTTCCACTAAAATGTGGTAATAACTTTTTTGCTCCAGTCACAATAAACTGACAACATACATGTCGTCTGATGACTAAAAAGTGAAGAACTTCCATCCATTCATGTTTGCCTTATCCTGTTCAGGGTCACAGGACACTAGAGCCCATCGCAGTTGTGAAAAGACTCATGTTTTTCACCCTGTTAATTTCTTTCATCTGTGTTTGTTTTATCTCTAATTTGATACTGTCTGCATCTTTTATCTATTTTTATATAATGTGTGAATTGTGCACTTTAATGTTTTATTAAGTCTCTTGTACAGCACTTTGGTGCACTCGAGTTGTTTTAAAGTGCTTCATAAACACATTTGCAATGCTATATTACATATCAGTTTGTCCTAATGCTTCTCGCATGAGGCCTAATATCACACATTTCTGAAACGATGTGTGCTGTGATGTTTCAACCCCTCTCATCAACAAATGGTTAATGTTTTGGAAATATGAATATTGTATTAGGCCTTTAATATTTGAGAGTCTTCCTCCGCAAGAGTAACAATTTTCATAACTGGTTAAGTTTTTTTCTTCTTCTCCCTGTTTTGAGGCATGCAGCCACACAAAGTCTTCAACATTTCCCTAAAGCAACCCCCCCCCTTTTTAATTATTTCCCTCAGTGAACAAGTAAATAATTATATCTTTGTCACAACCTACAGCAGTATTTGTTGTTCTCCCTCCGAGAAATGTGCACATTTAAATGGTTCACAAACTACTTGCCCTCCTTAAGACAGTGATAGGCCTGAGTAAACGTTATCAGTATCATTATCATATTTTTTCCTTCCTCCATCGCTGTTTTACTTTTGTATTCAGCGCCACACACCATCTCTCCTCTGTCATCATGCCTGATTAAAACTCACACTGTGGCTGCCGAAGCCGTCATTCATGTCATCTGCGAGGACAATCCTGTGATTTCCCAATGGTGTCTGCAGCCGGGACAATGCTCCTACTTAACAATTTCTCAGATGGATCAATTTATCTGCGTGGAATCTGAAATGGTTCCACAAAGCACAGAAACTGATTCGGTGGCTGAGAGAAGTGACACACCTGCCTGATATGATATCATACCCGCAAGGAATTAGAATTTTACCTTTTCCAGGGAATGAGAGAGCTTCTGGAAGGTTGCAAAGAGGCAGTAATCTTTCCTTATTCTTACTTGTAAATGCACATTCAGCAGTTCTGGCTGTGCATTTTGCAGCATAAACCTGCTGCGTGGTTATTGATAGATGATTGGGTAATAACCATATGCCAGTATTTGTTGATTGAAAAAAATAAAATTACATTGTTTTGTGATGGAAATTACATGGTATGTTTATTCAACGTACTGTATGATTGTCTGTCACCTGTACGGAGTGAATTTTTATTCACTCTTATGTTAGGACTCACTGGTTTGACACATAATCAAAGAGCGCTTTTCAAAAGATAGGTTTATTTGAGTATGAATGATGATCAAACAACCTTTTACAATTCAGTTATGTGACCATGTACCAAGACCGCAAACCTTTCCAATATTAATACTCTGATTCCACAGAAATGGAGCAGGTGGCTTCCAAAAAAAAAAAAAAATCAAATATGATTTCTTCAGTTGCCAGGCAGCTCATTGAAACGGAGTCTCGTGAATGTTTTAAACTGTAGCTTTAATTTCCTTTTGATTTTGTTGTATTGTTCTCTGATAATTGTTACCGTCCTTATACACTCATTCTCTAACAACTGCCATTTCTTTTCAAATAAAACAAAATCATACATTCATTGATGTTGGAAAGCAACACTGATTTCAAAAATAGATTTTCTAGATTTCAGGAAGATGAAAGCCTTTTTCAAAATGTAGTTTTAAAAAAGCACACAGCAGCTGATATACAAGCCGCTCACACTCCACAAATGAACAAAGAGTACCAGTAGCTTGAGCGCGCTGTCTGCTGTGATTAGTTCACCAATTAATGGCCAAGGCACGCCAACAAATCAAACATCATCTGACAGCCCCTCATCTCTCGCAGCATGCTACAATTATAATTCAGTACACTTTCATTTCATACCATTCTCATAAATCAATGCCATTACTCCACAAATTCACATCTGTCCTCCTTTGGTTTATTCAAGTCTTTTTGAAACAAATTTCCAGTCCTGCGCTCAACTCGTGGCAACACTATATTTCTACCACAGTAGAGATGGTAGTTCATTTCAGAGAGACCACGTAATGGACACACAACGGCAGCATGTGCTTTTAACAGCACAAACTCTTTTTTCTTGAAAGTGCATCATTACAGCATCAAAATAACTAAAAGCATACTGAGAAAAAACAAAATACACACTTGTTTGAAGCAACACAGACACAACTGAAGTCAGATGTCTCGCCAACAATACACAAATGGCAGTGATACATTGAACATATTGAGTCGAAGAAGGAAAAGCATAATGCAACTAATCAGTTACATACCTGGAGTTTATTTTTAGTTACTTTAATTAAGCATCTGCTGTTGGATTGCATTCGCAAAACTGTACAAAAAGTTGCACAATCCAAAATAATTCTGGGTTAACTCAATTGTTTGACTTTGAGAGTTGTAACAAGGATTTTCTCATCACACCCAAAAAGTTTTCCAGAACTCACGAGAAAAATATTCCTGAAAAGTAACATTCCTTCTAAAGAAATACAAGTAAATTAAAATTTGCAAATTTAGACTCTTCACAAGTACATGATTGCATGATGCCCACCAGCCTTCTTAGTGACTTTTTTGAGTCTGTTTTGTGTCAGCCACCCTCAGCCTGCTGCCCCAACATGCAACAGCAAAGAGGATCGCGCTCGCCACCACAGATAGAACACCTTCAGCCTGGTGTGATAGATGTTGAATGAAATAGGGATGGCTTTGGCCCTTCCTGTAAAGGGCTTATGTATTCTTGTGTTTGTACTCCTCCACAATGTCCACACTGTCCTCCTTCTGCAGAGACATAAGGAAACGTGTGGAGACGACGGGTCCCAGTGCAAAAGTGGAAGCCTGTGGTGTAGAGGGTGAAGCGAAAAGGACAGAAAACGGTCCCCTGAGTGGCCTCAGGTGTTGCTGACCACTCTACCCAACACACAGTCCTGCAGGTGCCTGAACTGTGGCCTACCACTCAGGTAGTCAATAATCTAGGACAAGAGGAGAGCGTCCATCTGCATCGCCGTCAGCTTCTCGCTGAGCATAACCGGCCATGGTGTTGAAGGCCAGTAATCTGATTACTGATTACTCCTTTAAAAAGTAATTTAGTAACTTAACTGATTACTTTTTAAAGTAACTAAGTTAGCATACAAGTAACTTTACTTTCAGCAGCTGCCGACAACACGCCCCCCCCCCCCCCCCCCCCAGATCTCAACATAAAAATGACAACCAGTTTTACCAAAAACTGCCTGATCACTGCCTGGCCTCTTGCTGATACATATTTAACCTTTGACCTTCATTCTTTGTTGTATTTATGTCTGACTCATGGTTTTATTATCAGATTTTTCCTATTTCTGGTATTTATATACCCAGGGATGTAGTTGTAGTCTGTTGTTGCACTATAGATCTATATATCTCTTTGCACTACCTGCTCTATTCAACCTTTTAATTCAAATCTCCGAGGCGTTGACTGCCTGGCTTCCTTTGATGAGCGACCACGGTGCTGCAGTGGCCTCGGGTCAAGATCCTGTTTTCATGTTTTGTTCAAGAGTGAATTTAAAATGAACAACGATTTTCAAGGATCTGATCATTCACGGTTGTGGTGAAAATATTTACCACTGCGGTACTGTCCATTTTAAAAGAAAAGGATAGAAAAAAGATTACTGAAAATACCGAGTATCTTTTTCTATTCACAAAGTCTTTTTCATTTGTAGCTGCTGATGCAATGTCAATTGTGCCTAGATATAACTGTGATATATTTGAAACAGAAATGTGGAAATAATCTACCTTCCACCTCTTGGTTGGGGAGGGTTGGAGCTGATTGCAGCTAAGGTGAACTCTGGACAAGTCGCCAGTCCATCACAGGGCAAACAAAGCAAACATGAATGCTCATATTACACTTGCGTATAAATTATAGACACAAATTTCCTTCAAACGCATCTCTCTGACTGTGTAGACTATTTGAGGGTATTACGTGATGTTTTATTCATTATATATGTAGGATTTATATGCACATTATTCCTCCGGCCCATCTGCAGATGATGATGCGATGCCTTCTGTCTTCTGGTCTCTAGGGGAAACAGACATATCTGATGAAAGGCTGGCCAACTGTGCAATCAAAAATTGCTTCAAGGGTTTGTTTATCCAATATACAAAGAAGAAAACAAACACTTTTTTTCCACTCATTTGTGTCTTCATAATTTGCATCAGCTGTGTTAACTAACAGTTGATGGCAGGTTTTTGGATTGCGAATGACTTACAGTTAAAAGCCTTACAGTTTAGGGAAGCAGACGACAAGGGAAAGTTCAAGTTCGACTCCAGCTTGTGATGAAGCAGCTGAGGACCAAGATGTTTCTTCAGTTGGAGATAGATAACAAGACAGAGCAAAGGTGGCTGCAATATGGGGTCTGAAAGTGATACGTGAACATTTGATCATGTGCATGCGTGCAATGTCATGTACAATCACAGTAGATTCTGATTTAATAGGGATCAGGCAGAGTGTGGGGATGACTTTATTCCACAAGCTGATGCATTTGGGATGTAGGGTTGGATGTAGTGGTGGGTGGCACACTTATAAAGAGTACACAGCAAGATGGAGACACATATTTCCTGGAACACTCTAAACTAGAGTCTACACTTTTCCATTTACAACAACATGTTCTGCTTACAATCTGCTTTCAATCACGCATCTGAACTGACCAATGAACACCTGGAACGTTTTTAATTAAGGTGAGCATGGCTGAAACTGAGGCCCGATTTACACGGCAATGTAAAAATGAAAAGCAAATTTTTGTATTTATTTCAGAAACGTTTTATGTATACAAGACAACATAATGAATGATGCCCGGTTACACAGAAACAGCAGAAATGCTAAAAGGTATGTGTTTTTCATGCAGGGCACTAGTAGGTGCTGTTGGATTGCTACTAACTGTGACTTTCAAAAATACAACTACCAAGTCCCTTGAGAATATGGACTGGGATTCCCACTGCTCTGGAGGCCGTCATTGAAAAGCAACAACAACAAAAAAAAAAAAAGCAATAAATGGCAACACTGGAAACTTTTCAGGTTGTTGTTAAAAATGTAATTATCTGTTTTTCAGTGAGATAAGAGTGGAAACCAGAAACCGGGAAAGGTGCTTGTGCTAACAGTTTTTAGTTCAGGACAAGTTCCCCTGTGACAGTAGTTTCACTCTCCACATAGTTTTTTTTTTTTTAAACACCCAGTTTATACTGGTGAGGTGAAAAAGTGTCTCCGGGAATACAATGTTTATCAAAGCATTCAATCTGTTATTTGCAGCTCTGCCGCTGGATCAATCTCATCCATGAACATGATGAGGTTTTTCGGGCTTCAACAGTTTCCACTTTGTGCAACTGAAGTTTTAATGTCAGCAGCAGCTCAGCGACTGCTGGAGTTTACTGGGGTAGGTCATCTTTCAATTTGTCTATCTCCATCTACCTGATCCACCGCACCCTGCTCCTCCACCCGTGGACTCCTGCTTCCTGTAAAAGTGACTGAGCTTCAAGCTGCTCCTGCTGACCTTATGACGCTCCACTGGCTGATTGACTGTCCTCTGTTACCGTGTGACCACAGTGGAAGTCAGCTGAGTACGCCAAACTAAGACTCAGAGTAAAAAGCAAGTGTTTGCCTTTTCCATGCACAATCATCAGATTGATGGAACTACAGCAAAGTTGAAATCAACACAATATCCCTCTATCTTTTCATATGTCCTCTGCAAACATTTGGTTCCCTATCTGTTCAAGTGGCTCCTGCAGTGTTTACCTTCTGCCTCCCAGATCCAGCACAGAGGATGTCTTTGTTTTATGTCCCATATAAGACGAGTGGGTGGTGGAAATGATTGCGGTTGGTGCGAAGGATTCAAAATTAAACTGTATTTCTGCAGACCAGATACATCAAGGACCCTTCTGCCCACTTTTAATAGCAGCAGGCTGCTGAAAACCGTCCACTACAGGGAAGATGCAGCCACCCTCTCTCATTACTAGCAAATCTTCATTTGCAGGGTTGCTATCTATCTATTTGGATAGCTCCATAACTGTTGTGGTTTCACAATTTGAGGTTAATGTTACATTCATCACAGTGAAAAATATAGTACCTGTCTGTTATGGCCAGGGTGCATCTCTAGACAACAGGTAAGGGGAAGCTACGAATCAAATTATGGATTTAATATTTAACATTTCAAAACAATGTCAAAGACAATGCAGACGCTAAAGCAGAGCGTAAATGTGGTTATAGTTTCTTTTCTGCCAACAAGTGAAGCAGGATCTTTTTACCTTGCTGACATGTTTCAGCGTCATCTGACGTGTGGTGACGTGTCTTTATCAGGTGACCGGCCCGGTGGATCTGTCAGAATCTGTCCCCCCACCATCCAGTGGTTTCTGGAGAATGGAGTCCCAGGTGTGTGAGAGGGTGTAGGCCCCTTCGTCCTGGTTCATGGTCGTCCGCCTTCTGATGTTGACCATTTGTTTTGGTTCTGCAATGTCTTTCTGTGATCCTGTGAGTCGACCTGCTGTTTCCATTTCACATTCTGTTTTGATGTTCTTTCTTTCTTGCGTTAAAGGATCTGCCTGTTTTCCCAATGTATGTTTTGTCACATGAATTACACGGGATTTCATATTTTAGACTGCAATTGTTGCCCGGATTCATTTTATCTGTCTTTATCAGGCGAACGACCTGACAGATCTGTCAGAGTCTTTCAGGCAGTTCACCTGATAAAGACCGACACATCATCACAGGTTAGATGACGCTCTGAGTAAGACTGCAGATGCAGCTGAAACATGTCAGAAAGGTAAAAACATCCTGCTTCACTTGTCGGTAAAGAAACTACAATTAGATTTAACAACGACAAAATGGACATAATTCAACAACAGAGCTTAAATGTTTGCCTATACGAAACCCACAAAGTTGTTGTTGGGAATATTTACTATATCATTAGGAATAATTTGTAATTTATTGAATTGTAAAAGGTAAAAAAAATTAAAAAATAAATGTGTATGTGTATTTTTGTGGTTCAGTTTCACAAATAATTTATCGCTACAGTCCAGTAAATACTACAACCACAAAAAAACACTGTACCAGAATCATCACATTATTGATAGGATTCTACATAGAATGCCTTGCGCTGCACATATACCCAAGTGGTGGAGTTTTTTACTTTCTGGATCCGCTGAAAGAGCAATTCCATTGCAGGGTTACTGGCATTGTTGTAGTTCTTCAACGGCATGTGATGAGGTCACGTTTTAAAATCTGCTATTTTTCTCAGCCCAATTTTATGTCAATTTAAAGCTTAATTTTGAGTTTATTCTTGATATTTGTTGGTCCGGTGCACACTACAAGATGGCTGTTTGTGTTAATTATGGGCACCAATTATGCAATTAATAGTTTAAAATATAGTTCACTAACCTGAGAGGAATAGGCCTCACAGAACTACATTTTAGAGTAAAAAGCTGATTTTAGAAAAATATTTTTTTTTCTGTGTTCAAATGAATAAACCAGGAAAAAGGAGGGATACAACTACCCAATAGTGGGAGTTTAGACATATTTAACCCTTTGCATTTATTCCCAATCTGTCCCTGATATGTGGACAATATAGAGTATTTGCTTTTGTCCTTGTTCTCTCTTCACACATAAAGTGGAATGTAAGGGATTTAGCAGCAGGAAAATAGAGGACGTCCAGAACATTCAAACATAAATATAGTTGCTGTCATACACGGATCTCCTTACGGGGCACATTAAGTTGACTTATTTAAACAGGATTAATCAACAAGACTTCAGAGGTGTCTGCCTCAGCAATTCTCACATAGTTTGATACACTGCATACATATATACAGTATTATGTTTCTGATTTATCATGCGGAAGCTGATGTTATACACAAGTGGAGCAATATGTCAGAGATGAATGTTGTGCACTACTTTATACACCAGTGACCAACAGCATTGCTTTAACTGGTATGTTTATTAGAAACTTTAATGATAATTAAAGTACATACTTTCCAAAGCATTTTTGCTTCGCAATTGTTAAGAATGTGAAATGAATACAGTTTGTATTAACCCACCATCTGAAAGTCTACATTTTTTCTTCCTTCACTTCCTGTTCTTAGAATCATGTTATGAGCTGTCAAAGGTGTGGGAGAATCTTTATTAGTAAGTTATCATTTTCCATCACCTCCTTCTCCCATAATTATGTTGCTAAAGAAAATAATCCAAATATCTCAACCAGGTCTAACAGATTGGTCTGTTTTGTTTATATTACTAAGTAGTAGCAACTCGTTTGGGGATGCTGGTGGAACAAAGAGCATGATTACAATGCTGAAGACTCAGATCTGCATGCAACCCTTCATTTGTATTCAATCTTTGGACCTTTTACCAAGTTCAATACTGTGAGATCAGCTGTCTATATTACTTTATGTCCACTTGATAAAACAACTAGCTTCGTGAACTTAGAATGTAATTCCCAGTTAGGCCATGTAGAAGCCTAAATTTTTTGGGATAATTGCACGGAACATCAGTCGGCACCAAAGCCACCTGAACTAACATTATTTATACATTGTCTCCTTTTGTGTATACTCATTTCAAAACTGCTCTCCATCCTTCCATCCCTCCATCCCTCCATCCGTCCATCCATCCATCCATCCATCCACATCACAATAAGAGAACAGACTAAGAAAGTGTAAATAAAGTGTTCTTTTTTACTGTAACATTAGTATTTGCTTGTGTGGTTTATTGTTTGTGTGCAATGCGAAATCCTAACAATAGTGAGAAAAAGTGGCCCGTCCCAGCAGATTACATCGCAGTTAAAAATCAATTACAATGAACCGCACAGTATTATCCGTGTGTGCTGGGATATTAGGTGATGTTTATCATATTTCTGTCTCAGTGGACAACACTTTCGCAGCTGCGTCTTTCTGTGATTTTTATCCGTCTGATTATGCCTCGTGCACTTTCATCAGTTTGACAGAAGACGTGTTTCATCGGGAGATGTTTGTGTGTGTGAGTTCTTTGTTCCCGGTCATATAGATCTCAACCCAGCTTGCGTTTCCTGTGGGAGGAATGATCTTTTCTGGATGTCAATGGCTTGAATAAGCTGCACATTTTTAAAAATAAATTTTTATTTTAAAACCTGACCTGTTAAAAATAACAAAATGTGGGACAGTTCATAGAAAGAATTGTTATTGAATTTGGCCATTTTATTATAACAAAACCACCATGAAAACAAACCATGGGACCATGAGGTAACTCACTGAAATACTTGAAAATATATAGTTTCTGCCTGGGGTATTATTGGAAGACGTTTTAAGATTTGAAATCATACTTTTTAGGAAATTAGAATTGAGAAATTCTGTGCCCTGCATCGATTTCTTGATGGATTTTTTAAAAATGTTTTGCCAGCTATCCTGCACATTACTAAATATTACTGTTAAACAATTTTTGCAAGGATTTTCTTTAGTGTATCTTGTACTTCACTAAAGAGACAGTGAGTTCTTTCCAACATGGCATCACTGTGAACCAAATATTCTAACTTAATCAGACACTCGGAATCAACCAAGAGCTACTTCCAGGCTGCCATACCCCAACTGAGTGGTCACTGTGGGACTCACATGTCCTCATAATGGGGACCTCTGGGCATCGACTGTTAATACATTCAACTTACACACCGCGTCACAATGCCTTATAGTTTCATGTTGCAGAGACAGGCTGGTCTATTTGAAGGATGGCGCAGCACCCCAGTGAAATGTTTTATTAAAAAAATATTGCAATGGATTGCCCTTCAGAGCCTGCTGCCAGTAATTGTTTCATCTTTATTGCTACACATCAATGCAGAGCCGGTTGGATGTTTCCTGCTGAGATATGACAACTGTTTTTTATCATTCAGGTAGCAATCGCCTCTGACTGAAATACACGGCACAGTGGAGTCCTTTTTGATGTTCAATGGTAAACCTACAGTCTGTAATACCATTTTAGGCACAACTGCAGAATTTACTTTTTTTTTTTTTTTTCACATTTCAGCTCAACATTGGGCAAGAGAATAAAATATCCAACTGTGCTCACTCACTGAGGCGATCTTCCCCTTGTTTCCAGGACTTCCCCATGACTGATAGACCATGTCAGAGGCAAAAGGCAAGAGGATAAGTGAAGTTGCCTCTTATAATGGAGGTTGTAAAATGTAAAACAGCTCTGTGATGTATTCACTGCTCTCCATAAAATAATTCTCCTGACAGTGGCCACAATGAGCTTGCTCTGCAAGTCCATTGCCTTTCAATGGAGTTATTTCAGCTTCATGTAAACATATACAGATGTGCCTTCTGACTGTGCTAATGTTTTGGACTTCCCCTCCAGTCCTCATGATTTGTCTGATTTGGTCTGTTCTCACTGAATAATGTCCTTTAATAATAATGACTATCATTTTATATCTATTATCTACTATATGTTTAAATGATTTGATTTATGAATAAGCGGAAGGTTAAAAAAAAATCTTATTTATGGAGAGGGATGGGATTTGATAAGTTCTACTTCTTTCCACTCCTTGTCAGACATGCACCATTTGCTATTGTTCTGTTGTTATTTATTCACCTGTTTGTATGTTGGGATATCTTTTTGTTAATTGTGTGTGAACGGATTATTTGATTTTGTGCCGGTTCAAACTAAAAAATTTAATGAAACGTGGTGTGGTAGTAATGACAACACACCAGGTTCAATGACTGGTTGTTTATCACAATTAGATTTGGTGGTGTGAACATCTCTCTAACTATAACAGATGAGCTGTGCTATAGGGCACAATGTTGGTCAGCAAATTAACATCCAGATTCTTCGTCTATAATGTCTGTCATTAATCTTGGTCGGTTCTTGACTCAGTCCATAATGAAGGGGTCATTCTAAAGGCTACATTATTGCAAACATATGCCATCCATTACCTTTTCACATTCTTTAAATTGATGACTTAAAAACATCAAGAAAAGAAAATGTCACATCCAATCAACACCAAATGTCACCAAAAGTCATTAGGCAAAAAACTATGCACAAATAAAGAGTAGTAGGGAGGCAGGGGCCTTATTATTGCCGCGCGCGCACGCACGCACGAATTCTGAGCAAAAAGAAGGGGGGCAATGACAGAGCATTAGCATTCCAGGCCACGAGGAGGTGCAGTTGTTTGTTTTTGTAATGAAGTCACACACACTGGCTGCAGAAAACAATGCACGGCATACATAATACAAAATAGCGACTACACAGCCATTTTATGAACAAATGAGAAGTTGAGTTGCTTTTTCCGAGTGCCTCTCAAAACTACCAATTCCCAGGAGAATATCGACTGGAAGTCATGACACTCTGGAGGCTGCCATTGTTGTTATTGTCCATCTATACATGCACGTTCAGAAGAACTATTTACTACGGCCATAGCATGTATATGCCGCACCGGAATGGAACCGGAGTGTTTAGAGAAGGTGTGGTTGTCGCGCGTTGGAACCTTTTCAAAAAGTTCCACCTTGGGAGCTGTTTTCAGTGGTTCCAAGCACCTTTGGCAAGTAAACAGACACCCAAAACTCAACGAAAGTTTTGCGTCTTCACTTGAAATCATCGTGTAAACGTAGCCTGAAATGTCTCGATTGTGGGTCGAAAAAAAAAGCACCCACAGAGAAAACCCACACACGGGCTTGTCAAGTTAGACTCCTATCCTGGAAAGAGTTACTGCTGTGAGGTGAATGCTAACATGCTAACTAATATGACAAGCACATATTTTTGTCTTCGAAACAAAAGAAAACATCTTACCAAGTAAATCTGTTAAGACCATTTTGTAATTCTGGCTTATAATCAGGAAAAAACATCCTGTTAATTTGTCTATTATGTTGCGGAGTCAAATAAAGTATTTACAAACGAATTGAAATTTGACTCGTCTTTTATTTCGAGTAATTGCTTGTTTAGAGTGGAAACTGGACATAAGTAATGAGTATGATATTGGTTTGTTGTTGTCTTTTTCAAGAAAGATAACAATTGTTAACCACAGCAGGAAATTCCATCACATTTTGGGGGGTTTTGTTTGGCCATTTGTGATTGGAGTCATCACAAGCAATGGACAGCTTCCGTTACACCACTGAAGCTTCAGACAGCGGTTATCCCTTTCCATAAGACTGAGGCTGAATCTGAAATACAATTATCCTATGATTTATTTTTCAAGCTCAAACATAGATGTGGCTCTGTACTTTAACAGATTTTTGGGATGATATGTAACCTCTCATGCATAGTACCACGGACAGCAAAAGGAGAATTTGGAAAAGCAAAAGATTTGTCTTCTCATGGCAGCTGAAGTTTGCAGAACACATAAAACATACACGCGGCTATGAAGCATTGAAACACTCGGCTATAGTTCTCTTATCATACCATACTCGGTGCTATTGAATGCAGAGTTGGGTCAGGGTTTATTTTATCATGGTTTGAGCTCTCACCTCATACCGATGAGTGAGGTAATTCCTAGTGCGATCAGCATCTGCGCTCTTTTATGAGGAGTGCATGTTTTCCCTCTTCATTTATCGGCATGAGATCTTATTCTGGGGATTTATGTCCATTTTTATGTTAATGCTATTCTGTTAGTTTAGTACTCATAAAGACTGAAAGGTTGGATAGATTGCTATTAAAATGTGTACTGATAGGGATGCACTGCTGCTATACCGGTTGGAACAACATTTCTTTTTTTTTTTTGGACACACCTGTCCAATGTAAAAACATGTGAAAAAGAAATATTGGCATGTCATTTTCAAAAAATATCTAGAAAGTAAGTCAAAGTTAGAAAAAAGAATTGAAGATACTATGTATTTATTGGAAAACTGGGAGCCAAAAAAACATGCTTTGAAGTATTAATTCTATTCACTGGCATAACAATGTTAATATTTTATCTTGCTGTATTTCCATGGATATTTTTGGGGAGAAAATGTGGGCCAAGTCTTGTGTTTAACGGAAGGAAATGAAGATCTGTCTGGCTTGGTTTATTGAGACCTCTGGAAGAGAATATACTTCATACACATTTTTTTTTTTTCTTTTTAGGCTTGTATCGTTTCCAGACAAAATAAAACAATAAGATGGCTCATGAAAAAAGCCTTAGGTAAAATTACAGTGTGACTGAAAAGACCTCAGTAGGATTTTTGTGAGTCATTATGAGAGAAAAAAAAAAAATCGTCTTCACACAATTCTTTTTACAGGTTGGCCTTTTATTCATTTGGTGCTTGTGTTGCAAGCATGAGGAAAGGAACATGTTTGGCTCTGCAGTGGTGATTGCTAAGCAACATCTTAGGGTTGTAATTAAATTCAGTAAAATGAAAATTTTCAAAAATAATTGAAACATGACCTTTATGAGAAGCAGATGCATTAGGAACAGTTGAAATGTGTAAAACTTGTCAGCTGTGACGGAAATTGTGTCAATATGACAATAAAGCCAATACAGAAGCTGGAAGGAGAACGAGAAAGTAAAAAAAAAAGTAAAATCTGCATATGAAGGTGACAGTACAGTAAAGAAATCAAGTGGATGGTGTCTGTTCAATATTTGTTTATTTGTGTGGGGAGGAGAATCAAAAACTAAATATATGAAAACTCTTTATGAGGCTCATTGTTTTCAATTTCTCTTGAACCAAACTAAATATTATCTTCTCTTTGCTCTTCACACAGTAAGAAATCCTTCGCTGCATCAGGTAAGACTTATTAGAAGCTCCCATCAGAAGTTACATTTAAATACATGCGTTTCAAAATTGAAACAAATGACACAAAAGCTCCCTCCTCTTGTACACCCACCCTTCCCTCTTCCAGATTCATATCCACCCATGATGTGAGTATTTGTGTGTGAAAGCAGCATCCACTGTGACACAGAAGGAGTGGCCGCGTATGTACCGTGTACACAGTGTAAGTGGAGAAGGGTGAAATTCTTCAGTGTCAAAGGGACAAAAAATAAATATATTTATTTTGCTCAACAGCAATGCTAAGGTTACAAATTCGGCCTTTTCTCAGCCTCTGCAAAAACAAAAGTAAAAATCTCAGCCAGCAGTCTCTCATTGTCCTTTTATTCCCTGTGATCCTGATTGGCTGGAAAAATCAGGCAGAGCTTTGCAATCAGCTCACAGGTGATCTCAATCTTCTTTCTAATCGAGCTGAAGAAGAACCAAATGTTCAACACGGTAAACCAATCGAAACATTCTAGCAACATTCAAAATCATATTTTCACTTTTAACCCCCCCCCCCCCCAAATTTTTTTTTTTTTATTAAAGTTCAACATTGATGTGATGGTGAGAGGAATATGGACCTTCATGACTATCTATTGCTACATGATAGGCTAGAAGCATGACAAAAGGGAACAGCCCCCCCCCCCCATGTTGGAACTATGTTGCTCATAGTAGTTGTAGGCTCCTTGAAGAGCTTCACTATTTAATTTTCTTTATTTTTTGGGTGCGACACGCTGTAAAAAGTTTAAGAACTGCTGACATGCACCTTTGTCATGCTGGCACAAGTTTAATGGGAGAAGTGGAAAGTGCTAGGACTGCTTGAGGCTTTGTATTCTAAGCGCTAACCATGTCACACTGACAGTGTCTGACTCTGATCTGGATGTGTTGAGTCAGTGTGCACAAGCTTTATCTAGACTTAGTCATCTCACCCACCCCATGACTTTCTTGATGATTTGTTTTCCTCCATATGACCTTATTGAAGGGCATGTCTTCAGATGTTGTCTGTCTGTTCCTGATTTCCGCTTTGGTTGAGGTCAATGAAGTATTTATACATTCGGAAAATGTTGACATGTCACCGCATGACTTCAATTCTCTGTCACATAAATGACTATGCAGAAATATAGTTATTAGTTACAATCTAAAAACAGTGATTGACTATTGTTTGTTAGAAGTCTGTTGCTTGTCAGGCAACACAATTTCTGTAGCCTTTAGTGCATGGTGGATATTTAGATATGCATATGAAATAAAAAAATATAAAAAATACAATGTTTTTTTGCTTTAATATCAGATTTAACTCAACTCAACTCAACTTTATTTATATAGCACCAAATACAACACAGTCATTTCTAGGTGCTTTTAACAGAGGAAAAACACTAACCATGCAAGACTGAAATCTCCCCCTCATCTTTTATAAACTGTGCCTATTCGTAGTTAAAGCTTTCAGAACATTTTCAGAATTTTTTTGTTTAAATTTGTTTACATTTAAGTCTTTTCTTCCAAACAAGAATCCATGTGAAAAACCTTGAGGCGTGGAAGAAGAACCTGTGGTTGTGCAGCCATAGCTATAACACAAGCAGACTCCTTCTCCTGATCACTGCCCAATTCTTCTCCTTCACCTTCTTTTCACTCCTTTTCACTTCCTGCTCTTTGAATATTTTCATCTGTTTACCTGGATGAGTACAGGGCGGGCCTCCAGTACTTTGCAGACCTCCGGGGGAATGTTCATGTTGTGGTTCGAGCCCTCAGTTTGCAGCAGACAAACTTTGTTGGCCTCCGCAATGACATCCTCGGCCACCTCCACCATTCTCATCCTTTTTTTTTTTTTTTTCTGAAGCTCTCTGTTTTCTTGTTTATCAGAGACAAGACTTCTCCTCCTTTGTCTTTTCCACTTGCTGCCAGAGCCTCTCTACAGGAGCTCTGGACCTGAAAGCCTCATTGGTCTGGAGATTGTCATTCCAGCATCTGCCTGGTAGCTTTTGGCAAGAGTCACAGAGAGAATCTTGTTCTCCTCCTGGAGCTGAGCGATGACCTTTTCTCTGCAACTGAGCTGCTCCTTGAAGACATCTTCATGAATGTTGTCCATGATCTTTAACAAATTCTGACGGTCTGAGGAGATATCCTTGGGCTTTGTATTTTTTTTAGCTTCTCTGCCTCCAGCAGTCGAACCAGCCTTTAGAGCTCCTCATTGTAAATCATGTCATTAGCATCCACAGTCTTCCTCAGAAGACTGATGTCTGTCTCCAGTTGGGAGATTTTGGTGTCGTTCTGCGCTCTGGTGCTGTAGAATTCCTTGCACTGCTTTTTGAACTGGCGCTCTGTGATCTCCAGGAGGTGCTGCAGTCTTTTCACTATTCTTTCTGCAGTGGGGTCCTGCTGGCATCGCTGTTGGACTTCAGTCTTGTAAGAGACATTTTGCCAAGCAGTCAGCTGAGGAGCGTTAAAAAGTCTGCAGCTGAACAGTACAGTTGGGCCATTTCGATGTTTCACAGATAGACTTGAGAATAATTACAGTTTTCTGTAATGTGACAGTTGTGTCAGTAAAAAACTGTGTAAAGATTTAAAGGTCCGTTGATACGAACTCATTGAATAAACTGTGTCTTACTGTGTGGCTGTGATCTGCTCACTGGTATTCATCAAGTTCCTGAATTGCATATTGGAGTAGATTTTAAAACTAAGTCAAGCCTCACCCTCAATAAAGGTGAAAGTTAAGATGGATTACTACCCACAACATGTTCTCGTCTTGGCCTTTACTCAGTCTCAGGTTAGATAAGAAATACATATTAAAAAAAGTTCAGCACACTTCTCGAAAGTGCTCTTCTCTAAAGGACTTCATTTTAGCTAGTATAAAGAAACCTTTGCTATACTTTACAGATTCAAAGCTTCATTGACTTGGAGAAGCATTGTGATAGCCCACAAAATCGATGAAATATTCAAACCTTCTTAAAAAACTTGGAAAAAGAGACAGAACCTTTTGAAATATAATGTGTGGGCTCTAAGAAATGAAACACATGCAACACTTAAAAATTACTTTCTGTACTGTAGCCAGTTTGGCTACGTGGGTCTTGTGAATGTACTGGGGTTTTTTATTTTTGTTTGTTAGTTTATTTTTTTTACTTTGCTCTATTTGTATTATGCATAAAAAATCTTCTTGAACTTGCTGTGTTCAGAACAAGATCAAAAATGAAGGGCAACCTGATCCTGTATTTACCACACGACACACTCTGAACCAAAGCAACTGAAGGAGAAAAACATTTAACATTAGATCACACTGACTGAAGTGAGCAACACTTTGTCATAGAGTCATCAGGAACAGATATATTTTTAGAATTTGACACACGTGCCTCACCTTGGCACTACTATTCGACTCTAGTGATTCATTCTTATGGGCATATCACAGATCACTGACCTTTAAGCAGTAGTACTCCTTTGATGCAGCAAAGCGAAGAAAAAAAGGTCAGATGACATTTCCATAGAGAAAACACATCCGTTACACATGTGCTTAATGGAGAAAAAAATGTCTTCTTTGAATCAAACCAGCTATTGGCACAGTTAACAAATGGCTGACGTCTTACTCAGTCCATATAATCAATGCAAAGCAAAACTACAGCTAGGGTTCAATTGATCATTTTAAGTTACTTTGATCTATCCCAAATACTCTTGTTATTTTAGTTCAACGATTTTAGAACTCATTATCGAATGTGTATATATCAATGCATCAAGGAAAAAAGAGCAACAGCCAAGGTCTCCTTCTGTATATCGTGTTTATTTTGTCATTTTAAATGATGAAATTAAGCAAATAAATCAAAACAACTGTATATGCTGTGAAATAATGGGTACTAAAATTAGCAAGCCGAGTGTTACTAAGTACTGAGAGGAGGACTCAAAAGGACAGACACAGCAGTTGATGAGATTAGCGCTCACTTTATTAAGATTGGGGAAACTGAAAGCAGCCAAAAAAGACGTGGTCACCGAAAAAATACAAAATAAAAAAAATCCCTCAGTCCAACAAGTCCAAAAATACAAACCCGGTGCACAAAGAATATGGAAATCACAACCAACATAGAAAAACAGGCAACGCTGAAGCACAGGACGAACCGAGTCAGGCAAAGGTGAAACACATCAGGGAAGGGAACAGCAACCAGACATGAGGAGGGCAAATCAAGGAGCTTGAAAAGAGAGAGGGTGAGAGAATTTCAACAAAACACAGGAAACGTGCAGCATGACATTAATACCAGGGGTGGGCAATTGACTTTTCCCCATGGCCAATCTAGTCCGTCTTCAGCAAAAAAAAAAAAAAAGACTGAATGGGAAACACAATAGAGGCAGGGGACCAAAATTCCGAAACACTGACAGAAATTCAAAAAAAGCTGGACTGAGTACAACAGTGAATTGCTACAACTGCCTTCTGCAAAGTTATTCCATCAATTAAAATTCCATATCGCATCCTGTACCTTTAAATTATTTTACCTTTACTAATAACTCTGCACTGTACCTGGGCATCACGCTTGAGGACATTTTATTTGCTTTGATAAATGAATATGAATATAGCTTTTAGCTCTTCGGCTATGTATTTAATCAGTCAACTGTATCACACTCAGCAATTTATTGTTGATGAGATAATTGTTGATTGTTGTAGAATCTGATGATGGTTTGGTCACACAAAAACAGTGTCAAATGTTTCGACAGTGCAAGTATATCTTCCTTTGGCAACTGCTGGGTAATTTTGCCATCTATCCATTCTGCAAAAGAAAACAACCACTATTTCAGTGGTGAAATTACTCCTGTTGCAGAGGTTATACAGAAGCACTGGTTGCCTTTTTGGAAATGATAGAGCTGTCAGATTTCGTGTCCAGGCTAAAGTGCATATGAAGAGAAACATGTTTTCTGTTTTATGCAGCTTACGACACAAAACTTCACAAGCACAAATCCTCCATGCATACCTAAGGTGTGATATTTTGGGCTGAACAACACGCTGATGTTGGGAGACGCATACGTTATAAACCATGATAAATGCTGGCTTCAATTATAAAGTTCAATGAACATGATCAATGATAACCTAAATTCTTGTTCCTATGGGCCTTCAAATACCATCACTCCCAGCAGATCTGCTAATGTACTCATGTCTTGTATGGTCATTTTCACGTTGCACCATTGTCTTATTTAACTGCATCTTTAACATATTTGAACCGAACACAATGACTGTATTTTTGTGAAACTGAGCAATGCTGGAGCTTTTACATTTTACTGCATGATTTTCTGAGAGTAACCTCACTGCAGTTTTCCGAACAATGTCATTGTGATTTTCTAAATAAGCCCAAATGACCACTCACAATGAGGCATGTTTGGTAAGAATATCGATGAGTCGCTTTAGTTTTTCTGTTTTAGCCATGCTTCAATCATTTCTGAAAAATGTTTTGAACCTGGTCTGTATAGTTTGTTTGCAAATCATTCCGCCGCTTAACTGTCACACTTTCTACCTTTAACACCTCAAAAAAAACACATGTGGGTAGAGTTTGTGCATCCTCGGCCTGTGAGATAGGCTAAAAATATCACAGAACTTGCAGGGGAAAAAAGTGTTCTCGCAAGTTCATGAAGTAAAAGGGAACAGTGCGTATGCTTCAGAAATCTACATTGCATAGCTGAAATATGTCTCACTATCAGTAATTCAGCGTTTAGCAAAGATTCATTCATCCATGCTTATTTATAAGCTAAAATTAAAAAGGTTTTTGAGACGTGATAACATAAAGTAACTGTTACATCCAGCATTCAATTTTCATTCCAGGCGATGTTCGGTGTGTACAAAAGTTGATACATCAACAACCAGGTCATTCATTCAAATCATGCAACAGCTTTAAGTTGCAAATGACAAATCACCAGAGTAACTCCAACTGGTGGTGATAAAGAACTGAAATATGTGATTTATGTCCCCAAGTTGTTTGTAATGGGAGTCCCACTTGCACAACTGTCTCTCATTAGAAGACTAAGCTGTCTAATGGGGGGCCATTTGTCTAGAGATGCTAGGTGGGACCTAATGGGCACAGGATGTGAATTAATAAACAACACTCCCATTGTACATGTGTGGACAATTAATAGTGCCTAACAAGACAGAAGATAGATGAGGAAGCGGACCTGGTGATGGACTGGAGTTTAACAAAGTTGAGTGTTTCGGGCGAGTCCTCGATCACCCTGTTAAGAGAGACACATAACTTAAAGGGGGTGTGAAGCTTGGACAGAAAGCTTTTAATCATAAATGGCAGGCATCGTGAAAGCTTGCTGATGGCAAAGCACAGCTCATTACTCCTGCATAGTTTTAATGCTTACATTTTGGTACAGCTGTTTTCATTCTTCATGCAGAGAAAATGAAAGTAAAGTTTGAGTGTATGGGATGTGTTGGATGTGTTGCTTTGACAACCGTAGACTGATAGTACAGCCTTCAGCGAGAGTATGATGACACCAGAAGACATCTTTACATCTGTTAGATATTCATAGGAAGTGTTGTGCGAGTTTCTGAAATGTATTATTTGATGGAAGTTTCGAAAAATCTATTTTATCAAGTAGTTATTAGTGGTTACTTCAAAAAGTATGTTTTATACTTACTTGTTTCGATTTACAGCATCCATTTGTCTATTCAGCTGAAGTTACATCACTTAGTTGGAGAACACTATTTAGAAAAACAATCGCCTATTGTGGGTGCGGCCTGATATTATCACTAGTTACAGTTGGACATATTGTATGTTGTTGTCAGGAAGATTTAGGAATAATGGGTAAAAATTGTAATGTTAAAACACCAGTGATGGTTAATGCTGAAGCAAACAGTCGACTCGACAAGCAGCAGCTCTTCAACTCTCTATTTGTCACGTATGATAAACGTCTTGGTTATCAAGCTGACTAAGGCCCTGTATTCGCAACGCTATCAAGCAAAAATGTTAGACTTTCCTTGTGTTTTGACCCTTCATTGTCAATGGAAATGAAAATGTTTTTTTTTTTTTTTTTAAATGGTCCATAGTAGTTGTTCAATAGTAATAAACATTTATCAATACCTTACCGCATCAAGTAAAGGCCTAATACAAAAACATGATTCTATTTTGTATTTTCATTCTGACATGATAAATTATAATTTTGTATGCGTATGCATCTCTACAGATCTAGTTAGTTGGATCATAATCATTAGTATAACAATTCTACTGCTTGTAAGCAACTTTTTCATTTTTTTTTGCTAGAACCACTATGACTTTTACATATTGCAGAGTAGAAGAAAAGTTTGAGATGGTGGGGAGTGAAAAGGCCATTCATATTCATAGAGGGAGGAGAGTGAAGTGCATTCCAAAACACAGAGCCCATTTGGACTTTGGTGATTCAGCACTGAGCTTGTCTCTATCAGATGAGATAACAGACTAATATTGATGGGCCTTGTCCTTGTACGTGCTGATATTGTACATCGCATACAGGTGTGGCGACACCGCGCTCCCCTGGGCTTCCCTTTGGCTACGCCATGCAGTCGGAGTGACAGTCAACTGCTGCAGGCGGATAATCCTCTGAGGAGAGAAAGAGAATTGGAAATGAGAGTCTGAGTGAGAGCAGTGGGCATTGTATTTGAAGCAATAAGCTAGCAAGTGCTTTTTTTTATTTTCTATTTTATTTATTGACGAATGGCCTCCCAGCTGATGAGGTTTGGTAATAGTGCCTGGGCCTGCGATGAGGCAAGGTTGATGCTAGACAATAAAAAAGCGGAAAATCCATCACCAGGTTGCAGACATGTTTGCACTGGCCATGTTTACGGGGGCTACAACAGACTGGATGCAATTTTTATTCACATCTACAAAAAACATTTGCTTTTGCTCTTAGAAAGATAAATAAACATGATGGTTTAGATGTTATTTTGATGAATTTGCACTGACCCTGCAAGTTATTGGTGTCCCTGCATTTCACCCTGTGAAAGCCGATATCGGCTGCTGTGGTCCTCTGAAGCCAAATAATCGGGTGGAGAGAAAACATATATCTTAAAACAATAGTCTTATATCATAGCTGAGAAATACAGTCCACATTTTTTTTTCATAGCTATTCATCAGATAACTGATAAAAAAAAAACTAAAACTTGCATGCACCTATTACTTGCATCCACCATAGTGAGTAAAAGTTGCATTGGGTAATGCAACATTTAGAATTTCGAGCTTTGCTTCAGACTATCTTAAAGCTAGCGGCACACCGTGTTGCACAGAAACCAATATGTCTTCCAATAAGATTCACTGAAAAGCCATTAGACCCACTGTGCTCCTTCTATCGAAAACCCTAATGGCCTTCTGTTTGGGACAGGTGCTCCACAAATTGCTTCCTCTAAATGATTAATGAGAGAAGATTTATAAGAGGGGCAACCCAACTGTGTGGGCTATATGTGTGAGAGGTGTGTGTGCACACACAAAGGTGGTCGTGGTTGACAGGACCGTCATAAGCAATAGACTTTTAAACTGAATCTACCGCAACTGATCTGTATTCAAGACTTTTGTTGATCCGATTAACAGAATACAGGTAGTTGCAATAGAGGGCTATCAACCCAGCTGCAAAACAAATAAAGCGTACTTAGTATCTATTCAATTTATGCAGGGAATTAGACTGAACGTTCACTACAAGGACACACAACCAGCACTGCATTGTGCAGCAAAGTGCCTTCTAACCTCACAAGGCACAAACATGGCAGCAAACAAAATGACTTGTGTATCATTAGTACCTGTCCTTTAACAAACATCAAGAATGAGAAATGAATAGAATATGCACGCACATAAATTACATGTTTCTGAAAGATTTTTGTTTAAACATTTTTCAGGTCTGAAAAACGAGAGGACAAGAACTCCTTCAATGTCTTAGTATATTTCTTCATTTTAACCTTGGTGTGCGAAGTCCGTCTCGTGCATTTTTTATTAGTGCAATTCACACAGATGATGTCAAAAAAGCTCGAGTGAATTTCAACATCAATGGACTGACGATCTGTTCTTCTTTTTTCTCGTGAAATGTCACAGAAATCCTCTAAGTGCCACGTCTTTGCTGCTAAAACGGCACTCACCCTATTTGACGTGGAGGCAAATGAAGAAAAACAAAAACAAAAAAAAACACATTAGCGATTGTCCTTGAAAATCTCTTCCAGGAAACTTTATTTTCTCCATAAACAAAACAAACCGAAGTGACTTCGATCGAACTTTTCTCAACAAGATGCTAAGCAGATCTCTTGAACTCTTTATCACACTTTGATCATCACACCTCACAAAGCCAACGAGTACAAAGACAAGGGTTGTGAATCCTTTGGTGTATTTGATATTTTTGTAATCAAAACCAATAAGCTTTCGCTTTTGAAGTGTAGAAGAATCGAGGCATAGTCACTCATGATGCCGTGAGCCTCACACAGCAATATTCCACAAAATGTTCATAATAATGTTTTTCTTACTGTTAAGAGGATAAAAAAGAAACAAACACCAAATTTTTGAAATTTCAGAAAATTGACTGAATTGTTATTGCTTTTTCATTTCAGAAAAGTTATGTTTACAGGGCAAAGTTTTGAAAATGATTCTGGTTTACATGGCAGTGGCAGACATGTTGAAAACAATGTTCTTAGCATGTAGGGCCCCTAGTGGGCGCTGCTGTAAACATTAACAACACTGAGTACACAGACATTCGTATGGACAGACGACCAAGTTGCAGGAGAATATGGACTGTGAGTCTTGACACTGGAGGACACCATTGTTGTTATTGTCCATCTACACCAGGGGTCGGCAACCCGCAGATCTTTCGTCCCTCTGCTGCAGCTCTGTATATGTGACACAGCGGAAAACTTTCTCTATCCGAAATGATGTGTCCATTTCCCGCTGGATCTCCTCTCCTGTTACTGAGAGGAGCGTCTGAACCTCGTCGGAAGACTGTGGAACGCCGACATTTCCATGAACCCAGTCAACAAAACAACCAGTGTGTGCAAAGCGGCAGATGAGATATTTTAACATTGCCGACTTGTTGAGAGTGACGATTGTCACTACCAGTCAGCAGACGTGTGGAGGAACGATGCTTCATGCCACAGAGAGCGGCAATTATTTACTTAACGCTAAATAATCCTGAATGACATTGAAAGCCACACCACTCACACTCACGGTCGGTGCGGCTCCCAGTGTATTGTGTTCAGCGGGAAACGGGTCCAAATGGCTCTTTGACTGTTGAAGGTGGCCGACCCCTGATCTGCACAAACATATGAAGAAGAACCGACTATGATTGTGTTGCTCATGACGCAGCGTTTCAGCCGTCGACACAGACAGCATCTGAATTTTTTTTTCAGAAAGGATATTTGATAGAGTCGGAGCATTTTCAAAAACTTCTACCTTGGGAGCCGTTTTCAAGAAACTATATTTTCAGTGTCTCTGAGCACTGTTATAATATAAGCAGACACCATCTAGTCTTATATTTTAGCAAATCAGTGATCCACTAGTGTTAGCGCACATTGATCAAGCGACACAGTGTGAAGTTAATCTGTCGTTTCCCCATGAAGAAAAATGCACTTAAAAAAATCATCTCACTTTCAATCTCTTATAATTCATTCATTTGAGATGAGGCTTATGTAGCGGCTGTGCCAAGACATCCACACGGAAATGTCAAGACAGCAGTACCCTACAGTGACATGTTCATGTTGCCCAATAGACATTTTGTTTTAGGTAATTTAGAGTAGAGCATGTCTCCAATTCACAGACGTTGAGTGTGTGTTCAAAACTCTTTTCACTTTGAAAAATGGGACTCCCTGCTGGGACACCGAACAAGGCGAGATGACTGCTCGGCAGCAATGATTAAATTTAGAAATTGGTGGGCTTACTCTGCCAGGCGTCTTCACATTACCAAGCTGCTCATTGAGAAGAAAAAAAGGGATGAAATATGAATTCATGTTTTTTTTTTCACTTGTCCTCACAGCCATATGTTCACAGAGCTTATGTTTTTGCTGATAGATAGAAGCACATTATCTCCTAGCAATATGGCGGTAATTATCTTGACCCGATGTCCTCCTGCTCAGTCAGTTCTCTGGCACAGCAACATGGGGCCACAGTAATGACAATCATTTTCACCTTCACCAGCAGCATGCGGTGAATTCAAATCACATGAAGCAAGCCAAGGCGCAGATTGGCTTCCAGATTAGCTGCTTATCTTGAATATCTTCACTGCAACCACTGTAGGCACCAATCAGAGAGGAAAAATGATTTCCTCCACCTTTTTCACAGCCCCTGCTCTAGAAATGCCTGCAATTTTACATCAATTCTGCAAAGAAAGAAAGAAAGACACATTTATACATCATGGGATATTTTACAGCCTCATTCAATAATTTGCAAGGAACTGTTGGTCCGAGGCTGTGTGTTTGTTTTTGCCACAGCCTTTTAATTTCATGAGAGAACTGAATCACTTCAGAGCCTCATCGATGTTTGACTCTTGAATAAACAGCAAATGAGAGGGAAGAATTGTTTTCGCGTCGATGATCGAATCTTCTTAAGGGTATAAATGTCAAAAAACATTTACAGACTTTAATTTTTAAAAATCCCTCTCAGGATCATTCAACCATTCAGTTTTCAACAGTTTGTGAATATTGATTATCAAACTGAGCTAATAATTACAAGGCCTGATTTTACTTGTCAGGCTTGCAATATGTGAAAATGCCTTTGAAGAAATAGTTTTTTGTTTTTTTGCAACATTTCAGATGTCCTTTCAATGGGAGCACCTCTGAGTGAAAGTATGGAGTTAATTACACATCTCAGTGGTTCGGTCCTGTACCCTATGGTTTTCTTATTAGGAAATCCAGAGTGTGTGCTGGGCTAACTTATAAACTCATTTGTTTATGGGCTCAATTTGCTCTTTGCAAAATTCAATCTAGCCAGAGGCTAATCATCTAACTGCATGCCCTGGTTGGACCTGCTGTCTCACCTAATGGTTTCAGTCTATTATGGCTGAACAAACAGTCACAATCAATTGGTTGGCAGCAAATCGGGGGAATGATCAGACAGCAAAATCAGCTGCTTTGACGAGAAAGAGACTCTCTCATCTCTGCCTCAGGTTGCCAGCTCATTAATCAAGCTTTAATCACCACAGTGTCCATTGCTGCTCCGATTGCTGGCTGTCAAAAGCCCATTAGATTCTTTTTAGACTGAAAGGAAGTGTCTGGCCCATCACTTGTGCACTTGGCCATCCCATCACATAAGCAGCCCTTTTAAACATCTTGTGAATCTTCCTGTCACTTGAAGCCAGTGCTGCCTTTGCCGGACCTCAAAATGAGCAGTTGTGTCTTTACCAAAAGCACTCAAAAAGCTTGAGGCTGGAAGAATTATTGTGCATTTAACGACACCGTTAAAAGGGTCCTGTAAATTCTTACAGTAACTTACTGGCAGCTGAATTCCTGTAAGTTACTGTTCAGTAGTTTGCAGTAGCTATGCTATTACAGTATTATTATTCCAGTTTTATTCAAAGTAATATATTAAATTCTATTCTTTATTACTACATTTGGATTTTTAATTTTACATTTCACAGTTCTGCATATCTGCATTCAGTTTATGTACTTGAAGACTTTATGGGGGCGATACGAGCTCTTCATACTGTAGGATTTGCTACCTTATCATGATTACCTTTGCTAGGAAAACTTCCCCTCGATCACAACAGGCCACAGCAGTGATTTACAAAACATGTACATATAGTATCTCCCTTGTTAGTGCCCAGAGATATTTAGAAGGACAGGACAAAACTGGAGTTCAGGGCAATGCAGTTCCTTTGCATGAATTTATGAGACCATCATAATAGGTAGAGGGCCAAACTAATAATTAGTTTTTATTAAATCATATTTTTAGAACCAAACTTATTGAAGGTTTAATTGAGAATTTGAATACTGAAACAACGTGTAATGCAAAAACAGGAACAGGTAAAGTAGATGCACACAACACTGGATATAACTTACTATACATTTCAAATGAAAAGTGCCTCACTAGTATGTGACGCACTGGGATGCTTGGTGTTACTACTTCCACAGCAGAGCATCATTCCCATCACCCTTTGCTACTAACAGTAATATCATGTGTATAATATGCAAAATATTGACAGTTGTGAAGTTCACATAAGTTACGCAAAGCCATAATTTTGTCCAACAAAAGGTTGCAGTCCCCATTTTTCATGTCGCTTTCTTCTAACCACTAAAACTGTTACATTTAGTTTTCAGTAACCTACCAAGTCTCACTTACTTCTTTTTTTTTTTTTTACCATCCAAGAATTTTCATTCAGCAGCTGTTATGTTTTTTTTTCGTTGTGGACGGTTTCTATGGAAACGGGTGTCTTTCTAGTCTGTGGTGAGGTGAGTTCAAAAGGCACTGTTACCTTGTTCAGAGACGCATTATGGCTCTACAATAATACAAGGAAGTGCGACTGTCTACAGTCACATTTCCCTCTCCTCTGTCACCTCAGCCTACTCTTCTGGGAAATGCAAGGTTTTCCCCTACAGTTTATTCAATTGCTGAACAGTGTGAGCTAAGTATGTTGAAATTAGTGCTATAAAGGTAAAACTAATTAATTTTCTATATTTTAGATTAAACCTTTATATCAGCTGGCAATTTCTATGGTGACAAATGGACTATTGTAAAAGATTTCCTGCAACAACAACAACAACAGCACAACATCAGGTGAAATTGAAATGAAACTGTCTGAGAGAGATGAGTCGGCTCTGTTATTTATTCTTTGAAAACCTTCATTAAGAATAGATATAAGTGGATAAAAACAGTTTTTATTATTCTTCCATCCATCCATCCATCCATCCATCCATCCATCCATCTTCTATTACACACATCCTGGATTTGGAAAGAGGAATTTGCATAACACATCTCTCTGGTAAAGAACAGATAAAACACAGTAGCTTCCACGAGAGTCAAAGCTACATGGAAGAACGTTTAGGTCTTCCTTGAGGTGTGTCGTGTGTTTTACAGACACACACAACACACATCTGTGGCAATGGCTGTGCGAAAATTCCCCAAATGTCCATAAATCGTTGTAAAGAAGGGTGCATAGACTGTTGTATGCACACATTTGTAACTTGTGTCTGCGGTGAAAACCTTACAGTCCACCTTCTATAATGATAATTCTCAATAAACACTATTGAGTTGTGTTCACTCAGGACAAACGCAATCACAACAAATCTGTTATAATTTTATAAACCGCCTTGCATAAAACCCCCTTCTCCATTTGGGAGGCTTTAACCGACTGACTTGGGGGAGTCTAACGTAAGTTATTAGATAAGGACTCTGGGATTACAAGCCTTTTAAGTAATCAGATACGAGAAACAAGGGTGTTATGTCTTAGGCTGCAGACACACACAGACAGCCCTTTTCAGTTTTTATTAAACTTTTGTCTTTTGGGCTCTGTATAATGATGACTGGCACTTATTTTCATAGTTGTGTGAAGCCGTGCATAAAAATCGGAGGCATTTATATTCATGTACGGCTGTGACTTGGGTTGTATCTTATTCCGTTTTAGATTGTCCACAAAATGTGGTTAAAACATAGCATTGAAGAGTGATGCATCCAAACCTTAATAGCAAGACAGAACTAGCACATTCAAAGTAAGGTAATGCTGACATATGGCTGCTTCAGTGGCACAAAGGTCTGATTGAATGCATTTGATAACCCCTATCGATTCTGCTATAGTGTGGCTGTTTTATCACAAGAAAAATTGCTTCTGCAGACAAGCTTGGGGACTCAGACGTGACTGCCGTCTGGGGTTTCTGGGTCTTCTTGCAAGCACTCTGTCCAATTTCAGCATAGCGCATGTTGTACATTTAAGGATGAACTGTGATAAACCCATACTTTATTAAAAACACATAGATCTACAAAATGTATGCATGTTGGTGGCGTTAACATAGATTTGCTCATATATTTGTTTTATAGTTCTCAGGTCAAGTGGAGAGAGTGTCCAGTTCTTGTTGTGGATTATTTCTTATGTTGAAGTAACTGTAATGCTCCTGTTTTAGCAAAGTAATCCAAAGATAAAGTGATTTCTTTTGCAAACCAACAGTGTTCTTTTCACACCCTTGTTAACTACTGCTAACTTCTACCTGGTCACCGAGAAAGCATCTCTTCGGAGGTGGTCATGCAAAATGGAATGGCTTTGGTGTTATTTAAATTCAAATTTACGCCGATTGCAAATTTTGCAACATTTGACATATTTTGATATTGACGCTTAATTCGGCATCTACACAGCCTTCACCATATGTTGTGATTTCATCGTGTTTGTAACAGAATAGCCTGTCAAAGAAAACAACAACTCATGGTTACCAAATGTCATCCTCTCCACGGATCAGCAGAAGGTACCTTATCACTGCAACTTGCCAATACCACGCCATTTTTTTCGCCAAACAATCCACTTGGTACTTGGCACTGTCTTTTCATTGACAGTGATGGTTTTCACTTTGTCATGATGTTTTGACAACTTGATTCAGTCCCATAAATATTTACCAGGTCCACAGTTCACACAGCTTCAGCTCAGCCTGCTCTCATACATTGAAAGATAGAAGAGATAGATGGCCTCTCACGTGGATATGGGTGCCTCAACGGGACAGAAAGGTTACTCTTCAGTGGAAATGATTGCACCCAGTCGGCACCTAATGGACCAAACTATGTCAATAACATGTGTATTATGCTTGCATTTCAACAGGCTTTTGTTACACATTAATTTGAACAGCCCAAGTAATAATATAACAATAGCATAACATATCGCAATATAATGGATACCTTATAAACAAAAGTCATGTTTGAGGCTGCAGAAAAATACTAAAAGAAATTCCTGTTTATGTGTATTATCTAAATAAAAAAGCTAAAAGCTGTGAAACCAAAGCCACAGCTTGTGCAAAACACTGTCATTCTTGGCATCAGGTTTCCTGAGTGCTGCTGGATTCGCGTCACCGCACCCTCTACTGCACCTTTTCTCCTCATTGTAGTGCACAGCACGTCACCAAAACAACCCACCAGTGCCAACTTTTTGTGCTGCGTAACAGCATGAAAAAAAAAAGAAAAAAGACTTTCGATTCATAATAAAAATAACGAGATAAGTATATGATTCCTGTGCTTCTGTTTTGAAATGAAATAGACCATCTCTCTATGCGTTTCACTTTTCTGCTCAATAATAAACTGTGAACAGATGGTTGAGAAATATTCTGTCGCTTAAGTGTGGCTTTTTTAGTTGAGACCACTGCAGGAGTAACACACCGTGGAGCCCTAAAATGGTTGAGGCTGGGTCTGTGGTGCCCCCCCCCCCCCAAAAAAAAAGTTAGATAAAATGTAATCTATTATGTATGTGCTATGAACAGATGCAGGCTTTTTCAACAAATCTAGTTTATATGACAATTCTATTTTTCCCTGATGATTTGAAACTTTCTTTTTCTTCTTTCCATCTTATCAGCAGCCATTCATAAACTACCACAGTCCTCTCTCCTTCGCCAGACTACAGAGGTAAACAGACCAGTTGAAGCTGTGGGCTGGTTGCTTGACAGTGAGAAAACAAATGAACAACATATTTGCCCACCATCTTCACAGCTGCCACCCTCCCACACAGTGAATTAACACGGCATGCAAACATTTAAGAGAAGATACCAAGTGTTCCTGTTCAACTTACGATACTGCTAAAGGCTCTGCGCGTATTCATGCATGCAGACTGTACTTTGATCATGGATCCAAAATACTAAACATCATTTTATAATGACAACAGCATAAAAGTTCTTCAGGGCTTGAACCTACACACTATTGTTTTCAATACATTATCCATTCATTATTCCTTCAATGTTGCCATAGAATGCTGACAGCTGATCTGTTGAGAACAGAATGGTTCAGCAAATGTGGGTACAGAGTGTGGATGAGTCACATACCCACACAAATGAGTGGAGAATGATTCACTTACATCAATGGCAACCCAAAGCCGCTTTTGCCTCCTGCTTCCTAAGCACAGGGCATACTGTACTCAATATGACATATCAGTGATATTAAATGTGTTATTTTCTTTAATGTTTACACATTATGGAATGTTTATGTATACTATGTATATATTTGTGGTTGCTTTCCATCATTTGATTTGATACAATGCAAATTCTTGTTTCTGACTGTGCATACAAACGTGTTTCGTGACAGTATGATGAGATTCCCACAATTGTATATTACATCTTAATTATGCTTCAATAAATGTTTTATTCATCCACTGATTGAAGTTGTAGAGGGAACATAAAGTGAACTGAAATGATTCATTCCCACATGGTTGTAGGTGTAGAATTTGTGACTGACCTGAGTGGGTAAACATGTGGTTAAGGAGCAGAACAAGCCAACCTCGTTGTTTGCATACAAAACGTGCTTTGAAATTTCTGTCAGGCCAGTTCACAGGGAAGCTGCACTTCTGTGCAGTGTATCTGCAGAGAATTATTGGAGCGTGGTGTTTCAAGAGAAGGCTGAAACACTTTTCCATGTCACAGCACTGGTTAATTTGTAGAATCATGACTTGCAGTAATTCTATGATGATTTTCATAGGGAAAAAATAATGCTCAAAAATAGAAAAGAAAATAAGAAAAAGAAAATAATACCAAACTAAAAGAAATGAAAAATATGAAAGATAATTTTATACAGGATTAAGAGGGTGTGGAGGGGAAAAATGAGAAGTGGATGTCAACTTTAATATCACTAAAAAGTGGAAAAAGAAACATTTCTCAGACAACATACATAAAAAACATACACTAAACACTTGTTTTGTTTGCAAATGTAAATATAATGATTTTTCTTTTCTGTCCGAAAGTATAAATACATGGCAAAATTGTCTTTTCTGCATTGATCCTCTGTTTGCCGAAAATTGCTATGTTGTCTCTGACAAGTGTTGGAGTGTTGTCGCAGATTTTGATTGTTTTTGCCTCGTTTATTTCTGGTTTCTTTCAAATGACTGTGGACTGTAATGGAATTGGTCTTGGGAATAAATGAAGTGGTTAAATTTTGAATGACAAGTGTAAACATAGCCTTCAAAGCCTTGGAAGCGCCATCGCTTCGCAGCCAGAATGCAATGGTGCTTGCCATGAAAGGATTTCTACAGCTGTTTATAATCTTAAAAGTAAAATTCCAAATTGTTAACAATGCAATCACAAAAACTTCACAATTGTAGTGAACACAATAAACAGCACTGCTCCTAAAATGTTTTTTAGATTGAAAATGAATAGAGAAGCAGGTCTCCACAACACTAAAAAGCAAGTTCTCTTTCTTTCTGTTTTTCTCATTTTTTTAAATACATCTGTTGACTTCTATTGATCTGCAGATATCTTCTGATGTGCTCGTAACATTGTATAATCCTTTAGTTGAAACTGTTTTGATTTATATTCATTGTTGGATTCAAAAACAACAAACATGAAAAGTCCCTGATTCCTCTGCATGTCTGTAGGAAGAGATTGACAATGTTTCAGGCATTTGCTTTCTCCACTGACAAATATGTCTATTCTTGTCTGAAGGATGGATCGTTCCAAGCCAGGAGATGGAGTGAACTGGAGGTTGTAGGGAAGAGTGATGACTTTTTAAAGATCATAAAGAACCTCTGGGGGACAGCTCTGCAGAGGATTATTCAAAAGCGTTTTAATTTATTGGGTAATTCGAAGGGAAAGCCTGTCCTTATCAATGAACTGGCTTCAGTCAGAAAGTGAGGACTGACATTTAATTTGGCTCTGCCGGAGCTTCTGGTTTGAAATAACAACGGCACAAAGACACTTTGAGATGGGATATTGCCATTGTGAAAAATATCTTCACAAAGCAAATTTGTTTAACAAAGTCTCTCAGATAGTTTGTATTCATATTATTTGGGGGTGTCTTTGTCTCTCAGGAGATAACCATTAAAATAAATTACATGATGGGTCATGGATGAAGAAAGGTACAGTCACCAGCCAACTTATTAGGTACATCTGTTCAAATACTCTGAATATATCTGCCACAAAGCTAAACAGCCTATCACACGGTAGGATTTCTAATTATCCTGTCATGTAGACATGGTGAGGATGAGTTGTCGAAATTCAAACATATCATAGGACTAGGAAATATTGGTGATTTCAGTGACTTTGAATGTGGCACCAGACTGTCTGGTCTGAGCATTTCAGAAACTGATGATGTAATGGGATTTTCAATCCTCACCATCTTTCATTTTTACAGAGCATGGTCCACAAAAGCAAATATCTCCAGTTCGGGGCAATTTTTTTGAGCAAAAATGAATAGAATAGACGGACTGGTTCGAGATGACAAGAAGGCAGCATTGACTCAAATAACCTACAGCAACCACACTGGGTGCCATTGCACAATTACCTTAATGGACTCAAACGTTTCTAAATTGTAGTCCAAAGAGCTGATTGTGGATGCCATAAAAGAGCAGATTAACATCATGAATGTTCAGCTGACAAATCTGCAGAAAATGTGCAATTGCATTTCGATATGGACCAAAATCTGTGAGGTGTTCAACGGTTTTAAATCTGTGCTACCAAGAATAAAGAGCATTCTGATGGTCCAACTTGCTATTAGCAGGGTATACTTAATGTATTGGCTGGTGTGTGTATTTCCCTTTAATGATCACCACAACGTGATACTCTGTCTTATAAAAAACTGTGTCCTTGTTCTCTAGTCATATAAATGCCAGAATAAAATGAATGAAATTACCTTTCATTCATATCTACAAACTGTTGAATCGACTGAAAATTATTCATTGCTGCATACAATGAGGGCTTTACTTTCCATCACAAAAAAAATACAGACATTACAGCAGTCCTTTCTTGGTGTGATGCCTATTCCAATGGCTCATCTCAGTATGATAACATATTTTCCAGAGAGGAAGTAATCTAGTATTCACCTTGTTGGTTCAGACGGACATAGAATGCCTTATTGTGATGACAACCAATTTGTTTGGGCACTGGGAAGAAAGAAGTTGAAGTATTTTCTTACATTGTTTGTCTAAATTATTGTGCTTGTAGTTGCAAGCACAAAACAACTAAATACAAGTCTAACCTCAAATTTGAATAATGCCATCACAAAAGCCTCAGAGTGTGCAATTAACACATTTCTAAAGATAATATCTAAAATCTGCATAGCTTTGTATTAAATGTTCAGGCCTTATTTTAAGCTATAAACCCTGATCCTTCTTTCAAAGTCTGAAAGTATGTACTCATATAGCACAACCAACCCATTGTGTTGTGTGAATGCAGATTAACGTAATAATTTCTGTATAGGCATTTATTCTAGCACCGTCTCTTGTCTTACTTCACACCTGTTAAAGTGTGAAAAGTAGATATTCTGTTGACCTGCCATATTACTTGCAACGTGTCTTTTAATGATCCCAGAATGAGTGAAAAACCTGGCAGGCGTGGGTGGAGAGGCAAACACTTGCATTACCTCATGACATCATTGATTAGATAGAAACTGTATCACATTTACCTTTGACACGCTGTTCTACTGTTTCATATGAGCAAACAGATAGGTAAATCATAGAATTGGCATTTAACATTTAAGACAACAAAAGTTGCAACTGGTTACCAAAGCAGCATTAGAGAATTTTGACAAAGAAAGTGAAAACTTTGTGATATCAGGAAAACAAAAATATTCTAAGAAGAGCTTTAAAAGAGGTCACTGACTCTGCTGACCTGATTTCCTCAGGCAGTTCATTCCAGATATAGCTCCAGGGCTCTGACTGAGTGTGCTTGCTCCTCACTTCCAGCTTCTTCTTCTTTTCTTTTTTTTTTCCTTCTCATTTTATGTTGCACCCCAGGAATAGATAAAAGTCCTCTGCCTGATGATCTCAGTCATGCACCGGCTGGTTTATGTGACTAACAGGTCAAATGTAGGGGACGGAAGAAAAGCCCAAGGGACCTGGAACTGTTACAATAAATTTGTTTAATGAATGCTGAAATGTTTTAGTCAATGAAAACATCGTTCTAGCTTCACTATGTTCAGAGCAGAGGCGATTGTCAAACGGGAAGGTTTTTACAGAATTTTACATAGGTCACTCGTGTGATCCGGAATGTTCAGGGTAGCTGAAAGAAACGACACATTCAACTATGTGAAAGGAAAGGACTGATCTTCACAAAAGTTCTTGACATTTATCAAAAAAAGAACCTAAGTTTATGACGTAAAACAGCACAAACTATGAATACAGTTAAAAGAAAATCGTAGCAAATATTGTCTTCCTATTTCCTTTGAATTCTTTTTTCGCACGCTTTAGGAAAATAATACTCACATACAGTGGAGGATTTTGCTATGGGCGAAGTGGGCAACTGCCCAGAGCGCACCGTGGGCGCACCGTGCACCGGCTCAAATACAGTCTTGTGACTCCGCCCCCTGTCTGCGCAGACAGCTGTCAGCTCCTGCAGTTAAAAACTAGACCAACACCACTGCTCGGACACAAACGTTCTTTTTTATTACTGAAACAGCTCAGAGAAATGCATTTCTGAAAACAAATAAGCTGTGCAGTTGAAAAGTTAAAACGTTGCGTCATGGCCGACAGCCAGGTCCACTAATGATTGTTCCAAAACAATTCTCTGAAAAACATGCAGATGCAGAGTTCTTATAACGCAGTAACATCCCCTCAATTAATGTTAAACATATAGTAATTATCTGATAAAGCTGATCTGCCCCCACTAATTGTAAACGCATCTATATAATCGTATCTTGATAATGATGTACATTCAGTCAGATTTTATTGTACATCACAAATCACAGACCACATCGAGCATGTTTTCTCACATTTTATTGTTTTGTCATTTTTTGTGCGTAGTGTGGCATGTTCTATCTTGCAGGTTCATGATCACTTGAAGTAGTTAAAGTAGAAAGAAATGTCCCAAAAATTTATTTTAATAGCAGAAAACCTTACAATTCAGACAAATGTGTGTCCAGTTTCCATAAGCAACATGCGTGGTGTGGTAAATGACCTTTTAATGGCTGCCGATTACAGAATGTACTCCGTCGTTGTGCCTCTGGACCTTAATTATACCTTTGGCAAAGCTTATCACAGCATTATGTAAGATAGAGTGAGGCACTGGGTGGTATCTTTGGCATTAAAATGGTTCTCTTAAATCCTGTCGAATAAAAAATGATGTCTCTCCATTAACAACTGCATGCCATAGTTTATTCCTCTTGGGTATGGGATTCATCAAGAGTATATTTCTTGACTTATATTTTGCCCTATATGTGCATTCCCCACAAAAGAAGCATGGGTTATGTTTTAAAGGTATCATCTATTCCTCTCCTTTACCTTATTTATTCAAGTTAAGGTCCTGGGGGACTGCAGCCTATCTCAGCGGTGTACCCTGAACAGGTCAGTCCATTACTCTAAAACAAAGTCATACATTTGCACCTGTGGGTCACTATTTAATATAACAAGATTGTCTTTTGGGAGGTAGCTTGAGTATCAAGAGAAAACAGGTTGAGAGAGAACCCAGAGAAAAACCCAGATCCAAAGCTGGGCTTCACTACTGTGTGCTGCCATTACTGTCAGAAAAAACTAAAATAATGAAGACATGTATTTCTTTTACATTATCGACAAAGGTTTCCTTTGGTGGAAGTACAATGTGCTTTAGGTGAAATAATTAAAGCACATGTCAAACCTACCAACACGTTCATTCCTATGTTGGGTTGCATTGATTATAATATGGTTCATCACCCCAAGTCTGATAGAACAAATTACTCCTTTAATCATTACAATCAATCAATTGTGACAAAATTGTAATAAAAACGCTAAAATTACAGTTTTCTGCATATGTGCGTAGTAGCCCCCCCGCCGGCGCTCCCAAAAAATGTCTTCTTTGTGAATATAATGCCCTTTGGGAATGGTAAATGGAGTGAAATTACGATTGTATACAGAAAACAAGTTCTTTCTTCACTTGTAACAGAAAGAAAATATCAATCCACCTATATCATGATGTTGAATTTTCCATGTTGCATGCTCACCTAACCACAGAGTGTGTTATTGTCATCAGCACAATGGCCATGAGAGGGCACAATACATTTTAAATGTATGTTTGTTTTAAATAGAGCCTTAACATTTTGTAAAAAAAATAAATAAAAGACATACAGCTTAATAGCCAAGTTCTTCTTTCTGAACTCTAAAGAAGACATCCACTCTATCTCATTAATATTTTACATTTCACCTGTCAATCTTCTAATACATGGAAGAAGGAAGCCCTTTTCCTGTGATGTACTACTAAATATGTCTTTAGTGTCATAAATGCTTTCTTATAATCAGTGGATGACTGACAGTGACCTTGGCACAGCAGAGACAAGTCAAAGCCCACGCAGAATGAAAATGGCCATGACAGGCCTAATTAGTCAAGGGCAGCTGACAACCCTGAAGGTGAGGTCACTTTGGTAGATAAATGCAGAAATACTTGGCAGTGTGGTTGGACTGGATATCTTAGACATTTTTTTTTCATATCAGAAGACAACGATCCCTTTTCACTAATCAAAAATAGTTCTGCAGCCTCCACACTTTACACCTAAACAAAGTATATTTACATGCCATCATTTCAAAATTAAGGAAAGGAATAGAAAATGTATTATCTCTCAGAAAATAACTTTTTTATTTTTTTAAGTTATTGATAGTGCTTCATGCATTTAGCACTCCTGCCTAACCGCAGCAAGACCCCGATGCATGTCTTTCAGTGAATAATCAATTATAGGAAAAAAAAAAACATTGAAAGAAATGTATGCAGCTACGTTTGCACTCCTACACAGTACATTTCTCAGTGTGCCAGTTCTCAATGTGTTCAGTGTTATCGCCTATCACTTATCTAAATTGAATGCTGACTGTGTTTGCATTTGGCTCAGATGCTGATTTGGTAGAGGGGCAGGAGGCCAGGCCAAAAGGGGGTGTGTTTGATGCAACTGGAGTGCCGGGAAAGGTGGGTGGAGTGAGAGAGCTGAGAGTGGAGAGGAAGCTCCAGCTGACACCAACTGTTCATTTGACTTGATAAATTGCCAGTTTGCAAGCCGATTCCTCAAACTTCTTTTTGGCATGTCTTGGCCGACGCCACAATACCAGTCTACCAGATGTGTCAGAATACACACCCGATAAGAACAGTGCCTGGTTTAAAGGCTGTGATGCACAAACAAAGTATTCTAACTTGTGATACCAAGTCTCACACGAGGGTGAAGTGAGTCACTGAAGCTTCTCTCGTCTCCTCAGGCCAATTAAAGAAGTAGCAGCAGGTTGGCAGATTGAATGCTACCTATCCATGGGCCAATAGACAGACTGAGCACTACAGCTAGTCAATATAGCACATAAATGAAACTATTGCAATATTATATGGTGCATTTTTAACGGCAGTTGTAGCAAGGGCAACATCATAGCCTATAAATGACAATAATTCTAAAGCTAAAACATCATAACTATTTACAAACTTCCCAAGATGAAGCTCAATTAAAATGTGGAAGAATTCATTTCGGATACTTCTTTGACTCGCTCTAATTCTGCCTCTGTGGTTACCCTGCACAGCTTCGATCCTTGAAGACGTTGAAGAGATGAGTGCAGTCTCTCACTCAAAAGGAACATCAGCATGAGCACAGCAGGTGGGGACTGCCAGGGGGCAGAGGCCGACAAGAGAAACAAGCCCCAAAGCTTGAGGGATGAAAGAGAATGGGAGTTAATGAGCAGGTATCTGGATTTACTGAGCTCCAGCAAGATGCATGTTTTGTCTGCTTTGCCTCAGAGAGAGTAAGTAAAGTATGACGACCGAGATAAACTTAAAAGTACATCGTTTAAAAAAACAAAACGAAATAAAAAACTATATGAAAAGGAAGACCTTGACTTGAATTATTGTACCGAGAGAAAATTAAATGTATGATATAGTATACATTATAACTAATGGGTTTGCTGCATTGTTTTTGTCGTGTTTTAGGTTAAACCTTGAATTAAATTTATTCGCCCTGTTTGCATGAGGCTCCACATCGCCTCTTGGTATTTTTCCAAAAATAAAATGTTATTCACTTCAAGCTTTATGTCATCCTATCTTTGCAGAAAAAAAAAAAAAAAAAAAAACTATAAGTGACTATGGAACAGTGGCATAAAGAAAAATGAAGGAGCTTTGTAATTATGCCTGGAGATTCCAGTACACTTGAAGATAATTACATAATTAATCCTCTATCGGTCCCAAAAGAGCTCCACTCGCCCCTTTCTGTCATTGCCTCTCCCTTCTAAGCCCGTGTATTGAAAGACATTAGGAGTGCATGCAAGAGAAACAGAGAGCCTTCATTCATTTTTACTGTGTAAGGCCACAGCGTCAGGACATCAGCACTGCAGAGGCAGAAAGCTCTCAGACATGACAATGTCGAAACGGAGTACATGGCTCTTAGTTCCTGTTCTACTCTTTCAGGACCATCTGCTTTTGTTTCAGTTAAGTAATTTTGGGCGTGTTCGCAGTGCCACAATGATGCCAACTGGGAGGTTTCTTCCCAGCAGCCGTCGTGTGCAACAACTCAGCATAATTCTTGTGTTTTGATGAAAGTGTACTCCAACTATATATATATATATATATATATATATATATATATATATATATATAAATTTTTTTTATTTTTTTTTCAAATTGAAAAATAGCTCCTGTCAATAAAAAGGCTAACACTATGCAGATTTTTATAATTCCAGGACAACAGTGGGCATTGTCAGGCCTCTGCTGTCCCTGTGACCACCAGAATAACCACATACCACTTCCCACAGGCAAAGCTAGCGTGCAATGCACGGCTGAATGTCTTCAACAGCCTCCGCTTGCTTTGGAATCGGAAGATTAAGGAAGCTTTGCTCGTCAAAGAGAGTGGAACGGCAAAGGTTTGTGCAGGAAGAAAAAAAAAAAAAACCTGATTGTGGCTACAAAACAGTGAGAATTTAACTTGACACTCGTGACTAATCATGGGCAAACAACATACCTCCTCCTCATTTTTACACATGAGCCCATTCCCAAAGGTCAATAAATCATTGGATAAACAATGGATGGTATGTAGGTCAATATCATCCTATTTAAGCTGACATTAATGTAATGACTAAATACTTGTTATATGCCTCTTAAAAATGCTCAGTTTATACTGTTTATCAAATTCATATCTACAATCTTCACCAGTGCAAATGATGTCACGATTTAGCTCTGGGGCAGTGAGGGTGAAGAAGGCAGAAGCCAAACTGTGACACCTATTTTAGCAATCCTGCTCAAGTCTGGGTCCCAGTTTATGCCTTACACCTATACCAACATATAGGAAAGTAGAAATAAGCTCATTCATAGAATAAAATGGACCCACTGGAAGGTGAACAAAGCAGAACTCTGTTCAAAATACAACCAATAAGACACATGGAAGAAACTGGCTGACCAGACTTTTGCAATTAAAAAAATCAGGAATTAAACATGGACAAAAACAAAAACTCAGTACAAATACAAATACCCGGCATTGCACTTTCCGTTGCAAAACTTTCTACGAGTGACCGCCGTGTAAAGTAACAGGACTTTACTGTAATGATGTGGTAGAGAGATGTGGGAGAATGTGTGCTGAATTCCCCTCTGTGTGAGTGTAGGTTCAGCTTTCACATCCACATATTAAAAATACGTGAATGTTATGCGATAAAAAGAAGAACTTTGTACATTACAACCAAATTTTAGTTCAATATCATTAGTCCTAAATATATGTGTTTCTGCTGTATGCTTCATGAAAATCAACAGCACACAAGAAATACTGCAGTAAAGTTTGAATCAAGCTGTTACGGATGCACATAATTACATTTCCTCATTCCTGACTTTATAGTTGTGACAAATATTGAGCTTTAGGTGAGACTCATTCATGAAGAATTTAAACATAACTGGGATTTTAGATCGCTATATATATCCAGTCAGCTTAGCCAATTGTCCATCCAAATTATACTGCTTTTGTCTAGTTCAGGGTCACAGGCGACAGCAAACCATCCCAGGTGAAGAGCTGAGACAGTGTGCCCCCTGGACACGCCACCTGTCCATCTCTGGACAAACACAAAGAGAAAGACAGCCAGAAACAGTCATACTTACAGGCAATTTAGAGACACCAATTAACATCAAATGCATGTTTTTTGGGAGGGATTGTATGATAAATCCAGAGCATACCGGGGAAAAACCCATGCATGCACAGGGAGAAAAAGCAAACTTCATAACAAATATATGCTATAAAAATTGTCTTATTGGTTGGTTCTGAAGCTTTTTGACATTTGTTTTTGCTGGTGTTCCTTTTTGTTGTTGTATTGGTTCATGTATTCAGTGTGTTGACTTATCCACTGCATCACACCAGACAACAAGCAGCATTTTCAGCTCACATTGGTAGACTTAATAGAGTGATTAACGTTATGTTTGGGTATTCAAAAAAACACAACTGTTTGGTTTTTCTGGACCACGGGTGCTTGGTCGCAGGCATTCAGCTTCGTCTGCAAAATGAAAACACGACCATTGCATTTCATGAAAATTTTAACATCGGTTGTTTTAATTAATAGTAATTATTTAACATGAAAGAGCTGTGAAGGAGGCACCCAAGGCGAAGAATTATCCAGCAGTTATTTGTGAGACACGAATGCAGATGGGAAGAGAGTGCTGTATCGGTACGGCGAGTGCTGATATTCACTACAACAGCTTTACAGCTGTATTGCCACCTCACATATGTTTTAATGACACAAATAACTCTGGCTTGCATTGCACTGATGCTCAAGACGTACAAGCATCAAAACAATGATGATGTAGAAATGTGGTAACTAAAAAGTTTGGGGAAGGAAAACTTTGTAATGGTGAGCAAAGTTTGTTTGTTTAGTGGCACTATTTGTGTTGTTTGAGAAACAATACATGATTAAAGACAGTTTGTTGATGCTGTGAGCTGATTAATACCATAAATATAAGTCTTGTGTACAAGCAATATCACATCCAAGGCCTTGCTGATACTCAGTACAACAGCAGAACTTCTGGAGTGATATTACATAAATGCATTCAAAAGATGACGTCATGAATCTGACTAAACTCAACGAAAAGGAAACGCAAAGTGACAATTCAACACAGCTTTGCCCAACAGTAAACACTCATCAAAACAACATCCTGAGAAGGAAACAGTGATGGCATATTTGAATCTGAATACATTGGCTACACAAGTAGCCCGAGAAGCTGGGCGTCCGTATGAAAAACCGTTATCGAAAGGAACGTCATCACATAATTAAAAAAGCAGATATCCATTTTTATGCAAAAAAAAGAAAAATCACACAGGCATTTAAGGAAGAACTAAACCTTGCACATTTTTCAGAGAAAAGTAAATAGATATGTATATAGATTAGTCATTTCTCAAGAGCAAACAAGTGAAAAACAACAGCATTGTGTCCGTAGGAGGAATTAATTTAAACTCCATCATGAGCTCAAAGTGAATTCAATAGAGTTTTCCTGATGATTTGCAAACACAAAACTACTTCTGCTACATGTACTACCCAGCATATATATATAGCATTCATGTTGTTATTTGGGGCATTTAAATCACCTGATTAATTGCAACTCGACCTCTACTTGATTGCAGTTATTTGCACAATCTGGGAACTTATAACTGACACACAAAATCACTAAAGCAATGCACAGATATTGTGTTGATTCGGAGTTCTTTGACTGGAGTGGACAGCTGCCCACTTTCCTTAAACTGCTGTAAAGTTGCTGCTGCAGCTATATATGCTACAACTAGCGATGCTCTTTGAACAGGACCAAATATCTCTTGATCAGTTCCTTTCAAGCTCGTTTTTACATATGATTATTTTCATGAAGCCAGTGTGGGACGAGCTCATATTAAACAGAAAATAATCACCTAGATTAGAACGAGGAATGATCATGGTGGGAGTTTGAATTATTCCCAGATATTGATCAACTGGACCAGATTCCTGCTATAATAAACATTATACATAACCATGTGTTTTGACATTAAGATCATTATTTTGGATTTACCCTTCAGTTAAAATGCGTGTGTGAGAGAGAGAGAGAGAGAGAGAGAGAGAGAGAGAGAGAGAGAATCAAGGATCTTTGATTTATTCACATTTCCATTCCTCATCAATGAGATGCGCTGCTGTTGTTCCTTGTTTTCTGCCATCATTTGCTCAACTGGTAAACTCATGTAGCTCTGTATTTGTTGTTGCTCTTTATGCCAATTTATGTACCTGCTCGAAAATCACGTTAATATCTGGACAGTGCTGCTCAGGGTGGTTGGCAAAGTGTTTGGATCGGTGTAATAACTGTGTATATAACATTAAAAAACTACTCAATCTTCTCTCTTCTCTCTCTTTGAGCGTACGGCAGCCATGCCAGCTTCCAATAAAGGCAGCAACAGGAGGAGACTCCAAGTCTCTTCCTGTTGCAAGAGCAAAAACTGTCATTCTCAATCACATCATACTGTCTGTCTAAGCTTCCGAACAGGACAAGGGGGGAAAAAAAGGGTCTTTGATTTATATCATCCATGCCACATGTCAAAAAAAACAAATAAAAACAAAACATGATAAGGCAATATGCAAAAAGCTTTTAGAGCAACTTTCAAAAGAGATATTACCTTTATAAAAACATTAAAAATAATCTAAAACTAGACAGAATTCTGAATTGAAGTTTTGTGCAACAAGGAATGATAAGCACCTTGATAGAACCATATTAAAAAAATTAATGTGTGTATATATATATTTATTTATTTATTTTTCATGACATTAGCTTGTGCCTGCTTTTGTTGGCTCTTAAAAAACCTGACTAATAAAATATGTTGTGATAGGAACTGATCCAGCACCTTTCAAAGAGCCAAATATCCATCACTAGTGTGTGTGTGAATCACAGAAGAACAAAGACAAAGACCTCGGTAAGCACTGTGGGCACTAAAGACTGGTTCAATTGATTCAGGTAATTCACAAATCTTGTCACATCACAACACTCGTCACTGCGATGTTCTATTAATCCTCGAGGGAAAGTCTTGAAGCCACAGGAAGCAGAAGTGAAGGAGCCGGGGTCATCACACTGAAACAGCGTTTCAGCAAAACATACTTAAAACTCCCCAACAAATATGGAAAGTTTTCCTAGAGCTTGTATTTAAGTCAAATTAACACAAATAAGTCAATAGCAATTGAGTATCTTGTCAGTGAAGTCTGGTCAATAGGGAAAAAAGGTCAAATACTATTTATGAATGTATTCATTTCTTGCTGTCCTTCATCAAATAGCCATTTCTAAACTTTCCTTCATTTCTTTCAATATGTGGCCACATTTAAATGCTTTTGGTTTGCAACTGAATTCTACTGACTTCTTTTCTCCTTTTCTAATGTGGCTAAAAGGGTCTAATGTGTATTGACATAATGACATAATGGCGAGTGATGTGCAGGGCACTATAGAATAATGACTGCCACATCTATGAGTAATATGGAAGCTGTTAGCTGAGTGGTGCATTATGGCTTGGCCTCATTGTTAACACTAGGGGGTGTTAAACATCCTCTGGTGTATTTGCAGTTTATATCTCTGTTTATGTTTTCACGTCGATGTGTTTAGATAATCAAATGACAGGTGTAAAAGACATTTTATGGTACAGCTGTGGTCCCTTTCCTATTTTCCCCAGAGCTCCAGTATCGCCGCAGGGAGAGACAGCAGACCGCCACTCCGTTATCTGATTTGCTTCGAAATACTTAACTTTATTAATCCTACAGCAAAAGTCCCTGCAGCATTTACATTATATAGATATTAAAACATTACATACTAAATGCTGGTGGACATATGTGCTGTCACCAACACACAAAAGCAATCGTTTCACAGGAATGCTATGGATTTGTTTTTGTTTTATTTGACTTAAATCTAGTTTTGACAACAACAGAGGAGGTCACTTTTTGACCTTGGGCGGTACCTTGTAGCGCCGCATGATGTAATAATGGTGCAATATGTAATACTGTATTACACTTTCAACTCATTATGTAATAACGTCGCATTTTGTTATAATCTGCCGCATTTTGTAATAAAATTCTTGAACGCATTTTGAAATAAACTTTGCTGCATTTTGTAATAACTTGTGACATTTTGCAACAGTTATTACATAATGCGGGTTAAATTATTAAATGCACTCAGTGGCACTTACAATCTGGTTTCATTTCTTCAAGAATTTAGAAATAGTAAAAGCAAAGAGTGACACATGATTCTAGTCCAACTGAATCTTAATGTTTTCTCATTATTAAACATAGAACCATGTATACGGATAAAGGGAAAAATGTATTACATAATGCAGTAAATTATTAAATTTTCTTAATAAAAAAAAGTAGGACACTGGCATTTTGTAATTACTGTTGCAATATGTAGCAAGTTATTACAAAATGCTACAGATTATTAAAAAAATGCACGTTATTACGTATTGAGTTGAACATGTGTTACATTATAACATATTGCAACATTATCATATAATGTGGCGCTACTTACCTCAAGTTGGTCACAGACCCTAGATTGGAAACAACTCCTTTGAAGATACGTAATGATAAGGTGAGATGATTGTCATAAGCATATGTAGTCTCCGAAATATCTTACTTTTCTGAAATATATACCTGAAATAGTTACACATTAAAATGTCTGTGCAACCTTGCACAAGGATAAAACAGTATGGCTTATTGTTTTGGCTGTTATTCCACTATTAGATTTATTTAAACAAATTCTGTGAACCAGTCATGTGTGACCTAGTATTTCTTCTATTTTATATGTAGAAAACAAGACGTGTACTTCCAAAACAAATTGGATGAATTTATTTTTTTTTTGTGGTTTTCTTTCAATCCTTCCTCCTGTCCATACAAACCCCTCAAAGAAAATATCTCCAGTTTGGGACATATTTACTCCAATATGAGGGAAATGCAATATGATGGTTGAGGGTTAAAGGTTTAGCATCTCGTGACCTCCATATTCCTCATTATTGCAATATAACTAGATGGCCTCAAGTAATTTCATAGAAATTGGCACAAACATCAACTTTAAAAGTCGAATGGGTCTGGTCAGAAGTCAAAGGGCAAGGTCACTGAGAGTGAACTAACCCAAGACAGCCTAAAGGAGATGCCAAATGTCAAAACTAGACCACATTATGAAAAACAAAAGGTCAAGGTCACTGTGACCTTGTGTTTTTCTTAATTTTTGGATTTAATGGATGTTTTTATTACTTGTACCAGCTATAACATGTATTACATGCCTCACTCTATGTGCGTATTAGTCTGTCTACATGATAACACAATCATAGGTAACCAGTGCACTATTCCTTATCTCTTATATATGTTCAAGACGTACTCAAAATATTAAAAACTCTTCTCAAACTAAAGCAGCCTTGTTGAGCTGCAAAGTAAAAGTAAAGAAAAAGAAAACAATCCCACAGTTAAAGTGGCAAAAAAAATCTAACAAAAGTTCTTTTTCTGAGGGAAAATCTGAGGGGAGAGCTCTACTGGGATACAGGTGATGCAAGTTTGCTGTTCAACGCTCAACTCTTGGGCAATAACTCCAGATAACTCAAGTTACAGTTGTGACATCGTGTTTAACCTTCCCAATTACAGCCTTCAAGATGAAAAAAAAAAAAAAAAAAAAAAAAGGATATGGTTGTTAAATCATCACCATGACTAATTAAAAGGCCCCTCTGATGTGAATGACTTGACATTGCACACAGCCAAATGCATGATTTAAAGAATCTGCCACTATGCAAGCCCAAGAGTGATACATTGAGTTTTCTCCCCTCCTTGTGCATAACTCATACACAGCAGAAGTATTGCAAAGACTCTTCTTCTCCACTCCGCAATGAGGGCTATCCCTGAGTGGCCACCTCAACCCAGCACTTTGTGACAGTCCCCGAAGGCTACAGTCCAGCCTCCAGTGAACACTTTACTGCAGAGAGTGGAGTTGATTTCAACTAAAGCTGCTGACCTCAGCTCTATAACCTTCCCTATTAGCAGCCCAGATATCTCTGCATTTACCATTCAGGAGCTAGCTCCAGGGTTGGTGCATAAATTTAGCAATGGAGGATGTTTGTTCTAATTAGATTTATGGGTAGGAAATGTTTGGAGAAGCAAGACAGTCACTGTTTTATTATTAAGCTTGAAATCAGGTCAGATGAAATGAGCAGCAATGAAATGCACTTTGATATTCATGAGCTCCGAAAGCGACGCAAGGTACCCAGCTGGAAAAACTGGGGTGTATCGCCAGGTTTCAGAACATATACATTATATATAAATAAACCTGTTTGCAAAACTCCCAGGAAAGAGCACATATGGAATGGGTGCAGGGCCATTACAGATTAGGGGGAACAAGACAGCTCGAGCTGGTGAAGGAAAATCTTGGAAATGCCCCATTATTCATTATTCACTACACTTTTATAAGTGAATATTTAACATCTTTGATATATTATTCCCAGCTTTTTAATTGCACTTCCTCTTCTCGTGTCATCTTTTACTCATTTTTACATCTTAACTGTTGGGCAGGAAACTGAAAATGTGCTGGTTGCCCGAGCTCTCAAACATTTTCCTCATGTCCTTTGCTTATCTACTGTACCTTCTGCCCAGTAATACATTCTCAGGGTGATCAAACCTTCTGATAACCAGTAAAATCACTAGTATGTCTACCATGCTGTGTGTTGCTTTAAATGATTTCTGCGCAGACAATAAAAGGCACGTGAGAAGAAGGCTAATAGATAGTCCTTTTAAGCAGTCATTCAACTTTTCTTGTATTTCATGATCACATTAAATACACTAAAATGAAATATGCTGTTTGTAAACAATCGACCTTGTAATAAAATTGGTGTGATAAAATACAATATGGGAGTTTAAATATTTCTGAACTGCATTTGTCTTATGGATTTTAATGAAACATTTACATTTACAATCACAATCAATCACCAACCTCAGTCAAGCCTTAGAAACTTGAAAAAAAAAAAAAAAAACACACATTGCACTGCATATTATTGGTTAAAAAAAAAAAAATACTGTAAATATAATTTGATTACACTCAACACTAAATTTTGCATTGTCCCTTTGCCATAGTAATCAAAATTCAGGCATTTTGTGGCACATGTTTATTTAAAACTATTGAATAACGACTCGGGATTCACAGTAGTTTTGTCTCAGTAACTACATGGTTTGGTTTACATGCGGCGTGATTTACTGCGGTAGACCAAAATAAAATTACAAGAGTCCCACCTGGCTGTTGTGAGACTCAGAGGAGCCAGCTAATTGAATAAGCCAAACACTCCAATTGAGTCTTTCAATGTGACCTCATACAGTCCATGGCACATCCATTTAGATTCCATCTGCTCTGAATTAAGAATGCGCACATTCTCATTTCTGTCCCGGCTGCTCCAAGCAAAACAACCACTGTTGATCAGAATCACATAAGTGCTGCCAACTGCACGGGACGGGAACAGCTGCCAGGGAACTGCAGGTGGAAGCACGTTACATTGCGGAGTTTTAGATATAAGCACAATTTCAACTGTAATTGTTATCATCTGCCATATTATGCGGAGCACTGAACTAGTCATTTGAAGCTTGTTTATCCAGAATCAGACAAACTTGACGGCTACAGTTAGTGCTGCTTCCCACAAGGCAGCTGGATTGGGGAAAAAACAAACTAACGCAGTTGAAATGAAAACTAGCTTAATTTAAAAACTGTGTGTCCAATACTAATAAAACAATGAATCTCTAATACCATTAAAGGTCTTTAAATTTGATTATTCAAGCAGGACATGCACATTAACATGTTGTTATCAATCTTAATAACTGTCAGTTCAAGTTCAAACACAAACATCTAAAACTTAAGTTAGGGGATTTATGTTGGGTTCTTTAGCCTAAAGAGGTTTCTAATTTTGAAACAGAGCAGACAGAAAGAAATAAAGAAAACTCGGACATTTTAGGAAATGTACAGAAAAGGGTAAAAGGAAAACTCAACCTCATTTACAGATGGTGTCTGGCTGTTTGATGCAATATTCAATGTAACTAACTGTATGGACAAAAATGACCTTTGCAGAAACATTGCAGCTCTTTAATTTATACCTCGCCATTTCCCCTTTAATTATGCCGGATGAACACGATGCTTTTGATGCAAGCGATCATATCTCACTCGAATGGAGAGTGTCACCCTCTTGACTTTACAACTAGAATTTAGTTTTTTTTTCCTCTTGGAGCTGAGTGCACAAAGCCTTATTACTGTTACACTATGAATTATGAATGACCAGAGAGCTCTATATGAAGGCTTATGTTATTCGTGAACTGTATTATTAAACAGAAAACTGTTTTGCATGCCAGGCTGAAGTAGGGGAGTTGCTGATTGCTCAAAGGCTCACCATTATGTACATGCCATAGCTATCCTGTGCAGAGTATACAGATTATGTGTTTCGTACACACTGTGAGGAGCACCTGCATGCCTGTTTATTCATGTGAATATGCAAAACGCTAGCAGTTAAGTTCAAACACCAAAATCAGGAAGAAATGTTATCTCAGTGCCGTTGCCACGGCTGTGATGGTTGGTCAAAAAGCCATCTCGTGGATTGTCTCTCAAATTACTGATGTATAGCATCCTCACCCGACAGCTAACTAAGAATGGAATGAAGTAATCTCCAATAATTTTCCCGGAGCACCAATGAACTGAACTACAAGTGGATTCAACCTTTTGCTTAAATATCGCAGTCTATTTGTAGAAGTGTGGATGCTGTCATCTAAACCCTGGTGCACAACAAAACGCAATTCAAGTTCAATTAGAATGGTGGCTAACATAGTCTAATTTGGTTTAATTAAAGTGTGTTGAAGTATGAAGACAGCATGAGGCAAACAGCTTGGAAACTTGCCAAACACTTGGTTTGACGGATTTTAGAGGAACCTTATCTATGCAATAAATCTTAATAAATTTCCTTCTTCGACACACGTGTCGGTATTTTCATTTCTTTTCCACTGCGCAGTTGAAGTTATTTCACATTTCTTGCTTTATCGCAAATTCTGATGGATGGATGGAAAAAATACTTTACGCATTTGCACTGCCTGGTGGAAGCCGTCTCACTTTTATCATGGGATTTCTATGATGACAATAAAGACATCCATTCATTATGTGCACAGCTTTGGAATTCCTGCAGATGGTTGAACACCTTCACGAATTTCATCACGAGTGTAAATCCTTCACTGTCACCATTATGTAAATCACGACACATTGTGTGATTGATATGGAAGTTAAGAATGTACAGAGAATATAAGGGGAAAATACATCGCAACAGCACAAGTTTTGTTTTATTCTTTTAGTCCGAAGTTCACCAAAAACCAAATTTCAGGTTTGTCCTGTTTTGTCACCTGTGTCACAGTGTTAAAAGTCCCCAACGCACCTGATTGTTGTGACTTTCTCGTGATCAAATTCTGTTTAACGTGATGATAACACAGTCATTACAATCAGGTATGTTGGAGCAGAGCAGGTAACATGTCAGACAGTGGTCTTTCCAAGCCAGGATTATACAACATGGTGTAAAACTGAACGAACTACAGTGGTCTTAAGCCATCTATCCATCCATCCATCCATCTTCTTCCTTGCTTATCCATTTCAGGGTCGCTCCACTATTGTGGCAAGCAGAAAATTCTGTCTGATATTAAAGTACTTTCACCTCTGAGACAAATGGGCGACAACTGCAAAGGAACGCATAAGGTTCCTCTCCTGTAAGCCAATAACCGCAAGCAACAGGCGCACAAACTGTCATACACAACACAATTGCAGTCTGTAAAAACTGGTTTCATGAAACTTGATTTCTGCTGAGGCTGCAGACTGTGAACTCAGACATTTGGCTTGTGTCCATGGACCCAAACTGACTAGTGTCAACAGTGCAGGCCGGTTGGAGAGACGCAAGTGTGTCGAGAGAGGTTTCATTGCACTCTTTTGGCCTCTTAATTCCAGTCAATCATCATTTAAATTCCACAGCCTATCCAAGTATTTTTGCAAACCAAGTTCGTCTTTTCATCAACATAATCAGATGACCCTCTAATGGCCACTTTGAGCTTGATAATGCACTTTGTCTCAAAGCCAAAGTGTTCTCAAACTGGTTTCATGAATATTACAGTAAGTACAGCAGCCCCGGTCGCCACACCTGAATCCAATAATACACCTTTGGGATGGAGTGGAACAGGCAATTTGGGGGCATTGATGTACCTGACAAATGTTCAGGAGCTGCACAATGTAATTAAGTCCACGCAAATCTCATAGGAACCTTCCAACTCATAAAGAATTGAGGGTCATGCCACAACTGTATGAGTAGAATTTAAATAACAGGCTTCAAACATTTGCTTGGAACTCACTACGTGTCGTATTGTCTTGAACATATTTAACCTGTGTGCAATAGTGAAAACAATTGTGAAATCATTAACATGCCGTTTGACTCCCTCTCTTAAGAAGAATCTTGTCCCTGCAGGCCAATACACCAAAGATGTTGGACGCAGCAGTTGTGTTTATTAATAATACTGATGTTATTATTAGGTTTAGCTGAGCACACTGAAAGCTGCCAACCACACTTTCTTCCTCTTTTTCTGGTTATTGTTTGATGACTAATATACTCTTCCATTTCTAATCAGACATTAAGAAAATCCTTATACTTCAACTATACAAAATATATTGCGAAACATCTTAGGTCCTGTGTTGACTTTATTAGAGTCCACAATATCATAAAATGTTCATTTTTGTACACTTTAAAGCATCAACCTCTCTTCATTATTTCCATAGGAATGAAAAATGACTCCAGTTATCAATCCCTGAGTTGGAAAATAAAGTGAATAATGTGATTGGCCACCTGAAGTCTTCAGGAAAACCTATTAATTATGTGAATATTACTAATAATCAATACTGTTGGGTCCAAAACAATTGGGGGTAATATAGAGTGTCTTTCCATCTCAACCGATAAGAGAAATGAAATGCAATCAAAAAGTGCAACGTTAACCACCTTTGCCACGGTGACAATACTAAAAAAAGCTTGTTCACTCTGCATTTCCTGCAGCTTTCAGCATGTATCATTTCATCAACTCGCCCTCACAGTGTCGACTAAATGTTCATATCATTGTGTTAGCAGGGAGGTAGTTGCCATTTAGTATGGACAAATTCAGAACAACAGTTGATTTTACTGGAGATCCTGAGTTATTGTCTCCTGTGTCATTTCTCTTTCTAGATTCCTGCAAGGTGAATGAAAAGGCCTGACAGGTGGGCCACTTTAGGCCCGCAGGCCCCACGTTTGACACACCTGGTCTAAACAGAATTTGATGTCCTGAAAGAAATTCTCATAGTGTCATTTTAAGAAACACATACCTGAACCATCTGAGGTATACATACTTATGAGCTCAGAAAACATTTATTTTGAGTGAAAATAGAGAGATTATTCTGAATGCTGGGCATAAACAGTCCCACTCAACAGCTTGCCGTGGCAAGTAGGATATAAAGCACTCAGGAAATTATAAGCAGCTGCATGTCGAGATTTTCTATTTTTTTTTTTTGCAGGTTGTTTTGATATATCAGACACTTTAAATATATTTGAGGGCTCTTGGAAAAGCCCTGATGATGTGCGGTGCATTTGCACAACAAACAAAGCCATCACCGTACAGACACAGGAAGAGAGAGAGACGTGACGCTACGCTACAGAGACAGAGAGAAGAGGGTGAAAGAAAAAGAAAGAAATGGAGAATCAATCTGAGTGTGATTCTGCAGTTTAAGCCCACCCCCTCACTCACATGCCCACATTGCACATTTCCTAAATGGAAGAATGCATCTTTGACACATGTGTCTGTACAACCCGAAAGTTATGTGGATGTAGCAACTAAAACAGCTGACTGAAAAAGAAAACAGAGGTATTATTAATTGTCTGGGATTTGGTCAGGAAAGTAATTTTCTAAAAAAATATGCCCAGGAAAGTCAAAGCCAGTTTGATCTTGGCTTTGATTCATCCACAGGTTTCATGAACAGGGCCGCTTCTTTTACATCCACTGAAGCATCCACACTCCAAATGCTGGCCGAATGAAAACATGTGTTTACTCACTCATGTTTAGCTTCACAGCAGTTAAACTAAACCGGCATCAATAAATCAGGACCATTTCTGGAGCACCAAACACAAATGGCATACAGTGCATGTCAAAACTGTTGTTGTCAATGTATGACTCCCTCAGTGGTCGCAGAGCGACGCAAGGAGCAAATCTATCTTAACCCGCCCTCTTGCTGACACTGTACGCCACTGGCGTGTTTCTAATGTCTTATGAGAAGAAAAAAAGATTCTGGAGCAGTTTTTCTTCTCCTCTGTTCCCGTGGCAGCCCCCTTTCCTCTCCTTATCTCTTGCCGTCATCGCCTCACAATGGGCCAAGATAGACTGGTCGCTGATGAGAAATAAAACTCAGGATCTTGTCTTTAGAAAGACAGTTGTTAAAATATATTTATGGCTTTGTCAAAGACTGTCACTCCAGGGGAGATACCAGGTTGTCGTAGTGGGTGGTTAAGCTAATGTCTACACATCGTTAGAAACACCATTATTACAGACACTTTATCAGAAATAGTACAAAAAAACCCCAAAAAAAACCACAGATGCTTGGTATATGATTTTTATGCTTTGTGTGCACTTAACAGCCATTGTAGAACATTGTGCACTAGATGTGAGTAATCAATGGGGACTGCAGTGGAAACATGTCTTCAAGATGTGCGACAGCGCGACAGCACTTACATGTTTCTGGCTTTACAAACTGCAGAATGATGATCTACCAACCCAGTTGCTATCCATTCCATCTTCAAAATGTCTGGGGAGCCATTTGTTTTTATCACATTAAATACCCCCAAAAATGGTTTATATGCGTCAATCAGTGATGCCAGTTGTGAATCCCATGTTGTATATAAATTGATATACAAGTCATATATAGTTATGTGAAAAAGTGTGATGCATCTAAAGTCTGCAAGCAGATATAAAATGTTATATCTTTATATGTTAACGTTATATGTTGTTATAAAATGGGGAACAGGGGATCCCCACAGTCAATATCAAAACTCAACTCAACCCCCATGGGAGAGTCCTGTGAAAAGTTTTACATCATGAGGACCATCTGAGGTTCAAATATTTTCACTTTCAAAAACACTCTCCCATGCATTCTCCATTTATTCTTATTAAAAAGATCAGATGTCAGTATTTCTTAAGATGTGAGCTGGGGTAGAATTGCTTTCCAATATTTTTCACATGTTTCGTGTTGTAAAGCAAAAATCCTGGAGCTGGCCCAAAAGGTGAAAGCGAAGGGTATGCTTTCTAAATGTTTGTGATACTTATTCACACTTCATTGATAGTCTTGAGACGATAAAAACCCAGGACTGACCTGTGATCCGCTCAAACTCTTTATCAGTGAACATGATAGTTTAGAATCACAAGTCTGTTTTTTTTGTTTTGTTTTGTTTTTTAATAAGTTGACAGATGATAAAAGGTCACATGTCAGTATTAGTTTTTCTGTTCTCACTGACTAAAATGTAACAGGAAAACTTTTAGTGCTCAATGCGAAACCTTAGACATAAGCATATTTAAAGAAATCAGAAAAACAAGTATTTAAAAAGCTGTAATTCTGACCAACTATTACTCTTTGCGTTTCATGAACTGTGACACAGTTGTGAACTGTTTTGGCATCACAGCACTGCAGCATGTGGGCCACAATGTTGTTTCTGAGTTCCAACACTAGACACCAGATAATACACATCAACTTTCTTTCACTAAAGGTTGTTGTCTATTACACTGAGCCTTTTAGATTCTGTTACGAGCAGTCAATAAACACTTACTGTCCAAGGTCGCATTATCCACACATCGCCCGAGGAACATTTCCATATGTACAGTATTATAGGAGCAATATGAGTATGTGCACAATGACACTGTGATTGGTGGGATAGGGATGATTTGTCCTTCATGGTTTGTGGACAAATTCCTTGAATAGTAATAGATACTACTTCACAAGCATAAGCAAGACAAAATACAGAGAAGACCCGTGGTTTGAGAGAGGGGTCAAATGAGCCAAACTCTTTAATTCAGCTGTAAAGGGTCATTGTTTATCACATCTAGCCTCGTTTGATGGTTATTAAAACACAAAAGAGTATCAGTGAGCCACATTCTGGGCTTGTGGTCCATTGACATAAGAAACCTTGGTTGACACCGCCCTAAGAGTTCAGAAAACAGAGCTCCCCTCAATTTAAACGAGCCAGCCTTGTCAAGTGATCTGCATGGACTGATGAAGAGACTGAATAAGGGGGTGGAGCATCTTCCTAAGCATTTGACCATATCCAGTTGTCCTGCTTCAATTTGTTTTGAGATGCTTCTAACTGGATATAGCATGCAAAATATTCCAAAAAGTAAGACAAAGTGCTATAAGTTCTTCTTTTATTCTACTGTTATGGGGCTGGGCAACAGGACACAAATAGAGATCATAGATATCATGATATTGTGTTGCTGATCTTTTTTAATGATCTCAGTTTTTTTTATTATTATTATTTTCTTGCTGATGCTGTCAGTTTATCCTGATCACTGCTTGAAGAAACAACATGTTTAATGTGTTAACCTTGTAAATAGACTTTGTTATCAAATAAAACTGAGTAGCAGAAATGTTCTCCAATGCTTTGAATCAAATAACAGATTCATATTGTACACATTACATTGTATATAAGAAAAAGTATTCAGAGAGCAGCTCGGCCAACTACTGGCAGGAATTACAATTGAATTAAAAGTTAAGATTTCTATAAAAGGCAGATGTGAAACTCCCACATCTAACTTAGGCATTAGCAATAACTTTCAAAGTAAGAACAATAATAAGTCTGTGCCACGAAAATAAATTTATTGTTTATAATTGTATAATATTTACAGTCAAAAACAACCTCCCATCTGCTTTTGAGTTTGAAGCTCAACATGATCATCAAATCTAATTGTGATTGTTTCTAGAGTGTTTTATTGCCAATGTTCATGTTGCCCTTGTTCAGGGATAGTTCAGTGTGTGTGTGTGTGTGATGGCTCTGCATGCACTAACATCAGCCTCAGCCCATCCCCTTTTCATGTGAAGGTCCCCTAAGTTCCTGAGTGTACGTTTCGCTTGTCAATTTCCTGTTCTCATCCCAGCTGCTTGTGCACTTTGTCCTACGACACTTTGTCCTTCCGTTCAACTTTTCATGAATCTGCATTGATTTTCTGATAGCGAAGGACCTAATGACACAATTCATGTTATAGGCCTCCTGCGTAAATAGTTGGGCTGCACCAATACCATTTTTTTAAAGGATGGTTACAAGTGCCAAACAAGTTTCATGCTCCATATCCAAGGGATACATGAAGGCTATATCTGTGCACTGCTCTATGGGTACTGTAGACTGTAGACTGAGGAACCAAGCTCACCGTGTGCAGTCACACTTTAACCATGTTTCGCATGTCGCGTCGATGGTGTGTGTGCCTCAAAACTCTTTAGTAGTTAAACTAATGAGCAACATCAGGCTAACTTTAATTTTGATTAACTGGCTGGTGTTACACGAACTATCTTTCGCCCCTCCTCTTGATATTTTGGCAGATCATAGTTTACAGTCTCCCTTGCAATTTTCATCCTCATTAATATTAAAGAATCTCCAAACTGCTGACATAGCTCATGCTCTCTTGCGTACCTTCGGGCAACGTTGCTGACGCATAGTAAACACCGGGTTGTAAAGAGGATTTTTTTTTTTCTCCGAGTATGGGTACTCCGTGCAGTGTCAGACCCGATACTGGTATCAGTATCAGTGCATCTCTCGTAATAGTAATTTATTCTAAATTAGTAAATTACACTGTAATCCACTTTAATGTTTCTGACATTTAGAGGAGTAATACCAAAATACACTTATATGCATTGGGAAAAAAGTTGAGGATAAATATGCAGCTATAACATAATATGATATTTTGAGATAGAACTGTATGCCTCCAAATGTGGCTTCAGTAAGTTCATTCAACTCTGTTGACACTAAGTATATAACCTACACAGACAGGATATAATATATAATATATAAAACATGCATAATTAGACCAATATATAAAAAGTAGGAGCATCTCACTAAGAATCAATCCATCACTTTAACTGAAGACACCTCGTTACTTGAGAAAACTAATTTAGTTGGTGATGAATGAAGGTACGACCACAATGGAAGTTCCAGGGTACTGTTTTCTATCCCTATCCAAGCTGGAATTTCTGTATTACAGAAATAATACATGGCAGCCCGAAGTTGTGCTGCCCAGTAATAAAGTGTAAGGTTAGGCAGTCTAAGCCCTCCACGATCATAATGGTAGAGTATTGTAGAATTAAGCTGATGAGAAAACTCCAGCAAGACCTGAAATTTTAAAATAGATTTTCTAAAAGGGGAGATTAGAGATTCATTTTGTTAAAAGAGGTTAAAAATGTAAATATTCGATTGATATGATAGGTACAAGAAATCTTAGTGGAACATTATATTCTGTCTCTTATATAGCGCATACTGCCAACAGTGTTATAAATAGACTTTTCAATGATATAACACTGGAGTTGTACAAGACTGGGCAAGTTGCTCCTTTTGTATGCCAGGCAAAGTTGGAAAGAATGGCGCAGACATTTAGATTGCTGCTGTTGAATCACATTAGTTCAGATCATTTACCCTGAGGCTGCATGTAGCACAACACCACAGATATATCAGGTTGGATTGAGTAATGCATTACAGATGAAAAGCTGTGCTTAAAGTTGCTCGACTCGCTAGATTTTTACACAGTGGAGATCCTCAGGTGCCAGGACTTCCAGGCTTTGGAAGGGATTCATCTTTAATCTTGCCTTCTCAGCACTTCCCCATATCCATCATACTGCACTGGTATTGTTACATTTGCAGAATACTTCTGGACACACAACGGCATAAGCAAAACTAGGGTCAAGACAAAAAATGGTGGTTGGAAAATTATTTTGGTAGAATGTTTAGAAAAATCTGTTAATTGTCGACATGTTTTGTGTTTGTAGAAAATGATTCAGGAGAGCGAGCTATTTCTACACATTTCCCTTTGTGCGGTTTCAGTGACAATCACAACCAGCCACTTTTCTTCAGCTCAATATTTGTGTCTGCTTAGTTTTTCAAAGCATCTTTCCTTTAGTGACAATTCCGTGTGATTTTGCTGCTGCCCGCTGTGGTTTGTATGCAGGCCTCGGTAGTTCTGATCACTAGACTCTAATCCAAACACCTCTTTGATGTTCCCAGACGTCTCAGACCCCGTCTCCAAACGAGCAGAACAAACAGTTGAATCAGATGACTGGTGCCTCTGCGGATTTTAAAGGCTGCAGAGGAAATGTCATTGCAGTTTAAATTACGCATGATCTGATAAATGGAGCTTCTTTCTTGATCGTTCTGCCTTTTCTTTTTCGATTTTTTTCCTCCTTTGTCGTAAGAAAAAAAAAAATGGCTACAATGTTCTGGAGAAGTATGGCACACCCATAACGATGTTTTCAATGCCGCAAGAATCCTTTGTGTGGTTCAAAGCAATCTAGTTCACCTCTATTTATAACCCACTGGAACTATCACCCATCAAATATCATCTCTTTCAACATAACTCTCCTATCTGACAAATACAGATACTGAAAATACAATTTACAAACGTTTTTTCCTTTCACGGATGTCAACATAAACTAAAATAATTAGCGAAATGAGACAAATGTTTTGTGATGAGTTGCCCGTTGACATACTAAAAGTTAGAATGTTATTAAATTGGCCTGAGCATGTTATTCTTGTAACTCAAGTTCGCACCACAAAGTGTTGCCTTGAATTTTCAAAAAATAAATAAATAAATAAATAAAACAGCTGGAGGATTAGTAAACAGCACAATGACGGAAGTTCTGTACTCCTGTACATGCAGTTGACAGGATAAGCAGGATTACATTTTTAACCGCTATTCAAACAGGACAAAATGCACACAGCAATGTGTTTCAAGGTCGTGGCAAAAGTCAAGGCGACTTTAATAGTACCAGTAGGAACACACAAATACCAGTTGTGTAGCATAATATGCTCATTTTCAGACGACCAAACTCAAGAGGACGGCCATATGTCTGTCTACTTTGGTGAGGAAACATGGACGCTTTTGATTAAATTGTTGGTTTAACCTGGTTTCCCAAATACAACTGCAAATCAAAAAGAAGAGCGAAAGCCCCGAATTCCAAGTGAAGGACAGAGTAGCAGTAAAGTGCCTCATGTTCAACAGTGGCGTGACTGTCATTAAACAAAGTGCCCTATGAAATGTTAAACTGTGAATAGAGAAATTCCTGAAACTGACTTAAAACTTTTTTTTCCAGAAAAAATAAGTACATTTGAACAATTTGGTCACAGATTTGCAGTCATCATACGGATTAATGTTCCTTTATCAGGTAATAATAAAATAAAGAATAAATACATTTTCAAATTAGAGCACTATGACTCAAGAGTGAAAAAATACTACATAATCAAAATTAGACATCACCAGATCTTAACTAACCACATAGATGAAGCAATGACTAAATCCCTGGGTGGACAGGCCATTGGGAGCAGTGGGAATTTTCTGTTCTCAAATCAATATGCAATCAATCAACGCTGTACAACACTAGCTGAGCGGCAGGAGTACCACATTGCCACAGGTACTATATTGTTATTTATGATTGCTACCGTAATGATGAACACCCACTACACATACATCCAAGTGTGTGTGTGTGTGATGAAAACTACTTTTCAATTAGTCTGATGCTGTACATAAAGTATAGCTCAGAGAAACTGGAAGATAGGAATAGGAAGACTTGCGTTCACAACGAGCAGGCATGTCGTGCAAGAATTAATGTTCTGTAAAACTAAAAGTGCATTCCCTCGTAGTCTCTTTTTTAGCATGACTGCCTGGTTGTATCTAATTGACATTAAACACCCTTTATGCACCGTATCAATATGAGTCACCATCATAGATCATTACCACATTAGGGGACTCTTTGACTTTCATGTGGTAAGTCATGTAATGAAAGTAAAGCAGAGTACAGCTTTCGTTCTCCTCAAAAGAAAATCACTACGTTTTATTGCTCATTTTATGGAGACCTGTGCACAAAAAGCTATCGTTTGAAAGATTTTACAGGTTTGATTAAATTAAAATGAATCACAATGAGGTATCTACAACAGAAACGTAACTGCAGCATAAGAAAGCTCAGGAAAAATGATCTCACACATGGATATTGTTCAATAAAACCAAGAAATCCTCTTTGGACTCTTCATGTTCATGAGGACTGCATTTCGTTTCCACAGTCTTTAAATATAGAATATGTAATTATTCATTACAAAAAAAATACAATGTGATCAATGTTTTCCTATTTCTGCACCCCTTGAATCGCATGGCAAAATTGGGGACGAAAACCTGGAATTTGCTTGAAAGAGGTGTCTTCCCCTGTGGCTCTCACAGCTCCGAGTTGTGATGCAGGCTTGACTGCTCTTGTATAAAGCAAAGCCTGCGACTCTAAATCATCTTTCACTTATTGTTCAATAGTGAGTGCTTCCTCTGGCTCCTGGCAGGAGTGGAGGAGCAGCGCTGATGCAGCCAATCACTAATTATCCAGTGATTACCAGCCCAAGGACAACAAATAAGGACAGCCTCACTCCTACCATGAAACACAGATACACACACACACACACACACACACACACACACACACACACACACACACACACACACACACACACACACACACACACACACACACACACACACACACACACACACACACACACACACACACACACACACATCTGATACCACCAGCAACACCTCTCACTATCCTTGAGCGTTGATTTTTTCTAAATTCCCCTAACAAGCTCTCCTACAAGGTACGGTGTGTTTGTTTGTGTTGTTTAGATCACACACTGGTGATAAGTCAGAGTACAATGATGCCTCGTAAGGTCCGGTTTGGTGAACAGCAGCTAATTCAAATCTAATATCGAGCATGGCCATTTGTTGTTTTTGATATCCAGAGGAAATACGAATGCTTCAGATGAAGATGATGAGTTCTCCGTTTCAGTAACTCCTAGTAATCCTAGCTGACATTTGAGAGTACCCGGTAATCACGTTTCGCACAGTTGGAACATGAAGCACAGCAGTTTCCTGCACTGATACTGAGCTGTATTTGACTTGATGTGACGGTTACCCAGGGAAGATGTTTCAGACGTTGTTTCAAGCAGCATGTGCTTAATAGCAGTTAAATGAAAATGAACCTTATAATCAAAGAGTGCTCACCAAAGAGACAGACACTTCCTTGTAAATTGCAGTTTTTTTTATTGAAGTCTGTGTGAAGCTTCTGGAATTTTTTGTACTTTTAAAAAAACTTAAATGGCATGAAAAGCCTGTATTGTGTTGAACTGAAACCTTAAATTAGACTGCTTTTAAGCTTTGCATTCTTATATGCTTTCAAACTCTATAGCCGTATCTGAAACAGGCGGTAATGCACAGATGGGTGTTGAGCAACCCAGTGAAAAAGCTTCCATTTGTGGAGCTCCCGATCTAAAGAAATTCAACACATGTGCTGCATCTACTATAACATGACATAACCTCTTTAGCTATATTCTCAGGATCTTTACTATTGAAGTCAGAACAGCTTTCTACTGATTTCTTCACAATGACATGGGTTTATTTTGAAATTGAAGACGACCACCAACTCCTGGATTTGCAGTGATAATATTAACCAAGTTATTCTAAGTCATTGGATGTGTATAAGCTATATGCAGTTATACAGTATACACAACCTATATTCAATAGAGATAGCTGAGTCATCATTGAGTATGACAACATCATGACTTTACACAAACTTTAAGGAAAAGACTCCCTGTCCCACATTCTTCCCCTTGTCTTCTCACTCGAGGGCAATACCCAGAATATTTTTGTTGATACTGTGTTGTAGCGTTCTGTTGAAAGAAACAAGACATCCTATAGTCTAGACTCATCAAAGAGACAGAGTATGTCTACAGGATGTCATTGCCACTATATGGTAGGGTCATTAATCTGTGGAGTCTCATTGTAGGGAGGTTGTTTCAGACCTTGAGGATAATGGAGCTGATTCACAATGTTTGACAAGTAATACTTGTAGGGTATTTCTTTTAAAGCTAAGTTTGATGATGTTTTTGACAGCTTAAGATCGGGACAATATTCCCCTGAGGTCATCAATGGTGGTTATGACATTCTTATAGCTTTTTCTCCTTCATGGTAGGAAAAAAAAAAACAAGAATGCTGTACTCTATCTACCATCAATCAACTTTAGCCATATACTGTATGTGTGTGTGTGTGCCGTATAACTGATGACGACAAGATTACAAACAATTTGTAATTATTCGTATTAGATCTTTATGGGATGTAGTGCGACAACAGGGAAATCAAATATGGAGTTTCCCCAGAATAAACTGGCCACATAAAAATGTCAATACGATCAGCAATTCAAGTAAACAAATACAGCTGGCCACTGCTGTGGTGGGGATAAACACGGGCATGACCAGAGTAGTCTGTGCTGACTGCTTGCGTCTGTGAGATAGAACCCCTGCCAAAGAGGAATGGCAGAATTTACAAAACCCTCCCATTTGAGAAGAGAGACACATAAAATGGGGGAATGGACAGAGTATGCCATCTTGTTACTTCTGCAGTGAAGGTGTTGAGAGCAGCTATGGGTGACAGCTACTTGACGGGAGACATGGGCTAACCCCAAAATAAGGAACTGAAGCAAGGAATACAAGTGTGACATATCCTTGGATCTGCAGCACATGGACGTCTGTGGTAAATATATGTCACTACCTACCTGCAAAGAATGAGCTGCTGGTTAATTATCAGCGCTTAGTGGGTTATATAGGTGACTTCACATACGCTTCTGGAAGAGGTCGTTATACCATCACATCAATGTCTTGAGAGTGCACTTGAATAGGATTCATTGACGAATGAGGATGACCAGCTCTAAATCTGAAGATAACCAGCTACTCATATATCTTTGGGTTTTATTGGAGGAAAGATTGGAGGAGGGAAACTTTTCCAACTTTTTCTTTCTGCGCACCAAAAATGCTTTGCGCGAGAGGTCACGTCCACTACTGTTTTGTGTTTTCATAAAGGGATGTACTTGGCTTGCAACAGCATTTACGTAGGTGGTACGTAACAGTAAGACCCACACAAAAAGCAGGATCAAAGGTTTCCCAGCACCACATTGCCCCAAGCACCACATTGCCTCCATTGGCTTGTCTTTTTCCCCATTGTGACCTCTTGTTGCCGTCTCTTCTACAGGGAAGGAACAGACATGCACCTGGCCAGCCACACAATGTAGGAGAAAATGGGATTCTTTAGACACCAGGGCTTCCATCCCTCTGCGGTCAAGCTCTGATGTTCATGCCAATGCAGAAGGCTTTGTTTAGACTTCTGATAAATGTTCCTTACAAAAAAAAAATGTAATTTCTGTGAAGTCAAACCACAATGGACTGAGTATAAATATGTGCAAACACATATGTGCATTACAAAGTCTGTGACATCTTAAACTCCTAGGGTGATATAGCGTCATACAATGTTGCAGCTTATTATTAGCAGGGAAAATCTTTTTTTCAATATGTATACTTTGGAGGAGTGGCGTCGTGACCAGACTGTACCCTGCCCTTATCCACAGTCAGCTGTAATTCCCTCCAATACCCTCTGAACCTGAGTTAAATGCAGTCAAGTGGTAAAAAAAAAAAAGAAGCTTACATCAAATGATGGAAGGATACGTGACGGATCATTCTGAACAGTATTTTTTTGATAATGTAGATTCAAGTGAATTATGCTCCCATCAAGGAGAATATGGCCAACTAAAGCAAAGCCAAAAATTATAAATGATTTGAACATTCTACAAAGCAATGTCACATAAAAAGGCACAGTGACACGTGCAGCATTGGAAAAACTGGCTTTCAAAACTGTCCTTTGGTTAAAACAGCTCAATAAAGTAAGATAACTACACAAAAAAAAAAAAAAAAAATGCATTTGACATGTTAAAAAGAGCCAATGCTACTAATAAGCCACACTACTGACTATGGTTAAGTCTGACGGTTTTATGTCAGCCTTTGAGCCTCATAGCATGTTGAATCCATGAGGGGCCTGTCAGTCGAGTCAATTACCTGAGGTGAGGTTAATTAGTTCTAGATTGCTTTGGGCACATTTGATGATCCGCTAAGTCAAAAAGTATCTTTTTTTTTCTATCTGGATCTGATCACAGAAGGTTCTGTCTTAACCTCAAGATGAACTGAGCTACCCTCATTAATCATTAAGGAGAAGCAATTTGTGCAGCACTTGTCCTACGCATCAGGCTATTAAGGTCCTTGGTGGAAGAGGAACCACACACTTAATAGCTGAGGAGTAAAGCTTGTTTACACAGCAGTTTTCTCACGAGGAGTTCAGCCCTTCAGGTTACATATCCATATGTGGAAGTATTGCAAAGTTATGGCAAAACGATCTGGACAATTCTCCATTGACTAGAATTATGTTGAAAAAGAAAAGAAAATCTGAGTAATATCACAGTTGTCCTATAAAATTAAGCTCTAATATTGGAAAATCCATATTTTAACACTGCAGAGCAATGTTCAGTCTCCAGTACAACAAGTGTTGCAAGACTATAGGACTATATTGCTGACAACTATTCCAAACTTTCTTTTAACCAAAGAAAATTCTTTGGTAATTCTCGGCCATTTTTCTAGTGAACAAAATTGCAGGAAGTAAAAAAAAAAAAAGCCTCTGTCAACAGAAACTATGACCTGGAAAATTCCCAAAATTTGTTTTGCACGAGGCAAATCAATGCAAAATGAATTTAAAAAGTAATTCCTTTCATAAAACTGTGAATAAAAGTGTTCTATATTTCCATTAGAAAAATGTAACAATTATAAATATCAAGAGAGACAAAATTACATATAAAACCACAATAACTACACCTGTTTTGGTCAAAGGTGTTATTTTAGTATGGCTGATCTGAAACATCAAAATGGAGTCTTGGAGGTGCTAAATATGAAAGTCAGACAATTTAAATTAATGATAGGTCTGAGCCTCTAAAAGTGCAGTGCTCCTTCAGAGAAAATTTAATCTGAACTGAGAACATGTTGAAACCAGGGAGGCCTACAAGGGAAGTGAAAATGCAAACAGCATCAGACAAAAGAAAACTAAAGCTGCTCCAATTTAATGACATGCAAATGATTGTGTCAAAGGCAGAAGCTCTGCTGAATTGGACAATTTTTGAATGTTAGGCAGGGTTAGGCTGGGAAGCAGCTGAAGTAGTTCCAGCCATCAAAGCTGTGGGAGCCCATGCAGATTTATGCTCTGATCAGTTATGACAGACCTATTGGAAACCGAAAATACTGTGGTTTCAAAGCGAAGGATAAATGTCAGCCAAATTTGATCCGAATACATGATAACAAATTACCTTTCAGCCCTTAGTTCAGACACACAGTCATATTCACCAGCCTCTGATTTCATACATTTCACGAGACCATAAATCCTGCTGATCACACCATTGTCTGAAGTTGCTGTTAAGTATGTGGTAACCTGCTATCCTTGCTTAGGTTTTCTTCAAATGAATGATCATTTTGTTTAAAGTTCAGTATAAGGAGCCAGAGCTCTTTTTATCGGCACATGAGAAACCAAACTTCCAAAATTCCCAAAACACAAAATCCTCAACATCACAGACTCATGCTGCGATACTGGAGAGGGCCCCCATGCAGACCAAAGATCAACCAACCACCAGAACACAGAGAAGACGTCCAATATATACCACAGCCACCAGGTGAAGACAATCACACAATCAGGCACAGGTGAAACACGTCAGAGCAGCGAACAGCAATACGAAACAAGGCGGGGGAGTCAAGGAATTGTTCTGTAATGGAGATATTTTAATGTCAGACATTCCACATAGGAATCATCTAATGTTTTCACAACTTCAAAAAACTTGTACAGTCATGTACATAATTTGTGATGCATTACTTGAAGTTGAGGACATTGTAGGCAGTACTCCCACTGTGATGGACCAATTTATGTTCAAATTCATCTTGATTTTAGCCAACGCGCAAACCTTGGCAAGGGAGACAAGGACAATGTCAGGTTACACCAGCATGCCTTCTGTTTACATCTTTGGGTTCTAGTAGAAAATTTCCTTGTCAACATTGCGCCATAGAAGATATCCAACCTTGATTAATGTCTGGGTTGAAAATCAAGACTTAATATGAAGTTAATGAAAGGTCTTGCTGTAGAGTTAATGTTTTTCATTTGTCACAGAGAAACCACAGTCCCTGAAAAACTCCTCGGCACAGTTTGACGCACTTAATGTCAACTTTATTGAGGACAGCTACAACAGTGACAAATTGTGCTTTTTGTAATGTTTTCACAATATGAGCTCAAAAATGTCCTCTACATTCATGGAGGTAATGTATTAGAATAGGTGCATAGTTCCCTTTCTACCGTATCTGACATGTTTTAATGAAATATTCTGCTGAAGAGGCGAAAGAGGTTTGCTTCCAAATAAAATACACCTAAACTTAAGGCATAATTATGAAGAAAAATGTCAGCCCACAAATTTAGTCAATGCCTTACCTAATAACCAATACACCATTAAGGGGTTTCAAAGTGAAATTTTTGAACATACCGCACAGTACACTATTCATTAAATGAACAAAACCGTTAATGAGATGACGAGCCTCTCTGTCCTCTTCAACAATTCTTAACAGCAAATCAAACACACAGAATACAGCCGTCTTGGTAGATTGCAGAGTGCAAAAAATAACATTTAGAGAAAGGTTAAAAGTCTAAAAAGGTTTTAAAAAAAACAACAACACTTCTTAGACAATTCAAGGAAAATACAGCCTATATTTGTAATCCCTTTGTCATATTTGACACCCTACATTGTAAGGGTTCTATCATGTTTGTAACATGAATTCCTTTGTTAAGCACATAATTGGCTTTTTAATGATAAACAAAGAATTGAAGATTTGACTGACTGGGTAATTTAAGAGCATACAGTGGTTTCTGAGAGTCTCATACTGCTGGTAATGAGGGAAGAAATCAGCAGCTAAGAGAGAGCCACAAATTCCATCACACTGTTGGCTTTGAAGTGATGCGTATCGTACCATCTATACAGTATCTGCATAAACATGTTATCAAGTATTAGTATATATAATATATACTAAGGTCAAAGGAAAGTACTTTCTTTTATGTTTCACAAGATGAATGAAAACAATTGATAAATGATTACCTTTAGAAGTGCAGTCTGGTAAAGCTTAAGTTTAGTGTCATTTGATGTGAGCATACATACAGAGATTTTGTTCAATTTAAATGCCTATAAACAAGATGGATAGGTAACACTGGAAAAGCTGGACTGACAAATATGAGTCTAAAAGGGAGTTGGGACTACATAATACTGCAAGTGCTTTTCAAATTGCTCAGCACATATTAAGTAATTACAGAGTAGCAGCAGCTATTTGTCCTTACAATGGAAAGGAGCTAAGGAGAGGGCTGCTTTATCTTACAGGCCACCGGTCTTACACAGTGACAAAACTGTTTCTATATCGAACAACATGTGCTGCCTTCAGTGTAAATGGTAGTCAAAAGGTAGTATACTGAGCTGTAATTTGTTATATATGTGATAAGCACTGTCGATCAGCCATAATATTATGACTCCACTTACAATCTTTATCAGGGCTAATATTAGGAAGTCTATATTAGATCGCAACATATCATTTTGTCCTCACGCTTTAGGTGTTAATTGCTGCAAAAGTAATGTTTCTGAGAGAAAAATATTGCAGTTTGATGAATATGAGGCATCAAAAGGTCAATCTACTCATTATGTCATTTGTTCAAACTTCCCAGAAACACCTTAACAGTAATACAGTGTTATCTCATTATCTGTGACTATAAAGACATAAACCAAATAGTTAATAATAAAAACAGTAAAGTACTTTTTTTGCAATACAGTGTAAGGTGTGTAAGGTTTAAAAGTAACAATATAAGGAAGAAGCTATTTAAAACTGTTATTTGTGAACACCTGTTAACAGTTCAGTTAACTTTTTCAGAATTTTTACAGTTTTATTTTGCTATTTGAGCTGTGAAAGATTGCTTCACTTATCAGTTCTAACACATGGTGGTACAGTGATTTTTTGTGCACCACAAAACCAAAGACAAACTTATCGAACAATAGTTATATTTTCTTCTCTCTGGCGAGCCTACAACACTAATGTGATAACTTTTCATGCACTTTTAATTTCATCAGTATTTCGTGACTGAGTGACTGACTGCCTTTATAGCCAATAGAAACCTCCAGCCAACTCAAAAAACAAGTCAAGTCAGAGCCAATGTTTGATAGAATCCAAGCTTTTCCAATAACAAAATCACAGTTAGAAAGATTTATACAACAGAGTAAATAGATTAAAAATATGGGCTAAAACCTAAAAAGATTGAAAATCACTGAATGGATGGTTTGGGGTTCTCTATAGTGTCTCAGAGTTTGCAAACCGATAGCCCATTTCTTTCCTTACTTTCTATTATAATGCACTAAATAAAGCTTTATAACTGCTGAACTTGCATAGCTCCATATGTACGTCTTGGAAAATCAGATTTCATAGTACAGAAATTCCGAAGCGGGCCAGATGACAAGCCACCTTAATGCAGTTTGGTTGTAATTCAAGAATAATGTTGCTAATGCACTCGCTCGGTAGTAACAGACCTTTTTTTTTTTTTTTGACATTTGAATATGCTGCCGAGTGCTCCAATGACATGATTACACAATACAGACGCCAAGTCCAAGCTGAACCTTTGTTGGGTATTAACGGTTAATGCAGATATACCGGTTCCACATTTTCAGGGACGTCCCTGTCTGCAGAGCTAGACCTATCATCTTGCTGGCAGACATAAACCGGACGGAGCCCAGAGGAAAGAAAGTATTAATTCACCAGCCTGTGCACTGCCAAGCTGTCATTAATCTCCATGCAGCACCAATGCTGTGGCATCAAACATTTATCCCATTTGCATACAAATCAGAATCCCAAAGAAATCTAATGTCAAAGCCAAGGCTGCGGTAAAAAACTTTTCTTTAAACATCCTTGAGGTTGAGGGCAATATGTAGCTCGTCATTCAGCTCAGGCAGCGGATGGGAATGAGGTCAATTTTTTTCTCTTGTTCAGCTGAGACCCCCACCCCACACCCCCACTATTAAGTAGGCACTTTAAAATAGTCCTGTGGAAATTCAGAAATTCACATACAGACTTGGATATATGAATAATTGGTTACCAGAAACCTATTATGCCACTTTCTTAATGTTGATTTCTATCTCAGGGTATTCTCCGGCTGCTGTGTGTGTTGGACTGTTTAATTTTTAGTATTTCATTATTGTTTTATTTGTTGTTGAATAATATCCACAGATTACATTTGGATTTAGCATTTGCAGTATTATAAATAAAGTAGTATTTTGGAGCCCTGATGTGTGACCCCCAACCGCAGCCTGCACCTCAAACCGAGACTCAGTCCTTACAAACCCCTCAAGTTCTCTTGATATGTTCACGTTTCAAATCCACGGTTTCCCAGAAGCCTACCTGTAAGCAGTGGCCCGGTCACAGGAGATATGGGATGGCAAATATACAGACTACCAGCTGAAAGAAACTTCACAAACAACACGACAGGCAGAGATTAAAAAGGCTGTGGTATTCCTGCAAACTGCAGAAACGCAAGGGTAGTGACCCCTGAGAATTGGGTATGCACCTCTTGGATGCTATTTGGGGGTTATAAAAGCAGGTGAAAAGAAACCAGGATCTAATGATGATGAAATCAAACTATGGAATTACAAAGGCATCACTGCACTGTGCACACTTTTCCAAAGCAAAACATTGATAAGCTTTGAAGAATTAAATGAGGAATTTACACAAGAAAATAAAAACTTCCTCAGATATTTACAAATTAGAGATTACTATGAAAAATATTATAGGAGCAAAGATTTCGGAGGAGGGCATTGCCAGTGATTGAAATTCTGACTGAAGCTTATCAAAAAAAGCGCAAGAAGACAATTTCTAGACTGTACCAGAGCCTCCATAAACGGAAAGGTAATAACACTGAATACATTAAAACAAAATGAGAAAAAGAATTAAACATAGAAATAACACAGCAGGATTGGCGTTCAACGTAGAAAACACAACACTCATCCACTAACTCACGGCAGTGGAGAATATCTGGCTGGAAGAATTTGATCTGATACGTCATTACACCTCAAATTAAACATAAGCAAACTCAAACACAAAAGCAATGCTGGAGACGGTGTGGGCAGTTGAATTCCAACCACTCCCATATTTTTTGGGAGATGTCCTAAAATGTATTTATTTTGTTTAAAAATATATGCCACTCTGAAACTTATTCTTGGCTATGATATCCCCCTATGACTCCTATATAAGTACGCCTTCAGTTTTTTTTTTGAATAGTTATAATTTTGTCGCTGACAAAGTTTACAGTGTCATTATTGCTCAGTTAAAAATATACACGACTCCTGTGACCTTTTGTCGGTTTTACTGTTCATGCCAAATGAGTAAATCAAAGTAAATTATGGTACTACTTAACCTTCACGCTCACAAACAGACTGGCATAGAAAAGCTTTTTAGTTGTCCAGGGAGAAAAAAAAAAACCCACCTGCTTCTAATCTGGTGCCCTTTGTATTCAAGTCTCTCAAGAACACAAAAACAAAATGAAAAACGAAACATATCTCTTAATAATTAGCGTATCAATCCATCTCCTTTAACCCCGTGTCTAATTTAGAGTCACAAGCTGCATAAGCTTATCCCAGCTGACTCTGTGACCAGTCCATCATTGGGTAAACATAGAGGCACATACTGGACAATTTCATGCTTGCATGAAATTTACAAGTCACAGGTTTACATGTGTTTTAGAAGTGTTGGAGGAAACGTGGGAACCCAGAGAAAACCCATGCATATGCAGGGAGAACAGGCAAACTCTTAACAGAGAGCATCTATGTCTACTTCATATTTCTTTTACACCTTCTACATACGTTTTCAAATAGATTACAAAGGTTGAAAGAAAAAACAAAATGTTGTCTAGCATCTTGATGGATTGGTGGAAGGCATAATGTTATTGAAATGGTCTTTAGACCCTGTTAATTCACTTATGTACCTTTTTAGATGTAGCCTACCGGAGATGATTACATTGCCATGCAGTGTTGAAGGCTGGCATTTAGTATCATTTTTTGGGATTCTAATATTTAAACCATCATTGTTAGTATCCCAAGTAAACAATAATTATAGTTATCTGCAGTGAATAGTCTTACAGACCTTCATCGATTTGTCCAAAAGAACAGCAACAATACAATACAATTAAATTGTAAAGCAATGTTTCACAAAGCACATTTTTGATTCATATATCAGCAGCTGCAATATCAGAGCATTTCTAAATACACATTTTCCTTTAACTACCACTGTCCTCATCATTTGAAAGAGCAGAAATCATTTGTAGTCCACATCTGAAGGCTTTATTTACGGCCTTGAAAGCAGAGCAGCTTTCATGTTGCCACATGCAGTCAAGAGAAAGAAAGTAATTAAGAAATGACATACATTTGTTTGTGTATAAAAACCCCATGTAAAGATTTTCTTTTCCAAACCCATTAATTGTGCGTTCTATTAAGCAGCATTCTATCTCTGGGAGAGAGGATCAGGTCCTTGATATGTAGGAACAATCAACAGGAACAGTTTTATCCATAATCCATCAAATCTTATGCACTAAAATTGGGCAATTTCAATATATATTATTGTACACCATTGTCCAAAGAAATGGAATTCTTGTAGCATTATAGCCGATTTATTTATTAATGGATATTTTACATACTGTTTTTGCTTACATTAGTATTTTGAGCCATTTTAGCAGTGCTTGTTTCTGTTTGGGGGGGTTTCTATTAATGTGTAATCTATCTTTTTACTGTATAGCCATACATATTCTATAGTTAATACATGTAACACAAACTATTGCGCTGTATTTTATTTCTTCTCTATGGCTTAGTTGAAAATATTTGATGGTTTGCAAAAACTGCTTCTACATCATGTACACTTTAACTTACTGTTTTGCATTGTTTAAATGCTTTTATTGTCATAATGATGAAAGAAAACTAAACTCATATTCAACTTTACACGATCACCATTTTCTTTTTTTTCTATTTAGGTGTGTGTAGAGCAAGCACTGTTTGGTGCTGCCATTAGAAGCTTCAGATGTGAATGCTCCCAACCACTGTTACTTAGAAGGTCATAATATATTGTACACTATTTGGCCCAGAAAAGTCAAGGGCAAAGAAGACATTTGTAGTAGAAATACAAAATACAAAACAATATTCCTTTTGGCATGAATTAATCATAAGCCATTCATATATGGCTTTGTGGCAGAATCCAACTCTCTCTTAAGGTTTGTATTTGAATTCAGGTCAGGAAATACTGCTGGCCGGTTTTAATAAGTTCATCTTTTCCCTTTCAATCAATCTTTTGTGCTGACAGATGAGTACACCAAGTTGTTGTCCGGCTCAAAGAACGGAGACCTTCAACGCAAACACTGACTCAGACATACCTTTCTAATAAGTCCTTGTAAATTTCAGATTTCTTTTCCCTTTGACACAGTCAGTCCTTCCATTCAAAAAAACAAACAAAGAAAAAACCAAACAAACAGCAAAGCTGCCCCAGAGACTGTTCTTTTTTTTTTGGTTGGTGTCTTTTCAATAGCCCTTAACAAACTGATCCCTCTAACAGCACTAATCTTGTTTCTTCTGTCTATAAAACAGCAGTTTTATGTATGCGGTAGGGTGCCAAAGAGCTTCAGGCCAAGTGCAGCAGCAGGAGAAATCTGGTGTTTTCAGGATGCTTTTCCCCACCAGGATTTTTATCCAATTAATTTATGAGAAGGTTTGTCACCTGGAATCTGTTTGGAATGGGAGCAAAAAAAGACACAGGTTTTGATCATTTAAACAAACTACAAGCAAACATTGTCTTATTACCGGAGACTCTTATATCCAAATCAAGACTCCACAAAATGAACTCCCCACAATTCTCTCATAAATACACGGCCTGTTATAACTCCAAACAGAGAGACATAGTAATCTTAAGAAGTAAAAAAAAAAAAAAAAAAAGCCATTTTCCTGCAAGGACATAAGAATACATTTCTATGGAAGATGTGTTTTCATTCAGATATCGCTCCAGAACATCAAGAAGTGTATTGCCAGCATCTCTGGCCCGAATGTTGATGACCTCCCCTTCTTTCATAACGTCTTCACCACTCTCTGGACACACTCTGTATGATTGTTGATAAAGGGATATGTTGAGGGACCCTCCCACTATAACTGCCTTGTCAGAGTTGGTAAGGCTTCAAATAGCTGTCACTGGGACTCCATCAATTTAGTCAAGCAGTACATGAGGGACAATGGTCCTTGCGATGCTCGGCATGCCTTTCACATTACACTTAAAGAATATACCATCTCCTCAGCAGTCCACCAATCTTATTCACACTTAGATTAACTTCTTGAGTAATTCAGTGATAAAGATCACCTCAGACAGACAGATTCCACCAATCACAATCAGTGACCACCTGGTACTCTGACAGTCACAAAAAAAAACAATCATCCCACCTACCAGGCAGTGGACATTTAATACATCACTGCCCAATGATCCAGATTTCATCACATTTCTAAGTGGCCATTATTCTCCGAAACAAATGACCTGCCTGGGTCTCTCCTTGCATTGTCTGGGAAATAGCTAAAGTAGACATGAGAGGTAAAACAATTTCATATTCATCACACAATAAAAAAGAAAAAAGAATAAAAAAAGAATTCAATCTATAAAATCAAAGCTATGCAGACAGCTCAAGCAGGCTCTCAGGAGGAACACTTGTTAATTTAGTAAAAGAAAACTAGAAAAAATTGACATAAATAAAATAATTGACAAAAAATAAATACATTTAAACTACAAAGATCATGCTGGGAACATTTAAAACATGGTAATAAATTTCACAGATGGCTAGCCAATCAGCTGAACCGAAATAAATTAAAATGTACAATCTTCTTGGTTATAACTCCATATGGCAAAACCACCCTAAAGGAAAAAAAGACCCATTTTGAGAATTACTTTTCCTCACACATAAACCCATCAGAATCTGAAATAAAGACATTTTTTGAAAGAGGACGGTTGACCTACCAAAATGAAACGAACAGATCGAGGCCTTAGATTTGAAGCAAACATTTCAAAAGAGGAACTGCATGAAGCCGCCCGTCATATGCCTGATGGTAAAGCCCCAGGACCTGATGGGTACCCAGCCAAATTTACATGTGGGATTGTGATTCCCTCACAATGAGTGTGTTGTCTCAACTGTTGTAAGATCAGTTGAAATGGAACCATCAGCCATTCAACAGTTTACACAACCTTGACACTCACCTTGGCACATGCAGGTAGGCCTTTCTTGTTTTGTGCGGGGAACTAATACAATTCATCCAAAAGTTGCTAACATTGTGTGATACTACCAAGGTATATTCTTTTCACCACATGGCATATTTTTTATTGTTGTAGTGGTGTTATATTTAGATTTTCATATTGAGGAAGACATGTCAAATTCATAGGTATCAGTTATTCTGCTCAGGACTATTCATCAGAGTTGCATCAAAAAACAGACAAAGTCTTTCATTCATTCCATTCATTTTGTGATCATGCAAAAAAACCTTTGAAATAATCTTTCTCGGGAAAGGCTTGCCCTGTTTTCGAATCGACCTTGCATAAACACCCAAAATTCATGTTTTTAGATAGGTTTATGTTTTCCATCACGCAACGGTTTGTTATGTATTTATCATATTTATCTTTTATTTTTTTGTGTGTGTGAAGCTGTCTAATTTCCACAACAACAACAGTCAGGATTGTGGACATTTTAATCTTATTGAAAAACAGAACATGACTGACAGTGATTTTATTCTTATCTCCCTTTCATTAGTGTTTTAATCAGAGCGGGATAATGAAGGCGGCAGACAAAGGATTCGACGGGGCGCAGCAAGAAAGGAAGATATTTCAGGGAGCCTCTAAACAGCGTTCTCAGCCTGTGCTTTCTGAAACAAAACCTTTAGGACCAAATGGCAGCAGGCTTGGATAAACACACTAGGGTGAACACAACTCAGGTTTATGACCCTAACCCAGTCAGTTATTCCATTCCACAAGCAGCATGGCCCCAACAAAAGTCACATTAGTGGTGAAAAATAAATGTGTATAACATTACTGTAGCAGGATAATGACTCTCAATAGCAAGTTTAGCTTTTTTTGGGGTGTTTCACATATTTTCTTGGTGGTTTACAGAAATCTACTGGAAAAACAAAAATAACACTTTAAAGACCTTTGATCACAATTAACCTTATTTCCTTTAATTAATTAGCAAGATTGCTCAGTAGTAGAAATGATTCTCTTCAAGAGCAAGTATAAGAAAGAGCTGCTTTTCTTTGAGATTCTTTTTAGATCCGATCTCATGGTGATGAACATGAATGTAGAGGATTATGAACTCATAAATCTGCAGCACTAAGACATTTCATAAGGATGCACGTAATCATACGTTGAGCTATAAGAGAGTACTGACAATTCTGAACGGCTTCAGACTTAGTATTTCTTTCCATTCAAATATGTAAGCCTGCAACTGTCAGGGCATAATGTATGCATGAGATTCTTTGGCACGACCTGAATACAAAATATTGTAATACTTGGAACACAATGGTCTTGAGTGAGAATCACAGTGGGATGAAAGCTGTTGCAGACACACAGTGATGAGACTTCTAATAAGAGCTGTATGAAGTCAGCTTCTCACTGGGTGCAAAGATGTTACTTGATAAGACAAAGTGGCTCTGACGGAAAATAAACAAGGTGATTTTCTCAGGCGAGGCTTTCTTCTTTCTATGAGTTTAATCAGGCCTGATTTCTCTTGAATCAAGTTTGAACAACTAATACATCTAAAGACATTCAATGCGCAGGGTACAATGAAGCAGGATTAATCATGAAGACTGCCAAGCGTATGAGTGGAACATTTACTGCTGCGACACAGACGTGCGTACAGTCTGAAAATCAAACCACCACTACAAATGTATCATGAAATTATTTCTTCAAAACTGTTTTCTGATTCATATACAAGGTCTATTCAGGACCTACACATGTATAAACAAGAGCAATCAAAGATTTCTGACCTCCACCAAGGGTAGAAATGGACACAGGGAAATGACACATATTCCACATACAGATCAACTGCCTTAATTCATTTCATTTAGTTTGGTGATCACGTGATTTGATTTCATAATTTGAAAGAACACGAGATAAAATGAAAATTTTCTATTGGAACAATTATTTCGATCCGAATAAGCACCAACATTTACTGAGTTCTTCCTTTGATCAAAATGCACCTGTGTACCAATTTTCATGAAGATCCGCTCATTAGTTTTTGAGATATCTCGTTAACAGACAGACAAACAGAAAAATAAACGCAGATGATTTTATAACCTCCTTGGTGGAGGTAACAAACACGAGGCCACATGGAGCCTCTAAAGAGGCATACTTTTATCTTCCTATGATTCACACGTTTAATGCAGCTCTTGCTCAGTTCCATTTGGAAAAGCTTTCAAGCTTCCATGATGAGAATCTTTTTCATTTCACTCACCCTGGACAATCTCATCATTGTGACTCTGTAGTGGTCATGCTCCTCATGTTCCGCCCGGGACGATATCCAACTTGGGTTTTTCAATCAATTGCCCGGCCATTCGATAATTGTACATAACTAACCTGAGCACCAAATTAATGCACCATATGAAAAGCATCTGGGAAACAGCTTGGCCAATTATAATTTCAGAACCCAGTACTCTGCACAAGCAGAATAAAAAATGCAACAATGTAATTTGATATTTGCAAGTGCCATAAGGACGCTTAGACAGAAACAGGGCAGTCCTGTATTTCGAATCAAGGTAAAAAAGATTTGTTGTTGCTTCATCTCCAGTGCTATCACAGTGAGGATTCAGGTGGACAAACAGCCCCAACTTCAGCACAGGAAAATACTACGGCCTGATGAATGGAGTGCGCCATGTGATTATGATGATGCAGACCTGTTTACTGAAAGAGCCATTCAGCGGTGGCTGAACTGCCTTGATTTGATATTTTGATCAACTTGAAAAGGCGAGACGCTCAGTCTTCGAGGCTGAGTCTGTCTACCCTGGTCCATGTTACCTATAACACTGAATGGGGCACAAGACAGGCCAAGGAATATCCGAAACGCCAACACTGAAGTGTTTTGGTGGAGAAAATCAATGGGTGAAAGCCACACAGCACACTGTGATGCACTGTGTATTTTGACACCTTTCAAAAGCCCACATTCATTTCTGTAGTAGTCTGAGACACAGTAGCTTGTCTGAAGAGTTTGGACCAGACCACATTGGTCCTCCTACATGCATCGATGAGCCATGGCCACCTTTACGGTTCACTGCTTTTCTCTCCTTGGCTCACCCTGCAGCCTGGGAATGCCACAAAAGAGAAACAGCTTTGGACATCATCTGATTCAATTGTTTAGACATCACATTGGTTCCCTTGTCAAAGTCGCTCAGATCCTTACTATTGGAGCAATTCGAGGTTGCAATAGGCTGCTAACAAAGAGGTTATTTACCCGACACCAAGGTGTCCAACAGATGTGATTACAAATGTTACCATGTCCACACTTTCAATATGTAACCCATATCAAAAATTTATTTTTTTCTTTTTTCCCAGATACGACTGAGGTCAAAGAGTGGCTGGAGTGGCTCTGGAGTGGCTCTAAACCAGATGCATATTTCATAGTTTCCAGTGCAACCTCAATCTGAATGATCAAGGATATTTCACAACTTCAACGCTATTGAAATGAGACATTTTCACAAGTCTCTGCCGGCCGAGGTGAGATGCAGTTAGACCACAGTAGAGAAACAATTGGAAACTCCTGCATCCACATATACGGTACCACCTACCACTTCCTAACTTTATCATGTGGCCAGATATAAGTCAAGTTTAAAAGTGCTCCACAGACTGACTTGTGTTGCATCTATAAATACTGTCTGGAGCCGTCAGCATTTTGAAATACAAACACTAGGATATGAACACACACACACACACACACACACACACACGTACACACGCATGCAGGCACACGCACACATTTTGTTTCCTCGTCCGACAACCAATTCCCGGTGCCCTCAGTACTATTCCTCGGACAGACTTCCTGCCTCACTGATTTCATACAAGATTTAAGCGACTGTACATCTGTCGTTACAAAAGCACCTCTAGCTTCTCATCCTATGAAGTCGGTTGTGTATGGATCACACATCAATGTTCCTCTTGTTTCTGGGACTCTACATAACAGAGGTAGCTGAACATCAGATCGCCAATACTACAACTGAACTTTTTTCAAATATTTCTCAGACAATACTCCCACCAACACACAAGATTTCAGAAAGAAAATCTAAAATGAGGATCAGCGGTGTGAATGGTTACTTGGGTGCAAAAACTTCAAGCACACCATGGACACTGGAGACATTTCTACCATCTGAATGTGAGCCACTACACACACTGGCCAAATTTTCCTACTTGTAAAACATCAACTCTGCAGACAAAATGTTAACTTGCTGCCTAATTAAAGATGCTACGATGAAGAGAGAATCAATGTTATGCTTGTCACATGTCAGTGGTCATAATGTCATGGCTGATCAGTAATGCTTTGTCTTAAAACAACATTGAATGTTGTGGTTTTGCAAAATATTAATCTAAACCCAGCATTAATGTATATACATGCTGAATCACTCTAATAATTCATTATATTCAACCTTTGCAGTAAAGTTTAGTTCAGGGTTGCCATAAAAATGTGGAACATGTATTCAGCGCTGGGCAGTCGTGTTGACAGAATTGCAAGAGTTTGATTGGCATCTATTCATTTCCTCTGTAGTGGGAGAGGGCTCAATCAGAGTCAATCATTGACTCTTTCACGAGGACTGAATGATGCAGAAGATTAGCATTCTCTACCATCGCCTTGTTTACCTCGTGTATCTGCAGGGCCAGAAAATCACTGTATAAATAACTTACAGCCATTAATAATGGCACACAATTTTCCTCCCTAACTGTAACCCCTTCCGATGCAAAGCCTTTCATTTCCTGCACGGTCTCCTGACAGAAATCCAATCAACAATGGATCATAATTTATTCACAGGAGGAGGGAATCCAAGTATATGAAGACGTCTCTTTATTCTAGCACGCACGCAAATTAGATTGTGAGTCCAAGTTATTGTTTTAGGAGGTTAAAGAAAGGGGATTGGATTATCGTCTTCATGATTGACAGAGAAACTGGATATGAGATTAATTGTGAAATAAATATTCATTACTTCTTTATGATTAAAACCAAAATTGGAGGTAGTTATGTAGGTGATAGTGACGACTCACTCAGCACGCTAATAATTGAAATGCAATGTTCATTTTGTCTAAAGTGCAGGCTCATTACTTTCACGTACATGAAATTGCATGGTAGAAGCGGAGGAAGTATTTTATATTTCTTTCATAACACAACATTTCCATTTTTTTTCTTCAATCAAAAAAAATAAAAGATCAGGTCATTGCCCGTTTCAAAAATGGCCTTTTGTAACGGGTGGATTTCTGCTTGCGGGTGTCTCGAGTATCGCTCATGTAAAGGTTATCAGCCCTGCTCATCCAAACAGCTTCACACTCAACACTGCTCTTATTTCAGTCTCCAGCAAAACCAAGAGTGGAGAGGATTGGGTAGCAACTGTCAAGAATCCGGCAAATGATCTAGATGTGGAATTGAGTCGCAGTAAATATGTTCAATGCTTTAATAATACTTAGATATACAGTTTCACTTTCAGTCAAACAGGGCTTATGTCTCAAGCCTTTAATCAAACAAAACATAAGTTCATTACTATTCAAGGGAAATGTAGAAGTTCACTGTTATAATTTGTGCAAAGAAAAGTTATTTGTGTTTGTTTCTGTTGGTTTTAAACAAAAGATAAGACTGAGTGTTAAGCAGTAATTGCCTCAAGCAAAGCAATGGATGGTGGATGTTTACTGAAGCCAGATGCTTGATTTAAAAAAAGGTAAAATAAATAGTTACACTTATTACGTTGTTTTTTTTGCTTGTTTGTTTTTAATCCCCACGCTATCATCCCCACATGTACTTTTGAAGTTTAGCTTTAGTAAGTCTGCTGCAACTTTTTGATTTAAACTTAATGAATATATGGGTACTAACTCTACACAAAGGTTCCCAAGCATGACCTCGAACCAGGGACATGCTCACTGTGAGGCGAGTGTGCACACTGCTGTTCAGGCTGCATAGCGTCCATTAACTAAAAATGCTGAATACACCGTGTTGCCGAGATTTAAAAATCATTGTATGCCGGTTTTAGGTGCAATTTGGTCACTTTAAGACCTGTACAGGTTACATGTTCATTGCCTTTTAACTGAAATCAATTAAAGCTCAGAGGAGAATTTAAAGCAGTGCTTGTTTACAGATTGTTTGTTTTCTTTGTACATTCACAAGTATTATAAAGTAGGCAGACCAGGAATACAAATCTGTGTGAAGCAACTTTAAAGCAGGGAAATATAAACAATTCCCAGTGTTGTTTTTTTTCACAAAGGCTTGAAATGTTTTGACACCGACATGATTTTGTTGAAAGGTGAATATGCACACTAGCAGCATGCTGAAATCTCAGGGGATTGCTGTAAACTAAGTTATTTGCTTCTTTATCTCTTACCTCTCACTTTCTCTCCATCAACTCATCAACAGGAGTAATGACTGTGTATGTATGTTTGATCAGCGCGCTTACCGCACCTCTGGAATTAAAAAAAGGAGCTGATGCATGAAATAAACAAAGGGGGAGCGAAGCTATGATATGCCTCCTTTTTCAAAGCAATTACCAGGCAGTGAAATGTAGCATTCATAATCGCATAGATGCTAGCACACATCACTAACCATCCATGGCTGAAACTCAATAAGAGCTTGTCAGGAGTCCAAAATACAACATAATAACTCACTCCTGGGAGTGGAAGTTGAGACGGTGGCACTGTGCATGAGGTGGACAGCTGTAATAACTCTGTGCCCTCTGAAACGGTCAAACGCAGATCAACAGTCAAAACTTTATTTCTAACCCCGGAATTTCCAATACCAAAATCAGCATTCTTAAAATATGCACCGTAACTTTGATATCTTAAGGTCATAATGATGAATGGAGAAACAGAAATAGACTGAAAACTGTTCCACTTTGATTCCAGCTGGGAGTTTCATTTGTAGTTGCCACAGGTGATTTTTCAGCTCAGTTGAACGTGGCCCAGCAAGAATAATCATCAGCTCCTTTCTAATCAAATTAAGAAATTTGAAAAGTTTTAAACTGCTAATTAATGGAAGGATGGGATACGTTCCGTTGCACTACCAACACAATAACTATATTGAGAAATGTGAGGCAATGCCTCCACAATTGAATTGTGTTTCTCCTTTGAGCTATGAAAGGAAACTGAAAACAGTTTAAACTCACACCTCTATTGATTTATCCTTTATTGCTTTAGATTTATGAATTATTGTAAATCTGATGGTGTCTCTCATAATGCTGCCACATGCTTTTTAAATCAAGCTGACAGCCTTATTATTGAGGTCTGGGAGAGGAGGCAGCGTAGCGTAGAGGAATGTACCATCCCTGATCCGGGAGGAGAAAATATTACCTCACACTCCCTTGTGGTGAGAAGTTGTTGTACCAGAACTACATCTCCACACAATTGCCATGGCACTTTCAATCACTCATATCAATGAAATACCATCAGCCTAACAATAATGGCATCTCAGGCCTCTCACTCTAGATCAGTCCCACCAGCACGGCTGACACTAATGCACTAATAAATATTAGAACAGTACCCTCACACTTTACAGGGAACCGCACATGCTTAGAAACGGGTGTGATGATAATCCATACGGATTTGAGTATTGCATTAAAAATATATGTACAAATGTGAGGGATTATGGTCAATTTTTTTCCAACACTACCAGCAGAATATTGTATATCATAAAAAGCGAAATCCAAAATAACATACCAATCTTTGATGTTTTAGCATTAATGTTTTTGCTGATTTAAATCAACTGTAATCAAATAATTGGAACTCAATTGAAGCTTACTTTAAATAAATCAATAAAAATATTTCTTTCAAATATAAGTGAATTGAAAATAATTGAAAAAAAAATTTTTTTTTAAACTGAGTCAAGTTACATTAAACCTTCATCTCTTCAACATTTACATACATTACTTCCAAACTAGTAATTGCATGTTGAAGAAAATCACAGAATACATGTTTGATTAATCAGTCACTGAATTTATTGTTGCTTCTTTGTAAAAGATGTCTAGGATTAGTGAAATGTTGACAGTGAATGACACTTCTGCTTTCCACCTGCAATGGTAAATAAGCAGAGTCAATGCAAATCGTCCTCCCGCACTTTGCACCTGATGGATGCAGTTAACTGGAAAATATGGAGGAAAACTGTCCAATTACGCTTGAGATTATGGACTGTGAACATTACGCATTGAGCAAGTGATGTGCGGGCAAATACACATTTGGGCTAGGTTTTCTCTACTCTTTAGATGCAGTAGCATAAGTATTTTTGCAAAGTACCTGAGCTTAATTTTACATAATGAAAGGTACTCTATACGTAAAGCTTATTGATATTTTTCTATGTGACAGCGGCACTTAGTTCATTACATGACGTGAAAACAAGATTATAAAAGCTCTCACTGACTTTGTATTAGATTTTAAAGCTAAAAATGGTTAAAGATTTGTAATTTAAGTATTTTAAATAATTCCTCAAAACAATTGAGGTTTATTAAACCGTAAACTTAAATGAAAGTTCAATTTGTGCCAGTGAACGAAATGAAATATTGAAATTTCTTAAAACCTTTTTAATAATAAATCCCAGAGAATTAATATGAAAACTCTTGTTATCCTAAAGTCATCCAATCATCAATGTTTGAACAAGAAAAGACATCTGAAAAGGCCTTCAGTTGCTCAACCTCTTCCCATGTGCTTGAAAGCAATGTAAGTGCTCATCTTCACTCAGAGTAACAGCCTTAGCCGCATGCTTCATGAATAAAACCGTGGTCTTTAAAATGTCCTTCTCGCACTGCTCTGTCCTTCTCCACATTTTATGAAGTATTTTTAAAACTGCTATTACAGCGGCGCAGTGGGAGTATGCCTCAGTGTGTACGCAGTATACCGTCTCTTAGATTTATCTCTGGCACTACCAAAAATGAAGATCTGTCTGTGTTTTTGCGGGCTGCCACTCAGTTTTATCACGAGCACTCAGCCGCCCCGACAACACTCCATCATCCATACTGTTTGATAATTTTCTATTTTCCCCCCCCCCAATTTTAATTCATGGACCACAACCAAGATAAAATAGATTCAAAATTGTCAGAGATTTATATTCCAATTTAGGAAAAACCACAGATAAGATAATGCTGCAGAGAGAGAGTAATATTAAATAGTTTGGACACAGCTGAGAGCCTTTTTTTCCCCCATCATGAACCAGTAATGACATGCTGATGACTCTATTCCAGAAAAAAAACAAAACAGACAAATTGAAAAATTAATTCAGGTTAACTGTAAAAATCAACTAACAAAATATGGTTTTATGTGGTTGGAAACCTTTCTTGCTGGCCATAGGTAAGTGTGACATTTTTGATTCATGCTGAAGTGTTTTCACTTCACTGGGCTGAACTATTTGTGGATGAGGTGATATATCTACATGGGGTCACTGCTGACCGGCGACAATGACGGGCTGCAAAGCTGTCACACAGAGATTCTCATGCAGCCGGAACAGCTTCCTGCAGAGAGACAAACAAGCATGCAAATCAATCATTTGTCACGCTGATAATATCACAGATTAGATTTCTGTCCTGCCTTTGTCATCTCATTTTACCGAAACATTTTTCAATTTAACTCATGATGCCCAGTTTGGACTGCAGATATATCAGATATGAGTCAATCCTTGTTGTTTACTTTTTGAATGGTGCATTGTATGCTAAAAGTTTCTTTTTAATTCTACCAGGTCATTATTTAACTTATATAATACTGAGATCATTCTTTGTTTATCCACTGAATACGGTTCACTGAAATAATGTTGAATTTAAATTTTTGGATTAGTAGGCTAGCTGGTGAGTTCTTGTGACTGTGGCAAAAACAACAGAAAATAGACCGATTTAGGTGAAAGGCTATATACAAAAATTAAAGGGAATTTTTCACTGACAGAGTGTAACAACCCTGCCTCGATGTGTGAAAAGTGGATGCAATATAAAACCCAGGCTGGCATTGGGTTGACACAAAATTACTTAGTTTCCTCTCTCCTGAACATTAAAAACACCTCCCCACAGAGAAACATTCTATTTTTGGTGTTTGCTTGCATGTGCTGGAGTAGATATAACCTATCACCTTTGCCCTGGAGAAAATATTTCTACCTTTGTCAAAGTGCATGCCCACATAACAAAGTAACAATGTCCTAAAGGTCTGTAGACTATAGCTTTTTTACCCAAGGTAATAACCTTTCCGACGCTTTGCTGGGTATTTTGTGTCTTGAGCAACAATAGTCTAACTGAGCAGTTTGTTTTCTTGCATTTTAATTGGCATTGAGTCATGTTTCAGATTACCTTGCAGAAGATGAATCCCACAGAGTTTGAGGATGCCTGGATGTTCTCCCGAGGATAGAGCCAGCGTATGGGTTGACACTTTTGGCTTTCAGTCAAATGCACTATTGGATGTTCAGGTGCATCGTTCAGCACAGATGTTCTGGTGTTTAAGGTTAAGCAGAAGACACTTTAGTCATCCCTCGGTTTGTCATACATTTTGCCATCCTTTGTTTAAGTACAGCTTCACAGGGCTTTAAGCATGGCTTCAGAGTTGTGTTTGTTGGCTTTAGTGACTCAGTGACTCTCCAGCGTATTCACAATAATGCAACATGCCACCCACCTACTTGGTACTGTTTTAAATATCATTTGATCTCTGTGTTGACTTATAAACAGTGACAGACATACTGATGTCACGGTTTACCGTTTATACCTCAGTGACACTCGGTGCGTTAAATACTATAGCAAAGGACAACGTGTCATAGCCATGTTTTTAAATGAGATCTAATTGGTGTTGACTTTTAAATAGAGGCCGTGGTAAATGTTTTAAACAGGCCGAGTGGTTAATTAGCACCCTTGCCTCATAGCAAGAATTTCCCTGGTTCGAATATGGGGGCAAATGAATGGATAAAAAGTCAGTTATTAAATGGCCTACAGCAGTCCTCAGTAATCACTCTGTACTGTTTCCCTAGGTCAGCCACAATGCTCTGGGTGGAGCAGCTAAATGCTGATGGGACCAAGCAGAGGCCACAATCCCATTTGAGCAGTCACTGGTACTTTGCCTTAAATGCTTTTCAATCTGCTGGAGATCACATTAGGCGACTGCTTCTTATCGACTCATCTAAAGAGTTTATGCGTTCATCCAATTAGGGACAGTGCTTCCGTAATAGCTCCATGCTTAGGTTAAGTTATTTCATAAGTGTGTATCTTGGCTAACAGTCCACTATATTCTCCTTCACTGTCAGCCTAAACCCATTTTCTAACAGGAGGCAGGTGTACCTCCTATCACAGTAACTATTATGGTTACTGTCATCAAAGAAAGTGTCACATCCAAACTGAGATCACGACTGACGTTGTTTTTTTTAACTGTGATGCCTCAATAAAGACTATTTTTATGTCTTGTGGTGATGAAAATTTTTCTGTAATTATATTCTCTCCATGCAAGCTGCCGGCTTCCAGCTGTGAGCATCCATTTCTCCATGTATCGCATCCCATACCTGGGAGGCTTATTGAAGTTGACAGGATCACAGTTCAGGCATATATTAGATAGATCCAAGGTGTCCGCTGCCAAGGCCTGCCAGCTCAGCCTGTTTCCATGCTGCTCTGTGTGTCACGAGGGCAAGCCTCCTATTTAGACAAGAGAATGAAAGATGGGGGTGAGATGTATTATGCATGTGAATGCAGGCCAAGTCCCTTTCACAGCCCCTGTCTTCTCCCTTCACAAATATAGACTGAACCGCTGTGGGCAGTGGAGTGATTCCCTCAGAGCCCTGCACGCAACACTTCCTGATGTATGTTTGTGTAATAAATTGATGGATTTGCAACGCTGCTATTATATTAAGTATTCAGCACCTAAAAAATATGATAAAGAGTTTTATTTATTACACTGCACAAAAAGTGTCGGTCTTTTCTCGAGGCCACACGTTCCGTTTTCTCGTCAACTCAATGTGTACAGAGAGTAAGCCTGAGGAATCTTTGTTCAATAAAACTGAATTCATGGGTGATATAAATCCCCCCTGAAGCTTCCACATGTTAATACACAAAAATCTGCATTTTTGGCTTGTCTGGTTTTGTTCTCGGTTGGTTTCAATCAATAAACAATTTCTGAAGTCAAAAGCCTCCACTCAGCAGGTTTCCCTCCAAAGACTCGGCCAACCTCATTCAACATTGCGAGGACTCGGTTGGTCATCACATTTATATAATTGATGGCCCTTCAACAGAGCTGAATTTACTAGCAGAAAGGACCAGGTCTCATCAAAGGCTGTAGCAATAAAGCATCAAGCTTGTCATTCAGGGATGAGGAGCCAATCTTCTTTTGTTTGTTGATTCCTTGAGGCTGTTGCGAGTGTTCTGGCTGTCTGTTGATTGCAGATCAGCTTCTTCCCAAACACTCATTTTGATCTTCCTCATCTGTTTGTTTCTGGTGTTTTTGTTTCATCTAAACTAAAAACTGAAAAAGCTACGCAACATTTACCGAGGGTGTGATTTGCTTCAAGTGTGGGAAATATACCTGTTCTGATCTACTTTTCTCTCTTCTGCAACAAACAGCTTTGCCCCCAAAAGGAACTAAACGTATCGAGTCATCACACTTTACGCCAACAGACGTCATAAAAATAATCTAACTTGTGTGTTTAAATCCAACCAGAGGGAGTCTACCAACTTTACACATCAATAAACTGTCTGAAAAGGTTTAAAATTTCACACCACACATATTAGTTTGCCTATGTTAAGTAGTGCTTTCAATTCAATGTATTACTTTCAGTGTTTTAATTTAAAGAATATTAACAGCTGTAATAATCAAAACATTTCGAGAAAATGCAAATGATTGACGCCTGTACTTGGAAAAGTCAGATACATCTTTTATATGAAGCCTTGAGACAGTTACATTATTTATACCTATGTTCTTGTACTTTGGACTCAAGACACCAGACAACATCACTGGTGGAACAGGAGCCCTGTTTTTTTTGCGGCACAAAAAAGAAACGAAACCACACGACAAAAATTCCAAAAACACAAAATCACCAAGACCCCAGCAGACTTATGCTGAGACACTTGACATCAACCCACACAGAACACAGACAAACCAACGACCAGAACACACAGTAGACATGCAACCTATATCACAGCCTCCAGGTGAAGACGATCACGCACTCAGGCACAGGTGAAACGCATCAGGGGAGGGAACAGCAATCAGACATGAGGAGGGGAAGTCAAGGAGCCTGAATAACACAAGAAACTAAATGTGTACCACGGCAGTACTTTCACTTATTTATAATCTGTTTGTCTGTATCACATTTACACTAAAGTCATTTCTAAAATATGTTTATTTAAATATTTATCACCTTTTATCATGATTTCATTAGAAAAAAAAAGCCTAATTTTATTGAAGCAATAGTCTTTGTTTTCCAAGATACAACAGTTGTTAAATTATACAGTCCAATAAATAATTACTTTTTCCCACATAAACCTAATGTTTAGTCATTTACATCAATGCAGTTTAAATTATTAATGAACATAAAAGCAGTGTGTTGAGCTATTTACACTTTGAGAGTTGAACAGACATTACTCTTTTCTGATTTTTTTAAGGAGGCCTTAAAGGTCCCATATTATACAGTTTTTCACATAGGTGTCAGGTGTCTACCAAGATTATATTCAAAGTGCATTGCCCCAAAACGAGGCTTTCTCCTGAATTTCAGCCAGTCTAAAAATCCCTCTAATGAGACCTACCATGAACAGGCAGTTTCTCTGCCTGTACCTTTAAATGCTAATGAGCTTCTTCACACCTGTCTCATACAGAGGCTATAAGGACACACATCACTGTCAGAAAACCGTTATAAAGGGAATTTTGCATATTTTTAGGACTCTTGTAAATTATTTTCACATTTTATATCTATATTTAGGGTTGTTGTGTAAATAATTCAATGCAGGCTCTCACTTTCTCTCCAGTGTTTGTTATGACTCATGTGGACAGTTGTTTCAGCGGTATTCTCTAGACAGTGTTTCTAAAGGGAAAAATTGCTTAATTTCTTGTCATTATTTTTTATGTCACTGGAGCACTGGGTGCTTTAATTTCAATATGATGATAAAGTTGTGAATAATTAAGGGGCCAGTCTGGCTTTCATATTTCGCACACATTCATTTCAACAATCTTCAAAACATTAAACAGACCCTATTCACAGGCAGGCCTCATACTAGAGGCCTGGTAATGGCTGCGTGTCAATTTATTCAGCGCAAACACAGGACCTGTGGAATGCTTAAATAGGAATTAAGAATTCATTTGTTAGATAATTGTCATGCAAATTAAAGCAGATGTCTACCCCAAAATGAGATTTACTTTTGCTATGCGCGTTATCTTGGAGCATTGTCCCAGATGCGTGGAGTGGTATGCTTGATGATTGAAGCAAATTGTATGCTCACCAATGGAACCACTGATGGATAACAGGAACATTTTTGCAATTATTTGGTTTCAGATTCGGGTGAAAACAAACCTCAATTAAGCTTTACCTTAGAAAACTTCCAATAGATATCTGTATTTAAGAAAGAAAATAAAAAGATAAATAATTGTTTGAGGTGGACTTCCAATTATTATGCTTGATTTAAGAGAAAGTCTCTTTCATAAGGCATTAGTATTCAAGTCATGCATAAAAAATCCACCAAAGGAAGAGTGCGGAATATATTGTACAGCCAACTGAGAAATTGATCCCTATGTCTACTCTATTAGTTATGTTAATGGATGCACATGCAACTATTGAGCAAATGACATCAGATGATGTGTGTTTCTGCACATGGTAAGATGAGCGAAGCATGTTTTTTCAAACTTATAGATGGACGATCACCATGTAATAAAATAAAGTAGTGAGAGATAGAATTGTATCCTCCAATAAAATGTGAGAAATCTCAGGATTTCATAGAGATTTTCGATGGAAGGCAAAATCTAATTCCAAAGTTGATCCACCCCCACAATCCTCAGAGATCACTGTGTCTCTGTGAGAAGGAAAAGCTTCAAAATGCACAAAAACCATTTTGTAAAACTGATACACCTGCATATGCCACCGTTATATACATTTATTTGTGTATGTTTCTGTCCTGGATGGAAAAATAAAAATATTTGAAATATTTATTGGCAGGTTATGTGAAGTGTTCGGTGTGTTTCAAGATATTTCCTCTCATTATATATTTAGTAGTTGTCATCAGTCAGTGTTAACGATTTTCTGTCCTGTTGGAGCAAAATAGGTCTTTACTTTGTAATGCCAATAAAGCCTGTTTGAACTTGCTGATTGGCGATGCTTGCCACTGAATAAACAAAAGCAAGAATCTGTTCTCCTAATTTAAAAGTCAATAAGCAAAGACTCAGGCTTTGTAAGCTTCAGCAGAGGTTTCTGTGTATGTGGCTAAGATGACAGCAGCTAAATGGGAATGGACTTTAGTTACATTTCCCAACTGAAGAGTGTTACATGAGTCATGATCAGTCATATTCACCATTCACACACCAATGGGAGCAAGTTGGGGTTCAGTGTCATGCCTACCAAGGGCATACTGGAGCATTTTTACAAATGCAAACATGTAAAGTAGTACACTGCTTCTTTAATAGAAAGCATGACGAGGGGCTTTGTGATTTTGAACGTGTTTTATAGATATATATACATTTGAGCAACATTTTTAATAATCACATATTCTATGAGACCTTCTTTAAATGTATCTACAATTAAATCTAAGAATAATGTCTGTCCTAACCCAGCCAAAGCAGGCTCATTTTTTAAAGAGATGGCAGTTTTGACTAATAAGCTCTACAGGGTGTATTATCGTTAATCCTCAAGCTAGTGCTACTTTTATTTTTCATTATTATTCCATTTAGCACCTGCTTCCCCACTGTTTTATTTTTCTGTCATGTGCATAAACTGCCAAATAAAAATGTAAAAGGGAAATGTCCTTTAATTAAGACCATTAAACACTGAATAAACATAACTGTTGCACAAAGGGTTTGACAAAATATCGCTATCAGGAAATAAGAATTCGTTGACGACAACACATTCAATGGAGAATATTCCGAGCACAGTTTGCATAATTATTACAAACTGAAATGTTTGCAGAATATATTACAAAGGTAAAAGAATGTATGTCAAGGCATTATAATGAATATATGCCTTCACGAAAAAGCTAATGTGAATGCACATCAAGAACATGTTTCCTTTGCTTTCTGGCTTTCTCACTTTGACAAAGTTTTCTGACGTTTTAATGACAAAAACCTGCTATCAAAGTTTGAGCAGTGCACTTTGTATCCCCACTTGCACAAATCAATCAAGTTTATGTCATGCTTGGGATGACACAAGGTATGATTTTGCAAGTGCTGAGCACAGTGCATGTAATTATGCATGCATTAAGAGTTTTGAAAGGGGGGAATTGTGCCGTAGCGTGTAAGCGTAAGCTCTTTGAAGAGTGCCAGTTCTTATTTTTCAACTAGAGGGGCACAGATGGATTTAACAGCACATGGTGAAAGGGTTCTAGACTGACGACCAGCCAGGGGAGGTGGTGGTGTCACATGCCGAGGCTACAACATTGTTGGAACACTTGTATTTTCAAAGACACCGTCATTATTTGACCTTTGTAAACTATTGTCACATGTCAGTATATCAGCATTGTCTGCAGCAGTAGTGAAGGTCTGTGTATTTTCACACGAATGCAGCTTAAATTGCTCAGCGGTGCACAGTGATTACAGAGACATTGTGCTTTTAATTATTGTTTTGCATAGTTTTGTTTTTTTTTGCCCCATAGTGCCAGAGCCAAGAGCTGCAGTTATCATTTTCACTTTGAGCAACACTACAAAGTCATTTTTATTTCAGGCAACACTAAAAATAATAGATTTTCCACAAAAACCTACCAAACAATTCCAAATATATTTGCCTAGATGATAAATTAAAAGTATCTGAACACAAGAGAATTGAATAATTGGGAGTAATCAGATGATAATGTTGTATCACTTAATAAATGATCATATATTTTGAAAAACCCCAGTTTAGACTTTTCTGTCTGTTATTAGATGTCTACATAGGTCGTGATGTAAAACCTCTCTGGACACTTTTCACAGTTGCTCTTATGATTGTTTTCCTTTATCTTATTCTCACGTTTTGCATTTTTTATTTTTTTTTCACATTCATAGCATGTGTGCTCATCACATTTGTCATAATCGAATGACTTCCATTACTGGATAAAGCATGTCACATTAGGCTGTTTACATGATTTTTAGTGCGCATGTATGCCAGTGAACAATTTTGTATGGTCATTTATTAGTGCATCATGTAGACAGGGGTCCAATGCATGGAAAAGCAGACACAACCCCATCATAGTTCCTTAGATTTTCTCTCTTCCACAGCACATTGTTTTTGCCTGAACCATTCAACAGAAGACAGGAGGTAAATGTGAAGGGGTTAATGAGTTGTGTAATCATTGTGTGAATCATCATGAAGCACGGATGTGCCTCCCATGGAGTCTTTGCCAAACCACTGACTGTAAATCTCATTAGCAAATCGAAATTGAAAGCAACAACAACATTATAGAGACTACTGCTATTTTGTTATTTATTAAAGAATCTTGACTTTATGTTGAGAGCATTGGTTTGAAAATAAAGAAGTAGTGGTAAGCACTTCAAATTTCAAAATTTCAAATCCATTTCAGTGAGGAATAACGAGCGGATATGTGAGTGTGGAAAACTGTCGTCTTGTAAAATAAACAGTATGCTGTAGTGACATATAAATTAAATTCTGCATAGAGTGGATGTGGACAGCAGGTGCCCTGGGGCACATGTGGTTTTCCCTCCCATTCTTTATAGCTCATAAACCCATTTCCAAAAGTGAATACATTACTGGTTCCTCAGATTATTAAATTTGAAAAAAAGTTATGTGAGCCGTATTGAATTTTAATTGCACATATCCTTCAGGTATAGTACTGAGTCAACATAACATTCCATTACATTTCCAATATATGCCGGCATTAGAAGTGCTTGTCACAATTTGACCCTCTGGTAATGAGTATGACATTTTTAGGGGCCTTCACAATAATGACATTTTACGAACCCTGTAGTTGAACAATAAAACATCCTTGGACTCAGTTTCTCAATAATCCAGACAGATTTAAATTATTTAAAAAATGTGCATAACATTAATTTCTAAAGTCATTAAACTACTGTAACAAATGCTCTTCATGTTGAAACAAATTAGTCAATGAGCCGACTCAGCCACTACAGCTGTCAAATAATTGGTGGGCAAAAGTAATAAGCCTAAATGTAGTGAGGGCAAGAGGATAACGAGATAACTTCATTTATGTTTCTGCACATCATAAGAAAAAGTAATTCTGTAAACTGATCAGGTCAAAGGTGGGTGAAAAAGGTTGACCGTCAACAAGGCTCCTCGTTTTCTCCAAGCACTTAAAGTAAATTCGATTTTCTTTTTGTGAATCCCGAAAGCGTCATGCATGAGATACAAGTGAGGTTTGTCTCAGAACGATAAATATGATTGGCTGAATGGTCAGCTGGAACTGCCCCTCAAGGCCCTCGGTCCGGCTTTAGTAGAACACAACTGGGAGCTGGGATGCCATGATAATGCCACAGACCTATGTCTGCCTGTAGGAAGTTATTAATCACAGTGACCCTATAGTATTTGTGTTAAGACAATATTTTCCCCCAAAATACCATAACCCTACATGTCCTACCTGAAAATACTACTTGACATCCACTGAGGAATCTTTACAGAAAGACTGAAGTTAGTTTGTTAACTTGGTCCAGTAAGTAGGTGCAGTACGGAACCATTGATACTTCTGCCAGCTTGCTAAATTATCCCAAAATATTGAAAACAATTGCAACAATGAAACTTTAATGTGTCCATTTAAGACACTAGTGCTCATCACTTGCACTTAAATCCATCAAAAGTTTTCTAATATGTGTGATAGGGTTTAACATTATTGAAGTTACCTCATAAATGATCAAAGACAAACAGGACATTTCTTTGAATACATTGTGATTAGAATCAATGAATTCACCAAATAGCTGCCATCTAATGAACCAGCCCATTGGTTGATCGACCAATTTCTAATTGATTAACCAACTTGAAAGTCCCAATATAAGCCAATTTATGAGATTTTTAGTGAATAAATCCAAAAGCTTATTTTCACATCCACTGCTATGTCTATTTAAACATTTTATTCCAATATAAGTTCTCTCAGAAAACTATATTTATCTTTGGCTTTTTGAAGATAAATATAACTAAAGACACTGCTGCTGCCACGAAGAGGTCATAATTCATTAGATTTCTAGTTTAATATGAAAAAAAAAATAAATAGTCTGGATTTCTGTTGACCTTGTTCATTATGTAAATAGGGTTTGCTGTGCCGAGGGAATTTCTATTTGTCGCAGTTTGCTCCTGAGTTCTTGTCACTGCTCTACTTGCTTAACAATTAGTCAACAAGTCAGGAATCTGTGGGTGTGTATGTTTGGAAAGTACTTTCATAAATGGAGAGGGGCATGAATTTTAAATGCATCCCAGATGCTTCGCTTGCCGCACCTTACACGCACTTACCAGTTAAATTGGTTTGCATTTCATTTGCAGGCCCATTTAAAATGCAGCCTCTCTTGTGGTGGAACACCTGGTCTTATTAGTATAGTGCACAAATCCACATTCTGCCATCTGCAGCAGTGATGTCAGCACCTCAGTGGGTAACTATTCCCACCCCGACATCTCCCAGAATCAGTGATATTAGATGGAAGAAAGAGAGCTGATGAAGAGGGGGATGAGCAGAATGAGAAATGGAGGAGATGGAAATCCCTGCAGTGAGAGAGGATTCATACGGCTTGAGGCTCCCTGGAGAAACAGTCTCTGAGCAGCAAAAATAGACAGGGGACGGGGCGGGTGGGGAGGGTGGGGAGGGGGGGACGTGTGTGCAGTAACTCTTCTGTCTGCTACTCGCTAATTATCAGTCCAGCAAGTAGAAACCAGCTGTTCACATCCACCGCACAGCATTAGACTAATATCACACATTAGCATGGAGAACGTTCAACTGGTAAGTTAGAAAAGAAATGCATTTGAAACAACAGATGGGTATAATAACATTCCAAGTCTTGACCGGAGGCTTGCAGGTAAGATGTTAGTCTTCTTTTTCCAAATTGAATGAAAGTGGTCCTTCTGATTATACTCACTTAAGAACCACAGATAAAGAGTGGGGTTGCCAGGAAGGGACTTGTTACTTCACTTCCAGGCACACTTTGAATTTCCAGTCAGAATTGGCTTTTTAATCTTATAGGATTATTTTTGTTTTGCTGTATTTTCAAGGTCAGAATGTATAATGGTTTTTTTTAGCACAACATCCATCTATAAAAATGACTTCCCTGTTTTTCCAGATCAATGTAGATGGCTTTCCAACCATAAACAGATACATCAAAATAGATTGTTTTTTTATTGGCATTGCCAGGAACATGTCTATATGGACCCCTGTAGCCACTAATTGTTGTTTGTTCAGTATTTTGCCAGCTAGCAGAGAGCACATGTCTAATGTTGTCATCCTATTAGAGGACCCATATGGACTCATATTGATCAGATGTCAGTTCATTGGGAGGTTACAAACAGTCCCATATGGCATAGATGACAATAAAGAAAACATGTAACAGAGAATAACTGTAAAAATCAACACAACACATAGCATGATTACTTGTTTTTCTTATTGGTCATGTCCTTACTAGAATTAATATCTTGGACTCAGAAGTTCTTACCAAAGCTATGATTTAATAAGATCTTTGAGATATTGTTTCTATATGTGAGATAATCAAAACCTTTGTGTGACAACAATGAGATTCCTGTCATAGACAGGAAGGCCATGTAGTCCTCGTGCCTGAGGATTGGTGTAATTGTAGGTGTTTACAGTTGACAAGATCACACTCATGAATGACATCCTGAGGGGACAGTCAGTGTAAGCACTGTCAATTTCTTGTTATTGCTACATCTCCCCAGTGCCTTATGGGCATTGTGGGTTCTGACTTCATGTCATATAACACCATGTCACTGTGTGAAGCTGACTCAAAGCAGAATCATTTACTACCTGACTCAAAGCGGTGAATAGCGGCATTCCAAAACGCCGCTGTATCTGTACTCAAACGGCACAGAAAGTGTGTATAAACATACAAATGCATCTAAACACTTGTTACAAATTCAAAGAATGGCTGTATTTACACAGGTACACAGCTAAAGTTGGTGCTCAATTTCTCTGAAAGTGCGCATTCCATTTATTAAGCTCCATATTGATAAAATCTCTACCCCCATCTTTTGTCTGTCTATCCTTCTCTTCCATATCCTGTCACCCCAACCTGAATAGCAGATGCCACAACCTCTGAGCCTGGGCCTGTGAAGCTTTCTTCCAGCTCAAGGGAGTCATCCTCACCGCCACCAGTGTCCAGACCCCGGGGGGGAAGACTAATCCCAGATCATCGTGTCCATGATTCCATAACTTCCTCCACAGTCTCCCGCAACAGGTTCTGAGCGCTAAATAACCTCCAAAAGCCAATAAAGCTCTTCTAACGCAAATCTGTGTTTGTGAGTCTTTTCAGGGTTGAAATAGCTAATTATGGCATTTTCAGGGATAACTGGAAATGTGTTTTTTTTTTTTTTAAAGTTGTGAAAGCATCAACTTCCCAGAGCATAACATATTTCGAAACGTTATACTGAGATAGATTGACTTCCAAGAGGACCAGAAACAAAATTTGACACTTTGGATATAATTCTTAACTTGTAATAATAATCATTTAAATGTAAAAAAAAAAGAAAACCGAACAAACAAACAAAACAAATCATCATCACAACAGTTAAAAATAAACTTGCCATATTTCATTAGTGTTAAAGGCTATGACTAGTTTGTTCCTTAAAAAAAGAGTGATTCCTTTTGTGTAGAGATGAAGTTTATAGATCCTGTAAGACATTATGGGCATCACTTCCATGTGTGCATGTTGATAAGGGTGTGGACAGAGCGGTTCCTCCATTATTTTTTAATTCCCAGCATCATCATGAACGAAACAATGTAAATTGACATTTTTAAGAAGCTGCTTAAAATCAGTCGAGCTTGGTTTTAATTAATTTACTTTCAACCTTTTAAGACTCTGTTGTCTTTAAAAATGTATTATTTGATATCTCTGTGTGAATGATATTTTCTTTGCAAATAACTTTGAGCTACATTTTATGGACTGAAAGATGTTTTATAATTAGTGAATATCCGCTGCCTGTTTATACAGGGGTCGCCACAACAAATCATGGCAACTTGCACCCAAGTCTGGGGTAGACTTTTGAACCAAATTCTCATCCTTTTCCAACTGGCATTCAAACCAATGTCCTCCCACACTCAATGGTGAGACATTATAATATGCTATCAGCAGAAGAAAATACTGTGCAAATAAGACTTATTATTATTATTATTATTATTATTATTATTATTATTATTATTATTAATTAAACTTTGAAAGTATTTAAAAAAAAAAACTCTGTATATTTTAGCCACCCTTAAAGACAGCTAGATGAGTAAGCTGAGACAAACTTGATGGGGTAACAGGAAGCTTTGCCTTCCATGTCATATCTAAAAAGCCACTGCGAGTTTATTTACAGTTACACTTAGTGATGGTGCAGGAGCACCATGTTGTCAGTGAGTGCATAGTGTTAGCCATTTAATGTATGCTATTTTCACATAAATATCAGGGCTGCCAAACGCCCAAACAAAGATAAGTGTCCACACATCAGCAACTGTTTGCGTAAAGAAATTGCAAATGTTTTTCAAAGCAAAGCAGAATGAAAGATAAAGCTTGGCTGGCTCATACTGTCATGTCATGGCAAGACTTCCCTATCTGAAAAATAGAAAAGCCAAACACCCTGCTTTTCCACTGACTTTAATTCAGTGCAATCTCTCATGTAGCTTTTCTTTTATCTGTTTTCTTGAAACACGAGTGGGTCAGAACCTGTTATATGACAGGTCTGTGTAGAAAATGCTACAGGGTATTTATTTACAGCCCTGGAAACGTTCAGGTGTTTGAAGGAGAGGACGGGAGCGTGCAAAATGCCACAGATGCAGGCAAGTAAATAATATTTTGACTTGTAGACTCACATAAATTTCAAAATAATACAGAATAAATTGGACATTTTTGATAGGTCTTGCATCTGCTTGTATAGTCATTCCCAAACTCTCAGTGACAAGATCTCACCTAATGCAAGTACACGGTGAATAATTTTGCAACACCGTGTTTTCACATTTATAATTCAGTGAGGAATACTTGCACTTTTTGTGGACGAATATTTTTTTACACTTTAAACGAATTTGTTCCCATATCTACATATTTGAGAAAAGGCTACCTCCAAGTCATGGTTTGTTGAGCATGTCATGTAGAATCATGAATGAGGTGATTATTAATTTTCTCAACAAGGAGACTTTCCACTGGGTATTTTTTTTTTCTCCTGGGTCTCCTTGTTAACTCCACTTGACATTGGTATGTGTTCTTTAATTAACTGTACTTGGCTATTAAGCAATATGTGCTATTTCATGCTACACTAATAAGCATTAGTGCAAGCTTAAGGAAGTGAAATCTCACATAATCACATTACTCATGATCAAAACTGGTATTGTTGGTATTCAGTTATTGCAGCCATTCATTTAAACAACTCAATACCATATTACACCATAAAATCCTGTATGTTACATTTGATTCATATGCCAAAGTGTCCCTCCAGGCCTTCTCCCCACTTCAGCTCTATTTGCATGTCTAAAGCAGCAGAGTCATTAAAAGGCAACCAACCACAGCGACACAGTCTCAGTGCTGAGTACTTCCCTGGAGCTGCTGAAGCATCGTCAGCCTTTGGAGAAAGCGAATCAGAGAGTCTGTACAGGTCCCCTATGGGAGGAGAAAAGAGCTCTTATTCTAACTTGGCGGAAAATGCCAGCACCCACAGGGGCACTGTTACACACAGCTGGGACATAAAGTATCACAGGGAGACCCACAATCCACCAGCAAACTGAAACCACTGTACGTATTTCTTCCCTATTCACCATTTGCACCAAGCTGACTCATCCCGAAAAGCCAATGAATCTCTTTCCCTGCACTGTAACGGGGCTATTTGAATGTCTGAATCACTGTGCCATGTAATACAGGATGGGGTTTATAGGACCACAGGGTAAAGTGGATGGGGTGAAACAATGTGGAGCAATGGGACGCATTCTCTGTGAGGCGACTGAAACTCTTAGACGCACACTTCACAGTGCACGCACAGAAAGTTAGTCTTTTGAATTTATTGTACTGTTTTACAGTCCTTAACCATTTAACTCTTGAATTTACACATTTTGTGTCGCATGACATGGCTTTGGGATGGTTTAGTGCTCGTTCTATGCGGTTGACCTTCTTGTTGCCCTACACTACACAGGCTGCCAACATGGGACTTCAGCTAGAAACAAGACTGTCTTTACACACACACACACACACACACACACACACACACACACAGTAAAAAATAGTCATGCTAAATAAGTTTTAATTGCAGGGTATGACTGAAGTTCGCTTTTAGTGAAACACACTGCTTTGAAACAGATTTTCTTTGCGAGTAAAAGGAATATGAAAATGTTGCGAGGACAATTTAAAAGCTATAAAATAAGCCATTATCACAAGTGTGGTTTGCATGACAGTTGTGGGCAATAAATACAGAAAAGGGCCATCACATTTAAAAAACAACAACTTTCAAATAGCGGCTTTGCTAGTTTTACTACGAGTGCTTCCAATAGTACTTCACATCCTATAATATGAGTTAACGGAGCTGAAAACTGCAGCTTCAGCATGAGGAAAGCTTTTGTTGTGTCAGTTCAGAGTCAAAAGGTGTGAGTCTCATGATCAATATATCTGTGTACGTGTCTCTGTTTTACTTATTTTCCCCAGGTTCAGCCTGATATATTCTAAACCTGGTGTGTATTAACTGATAAAAAGGCAGTGTGCACATTGGACAGGTTGCAGTTTCTATCATTGGGCAAAGAGAAAAACAAACATGAACATAAAATCTCCACATACAAAAGCCATCAAGCTCATAATTGAATTAGAAATGTTCTCACTGTGAGACATGAGCTAACCACGACTAAAATACTTTACTTTAAATAGGAAGGCTTTTATTTTTCCAAGTGCTGCACCTACAGTATGTTTTAATCAAAATGAACCATCATTCCAACGCTTTTGTCACAGTACGAAGACTAAAATGACTCCGAGCTGGTTTGCATAACTTTTTTGAAAGTAGCGTGTGGATCCTAAAGAGACGTGGATTCATATTATTATGCTGTCAAATCAGCAGAGGATTGCAGGAGCTCAAGCCAAGGATTACATTTGTCACAGTAAAATGGTACTACTAGTGTTAATTTCAAGCCAACAGAATACTTAAGAATTGAGAGGCATACTGCATTGTTAAATGTAAAATGCCCTCCTAGAGACATTAACAAAAGGCTTCCGTTTATCAACCATAACCCTAATTTCCATGGAAAAAGAAAAATACATGCTGCACATACACAAAGGTCTGGATTCACTGGAGGCACCCCCCCCCCACCCCCCACCCCGCCCCATCCTTCCCAACTACAGGCTATTTCTTGTCTTTCTTTTCTTTTCTGTCCTCTTTCCCTTCCCCTCGCTCTCTTCTCTCCCTCACAGGCATTCAGTGTAATAAGTTAGCGTGAATAGCTGTGACTGAATATAATGCCTAAGACCTGCTAGCAGGCTATAAATGCAGCCCTAATGGCAAAACCATTATAACATTCGGCTCAGACTTTGCTGTAGTGAATTCGTTGCTGCAGGGAAACGGAGGTGGTGGATGGCTGGAGGTGGAAGTGGAGGGGAGGGATGAAGAGGCCCCTCTCCATTAGCTGATTGAATTGAAACCCAGTTCTCTGCACTGGCAATTGTTTGGCTCACATCAAATACAAGGGGAGATGTAAACATCTCTGATGGGAGGCTCATATGAATTCATTGTTTCCACAGGCAAGACTACTTCCCCACCTGGCACTGACGCAGAGGTAGTCTGTCAACAGAAGCGGTTGCTCTAGTACATTTCTCAGTGCTGGTGATGTTTTGTATCATCCACCCCATGTTTTTCGTGAGCCAGAGTGAAGGCCTAATGGACCATAGCATGCTGGAGTAGCTGGCCGGCTGTCTTAAACAACACATCTCACATTAGGATCCAACATTTACTCAAGTGCAATGTCAGATTCAATAAATGATATATATACACTTGTACTGACTCTGTTGTGGAGAGTGGTGTGAGAAGAGGAAGGAAGATGAGAGCCTTCACAAACCGTAAGTGTTCCTTTTTTTTTTTTTTGTAACCAGGTCAACAGCCAAGAAGCTTCTGCTCAGAGAGTGGGGGGAGGGGATGGGCTTTGTGGTGCATGGCTAAACAGACAAGTGGCGTGCACGCTAGAAGGTGCATGTTTATGTCTTGAATTAAAATGCATGCGTCGCACAGAGTCTAGTCGCAAAACAAGTGCATGGGAACCGCAAAGCTTTTGGAGACATTTGCAGTTTTCTCATCTGCTGCAGAATGCATGTCTTTGTGGGTGAGAGGTGACTTTAAAGTGGAAACGGTCCAAAAGAAAACAGGGTCAGAGAGGGAAAGAAAAGGCATCCCACACATGAAACTTGATGTAGTTAATGATCATAGAACAGTGTCCAAATTAAAATGAAGGGTTCTTCAATTGTGCTTCTGCTGAAAGAGAAAAGTTATGGCACTTTAACCTCTGTTTGCCCTTGTATGTGTGCGTGCTAAATGTTGCAGCTGGCACAGTGATTATCCACTTTGTGCACGTGACCAGGAGTTTGATAAAGCTCCGCTTGCCACAGATTTTGTTATGATTACAGCTTTGCCAGTATCTGCATTTCACAGAACTGTCATGTTTTCTTTAGAAATAACTAGCCCCTGCGTGATCTCTGTCATTGCAGCGTTCACTATCTCACACCTGTATGACTTTGTGCTGCATGCAGACACTGTATCATTAAAGTCTAATCATAATGATCACATACACTTTATTCTGAGCTTTTAGATTCCCCGAGATTAGAAAATAATTGGTGCAGTTGAGTTGATGGGAGCTGGCTAATACACTGTTCCTGTGACAGAGCTGTAGTTGCTGAAGATGAATGTCACCAAGCACAGGACTGATGCTGAATTTACTTAAGAAATGTCACCAGAGAACAGACATCCTGTTTGGAGAAGCCCAGGATATGTCAACGCATTAATGAGACTATACACTTGGATCTATTTTGGACATCTTTCTAATGTTGAGCGGTAGCATTTCTTGGACAGTCTATATGTCAATGTCTCAAATTGTTACCGCTCAAATTTTTCTTCCTGCTCATGTCCTCTCCCGTGATTAGTAAATATTTGATAAAGGGATGAATGTAAGATGGTGAGTAAATTTAGAGTCATCTCATCACTCAAAATAACATCCCTCCATTTTCAAACCTTACACAGACATGCGGAAAAGTAAATACTATTAGCACATGAATTTTTCATTCAAACAAGCTTGCAGTAACAACTTATTCTTTGAATGTTTTTTTTTTTTTTTTTGTCTAAACCAGGTCTTGATGATGCTGACTCGCTACGGTAAAATGGATTATGTTGTTTTAACCCAATAGTATAGCAGTCTGTGTTAAGAGTGTGACTGTACCCGTTTTGTTTTGCCAATCAAGTTTTATATGTGAGATTAAGTTTTTTTCAGCTTTTTTGGAAAACTTAAAAAAAGTGATGAGGATATTTACTTTAGGAGGGTGAGGACACAAACTGACACAACATTAACACTTCAAATACGGGTACATTGATCACAGTTGTACATTCATAAAATATGAATGACATGTAGCAGACGTGGTCTCGATAATTCGAATTTCCAGGGAGTGACAGGTAGAACTTGTCTTATGTCAGAATGTGACAGTTCGGATTTGTTGTTCTCTTTGTTGTTGCAGTATTTGGCATCATGATGCTAAGATCTAAAGCGATCTCGAAGGCTTCAAGACGAAGGAAGTTTCATAATTCTCTGACATGTGATAGGGAAAAAAATATTTCAATTATTAGTACTGTATCATTCCATCATAAGGAAAATTAATTATAAGTGATGTGGGCATTAAAAGACTGCTCATTTATTCAGGAATGGTAATGATCCTTTGATGGAAAAATTTGTCTCCTGGAATTATGACATTGGGTGTCAGTATGAGCATTTGCAAAGGTTTTATGAAAATCCTGGTTGGACGATCAGTAAGAGAGAACACATATTCAATTTATATATTTTTTTAAATTACAAAAAAAAACATCTAAGCATAATCACCCAAACAAAGCCTCGATGCAAAGAGCTGAACTATTGGAAATTATAGCTGGTGGAATAACAGCTTTATCTAACCACTGTACTGTGCTCTTTTGACACTGAACAAATTAAACTTTGTCATAGAAATGAACACGGTATGGTTTTGAACTGCTTGCATCCATCGATTCAACTACTATTTTTGCTTCACATCAAAGGTGGCTTGACAATAATGTGAATGTGTTTCAAAAACATTTATGCTCAATCAAAGTTTTGTTTAAAATCGAGTAATACTTTACATTACTCTGACAAATCCACCAGAGTGTCATAAAGGAGGTTTGAGGGCCACAAAATGTCCAAGTTTCCTTCCAAAAGAGCTGTCAACAGAATAACTTCAGCTAAGTTTCGTGAACCGTGCATCGACTATTGACATTTTCAGAACTCTTTGATTTAAAACCAAGACAATGGTATTAATAGGTTATTCATTTACTAGTATGGTCCAGTCGAGATCAAATGAGACTGTATGGGGCCCCTCAATTAAAATGTTTTACACAATTCATTATATTCTAGGGTCAATCCTAATAACTTATAATAACAAAAATACCCCAAATGCCTATTTCAACAATTTTGTTGAATTGGTCCTCTTATGATGGGTCAAGTAAGCAGCAGATGCTGGTGCATGCAACAGATTTCTAGGGAGAGTTTGAAATTGGGATACCTGGAGGGCTAACAGGTGTTTCGAGCCCTAACAGCTCCCATAAAATATCAGGTTACTCAGCAAAGATTAGGAGAGCACTGTTACACTGTATTTGAAGAAGATGGGTCATAAGTCTGCAGTTGATAAGCTGTTTATGATTCCTTGTGGGGATTTCTAATTAGGTGACGGTCTTCTGGGTCATATGTGCTTAAAAGTAATGTAGTCAGGCGGTGGCCCCTATGGGCTATCATCTGTCAAATGAAACTGTTGTTGCTCTGCAAAGTCTCACTGTATTTTGTTTCCTCTTGTTCCAGGGGCTAAGAAGTCAGGCTCCCTTCTGCGCTGCACCACGGAATATTAATAGGTTTCTGTAAACTGTAATGAGTGACTCAGGGAAACATGCTGCAGGTCATGTGTAAAGAAACGTCCACGCTCCAGCACACACGCAGGTACACAGACATGCAGAGGGGCCGTAATGAGGCAAACCACCCGATTAACCACTTCATTCATTCACCAGCCGCTTCTGCTGTAACCCGAACACATATCTTTGGTCTGCGTCGTCCTTTAAGCCTTCAACTTCCAAATATGCGGATGGTGGCGATGTGCGTGCTGTGCTGCTGTGACAGTGTGTGACAGAAGGGACGGGGGGGGCGCTGTGCTCCGCTCCGCTCAGTGCAGGGCGCAGGACGCAGGACGCAGGAGACAGTCGCTCTCCAAGGTGCTGAAGTCGGAGCGCTCCCTGTTCAGTCTCGCCCACTGACGGTGGAAACAACCTCGGCTGCAACACCCAAATACCGACTGGCTTCAATCTCAAGTGGGCTATTCTGTTTTTACACTCTCTAACTTCTTGCCATGTGGATTTTTTTGTTTTATGTGTCACGCAACCGCTGGATGTATCCACACATGACTGCTGCTTTCTAATATCCACCTGCATCGTTGGGAAATACTGATCTCAGGGAACGCTACTGAGGATTTGTCTTACAGTTTTTTTTTTCTTCTTCTTCTCTGTGCGTCTTTCCTTTTCTCTCTGCACTGCATGCCTCTGGACGTGAACTGCGAATTTGTCTATAAAAGGTGAATCCGCGGAGGATAATCATGAAGCAGACCTACTTTTACGTGGATGTCATTTTTCTTTGCGCTTGGAAACCGGAGTCAAATCTAAAAAAGGCTGGCGTTTAATTGCTTTAAGACCCTCGTCACGACGCGAGAGAGGGGGGATTACAATATCTCCTGGATATTTCTTGTACCTTTTAGATGGAGTGAAGTTTTCGATTGCATACAGACGACTATCTGTGATCTGTGTATGCGCTGGCTTCACAATAAGTGGACATCAAGCAATTTGAACGCGGTGAGTTGTTGCTTCATACGATCGCTGCTGTCACTGGCATTCAACTCATCTGCTTTTAAAACACAAACTGCTTCAAAACCAGCATAAATGTCTTCAGATGCGTGAACGGTGTTTGGGCTGTGCTATCATATTACAGAGATGTGATGCATTTTGGGGTTAAATCGTGGCGCATTTATCTTTTTTTTTTTTCGGGACATTTGCATATAACACGGTTGAATTGATGAGAGCAGGTGACTGAGGTGACCATAAAGCATGTGTCCGATGGATCGACGCGTTATTGGATTGAAAGGAATCTGACACAGACTTAAAGGTACCTGTTGTCACTGGTTCCTCTTATAAAGTTTTAATTTGTAAAGAATGATGCAACTGTTTTGATTCTGTGAGGAGAAGGATGGTTATGAGGAGCCTCCCCACCCACTCCAGATCATGAATGTTATAACCCTCTCCGACGTTGTTGGATGGCGTGTGGCTGCTGTGATGTTGAAAGAAAAGAATCATCTGCATCCGACGCCGCACCAAAACCACCCCAAAGGCACATATAGACTCAATGCTTCACATGTTAGCCATTGTGTTTTGCTTCTGGGGATACTGAATTAGCCCATTCAGTAAGCTGGTAGAACAAGTCTCATTCGCCTCTGGTAACAGAATAAAAATGAAAAGTAATAAAAGGAGAGGTCTGTTTATGGAGAAAAATAACAACAGTAATCATCATCATATTATTATTATGTGGTTTGTTTTTTTCCCCTCCCTCCTACAGCCCATTTCCTTGTGATGATGATGACGATGATGATGGTGATAATGAAGCGCTGGACAGATCCGGAGAGAATATCGGGAGCCTAGGGATGACATCCACACAGTCGTGTTGAATGTGGATGCCAATGCTGCGGGGGAGGATGGGCCCTCTCCGTTCGCCCGCTGTCGTGCTCCTGTTGGCCCTGAGCACCGTGTCTCCAGCCACGGTGGGTAACCCAGAGGATTACACCGCGGACGAGGCGGAGCGGACCGCCGGGGAGAACATTGTCTTCGATGACTACCGGGGGAAAGGATGCGTGGACGACAGTGGCTTCGTGTATAAACTTGGGGAGCGCTTCTACCCGGGACACTCGAACTGTCCGTGCGTGTGCACGGAGGATGGGCCGGTGTGCGACCAGCCCGAGTGCCCCAAACTGCACCCAAAGTGCACTAAAGTGGAGCACAATGGATGCTGCCCCGAGTGTAAGGAGGTTAAAAACTTTTGCGAGTATCGGGGGAAGACCTATAAAATTCTGGAAGAATTCAAGGTAAGGCAAGACATTTCACTATGTGTCCAAAGTGGTGGTGGGTTTGCAAAAACCCATTGTAAGAAAAATATGGCATCTCATGAAAGGTGCCATTGGTATCTCAGTAAACTAGATGATGGGGCAAGCAGTGTACAAAAACTATCTGGCATATTTGTTCTAGCCATGGATCAGACCACTACTTCTTTATATAAAATTGTAGAATAAAAGATAAATGGCAAATAGACTTCCAACATGCTCCACATGATCAGTCACATTCACACATTTATGCCCGCGCTCACACATCCATGTGAATGGCTGTTATACAATGTGCTCGGATAACAGTAAGAACAATTTGCAGTTTATGTCAAGCCCAAGGACACTTCAACACATGGACAGGGCGAGTTGAGGGACTCGAGGTCCAAAATTCTAAATGTAGGTCTACCAATGGAGCTAAAGCTGCACCAATTCAAACACATAACATGGTTCTAGTTTCTTAGTTTGAGTTCTGTTATGGTGGCTCTGACAGAAGTGGTGGAGCAAGTTATCCCGCGATTCCATAAACAAACTACTTCTTTGACTGTCCCAGATGGAAGTGTTAGTAGACAATACTCCACTAACAATGACAAATAGTGAGTCAGCATCTTATATGGCAGCCATCACTGTTATTGTGTGTCTGAATATAAACACCAATGTAAAGCTGCTAAGTGACGGAAAGTAAAAAACAAACAAAAAAACACCAAACTGCTTAGGTGAAGTCATTTCAAACCAACCACACAGTATGTTAGTTGCTCAGTCTCAGTCATTCAGTTGCTGTATCATTCATCTTTGTAAGCTCATGGTTAAAATTGACACCCGACATATTGTTAAAAGTCACAGTCATGCAACTAGGCGGCCATGTCCAGGCATCATAACAACAAAAACAAGTCTTAGAGAATATACTGTAGATCAAACACCTACACACGGCTGTTTTGGTCTTGAAACTTGTTGGCGGTAATCCTCTGTGGTAATACTTTTTATTTGAAATTTTCAAACAAGGAAACAAAACTGTAACATGATGCTGTTTAGAGAGGTTAACATTAGGGAGGATTTAACTTTTGGGTTTAAATTATTACTTGACATACTGGAACAGAAAGTATCATCAAAATGTGTTTATTGGCTGAGGGCACCGTGATGGCTGCTTCCCAGGGTGATGTCATCCCTCCCTGCCTCATCAACTAAACATTCACCCAGCTTTATCAAACTGACACATGCTATAACCGTTTTTTGATAGTCTGATTTGCGGGCTCTGACTCATCCCTGGCAGTTTCTCTGTGTCTCCGGTAAGAGTTTCTGCCCATCAGACCAGCGTCTCGGTCACAGATACAACGCATGGCAGTGCGGCATGATTATAAATGACACTAGGAGCATGACAACTACAGTCTGTGTTTAAACTGTTGCTGCCCATGAGGAAACCTCCTCATTCATATTCCTCACAAGTGGGTTGAGGCTAAAAGTGATTGAAATATAATATGACACAAAGTGGCCTAAACAAGGGTATAGCTCAGTGGTAATCATGCCATTTGTTTGTGTCTGTGCAAATATATCACCAACTAGTTAGGGGATTCATCCCAGTTGTGTCAAACAGAATGTGATAAGCCTCCAACAAAAAAAAATCTGCACGTTTTAAGCTGCGGTGATGATCTGAATTAAGAGGATTTGGAATGGTAGTTTGATTGAAGCCTCTTGTTATTTCATATAGCCGTTGTAGCTCTGAATATATCCTGCTCTGGATATCACAGTAATACAAGTATGCTATTAAGACAACTAACCATTGGGAACTCCGTGTCCAAGACAACAGGTGGACACATTTTTGTATTCAATATTTCAAAGCATAAAAAATATATATTTTGAAAGTGCATGACCTATGTCTTACAATATTTGTTTGTTTGGAATCTGATACCCAGGATTAAACCCTTTGTTCATTCAGAAAGTACCAGCAAGCTTTCTTGTCTACAAAAAAGAAAAAAAGCAAGAAGCAAAAACAAAGTGAAACAAAAAACTGCGTTCGTAGTAGGTTTTTTTAGTATGGAAAGGATTCTTTTCCATATGTAGTACAGCAAAATGCTTCCCAGTTACAGTTTAAAATCAGGAATACCTACAGTCTCTTGTTTTATGTCTTGAAAATATCAACATTTAATTACCTCATATCATGTTTTCGTTATTTTACACATACACACGCATGCACGCACGCAGTTATTTTTTTCCCCCAACTAATTAAAATTGTCTTCGATATACACAATAATAACCTTTCAAAGTAAGCAGCAGGAGAGAAAATATGGGTGTGTCAGGCTAAAAAGAAAGATGAACTGCTGAAAGAGAAAGAAAAAAAAAAAAAGGCTGTGTGCCAAAAGAGTGACAAAGAATATGGCTTCATTGAAGCAATGGAGAGAATTACAACTGAACAACTTTTATGGTGAAAAACTGGCAAATGAAAGTTTGAGACGCTGCAAGCTGAAGCGGCATTCTCCATAGATGTGTCTATTGAGTGACCCTTTTTCAGATTACACAGTACTTACTTGAAATATTGATGAAAATGATTATCTAAATGTTAGGCCTGGTATTTTACAGCAATACTGAGCAAAGAATCCTACTGAAATCTGAGGATGCTTGTTCACAGCCAAGATGTACGGTGGGATTTGTGAAGTAAACAGAGAAAGTGGTGTCAATTACTTGAAGGTGGCATGGCTGCAAGTTTTTGGAAGCTCAATGTATTTTTGCCAGTAATATTCATTCATTCATTCATTCATTCATTTTCTTCCGCTTATCCGTTTCCGGGTTGCGGGGGTGACAGTCTGAGCACTGTCACCCAGATCACAATGCACCGATTAAGAACCTTCCTGCAGGTGGTGAGCCCACGGGAAGGTGACACCCGGCGTGGGACACGAACCCACTACCCCTGAGATTGTGAGTCTCATGCTCTACCAACTGAGCTAGCCGGGGGACGCCAGTAATATGGAATCGGAAATTTCTTTTTCTTTCCGTCTTTCTTTCTATCTGTTTCTTAAATTTCGTGATAGTGTCGGCACACCTCCTACTGGCAAGAGAAGTGTGTTCGGTTAAAATGTTAGTCTTCTCATTGGGTGAGCTGCTTTGTGAGGTTCGTGATCACTGAATGTTTGAGCAGAGAGATGGTAGGAAACCTCATCTGCTTTGATGTGGGAGAATTTTCTTTTGACAGCCATGTGCCTGGTGAGCCCATCATTCACTTCAGCTGTATTCTTGGACATGTGTGCTATAACTGGAAAAAATATATATATATCTGCAGGGTAGCATGTACTGATGCAGTGTCGCATCCCATTCTCCAGCATGAAAGACCTTGAGGGTTCGTGCCAGTGCTTCTCCTGCCAGCATGGATGGGGGGGAAGTGAACCACGTTGTAAGTCAATCACTGTGAGCTCCTGGAGTTCAATGGGAAAGATCTCCCTCCCCCGGTGGGAAATATGTATCTTAACGTGATCAAACTGGAAGCTTCCCACAGTAAAAGTGAGAGATTTCAAAGAGCTCCCTCAAGCAGGGTGAAAATCACTCAACATTGCAGCAATTTTTGGTGAAAGTTCAGAAATGCACTTGCTCCACACGCAAAATTCATTATTTTTAAATGAGTTTCGATTTTACCCATGAATATAAATTACAACACATGGCGCTTATTTGAAATGGAGTTGCTTTTTTAACTATAATGCTTTATAGAGCGTCTTTGTTTGTTAGCTATGTTAACAACAGAAAGCAAAGAAATGGCCGCACAGCAAAAGCGCATGAATAAATTGTATCTCCTGAGCTTCATTTATTCCCTCGTCTGGGTTAATATATGTGATGAAAAGTCTCCTTTCTACCCTGACAAAGGCAGTGAAGCCTCACTGCTGGAGCCGGCCATGTTGCTTGCTTGTTATTGTCATGTGAAAAATGTGTAAACTAGGAATGGGACCTTCCCAACTGGTAACTACCCCAGTTTCAAGCTCCATAAATACAGCATGGGTATGCAATAAGCTTGCCCAATTATTTGTGGCATATGATTTCCCACTGAGTTCCAACAACTTATTGTTGTTTCAGCTATGTGATCTTGTACCCAGGCCATTAATATCCAACCTATTCTTCTTGTAATCTAAATAAGAAATGATGTGCTTTGTAGTAGTTTGATGAGATGTGTTAGACTGAAATGAAATAAAAGAGAAGCTGAATAACACTTTTTTTTCCACGGGATGACTGACTGTTCCCAAGTCAGGAAAACAATTATTCGATATGTTTTGTGTGGTCTCCAGGAGAAGGGTTAATGCAGTAATGAAAAATCCTAACTGGACATGATAAAGGTTTCCTTTTAGTAATACTTGCACCTGTCTGGGGACATTAAAAGCAAAAACACAATTCTCTACCGCAGAAATACCACCACCAACCACAAAGTTTGTAATATAGTGACTGCAGTGTCTGATGTTCACAGTAGTTATGATAAGCACAATGAAGGATATAACCGGTTTTAGTTCCGACATGTGCCATACATAACAAATTGTTTCAGTCTCCTTCAACAATCAAAATGTGATCATCTGCGTTTTATTACTCATCATGTGAAACACCAGGAGAGCATGTAGCATGTTTGTTTTAGGTCTCTTTCATTTTGTCTCTGAGGTGAAGGGAGAAACCTGGGAACAATGTGCACCTGTGAAAATCAGCATGTCATGTCACTGAAACAAATTGAAGCAGGCGGGGGGGCTCACACAGCGATAACCAGATAGACAGGCATTGTTATTGCTACCCTGCTACAGCTTATCCGGTAAAAATCCATTCAAATATAAAGAATGACCAAGATTTGAGCGGCAGTCTGCAATCTAAAATCAATTTTCCATTTATGTTCATTTTCACTGATATGTTACATTCTACTTGATAAGTAGCGTGGCATCGGACAGGAGTTTTTCCCCCTTGTGAGCGTCGTGAGCCCTGGATTGGCGAGGGGTGATATCACCCATGCTGAAACAACTGATTAACAGTTAAGTCAGTCAACATAAAAAAAATGAATAAACAATGTATGCAATTAATCATTGTGCAGAAATGTCAACTATTGCCAGTTCTAACCAACTCAATTGCAGCTTTTCTGTGTTTTGGTAATTAATGTAAATTAAATGGCATTTACATTTGACTTATAAAATAGACAAAACAAGCATTTTGTAAATGTGGCCAAGGGATGATAAGAAAAAGAAAAAGAAAAAGAAACATCCATTATGACACATCAGCATGGAAATGTTGCCATTAAGGGTTTCGTGGGAGTTGCCCATTAAAAACCTGTATACTTAATCTGTACTGATAGTTGTGTTTGCACGTCACACAGAATCAAGCTCAGTCCCGCACTGGGATGCAGGCCCACAGATTCCGTAAGGGTCGCTCTGAGTGTATAAGCCTGAATTTGATGAAAGATCAAGTCCATCAATCGTGCCGATCACCCACCAGCTAACCTTGACTGGGGCCCTGAGGGAGAGTATATTTGAATGAATTCTAGGGCTGAAGAAAAAGGTTTGGTTCTTGATCGATTATTTCAATGAAATCAACCTGACATTAAGACAGACAGGGGAAATGTGTGACGCAAAAATGATCACCCGCCCTCATCTAAGACCACCCAAGTAACTGTAAAACTAAAGGTTGGGTCTCTTCAGCGAGGACATGAAAGCCGAGGAACCCTGCAGTGTTCTAGGAAATCAAAGGCCGTCAGTATCTGCTATGCAGACCCCTGTTTAGAGATGCCGACAGGTTAACCTTTGGTGTGGGCCTCATTGGCATTTCCTCTGCGATGATTGTGTTGCGTTGTGCAGACGTTTGCATTTATATTCAGTCGGCGATGATGAAGAGAAAGCAAAGAGATACAGCTTTTAGGAAAGGCAACTGGGGATTGGAGCTTTAGAGATCTTGAATGTTTATGTGCATTCAAAATTGTTTCATACTATTTTTATTATCTAAATTGGCAACATTCAGATTTTTTCTTTTCCATTGATGAAAGTGCCATCATGCAGGTGAGTTTTCAACGAGTGAATAAAATAATTATCATGCACATTTGTACTGGGTATTTATTCAGCTCAAACTGGCTGACTGCTGTGCGTCACTTGTTGAATCAAGTGTTAGTAGTCATCCATCAAATAAGTCAAAACTACAGTTACCAATTCCCAAAAGAAGACTTGGGGCCTGATCTACTAACGGTTTGTGCATATAGAAAAGACATAAGTAGAAACTGTTTGAAGCTGATCTGTTAGCGGGATGCTCTAACGTGTAATATCATTTATGACAATTTTGCAAAATACACACTTTTCTTATTTAGCGTGTCTTCCATCATGTGTATAGAATACTGGCCATGTGCTCCAGATTGCACAAAATACTGCAAAGAGTTAATGCTAACAGATTAATGGACAATATGCGATGTGAAAATTGATTATTGCATCTGTTTTTACCACATCTTAAAAGGTTTTGCAGACTGCCTCAGCCTTTGGCACTCATGCTGCTGTTGTTGTGACGAGACTCATTTTCCTAGGTGGCTCACCACAACTTTTCTTTGTGGACTTAATCATAATCCATTTTTGGTGTTTTACCTCAAATTGTACTTGGTGACTGATCGTCTAATAGATTAGTATGCTGTAAGGCTTCAATATGTTTAATAACTTCCGCATCTAACTGCATTTTTGTGCTGGAAGGGTTAGGGGTTAGGCTCAGTGCTCCATCTACTCACTGCAAGCAGACTAACACGTAAGCAATCTTGTTTCCAGTTGATCAGTTGATAAACAGATTCTTAAGCAGGAAAAATGCTCATCAAAATGTTCATGCTTGCACATGATGTCGCTCATGGTGTTATTCAGAGTAAATTACCCACAAAATGCATGTTAAGTAAAAAGCATGTGCATATACAATTCAGCACGTTGTATGCAGGATCTCAGTAACTCAGAACTTTGGTGTTTACAAGGTTTTGCATTGGTTGCAATGACTCCTTGATGCCGTTCAGCCTTTGAAGGTGTTTCACTTACGGGTTCCCCATCAGATGTGTCTTTAGCCTCACTGCAGCTGCCATCAATAACCAGGAGAGATCACAAAAGTTCATATCCAGGATATTCATGTTAGGTCTGGGACGTGAACCAAATGTTCCCTGTTCGCCGTCGTCTCCCTGGAGAGGAGATACAGTGTCGGAGAAAGGTGGGAGTGCTCTGACATTTTCTGTAATTGGCAATTCTTGTAATTGTTAAATGGTCAATTTGCAAGCGGAACCATGTGCCTTTAATGGGGTCATTTCCACACATTTTTTCTTTAATTCCTTCAAGACAGTTACTATCCAACAGTGTTGTCTTACAGAAATGGAGTCAGTGATTACAGCTGACTGTACGTCAACCCTTGTAGTATATTCCTTTTCGGTCACATTTGATAGGTTTTAGCACACATATTTCTCATATCTATAACTCCTAGACTCATGATTTCTAGAAAATTCTAAAACAACCATTGAAATATTTGTTTACCCACTAAGAAATACCTTTGCTCGCCTTTAAGTCTTCGGATTTACAGACAAGATTCATGTCACAACATGTCACACATTTGTAACAAGGACACCCTAATAAAACACACAATAGTGAATAAAATAACTTGGCAGAACAGGGGACGATTCCCTCTCTGCACAGTCTTTGAAAATTATACAGCCATTCAATTTTAAAAAATGTAAATGGTTTGAATACAATTATAGTCATCAGATCAGAGACCTTCAGCAGCAGTTGTCACCTTGAGGGAGCCTGCAGAGAAACTGCAGGGGGGGGTGACATTTCTGGTTTATTCTACTTTTTTTTTTAAATGTTTAATGTATATTTCCCCACCCAAAATTAAAATGTCTTTAAATACACATCAAGAAAAATCCAACCTACTGTGGAAAATTATAAAAGGAGGCAGAACTAGTTTTTTGTTTTTGTTATAGAAGCGCACATTTGGTGACATCCCACACTTTTGTTCAACCACTATTTTTTCAGTGGAATCGTCAATTCGATTAACTCATGTACTTGATTATCAAGCAGGTGAAAGATAGTACTGATACTGACACTGGTATCAGTCGACAACAAATATTTATAAATGTTTATGAATATGTATATTAGGTTCGGCTCAGTGGAAGACTCATGATGCAAAACACTGGCATAGGTGGAACACCAGTTCATCTTGTTTCCAACCCCCAAAAAATTAAATGCGAATGATCAAAATTACAAAGTCTTCGAGCTCACAGGAGATAATTATTGAGGGACTGGAAAGCAGGACTCAGGAACACTGACTGAACACCAAGAAAACTTTCCACACAGAAGTAAAGATGAACCAAAGATCCAAACACACAGAAGACGCCCAATATATACCATGGGCACCAGGTGAAACTAATCACACACTCAGGTACAGGTGAAAGACATCAGGGCAGGTAGCGGCAATCAGACATGAGGAGGGGAAGCCAAAGAGCCTGAAAAAAGGCCAGGGGTACATCCGAATAGTCCCTCCTTTTTCCTTTCCTATCTACTGTTCTTTAACCCCGTGGATGACGTCACATGGTTGAGGAAAGGCGTTAGGAGGCTTCCTAAAGGCCTTAGGGAAAGGCGATCACGTTGATTTCATCTTCATGCTTCTCGTTACACTGACCCCTTACAGGTTTGGCATCCTCATAGTACTTCTGAACCAGGTGTATATTCGGGTCGTGTCAATGAAGATTTTTTTGTAAACATAGAGTGGGAAATATCAGTTTTTGTACAAATTCGGGTATGTATAAATGTGGCCCAAGAGACAGAATCAGAATCAGAAAAACAAAAAACACAAGATGAACCATGAAATTCTAATATTGAATACTTAATAACAAAGGACATTTATACTTGGTACAAGGCCCGGTTTAATGCAGGGTCGTTGACCTGAAAAACATTGAAGACTGCTTTGAACAGTGGTGAACAACATGCCTATGAAAAAATTAGAACATAACTTTTGTTTCACTCCTAATTTCCTCATGTCTTACAAATGTGCACATAGTCATGTTATTGTGTTGTTGCTGTGGATCAACTCAACACTGTCGGGAAAAATATATAGAACTATTACAACAACAAAAATCTGGAAGAAAGTTGAGATAAAGTACAAATATACAGACAGCTCTTATAGATAAGTTCATGTTTATTGAAGTCCACTGAAGATATATGAAGCCAGCCTATGTGTAGGTTTGTGTATATTTGTGTATATTTCCTGATGCTGTCAGGAATGAGCTAGTGCAGAAATAGTGAGACAGTTTTTCTTGATTAAATCAGAGTTTGGTGAAATAGTAACAGAGCTGCTCGATGATTCTCAAGCTCAGTCAGCCTGAGCAGAAGGGAGAGACACAGTCAATCTGTCGCTCAACTGTTACTAGCAGTTACTGGAAAAGATAACCGTATTAAAGTACCGTGCAGTGAAATCCTGCTTCTCTGTTTCTCTGCAATGTTTTAAAGTTGAGAGAATTTCATAAAGCCATTGATTGTTACCACTTTGCAGTATCAGTCAATACAAATGCTGTAAAATACTTTGCTTTCTTTACTTTGGTTTATCAATACAGCTAATGGCTTTATCTTGCACTGTAATTATAAGTGAGAGCATGTGCACACACTGCAGACAAAATAGTAGTTGGTGACTATGTTTTCACCCGTGGGAGAAAACAGCAGTAAAGCCGTAAAAATAAATGCTAAAATGTATTTCTTTTCCTGCGCAATGCAGTGATTGGCAGCGTTTAGGACATTAAACAAATTTGGTCCCAAGATTTGTTCAAATACCTTTTTGTTTTTCAACCTAATCTCACTTGCAGTATTGCTGTATAAATGTCCTTCCTCAAATCTTGCCTCGTCGCTTTCTCTGTATTCTCCTGACCACCGGAAAAAATATTGTTTTGACTCGGGCATCGGCAGCGTACAGTTTGACTGTCAAACGCATTCTCGTCAGTCCCATTAACTGCATGAGTGAGTTTCCTGTGACCCTGTTGTCCAGCCTCAAAGTATTTTGCATTACCATTTGCCCTGCTGAAGGTTATTTGACTATTCATGGCTTCCAGGCCCTGTCTCTGTTTGTCTCGGTGTGGGAATGGAGAGCATGACAGCCGATTCACTCTAATACCTAGCCAATAAGACGGGGACAACACGAATCCTTCTTCAACCAAAACATCTGGCAGCACGTCTAAATTCGGTGCTTGTGCTCCATTTTCTTTTGTGAGCCTAGGCTAAGGCATGACTGATCCTCTTCATGGTAGACCTCACACAAAAGGACGCACCGAAAGCACCAGCGCCTGCTGAATACATCGCAGGATTGTCTGCTGTGTGTCATAGGTGCATGAAGTAGTTCTCCTTTCATATTGTATTTTTAATATACTCCGTCCTATAGGGTGTTTGCCTTGGCAGGTTTCTATCCCTGAGCAGCATGCATATCAGACAATCTGGCAGATTAACCTACAGAGAAATGCCACTTCAGCTTTGAAATTATTATTTTTTTTTTTTTTTTTAAGGCCAGGTATGGTATTGAATAAACATGACTGTCAAAGGCGATTCTCTAGTTTGGACTTTATATAAAAGCATAGATAGAGTGAAAACCAGTAACATAAAGAAACGTCAGGATTAAAATCTCAATCTCTTCTCATAGTATGTCAAGAAATTAGTTTTCTTCTTTTCATCAGTTCAACAAGGAATACCCAAACACAAAATGAGGAAGTAGCATGTTTTTTAAATTGTGTTGATTCTGATTAAAAATGATTTTCAGAATCACTTATTGTATACCAATAATGTTTGTATTGTGTTTTGAACCATAGGTAGCGTTATTAAAAACTAATATCAATTTGTAATCCCTTGCTAAAGCTTTGCTGGATAAAATACACATATTGAATGACGTGATTATTGTCAGAAGTACCAAAGTCCTCCTAAAGTGTCTGTCACATATGAGATGTTTCACCAGTAATAAACAAGCACACCTCGTTGCATCGCACAACTCCAGTTCTCCATGAACTCCATTGGCTCCCAGTTCAACAACGCATTCACTTAAAATTCTCCTGACAGTCAAGGCTCCTCCATACCTCAATGACCTCCACATCTACTCACCTGGCTGCTCTCTCAGATCTGCCTCATCTCTCAGCCTCATCTCTCGGGACTGCATGACCACCAGGAGGTCTACAACCTTCAACCGATTGGCCTGCCACCTCTGGGACTTCCGTTCACCCAACATCTGAAACACAATAAGGGTTATGTAGCACAGTTTGTCAGATTGTCAAGATAGATGTTTATTGTTTCGACTCTGATTTTACACAAAGCTACAGTGTGTAATTGTAAACACAGATATCATCTCTAAAAGGTCCATGAAGACAATTACAGGGTAAAATGAAAATGAGCAGTGGTGTAAAACCAGCAACAGGTGCAATTGAGACTTACCACAAATTTGAATATAAGAGTTGCTTACAAGCTGTTAACTGCCAATGAACTCAGAAAATCATGACAAATAATTTTTTATTGGAAAACATTGGTAGCCTTTTTGCTGGAGTTTACAATGTGTGGGGATGTTGGCGGGTCTGCTTCATTTAGATATTCAAACAAATTATCTGATGTGTTTTTGGTGAAATAGCTTTAAATAGAAGAGGATGGAGATGGAAGAGGTTTTATCTCACCTGTGATGGAAAACAATATTGCAGAGGGAAGGATATGTAGACTGGACAGGGACATAATTTACCTCCCTGTCCTCTTTGGACATCGGCTTCTGAGTGCAGCACACCCTGAACAGTAAATCGGTCACTGGGAGAGATTTAAACTTGTGTTTTTCCAAACTGATGGATTTGAATGCACTTATGGCCAAAGTAAGACCCACTTGTTCTTTTTTCAAATAAAATTAAAGCTATATAATAAGACACCACTGTGTCAAAGAAAAAAGGTAATCTAGATATTTCCCATCAGTGTTTTGTGTTTACCAAAGCCTCTTGTTGAGGGATTTTTGACGAGTTGAGAGTTGACTGACAACATATACTGTGCAAAGGATTCAAAAACGGCCGTCAGGAGTCCTCCATTGTGCACATTAAATTCAGAAAACGGACATCAGGATATGTGTTTGATCTGTGACACGATCAGATTTGAATTGACTGTAAATATTATAATTATAATTGACTATGAATTATAACAAGACCTACTTCTGCCCACACCAGGGGGCAGATGACAGCATTCACTTCTCCACAAAAACTTTGTTTTAAGCAGATGAACCATGACAAGACAGAATATTGGTCTTCAGATATATGAACGACCGTACAGTTCTTGCTGAGTTTCTCATTTACTGGCAGGGATTCAAAGTCATTAGCTTACTGTTGAGGATCCTAGAAAAGCACGCTGTTCTCAAACGGGATTTGAACCCACCGTGGTGTGAAACAAGCAGAACAATGGAACAAACTTTGTCTCCACTTTCATCAAAATCTGCGCTCAGCCTGTTTGTAGCCCAACATTTGGCAATGTGCTGTAGCCCAAGGTGTTTAGAGCATGCTGCCAAAATGTCTTGTATTTCTTTGTTTCTCCTGCTTTCATATCTCACTCTGTATGTTTAATATTTTATCTACGCTCCCCTGTGCGCAAACACTGAGCATCACTTTAGACTATCAGTTCTGATGGGATCCCAGCTCGAGGTCTTTGACAAGTCATTGTCTTAGAGTCATGACTTTTTACACCACTTCTGAGTATAAAGAAATCACTGTTTAATTTTACCAGGTAACTATCTTTGGTTAGTTTGTTTCAACATCGAGTTTTTACAAAATTCTGAACAAGCTTTGGGAGACACCTTCAAGCCTACCACTGTGCATTGATGCAAGCTCTTCTGACTCTGTAATCGATTTAAACATTATTAGAAAGACATGGTGTGCAAGCCATTGTTACAAACTGCTCTTGCTTGTATGTGCCACAAAATGAAACATTACCAATTAGAAACAACAACAACACTCTTCCTTTTCAATACACTTGGATTGAGGCAGTCCCTTCAAGACTGTAGAGGGTTTGTGTCTTAAATAATGTCAAAGTATAGATTATATTTTCTGCCTTCATTGAAATCACTGCATCGGATGAATGTATGTTCAGAATTTTGAAATGTGATGCTTAATTTGCTTGGCTAAATCACTGAATCAGATGTGTCAGAGGTTTGAGCTTTGAGGTTGAGAATAGAATGAACCTATCCCAGCTAACAGAGAGAAAGCCGGGGTATACCCTGAACTGCTGGTGTGTCCCATCACAAAGCCAACATCAAAAAATGATGAGCACACACATTTAGCACATTCAGAGTCACCTGTTAGCCTAAAATAATACGCCTACTGACTGTGTGAGACACTGTCTGAATAAACAGAAGAGAAAAAAAATAAAACATGGGAAACAAAACATTGCATTTGAAACTGTTATGTGGTTTGAAGAGCAGTTTCACGGGGATAATGGGCAGAACCTACAAATTAAAAGACCTTAGATCAGGGGTGGGCATTCCTGGTCCTCGAGGGCCGCAGTCCTGCACGGTTTCTATGTGTCCTCACATCAAGACAGCTGACAGCAATTATTGGCTCGTTATCAAGCTTTCTGCAGAGCCTCATCATGACAACTCAGGTGTGTTTGAGCAGAGAAAAAAAAAAAGGTGTGTTTGAGCAGGGAGACGTGGAAAACATGCAGGACTGTGGCCCTCGAGGACCAGGAATGCCCACCCCTTCCTTAGATTATAGTTTTCAATGAGAAGCTTCTTGCCCACCACTGTACCACCAAGCATGCTGCCAGCCAACAGACATCTTTTACTTTTTGGTCTCTCACAGACATGCCACAAAGGTTTTCAGGCAGTGTTTGTGGTGATTGATATATATCTACCCTCTGGAGAAAGACTGACACAGTGGTGCCGTGGTTAGCATTTAAGTTCTGGTTGGTCCCAAAGTCTTTTTTTGTATAGAGTTTACATTTTCTCTTTGTGCATGCTTGGGGGCGCTCTGGGTGCTCTGGTCGCCTGCCACAGTTCAGAAACATGTGCTTGAGGAGAATTTGTGACTCCAAATTGACCGTAGGTGTGAGTGTGAATGTGTGTGTGAATATCTGTCATTCCATTAGAGGGCAAATAAAAAGAGACAGCCTGTCCAGGATGTACACTGCCTTCACATATTGTCAGCTGGGATCAGCACCATACAACCCCTAGTTGGAGAAACTGGTATAACAGATGTATGGATGGAATATGATTAATTACTGTTGTTTATTATTTATTGAAATAATGTAAAACAACTGCATAATATCAGTGTGTGAAGCAAATCATTACAATGTCTAACCTCAGGATGAACAGGAAAATACTAATGTGATGTTTTGAATGCAGTTTTCAAAAGGAGTTTGTACTGTTTTCCTACGACGTTTAATGTTGCCGAGATTCAATTTGCGGTTGCATTGCTCGCGGATGGCAATAAATTCTCATAGAAACACAAGCCCGATCAATTCATGTTTGCGTCACTTAATGCATCCTGGAAGATGGGTTGATAAAGTCATATTGAATCGTCAAGTATTACTGTGGCTCTTCCACTTAGCTATACATAAAAATGGATCATAAACTGGGGAGCTGCTGTTGTTGTGGCAACAAATCTAGTTGGAGCAATTTTGTTAGAACTAATGTGGCCGGAACAAAAAATAAAAAAATAAAAAAATCATTACTGCAAAAGTACTGCAACCACTGTTTAAATAGTTTACTGATCATTGTTTGGGCATCCTATGCTTCACTTTTTATTTTTGGCAAAGTGAAAACCAGTAGCTAAACTTTAGCTTAGCGTAAAGCCTGTACAGCAGACTGTCTGTTTAATGAAAAATAAAATGGTGAGGAAAGAAAGTATTGCCATTTGGGTTTATCATTGTGTGGCTTGTGCCCACGAGTCTCCATCTGAGAAGTAAATAGACAAGATTTATTGTAATCTGTTAATTAGCGAACTTTAGAAATGCAGTTAGACCTCTAACATGTTTATGCATTTTTCAACCCGAAGCAAATATAAGCCATTATTAATCACTTTAAAGTCATGCAAGAATTATTTGTGCACCAACTTGTTTTTGAAGTTGACCTGATGTGCATTGGAATACTGACTGCACTAATCTGGAGAAGATTTCGGACTTCAGATGCTTCAAACGGGATCAGTCACACTTTCATACAACTCGTCAGAGTTTGTCTCCTAAACAAAAAGTAAAAATGGGGACATGAAATGAGAAACAGTCACACCCTTGCTTGTGAGCACTGACTCGATGATAAAGCAAAGGCAGTGTAGAGACACCCTCTCATGGTTGTTTACTTTGATGAGCGGAAAGAAAATCCAACATGATGAACAGTTGACCTTTTGTGATTTGGAAACTGTTTGTATTTTTCCACTCCATGTAATTGCATTACAGTTCATTTTACGGTCAAGAGACTGCAAAGATAGAGTCAAGTCCAACGAGGCAGCTCAGAGAGCTGCATCGGACTGATTTACATGTTGCAGAGGTGGTAAGATAAGCCTCTGAACTGTTTCCTAAAGCAGGCAGCAGCAAAATGCAGCAAAAAAAAAAACACCCCAAAAAAAATCATGAACAGAACTTTATAGACTCCGTTATTAGGTATTTCTAGGAATTTTTCTTCAAAGTCACCTATGGGCTATGTTTGTTAGGATGCGGGTAATAAAACCAGGGTTGTGAATAATTTATTAACTTGTTTCTTTGTTTATCCAGGAAACACGGGGTGCATATAAAGGGGCTATTTTCATTTTGAAAAATATTCAGATCTTGTGTATCTGGGCAAAATGTTTTATGAGATGACCAGTGCTAGTCATGTACACGTACACACCTTCACGCACAGATAAGAGCACGAAACTTTACTGAATCTCCTCATCCAGATTTACGTATCTCACTCTCTCTCTCTCTGTCTCTCACCTTCTGTCCACAGCCGTCACCCTGTGAATGGTGCCGCTGCGAACCAAATAATGAGGTGCACTGTGTGGTGTCCGACTGCGCCGTCCCAGAGTGTGTCAACCCGGTGTACGAGCCAGAGCAATGCTGCCCCATCTGTAAAAACGGTAAACACTCGTCTCCTCTGGAATTCAATGCACATTCCTTGGAAGTCATTAAATTTTCATTTAACCGGTGACAGCAAGTTTATCTGTGGGATCCCTCTTTGATGGCCGCGCCTTTAGACGATGAGGATGTAATTGATGTTTTATGAATTAAAATTATTACCTTGGGCCCGTTGGACACTAATGAGCAGTACTAGTTTTAATTATAAATGACACACTAAGCAGAGTAAACATTAGCCCATTGATTAAAGGCATGGTAGGAGGGACTAATGGGTCCTCCGAGAGCTTTTTATCTCCCAGTGCCCCAACGCCCTTGTCACACGCAGCCAATTCCTAAATTAGAATTATAGGATTCCAATGGTTCATTGACTATTTACAAGGCGAGGTGGGAGATTTCCCTTTGCCAGCACCAATCCTGAGGGACAGATGGAGGTTTATGAGTAAAGTACAGTAACTGTGCGTCTGCATTGTGATTTTGACTGGAACGATGGACGGCGATGGAGTGCCTTTGGGGTCATTTCGAATCCAAGGTCCAAGTTTGATTGAAGTCACACGAAAGAGTTTTGCTTATTTTATCTTTTTACATTCACCTCAACCTAAATGAGAATCATGAGAATGTTTTTTTTTTTTTTTTTTTTGAAAGGATTCACTTTGGAAAAGGACAAACTAAATGTCCCTTTCAAGCAGCAGCTGACCCATAAATCTGATGAGAGCAATTTGGTTTGCGGCAGATGCTAAATGGCCATTTCACCACAACTCCCCACATTTTCTTTCACACTTCCGCCTTTTTTTCCTCTATATGGCCATTGCTCGACTTCTTTCTTTTCAAACGCACACACACACACACACACACACACACACACACACACACACACACACACACACACACACACACACACACACACACACACACACACACACACACACACACACACACACACACACACACACACACACACACACATGGATCCACAGTAACAAGGCCGCAGAAGCTGCTAGCAGAGAACTAATCCAGGCTGACAGGACACAGTGACACCCTTGGCATTTCAGGGAAGGCCCGCTGTTCCCTGAGGGGGCCTGGTCAGGATCTCGAAGCCTGAGAAATCTCTATGGGAGTAGATTGGCTAAGGGCTAATTAGAGGGGACATTAAGGAAATGCTGTTTAGCTTTCATTTTTAGCATGGGAACAGGACTACATGAAAAGATAGATGACATGCGGATGTGCTCCAGTGAACATGCACGTTCTGTACATGATCCCTGCTCATCCCCAAAAGTCCAATCCCAAGATGTAGCCTTTCTGTGGTGTGCAAGTCGCCTGTTAGTCCTTTAAACAAATGGGTGAAACCTAAATATATCTCTATGATGACCTGACTTTATTCATGTAGGGATAGTTTATGGAGGGGGTGCTATATTATTTGAACATCTCTCATTCTACAATATCGGTATAGAATCACAGAGAAAATAATCAGTTCACGGATCATTAGACACTGATAACAGCTAAGCAGAAAGTAGTACAACATCATAATTGCAGCCCCATAATGACCCAGTATGGTGCCATTTAGTGTTGTTGTGGTTTCCTGCCTGGCCTTTATAGCAAAATGTCTCGGTTCAGGTCTGAGCTGGGCTTTTCTGTGTGAAGTTTGCATGTTCTCACTATGTGAGTTATTTTAGTCTCCTCCCATAGTCCAAAAACATGTGTTTAAAGTTAATTGGTTACTTTAAATGTCCCATACATGTGATTGTGGGCATATGTTTCATTTTCCCTATGTAACAAGCCTTCGGCCATTGTCAGCTAGAATTAGCTTCTGAGTTGGATAAAGCCGTACAGGACATGGATGAACAATTCCTTGAACTTATGATACATTCATGATGATATTATAGTATTTTGTATTATGATGACAATCAAAGTGAGACAAACAGCAAACAGAACCAATATGTTATAAAATCTATGCATTTTTTTCAAATCACTGTTTTTTCTTTTTACTTCACCATCCTTAATAACAGATGAGATTTGTATAACCTTTCGATTTCTCCTTTTCTGTCTGTGAAATGGTTTTACATCCTTGAGTGCAAAGTGTTTGAAAATCATTTAAAAATAAACAAGGAGAACATATTTTTAGAACCTATTTTCTGCACAGAGACATGCAATGAAATGATTGTACTACTAAAATCTTAAGGAAACTTTAAAACTACCCCTTAAGTACACAATGTTTCACCAAGATAACAAATAGAAAAACTGAACAAAATAAAAGAAACTAACCATTGCTTTTTTTTCACAGCCTCATTTAAAATAAGATACTTTAATTTGCATTTCAGATCAATTTAAATAAAATTAGTGGCTATTTTATCTTCTTTTCAGTCGGATCTGGCGCATTTAAAAACAGAGTCCATCAAATGATGCAATATAGTGACACCATCACCTCACTGGATTGTTGTTTGATATTTTTTAGGGAGTAAATACATGGGTGTAAATGATCTAACCACACATGTATTAAAAATGGGGATGAAAAACTGTGTTGCCCGATGGCAATATTGTGCAATACAGAGTTGAAAACAATTGAGGAAAATAGCCCAAAGATTCTGATATACACCGACCTTCAGGGTTGCTGTGCAGTATAGTGTTCAGGATGAATTAATTTGTGACTGGAGCAGGTCTATAGAAAATTATTTTTGGATTCACATCCAAATTGTAACTTTTCCTTGACCCAGTTAAAAAAAAAAAAAAAAAATAGAAGACCCCAAGGTTTCCCTCTTGTATAAAACAACGAGCATGAATGACTCTGAAGTGGCTGCATACAGGATGTGATTCACTCCTCATTGCCCAGGTACTCGAGAGACACAGACAACAAACTAGTATAGTCGTCAAGATGACTGAAATAGGGCTTCAATTCACATGCAAGGCATCCCCTTTTCTCTTCTACCCAGGTACTGTCTAGATACTAGGTACAAAATGTGCATTAGTTAGGACATCAGGCCCTGGTACTGTCGGGGTTGGTGCAGAATAGTGTTGAATGCTGTTCTCAGGCCTTTATACTCTGCTTAGGCCCTGTTTACAAAACAAAGTTTTCAAGTTAAAATGGAAAACTTGCATTGCGTTTTGGGTGTCCGTTTACACGACAATGGTGCTCGGCGCCAGTGAGAAACGGCTCCCATTGTGAAACGTTTTGAAATGCTCCATGCAGACAGAGGAAAGCAACTTTTTGATAATACTGCTTCTATGCTCACGCACCATGGCGGATAGTTCTTCTGCACTTTTGAGTGCAACAATGGCAACTTGAAGAGTTCATGTACACAAACACCATTTTCCAAATGTTTCTGTGTAAACACAAAACTTTTATGAAAACGAAAACACAAAAATGATTGTCAGTTTTAGATCCCACTTCATTCCTAATAACAGAGGTACCATGGTGGTTGGATACTTAGTAGAATTGTATCGCTTCCATCATCTTACATGGCAGCATTCAAATATATCAATCCGTTCTCTAGTGTAAACTGATGGGCGAGATGGGAGTGATCATATGAGCAGGTCTACTCTGACTAAAGAACATTATTGTCCTTCAGAAGGTCTCCTGTCACCTGACAAATGATTCTTGAATTTTGAAGAGACAGGGCAGACTGTCCGCTGGTCGATAGTTTGTTAAGGTCACACATATACCCAGCTCTGCATATTGGAAGCAAATATACCGTCTCTCCTATTGATTTTTGCCTTGAATTAAAGTTGAATTACCTCAGTGTAGCTACAGTAATCCTAAGAGTAGGAGGCATGCTTAATTCTAAAGTTACAGAATTTAGTGTGTTCACAAATACTCCTTTACTGAAACGAAAATGTACGATAAAAAAAATGTCTTGTTCATAACGATCAAAGGTCTTCTTCAGGATTTGATGGCAGATGTTTTGATTGCAGTAGCTGGTAAACGTCTCTTGTTTCATCTCGAAGTGACTTGGATTTGTCTGTTAATTACATTATTCCGCTGTGGCGCTTTCAAGTTCAAGATTTACAGGAGTGCTTTCTGCATTGGCAGATTTGAGCTGAGCTCCCTCCAATGGTGTTCAGTTGGATGTAGGTCAGGAGTCAGGCCGGACAGTTAAAAACAATCCATCTGTTCATTTTGAACCCTTCTTTTGTGCTGACAAATGATCCCAGCTATTTTTTCTATCATGACTTTTGAGACACAAATCAGTTTTCATATTACCTTTGAGGTGCTTTCAGCACTAGGGACAGCAAAGCAGACAAACACCAAGATAAAAGCTCCACCAAGTGATATTATTGGTTGCATTACCAAAGAACTGTACTTGAGTTTCGACTGTGGTGGCTTATCGATCAAAGGTTTTTAGAGACGTCAAGATTGTTTTTTGTGCCTTTCTCAGAAGTATTGTGCGTTTTTGGCCTTCACCTATTGATTCCCACTTGGTTAAGTGTGTGGCATATGAGGTGGGCTTGAACCACCACTCGAGATTGTTCCATCTCAGTTGAAAGCTCTTGACAGTTTCCTTTTTGAACTCACCAATCTTACGAGACTTCTATTTTTAAGTTTTGTTTGGCTCAAATCCAAAGAATATTGCAATAGTTTTATGATTAATGAACTTGTAATTTCAGAAATGTAAGATCTATGGTGATTTTCTTGAAACCTTTGAATATGAATTTTTGATAGAAGCATTTCTGAAATTCTCCCACTTCTCACTCCAACTTAGGACCACTGGGAGTTGGAACTGAACCCAGTTTGCGATGGCCAAAGTGACAGACAACCTCACACACTCCCATAGTCACACCTGTGGGCTATTTAAAGTCGCCAGTGTGAGAGGAAACAGGAGAAAACTCAAACATAGCATGAACAGAAAGACTCTGTGGTCACCTATTAACCCTAACCCCAACAGCAAACAGGAGGTTAGCTGAAATGGTTTATTTTCAAAGTCCAAAGGTGAGGTACCTAAAAAGGATGAGGCAAAAGAGAATAAAAAAAAAAACGGGTATAGGACAAAAAACACTAGAAGACACGAGGAGAGCACACAAGGAGTTGCTGGATGTCTGAGTGCTGAGTAAACAAAATGATATGGCATTGCACACATGAGGGAAGGAGGAATTTAGGCCACGTTTACACGGACCTGGGTTTTTACAAAAACTGATATTTCCCTCTCTACATTTACAAAAAATTCTTCATTTACAACTGATCGTTTACCAAAAAAGAAAAAAAGGAATTTACACAGACCTGCATGAACACCTGGTTCCGAGCTACTATGAGCATGCCAAACCTGTAAGGGGGCAGTGTAACGAGAATCATTAAGCCATGCCAGCCAATCAGAGTCCTAGGAAATACATAACATCACAAATGGCATGAGTCATTTCCATTTTTTCAAGTTTCGGTTGTTTGGACTGATAAAGAAGCGGTGCTCCACCTAAATGTGGTGGTGGAATGTAACGGAAAATGTTAAAACAAGCATTGCTTTCACGGGATCTATTATCATCTCAGCAAACTGTATAAAGACGAGTCGCACACAGATGATGCCGATGACGCTTCCGTCGCATATTGTGACGTAAATCTCAATTTAGATGCAAACGGAGACAAACCTTTTGTACTCTTTTTTTTTTATCTCCACTGTGGCTGGAGTTTTCAGAAAGCATTGTTTGTGGTGCCTCATAGCTGCATTTATGTGTAAATGCAAAGCCCAAAAGCACAGAAATAGCACAGTTTTGTAAATATCCGGGTAGGTGTAAATGTGTGAAGGGAGGAGACACTGGTGAATCACATGAAGAGAAGCAATAAAACAATTGACACACAGTGACAGGACTCAATGGAGGAGGGAGACACACAAGCACAACGGATACACAATAGTACACACACCAAACAAACGGAACAGGAGACAGACACAGACCTCACAGGGGATCAGAATGGACAGATGGAACTCTGACACCTCTAGCATCCAGCGTTGTGAATTAGAAGTTGAAAACAACCCATCAGTCTGTATGCAGTAAAAACTCTGGTTTATTGGTTGAGTCCAGTCAACTGGCCACTTAATGTTACACATATGAGAGAGATTTCTTTTTTTCTCCCACAAAATACTCAACTGTAATAAATTTAAGATAAAAATCAATTTACTATAAAATGCTGAACGGATGCTGATCATAATGAATACAGATGCATGGTGTTCCTTGGTCAGAATTTGTGGAAGCAAGTTCTTATCTCACTCAGATGACATATGATGTCTGTTGTTGCATCAAAACATGAAATCTTCATGAAAGGTTTTGATCACCATTTCCCTGAAATTGAGCCACACTCTTTTTTTCAGTTTGTGACAGGACTTGTGTTAAGGGTTTGTTCTTCAGCGGGGTTTCCAAACCCCATAATATGGTAATTTATTTATCAACTGATGTTGAGAAATAAAATTATCGCCCCTACAGTCATTCATTATTATCATGTAGTTTCACACATGACCAGAATCAGGACTCTCTACTATGTGAGCTTTGAAGCTCAGTCTTCACACTTTTAAAGTGCTTCTTTGTTTTTAATCAACTGAACAAAGTTTGCATTACAACACCGTTCATTTTAATATTAGATGTAAAGAAAGGTCTGGGTGATAGCTGATATGATGTATGTTGTACCACATATCTTCAAAACCTTCCACTTCTGAGCTGGCTCCTGAGCTGAGTTTAATGCATATGGGATTAGATGTGGTGTGTTTGTCTTCAGTCACAAACAGCTTAAAAAATGTATAAGAGTCAAAACACTGTCAAAGATTCTTCTCTTGTGTGAACCAACACTAGCGGAGAAGATCTGTAGCCGGAGAAAAGGCTCCTGACAGCTGTCATGTCCTGTACTCGGGCTGTTTACAGGTTATCGGTCCTTGCTAAGTTTATTCTTCATCACAAGAGTTGGTTTGGAGGTGGACTGAGACCCAGTTTCCAAATGGCCTCAGTCATCTTGTTTGGTGTGCACAAGGTTCAAATGGCAGAGGCGATTGCACTGAATTAACAGTAGGAGCAGGGTTTGTTCTCCTCGTGTTGTTCATTAAGAGCTGAACACACCACAGTAGGCATGTTTATGTGGTAACATAGTGAGAAAACACAAGACCTTTTATTTAAAAAAAATATATCTACTTTATAGTCAAAGGCAAACAAACAAAAAAACAAGGAACAATTTTCCCTAAGGAAAATTGGTGCTCAAAATAAGATCACTTTTTGGTCCAGGATGTTTTCAGCTGAAACTATTAATTGATTTTAGATTTTGATCATACGCTCTCACTTTGTCACCTCAGTCCCGGAGAAAGAGCAAACAATTACAATCATTGTTGTGGTTTTTTCTTAATTACACCCATTTTCATTCAGTCAGCTCTTGAGATGAGAATAGGATCTGAAGGAGTTTAAAAATAAACTTCCAACATATCAGCGTTGATCAAATATAAGACCTATCTGTCAGAAATGTCTCACCTTCAGCATCTATTTATAAACTTAGCCTTTTCAGACTTATTTCAAATGGTCTCCGAATGAGATCTTTGGGCTCATTGGCTTCACTGATGTACCAGTTCAGTTCAGCTATGAGAGATCAATAAGGTTATCAAGATTGTTGGTTTCATGCCAACATAATAGTGTGATAAGTTTTTATTCTGGGACTACACAGCAGCCTAACAGTAGACCAGTGTCTGGGTATCTGGTGGTTCATGTGCACCGCTAACTCTTAAGACTTTTGTGACCAATCTAAAATCAAAGACTAACAGCTCTCTTCCACAAAGACGGTCATTAATTATCATTATCAATATTATACTCTGATCCTCGTCATCCAAGTTTTATTTTTCTCATGTAGACAGAATAATTTGTCTTCAATTGACTTCTTCTTTTAATCCATTACTCATGCTAAAATGGACCTGTGCTGAAGATGTACTTCTAATTAATCAAAGAAAAGCTTGTTGTCAGGCGCAAACTATTCCTGTGGGAAAACTTCAATCTTGACTGAAATGATTAGATTTGCTGTGGAAAAATATGCCTTTTGAATGTGCTACCCATTTCATAGAATTTTCCAAACCAGGCAGTGAACAGAACAAGTGGCCAAATAAAAAAGAGGTTATGCAACTAACCAACTACTCAGTAGATGTTTGTGTTTAATTTCTTAGTTACATTATTCACCAATAGCCAAAATTGACAAATTCACAATTTGAGTATTTATTTGAGACCATAGACTTTTTGATGTAAGCATCACATTTGGATGAAAAAAAACTAGTTTTTCAACAATGTTTGCAAGATTAGAATCATTAGACCATCCATAAAATCTATGTATCATTATTGATGGCAGATACAAACAGAGAAAAAAGAAAATTTGGTTTGTCCTCTTAAGATGGCAAAAACTCCTCAGAGGCTTTTGCATTAACCACTCACACTTTAAATTCCGAAGCAATCATACAATACATTTTAGACACACAAACACAACAAAACATTTGTGGTAAGAACAAGCTGTAAAACCAGGACTCCCAACCCTGGAAGAAAGAAAAAATGTATCCGGTGTTGCCGGCCTTTAGAGTAACTGTTAATGAGACATTGTTTCAAGTTAAAAATTTTTTTTGAATTTTGGTTTTACAAATGTTTTGCATTTACATGGCAAAATTTTAAAAATGATGTCTGTTTACATGGAAACAGGTGAAAATGATGTAGTTAACATGTTGAATTGCTATGATGGGTGACTCAGCGATCAAACTACCAAGTCCTAGGAGAATATCAACTGGTGCTCATGACACTCCAGAGGCTGCCAATGTCATATTGTCCATCTACTTGTGCACGTGCAGACACAATGTGGTACACATGCACTGAATCAGAGTTTCCAGCATCTACACAGAGATGGAGTAGGAGCGATTTCAAAAAAAGTTGCATTTTCCCCAGTTTACATGGAGACAAATTCAGAGCAACTTCAAAAGGGTCCACCTTGGAAGCCGTTTCCTAAAGGTTGTGTTTTCAGTGGTTCTAAGCAATGTTATGTAAACGGACAACCAAAACACAATGAAAGCTTCTCGTTTTCACTTCATGTAAACAATGACTGAGACTGTCGCCTGTACCAGTTGACAGTGGGGGGGGAAAACAGTGCACACCCTGGAAAAGGTTGTCAGAGCCGATAAACACACCAACACCGACAGCCAATTTAGAGTCACCAAAAGCCCCACAAGCATGAATTAAGTTTGTGGGACGAAGCCAGAGTCCCTGGACTGATTAACACAGTCATACATGCTCTGACTTAGAAATGACCCTTGGTTCCCTTGTTGTTCGCCAACAATTCTTCCCATTAGTACACCATGCCAGCTCAGAGGAGTTCTCTGGCTTCTGAAGCAACTGACCGGCAAGCTTTTAAAGCATCTGTGCTCGAACACACCTGAGTCAAATAAGTCTTCACTGAGCTGCAGAAGTGTGACATCAAGCCTTTCATTCGAATCAGGTGCACTGGAGCAGGAAGACATTTGAGACATGCAGGGCAGTAGCTTTCTTAGAGTGCGGTTAGAAAAACAGAACAATGCATTACAAATTGTTTTGTGGTTTAAAGGGCTGCTGCACCTGCAGACAAGCTATAGTGACCAAGGTACAGATGCATCCCGAGACTTTGCAATAGCACAATTTTGGCCAAAAATTAAAGCGTTTACGTCCATAAAGTGTAAAGGGTTGTTTAATTTTTTACAAACCAATTACAAATGCTAAGTGTTGCTGAAAGGCTGAGACGTTACTGATGAATGGTTCAACTAATTAGCTCCGATTAATTAACGGGATTGAAGGTCAAAGTCGAGCAGGATATCAAGGATACAATGTGGTTACGTGGGTTTAAAGAGCATTTATCAGAGGAAATAGCAAGGTTTCAGAAGCGTCACTCTAATTTAACATCCCCCCCACCCAAAAAAACCTTGAAATAATCTCAATGTGTTTTTAACTCAAACATTAATACAAAAAGGCCCATGGCTGCTAATTTTTGGTCAACCGCTTTCATTATTAGAGTGACAATTTTCAGCCCGTCTCTATTCTTGATGTGTCTCCCTGAAAACACCAAGCTGCACAATAGCAGACTAACCAGCAAGTGGGAGTGCTTATCTCTGAGCTCCACATTCACTGAGTCCAACTGATTCAGCTGTAATCTCTATCAAGGCTCCTACACTGTAAATGCAGTGGGGAGTAGCAATGTAATTATATAATTCTCAGGAAGTCAGTGATAATGAGTGGTTGTATGAAAATGACCAGTGTTTCTTAAGTATAATTGGATTAATCCATTTCTAGAGCTGCCATGTCTTATCTAGCCAAAGGTTGTCATTGCTGTTTATGAAACAGACATCAGAGAGTAGCAGTGCTCGAGTGCTGATTAGAGTACAAGTAGTGTATTTGAAATGACATTTCTGTGAACAAAACTGCAATTTCGATCTGAACAAGGCTAAATATGCATGCCTTTTCGACCTGTGCTCCGTTTGATGTACTCAGGCAGTTTCAGAAGAGAACAAACATTTTCTGACTCCACAAAATTTGATTGGCCGGCAAATGATCACAGGCTTGGACGAGTGACCACCCGTCCTTCACGTGGCGACAGGAAACTGAAACTGTGTCCTTGTGTCTCTAAACCTATCTGGCTATAAACAATCACACTTGGCAGCAGCACCGGTCACCCCCTTACCTCATCAACCTCCACTGAATTTGTCCTATAACCTGTGCCAGCTGTCCGGAGGCAGATCAATGAGAGTTAAGACTTGGCAAGTGCTCTCAATATCTCCTCTAAGCTCAGATCAAAGGGCTTTACCGGGTCCAAATAAAGCAGGGGACTCATCCATGCAGAGGAAATAGATGGGGGATACCAGGTTTCCAAAAGCAGCCTTTAAGAGTAGCACAGAGATATGAACAGCCTGAAGTGATACTCGCGTATCACTTCAGGAAACCTCATATCATCCTGATATGTCTGGCTTCATACAGTGTCCCTGAAACTTGAGCTAACTTTCACTCTTCACTTCTTACGAGAGATTCAGAAAGGCATGAAGTCACATCTTAGTATGTAGTTGGACAGAGGTCACACTCCATGTCTTACATACATCAAACATTTCATAACCTTTGTGAGTCTGAGCAAGGTGCAGAGGGAACAGGGATAATGCCGCTGAGCATTACTATAGTTTGTTTCAGAAGGCTTTGCAGAACTTTTCAGAAAGTTCTTTACTGTATATTTGATGGAAGCAGCATCAGTCTTTTCTTTAGGATTCTGCAGAGTAGGTCGGATATGGCAATGAAGGCTTCAGAAAACCTTCCGAGAGCAACAAAGTGTACAATCTTGTTATGGTTTTTGCTTTAATCTATGTAGTTCTGTTCAATGCTCAAAAAGCAAAGACAATTCCCTGAATGAGCGGGTCATGTAGGCAACATGCTCCACTTTTCCAACGTTGCCAGAGGGAATTGAGAAACACAAGGAGGGCAGAACAAAGCAGCACCACAGATGCAAAGCATTACTCAGCAGTATGAGAGATTATAAAGCCTCATCCAGGACAACTCACAGCGACTCTGATTGCAGTATGGACAAATTATACTTCACTTCACACTATTTCTTGATGCAGAGTGATTTCAGTTTCACAGCTGCAACTTTCATGCATGAACATTCACAATCAACACGTCAAATATTTGGAGCAAAGTTTGTTTGTTGTTTTCCTCTCTGTCAGTATGGCAGTGATAACATGAATCTTCACCAGTTCACCAAAGGTACCTTCTCTTACAGACCTGTTTCGTTAGATGCAGTCCTCATCTCTCACCATCAATAAATAGGAATAAGTATTAAATTGAAGCGGCTCCTCTTGTCCTCATAACGGTGAACAAGGTTATCCACCATTGATTTTAGCTGTTCATTGTCCTTCATTAGTGTGACCACTGTGAAAGTCAGCCTCACCTGTCACCAAACTGACACTGACAGCAGAGTGTGGGTAGCTCAAACAAATGGAGAATTCTCATACAGTCAGCATTAGAACGGACATAGATGACTAATATTTTTGAATTTGACTTTGGTCAGGTGCAAAACCAAATGAGCACAAAGATGCAAGAGATTTACATAAAGATTCATTATGTGTGGTAAGTTACCCAGATACCCATTCTGTCTCAATATTGTGCAGGTGTGCCTTTCTCCTAATGTCCACAACAGAGGTGAATGGGGTGAATTAACATGACTTAAAAAACAGAGAGCATATCTATTATTCAGAGGAACAGCAGTTTAAAATTCACGGGCAGTAGTGGCCCAGAGGTTAGGGATGCAAGCTTGTAACCACAGGTTTTGTGGTTCAAATCCCACTGCCAACTGGTCACAGCTTAGATTTGTGTCACAACTGACATATGGTGTAAAACTTAAGCCAAATCAAATATGCAGATGAAGTGACCTGTTGAGAAATACATTCTGGCTCATAGTGAGTTGAACTTGACAATCATCCTTTAAGCTCAGCTGAGAGTCTTCTTCTGAGTCAAACACACCAAAAAATGAACCTTAAGGACAACGAAGTCCTTCAACATCACTGCAGAAACATTAACAAGACATTTTCATGGAAGAATAACAATGGCTGATTATTAGGTACAAGTACAGCTTGACACAGTCTGCACTGGAGCAGAGATTTCAGTTACTTTAAGTGCGCTTCAGGATAAAGGATACCAAACTTCTGATTATAATTCAAAACTACCAAATGGAAAAGAAACCTATAGAGTGCATCATCTATTGGACAAGTATACAATTCAAAGGCAGCCAATCACCCGACGATGAATGTCAGCAAGCTCTGTGCTGTTAAAAGCGAGGCATCTGCCGCAACCCAATCAAAAACAAGTGGGCTTTTAGACAGATGATGAACAGAGACGTCGCACAAAGGACCAATGCAAGACAAATAGTTGTTGTTGTTTTTCAAAAGGAAAATCACAAAAAGCTTGTCAAGCAGAGTTCCATAATACTAAACAAAAGATAAAAAAAGAAACATCTTAAAATGAGCTATATAGATCTTCCTCGAATCAAGTGATTGTGCAGATTTTCATGCAGCGGGCTACAGTGCCAAAATCTACCCTGTGTAGCTTTTAGGGTTGACTGTTTCCTGCTTAGGTTGCAAGCATTAAGTGAGGCCACACTAAATCAAATTCACTGGGGCACTAAGATGTCCATGAACATTAGCCGTGAAAGCTACTGTGTCTTCAAGAGTTATGGGACATATGAGCTTTTATGACTGCTCGTAGAAGAGTCTTGAATCTGGCAAGTTTTACAGAGCTGAATCCTGAGAGCAATCCAAAGTCACCGTCACACCAATTGCGCTGCTGATTGCTTCATTTAAATGATTAAAACTAGGGTGAATTTGTGGCACCTTCTGGCTCTTCTGTTTCAAGAGACAGGGGAACAGACACCACTCCTCGCATCTCCCAGGAGGCGGAAAGAAACAAATTAGATGAAATAATTTAGCGAGGCATTTCTGTGTAACTGCCCTGCTTTTGCTCAGAGGTAGCAGTGCGTGGAGCTCCCTGCCAAGTGAATCCTAAAATGTACCCGAGCTAATCTGTGTCTCTATCTGCAGTGATTATCAAAAACGTAAGGGGTGAAGTGTACCAGTGCAAAGCACAACACTCACACAGTTAAAGGAATCATCCTATCAACAACAGAGGGGGTAAACATGCCTGAATCCTATTGTGTTTGTCGGATAAATCAGATGTCAAAATTAATCAGGGTTCTTTATTGGTTTGTTGCTGATGCTGCGTGTGGAAACTGTAAGGAACCGCTAAGAAGTTCTGTGGCCTTTTTCATACAGACCGGAGTGATTAACACCATCCTGCCTGCTGCCTCTCAAAGCAGCTTTCTCTCTCTTCCTCCGTCTCTCTCTCTCTCTCTCTGTACTCCAGCCTCTCTGTACTGCCAAGCCAGCGCCTGGCAGGCTTCTCCGCTTGCGGTGCATTAGGATGCAAAGCGCTCCATGTCGAGGGAGAAGGGGAGACTAACAAAAGCGCTTTAGTGTTGCAAAAACAAGCCCATCGGTGCATGCCCGTGAAAAGATCTGTACGTCTGCTCTGACTCCCTCTAACTCCCTGCAGCTCCCGCATCACTCCACCATCCCTCTCTGCAAAGAGACGCTCTCAGGAGATACACATCCATTTCTTGTCGTTCTCATTCCCCTTTTCCTGTCTCTCTCTCTCTCTCTCTCTCTCTCTCTCTCTCTCTCTCTCTCTCTCCCACTTCCCATGTGGCAGGTCCAAATTGCTTTGCTGGAACGACGATCATCCCAGCCGGAATAGAAGTAAAGGTGGACGACTGCACCATCTGCCGCTGCCACAACGGAGACTGGTGGAAGCCGGCGCAGTGCTTGCGGCGGGAGTGCCTCAACGGCCAGTCGTTGTCATAGAGAGACTCCACCGGCGATGGTGGGAAAGCTCAGGCAAAGGCTCTGCCTACTGCGCCATTTTGTATGATTGACAAGGCAGGAGCACAATTCCTTAAAAAAGAAAAAAAAAAGAAAAAAACGAGACAGCATAGAATCAAGAAGATGCTCTCACACAAATACAAAATTTAGCCAGTGAGGAGAAGATGGAACTTCTCTCTCGGCTCTTTCCACCCTGCAGTTTCAATCGTCCTATATATTTTCAGAAGTTGACTTGCTTGACTTGCTGCTCTCACACGAAAAAGTTTCTATGCTCCTTGAACTCTTTTCCTAACCACTGGCAATGTTGAATTGCTCACATTGATTTCTGTATGTATGTCATCGGCTTGTCGTACGTGTCTGTCACAATCATGCAGGTGTTGTAAAATTTCAAGAGCAGGAAAAACAAAACAGTAAGCACACTTAACCGAGTTTTTTTTTCTTTTTCATAAAGGAGTGTCACCGGTGAAAGCACTGCAAAAGTGTTTGTTGAGTTTCACAACTTCACTCTAAGAGCTTGTTTACAAGATGTACATGTGTCCTCATAAAACTTTTTCTTTCTTTTTTTTTTTTTTTTAACGGCAGGAGATCACCTCTAACACTTACATAATGCTCTGGTCTTATTTTGCAAACTGCTTTAAAAACTCAAGCCTTGAATTTGTTACGGATGCTGTCACACCTGATGTTCATGGTTAACATTGTTTAGTTTTGGGATCGAGTGCTGTGTGGCAGGGTAGGTATGAACACGACCTCCACACTCTGGTGGGGACCAAAAAGAGTCTTAATGAGACAGTGCTGAAGAAGAGGTCTCCCTTTCGGTGGGGGTGTAGTGATACAGTGTGAGCAATGTTTTGTTGCAGAAGTATACCCGTTTCTATTAAACATAGGGAATGAAAACTCAAACAATGAAACATCGAGCTTCAAGTCTAATAACTTCATAAACATGCAACTACCAACTCAAGGGAACAGTGGTGTATTTGCTGTGTTTCATAAACGCCGCATAGAAAGGGACTTCAATCAGTCTGAGGAACATAAGAGCGAGAAAATTTGGTCAAAGTGCGAGATGCATAAAATGAGAAAACTGTGATTCGGCAAACTGGCCAAAGTACCCAGGTAAACACGCAGTTGGACAAGAGCAGCAAAAGTACAAACTTACATTTTGGTCCGCACCAACAGGTGTGAAAGCACCTCCGCCCATGTCTTGATATGGCCCCACAAGCAGAGTACGTTGATATCACCTGTAGTTGGAGGACAGGAAGAAACTGTGAGATCTGAGACTTCATTTTATCACCCAGAGAGAGTGAGGTAAGAACTACTGCAATGCTGCATCGAACGCAAAGCTTTGGGCCATCCTTTCCAGCTCAATTGCTTTTATTGTTTTCTCTCAGAGGTCCATATCCTCCCAAATATTCCTACTAACTAACTGCTTGAACTTGCTATCAGAGCAATTAGCGATCCAAGAGCAGCCTGCTTTAATTTTCCTTAATCAAGGAGTATTCTGTGATAAATCATCCAGCTGGGTGCTTGGCGCCGCTGCAGCCTGCATGCTGGGCACATTCACTGAGAACCAGCAGACAAAGGGAGGAAATGGTGCATGTGTCTAAATGCTTTTAAGCAGCATTCACAAACATATTGTCCATGGGAGCATTCACAAGCACACCATTCATCTACAACGCAGGCACAGTGTGCTGCTCTACCCCCAGTGAGACACTTCAACCCATACGGCTCGTTAAGATCCAGTTTCTGCATTACACCAGTCTTATAGATTACGACATAGATTCCTGTTTCCACTCCTTTCGGGTATAGTAAAATAGATCAGACACTGTGGTGTAGCTATGGCCAAGCCTCCAACATAGAGACAAGTTAATGTATTGCTTTGACATTTTTCCAGACCAGAGTGGTCCTCAAGTAGCCCAGTCTGGAAGAAAAAGCAGCCAACCAGGTCCCAAAACACGATGTTTTTGAGATGATAAATACGAGTCATTAATCCAAAGGTGAATTTCCGTAAGCTTGTGCCATTCATCACAAGAATTTTTTCCATTTCCAGAAAATCTGCTCCCGTTAACCTTTAAGACCCGATTCCTGGGCGGTGATGGATGGGCTGTTTAATAGCAGCTCCCAGCACTTTGTAATGAGACAGAAATGAACATAGAATAAAGACCAATGACTAAAGAGGTGTGTTACCCTAAAAGGCACTAAAACAAATTTTTGGTTTAAAAAAAACCCAAAAAAACTGCACAACCGCAAAGCCCACAGGAAAACGACAGAACATGGCTGATGGAGAAGTCACAAAATTGAAATAATATGAGTGAATCTCAGTCTTTAGATGTAACAGTGGGGTTTGAATAATTTTCATTATTAAGCTACCGTGATTTAGTATCCTTCAGTGTGAAAAGACAGACCTCATCTATCTGCCCTGAGGTCTGCAGGCTCGTAAAACAAAAGTGACGTGAATGGTTTATCAGTCATGGCCTCATCGGTCCAGACATTTTAGAATTATTAAAAGAGCGTCATTCATCTTAATTACTTTAAATGCCACATAATTATTCAGCCTGTACATGCGTCCAAAAGAGGGGAAAATATTTGAATTACTTTATTGAGTAGCAACAGAGAGAAAGACTGGAGCGAGTGTGCCAGTTGACAGGGCTCAAAGGCATTGCTGCCACCACAGATGCCTTATTGCTACTGTTCCAGATAAGATTCACAAAGCATGGCCTTTGGCATCCTACAGACTGAACAGCCCAGACTGCTTTAAGTGCTACTTTGTTTCACTCCCCTGCGCAGTGGTTTACTGTTAGCCATTATCTAAAACTGCTTATTATTTTATCCCATGACATTCCAGGAAAAAGCCAGCAGGATGACTGAGGAGTGCAAGGACAAGGGAGGTTCAATCACAGCTAAAAGTACATAATTTAATCCAAAGATTGCTCTAAAAATACAATGTCTCACTTTTCACAAGATGAAGCAACAAAAAAAGGGTAGGTAGGATTTTCAAGCAGCAAAAGAATCTGAGCACCGTGATCATTGTGCTACAGTGACGTTGCAACTCGTGGTAGTGGTTTGGACAGTTTTACTCAAGTCCTAAACATTCAATACACTAGTGAGTTTCTCTAAGTGTTGGTAGGCACAGCTGAACAGCCCCCCCCCCCCCCCCCCCCCAAGGGACGTCCACCCCGCCTGTTGAGAAACACTGCAAGAGACTAATCTGGACAAACACTGCTGAGTTTCTTTGATATTGTGAGTTGTTTGGTGGTAAAGTGAGTTTTATTCCAGAGTTGAATCATCAAGTCCAAGATCCCTCTGCATGGAAGGAACTGAGTTTTGATCCAGGCTGCTGGTGGGGTGCTAAATAAGAGATATGAATTAAAATTGTTAACCTAAACTTTGTTGTCCAGTTGGAGAAAGGCATACAATTGAGATCCCAGCAGGACAATATGTTCGTCACCCTGTAAGTAGGATGACTCAAACTGAAAATTTCTACAATAGACAACCCCCCCCGCCAAAAAAAAAAAAAAAAAGAAGCTGGATGGATCTGAAACCATGTTGCCAGACAGTAGAGAGAAGTGTGTGTTTGTGCTATGTGAAAGAAGAAAGAACAGGCTGATTTTTTTTTTTTTTTCTCAAGTGTTTTTCCAGCATACATCAACTGCCCTCCACTGCGATGCGTCTCTGAGAGTCTCTATCCAGGCGAACCGGGGAGGAAATTACATTTCCCCTTGCAAATACGTGAAGCCACACAGATTCAAGGACAGATCCACTGCGCAGTCTCTCTTTGTTCATTTTCTGCCAAGAAATTTTCCGTCTGTCTGTGAGTGTCTATTCAAATGACTCCACCTGTCCGACCATCAATACACAGGCTTGTACATGGGCATTTTGTAAAGGTACACACGGTCGCTTTTGTTCACGAGACACCGACTTACTGTAGCTGGAGACAATGAAAGATTGTTTTGTTTTTTTCCCTCTCCTTTATTTTCTTTTTCCAGCAATGAAACTGTTACATAAAAGTGTGCCTGAAAATCACCAGAGTATTATCTGATAAAGGAAGAGAGAAACACTGTTATTATACAATCAATTGTATTTTTTTTTCCAGGGGCACCAAGGGTGTATTGGTGGGGGACTCACATAAAACACAGTCTGGTTTGTGCAACGAATTGGGATTTGTTTAAATATCAGGAACTTCTTTGATTGTATATGAATTCATACTCAAACAGGTTTATCTTGAATGGTCCAAATTTCAAATCGTTTAAAGACCCTTGGTGCTCCATGTATTGTTCATATGTAAATATCTTCAAACGTATAATGTGTATTCTAAAATCTGAGGTGGAGTAAAAAAAAAAAAAAGAAAAAAAAAAAGGATGACTCAAGAATTCAGAAATCGTGTATTATTCATCAAGACAAAATATTTTGTTAAATAGACTTTAAAAAGAAGTGTTATTCGGCAAAAGTGAGTGTGGATTTATTTTCTTCTGTCGATTATTTGTGCTCCCCCGAGGAGAGTGCTGACATTTGCGGACACCAGATCACTTAAAGCATGGAAACACGCCATTAACAGCTTTAAAATGCGCAATTCTTTGCTGTGTACACTGCACAGCATTTCTCCTCAGCAGCTGAATCAGTGGAAAGGGGGCTGCATTTGCAGGAGTGAAATTCAGTGGAAACGGGATGCTGCAGGACAAATCTTGAATCGAGCCATGCAATCGGCATGAGGAAAACAACAAACAATGCAGTGAGGGAGGCCACAACAATGCTCCGGGGAAAAAGGTTTGTAAACAGAGCACTTTAGAATAAACAGAAGTACAATATTTTTCCTGGCTTGGGCTTGCAAACGGAAAGAAAAAAATAAGGAGACACGAGCGCTTAATGGTTTTGTAACGTACACTGAGTTCAAGGGCATTACTCACAGGTTCATTCCCCCATTCCATTCCATTCCAAGTCAGTCCGGCTTCTACTGTATCTCATCCTCACTGCTAATTGCCTTCTCCCACCTCCTGCCGTGGACAAGAAAGGGGAGGCAATTTTATGCAGCACATAGCAATCAATAGCAATTAGGTGCATCCCTGACTAATCCCATTGAAAATGGCATCTTGGGAGATGGCCAGGAGAAGACCTCCTAAAGCCCATATACCTACTAAAGTTTAGTTTTGCCTTCACACTATGCACCAGTGCTGTGACGGAGCAATTAATTGCTTTGTTTTCCTATTCTACACTTAATATTGAATTTCCATCAGTCTTTTTCAGGGAGCCACTCTGCGATTGTATCAAATGGGCATCCTCAATTAGATAATCTTTTCCTGATCACCCTATGGACATTATTACATGTTATCCTACTTTAAAAGCACCCTTCAGGTTTTTTGCGCGTGACAACAAATTGGCGCAACGTGACTGGATAAAGCCAAATTTAAGCTGGAAATGTGTGTGGCAGATGAAAAGAGTTGATTAACAGGAAGGGATGTTGCTGTATCAACAGTAATGTGGATGGTGCACCGAAGTGCTGTTGGGAGGAGGGAGCAAATTGCAACCTAATTCAATCTCATTTCAGCCCATCTAATTTCCACCCATCACCTATGGCCCGGAGTTTCTCTTGCAGGGTGCCCGGGCTCACCGTCTGAGCTACAGGAGGAGAAGTCTGAGCTGAACTGCTGTTCCTTCACATGAAAAGGTCACTCAGTTAAGGTGATTTGGAGCATCTCATTAGGATTATTCCTGGACACTTCCCCATGGTGATTTTCAAGGCAAGTAAAAGTCACAGACCCGAGTGCAGAGCCAGAAAATGTTAGAAGGATTATATACTAAGCACAATCTGGCCTGGAACCTCTTGGAGTTTCCCTACAAAGAGCTAAAGGAAATCACCAAGAACAGGTGCATCTGGACTCATTCATCCTCAAGCTACCGACAACTTTGCTTGAAAAAGGAGATGGGATCAGATTAAAACTGTGGCACTAATCCAAATCACCACGAGCATGGTTATCTATCAATCCTTCTGTGTCCCGTTTGGATTTAATGGGAAATCAACAAAGCCCTCTGGATCGGCCATCTAGAACTGAGATGAGCTCTTGTGGTCACAGTCCTGCAAGTGCAACCGCATACCTGAATTCATTCGAAGGTGTCATTATTAAGCTGCGCACAAAGCCTGATATAAGGAGCCACTCATAATCAGCTGTACTGAAGCAAAAACACCGCATAACCGTGACTGCGGCCCTCCAGATCCAGGAGTGCCCACCTCTGATTTTCAATTTCCTTCAGATTGTTCCATCACACCTTAAAACAGTTGTGAAAAATATTAGCTTTCAGTTTTCATAGGTTTCTGAGATATAAAGGCTTTTATAAGAGACTAAAATCTGTGCTAGCAGTTATCTTAACAGTAAACTGAAGTGATAACACTCATAAAAGCAATAACCCATACAGATTCACTAAAGTCTCAGTGAGCTGGTCACAAGTTGTGACAAGTTAGAACGAGTTGAAGAGCTGCAGTCTCTCTGTCCTCCTCACTGAACATTGCTGTTGGATTAACAGCAACTAAATTAACTAAATGTGAATTTATGATTGAAGTTTTCTAACCTTTAAATGGTCAGTGGTCATATGGTTTGTCTTGGGAGTCTGATATTTCTTCCACAAAGGCCTACGTCTTCATCTAAACTTGGGAGTTCAGCATTTTAGTCTACTGTGTCAAATATTCAGCCACGGTTGAAGCCCCACAATCGTTGATAGAAATTGGTAAATAAATTGTTCTGACACGCTCGTCAAAAGATCAGAACCCGATTTTGAAAAATTGAGTCGCGTCATTCAATTTAATGATATTCACCTTCAGGTAAGCATGAGGGAACCATGGCAGTCTGCTATGGAAACATAGCAAATCAGCCTGAGAGCAGAAGGTGATCCACAAGACAGATTTAAAGCCTCAGTTTATTGTGAAATACAGTGATTAAGTCTGTCACCTGGCGGCGATCACATTAATCAGCACCGTATGACCTTGTTTGAGAAGGGCTTGAAGGTAAAGGACGCTCATTTATAATGAAAATCCACTTTAGCTTAAAATTTTTTACATGTAAAGTTCTCCAGCCACATTAAGAAAAGCAAAGGGGAGGGGAAAAATAAAGAAGCTTCATGAATAAAATATTGATATTGCAAGTTTTTATTTTCTGTTTCATGATTATTTTGTGACATCACTTATAGCTTACACTGTTTATTAGATTTAATGTACAAAATAGTAAGTAAGTGACATAATCACCACAGATTGAAGAGCAACTAAAAGTTGATGACCAATGCTTTGGGATGAGTGAAGTCTTTGGAATTATTATCTTTGTTGTAAAAATCTTTAAACCAACAATTGAGGGTCTGGCACAGGCAGGAGGGTGAAGGCAGCGATGCATTCAATGAGCCACGTGAACGGAGCCGACCACACCTTTCCTCGCCTGCCCACTCGGGGTCGGTGAGCACCCTGCGGGTCGAAGATGATGTACTGGGTGCACAGGGCCTGGTCTGAGCCCGGCAGGGCGTGGTAGGCGGCGGCATTCAGGGTCTGAGTCACGTCGCTGTCCGGTTTGGGCTGCCGGCACAGGAGCTGGCCTCCGCCCTCACGGAGCAGCTTGATGAGCTCGTCCTTGGTGGGCGCCTTGAAGGAGCCGAGGAGAAAGAAGAAGCAGCCATCGAAGAGGGGTGGAAGCTTAAAAAAAAAAATAAATAAACAAGTTATTTTCCCCGTGATTAGTACATCAATACTAGATCAGATCAACATATCTCTAATAGCAGGTTATGTACCACAAGCCTTTAAGGTTTGACAACCTTGACCCAGGTGTCTTAGCAAGTTACGGGCCAATATCCAACCTTCCCTTTATTTCTAAAATTCTAGAAAAAGTGATTGTAAGTCAGCTGCGTGACCATTTAAGCAAAAATTTGAGTCTACTGATCTACTCGTAGCCTCAGACGGGGAAGGTCTCTGTTCCGGTCCTATTAGATCTCAGTGCTGCATTTGATACTATTGATCATAACATCCTCTTACAGAGACTAGACCACAGCCCACACTTTCCACAGTCGCAAATAAATCTGCTTGCGCATGTGGATTTGTTGGGTTTTTCTCTGTTAAAAGCACCTAGAAAGGACTGTGTTGTATTTGGTGCTATATAAATAAAGTTGAATTGAATTAAAACCTGTGATGTACCATCCTCTTTCATGAGCATCTGCTCGTCACTCGGTGCCAGGCTAAAGCTTCAGCCCTTGGGATCTCGTCGACACAATGATTAAAGTTTCCTCTTTCACGATGAAGTTAAACGAATCATTTTCTTTGCAACTATATCCAGGCGAGTGCCTGTGCGGGTGCTTTGTATTTACTTCTTTACTACCAGAAGACTTTTTTTTTTTTAGGCAGCGTTCTCGAGACGAACTCTGAAGCACTTAGCATGGCAGCGAATTAGGCCACCGGAGACCGTTCTATTCACAGCATCAATGGACTCAACTGTTGTGGGGTGTAAATTAGCTCTCTCAAGAGTTTCTGGAATGAATGTTCTTTGACTATTCTTTGGTTAGGTTTCACTTCTGCTCGTGTTTTCACGTTTGTGCGTCGTTTCTTTATGATAGATGCACCATTTCTTAAAAAAATTAAATAAAGTGACTCTACATAGGTGGGAAGAACGAGGGAACTCTCAACACCTCATGAAAAAGCGTATTTATTATCACATCTGTTTGCCCAGAGTTATTACCACAACACACTATTTACCCTGTTCCCCTTCCTCCTCGCCAGTAAACCCTCCTGGAGCAAACAGGCAATCATATCATTATGGACAGCTACCTACGACAATGATTCACCAATTATTCATGTTATATTGTCTTGCTGCACTAAATCACAGGAGATATGAGAATGTGTTAACAATAATCACTGGAAAATGGCTCCATAACATATAATTGTAATCAAATTTGCACAAATTATTCCAATCAGGCACACCACAGCATCTTAAGCAGCACGGACAGACAGAGGAACATGTGTGACTTGTGCTCTCTTTTCTCATCTCGACATTGCAGTGTCCCCGTTTTCTGTTCACACAACAGGCTCTGTCAAGCCTACCGTCCACTGGTGGCTGAGCAGTAATTTTCAGGCGCTGCCACAGGTTCATGTTGAGGTGACTGTGACTTGGCCACTCTCAGGCATTCATGTTGTAATTGTGTTGTGGAGTCTTTATTTATAGCTGCTGTCCTTCTGCTCCATTCGGCTTCTCCTATATTTTTGCCTCTCAGTCTCAAATACTACACTGCATGATATAGTTTGGTCTTTTCCAAGCCCACCTTTGCCATTTCAATTGTTTATCTACATGTAAAGCCTTTCCCCAGGAGAAACTTGTACCTGCACATTGGGAGACATTAATAACACAAACATGATTGTAACGCATGAAACCAGTGTACATTTACATAAAGTTAAAGACAGCAGACTGAGGAAAGTCACCGTGTAAAGAAACCTGTTACTGAGGCACAGCCGACCGAGCTTAAGTAAAGAGGAACTGATATCCGCTGAGTTTACATCCAGACACACAAGAGATAATTTTTAAGTAGATGCTGACGTTTCAGCTGTTGTGCAATCTGTATGATTTTACAGCATTGCCTCATTTAGGACTCAGTGATAGAGATTTGTCTGGTGCTGTATGTATTTAGGTTTATAGGTCAACATGAAACAACAACTTCAGCTGCAACCATTACTGAAAGCATTTTGTTGGCCACCCTCATGACACACAGGACTCCGCAAACCCGAAAAATATTAGTCTACCGCTGACTTCAGACAGGGTTTTAGTTGGATGAAAACATGATAGCTTGGTTGAAGGCAACAATAAATCCAATGACACCCATTTCACAAACCAACATGTCCATGAGTGCAGATGAAGGAGAGTCCATTTGCTCCTCCAAGGGTGTTGTTGGACAGGGAAAATACAACCGTGTTGGCCTGAAACCTGCAGAGACACTTGCACTGCACTTGGCACAGAGTAAAGACGGAGCCCTTGTGTGCCATTTAACCCAAATGGTCCTATTCCTCCCCAAGGTGTTCAATTTGGTTGAGATCTGATGTCTGCCAAAACCTCTGCATATGATTCACCTTAGTTTCACACTAATCGAACCATTCAGTGCGATGGAGCCACTGAAATCCCTGATGAGGTATATTCCATTAGGAAAGCATGTTTAATCACACAAATAAAAGGCGCTTATAAAAAATGAAAGACTGGAAATGATTATTCTTTCTTGGGGGACAGAAAAATGCTCCGCAGAACAAAAACTGCCTTCTCTTAGAGAACGCAGACCAGTGACAGAGAGGTCCAGGTCACATAAGCAAATGAGCACTGTGTGCCAATGCCCGCAACAACAAAATTTCCCAAGGATACAAGACCGAGACACCCCTCAGACATTGAATCCATGTCTTTCTTTGAGTGCTGCTCATTTACCAGGCTGCATCTGTTGATGCGACTGCGCTGGGGTCCTTCTCCTGCTTCATGCTCGGCTTCAGGCACCCCCTCTCCTGAGCGCAGACACGCCTCCACCCCTGGCATTAAAGAGGGAGAACAAAGAAAATTAAAGTTACAGCTAATTATATTGACTTGAAAGAGTGTGACAAGGCAATCGCTCGCAGAAGATGACAAAGCAAGTGTTGGCAAAGCATCAGTTGTTGACAGAAAGATGCTCCCAGCATGATGGAGTTAATGATGCGAGCCTCGTTTTAAGTATTACGCCGAATTCAAGCATCATCTCTTTTTCTCAGTCTCATGGGGTTTTTCGGAGTCGGATTGGAACAGTGTGACAGGCAGCAACAAGGCAATTTTTTTTTTCTCCCCCAAGTTCGAAAAGATGCTTTTGTTCTAAAGGCAGAAAGGTTTTTGTGAAAATTGTACATTTTAATGACCCCTAACTGTCACAGATGAACAAAATGCTTCTGAATAAGCCACAGATCTGAGCGCTGCTGTTCTCAGTAAGCGCTCCATTACAGAGCATCATGCTGGGGATATAACACAAACCCCAAACTTACAATTTAATAGCGGCGGATAGAAACATACTGAAAGTAGTTCTGGTTGAAAATAAGACAGTTTGCTGCAAATAAATAGGTACAAAGGATGTCGGAGAGACCCGAGCATGGGGCTTGAATAACTCTGGTCATTACAAATGCTTTAAGACTTCTCTCAACGCTTCAAGCCAGAAGAGACAGAAATGGACTCACAGACACATTTACAAGGTGCAAACTATTCCCTGTATAACCTCTCCAATAACAAAATCACCTCCAGGTAGGGCTACATATCAACTACTATCACAAAGCGGTGTAGGTGTTTGTATCCAGTGTCAAAATATAGCAGGTTGCCCAAATACACACACAGTTACAAGTACAAGGGGTGGAGGGTAATTACATTTCTTCATGCTCCTTTAATTACAGCTTCCTTTTACGGGTACCCTGCCAGAGACTGAGGCAGAGGAGACGGAAGAAACTGGGGTTCATCACTCCGGACGATGACACATAGCGCTGAAGAGTCATTAGCATTTTCGCTAATTATGTTCACAAAGAAAGCAGAAAACATTTGAAACCTCCGCTCCTTCCTGAGTCGATGAATGAGTCAGTGGCAAGATGAACCCGCTTCCTTGATTAACTGTGAGACCAGCTGGAACTGTGATCTAATTAAGAGGACAACACAGAGCTAAGACAAGACTTTATAATGAGACCAGTGTTGTATTGGCCTTTGGATCTCATAAGGAGTTATAAAGGCTGTCAGTAACACCTACATTTTCAGATTGGGGTAAAACTGTTTAGTCTCTTTGCCCCGTTTAAAAAAAAAAAAACAACAACAAAGGAATTGCTATATCACAATTGACAAGTTTCATCATCATAAATATGCAAACTACAGGATAAAGTATAGGATTCAATCTGTGGCTGCCTCTCGTAGCCACAATTAGAAAAAGTGCAGAATATTACAAGAAAAGGTCCAAATGTACTAATTAACAGGGCCCTCTGTTCGGGGAATACACCGTTCTCTCACAGAAAGTGAACTGAGAAAATCTGCAGTCATGATTATGGAATATGTATGAATTAGTTTTAGGCTGGCTTTGCATAAAGAGGCAGCCGAAAACAGTCGACAAAAACTGCCCGTGTGTTTCTTTCACTAAGCCTTATTTAACACATTGAGGAAAATAAAGGTAAAAACCTTAATCTGTGAATAATCTCTAACTATAATGAGGACTGGCAGAGTTTTGCTTCTTGTACAAATCCGATGACACTAAACTGTACACCTCAAGTTCTAATAAAGTCAGTTTAAAATGTTGGTTCACATGGAGGTCAAACTAAGTGCAACACATTTGTTATTAACTGGCTTGTTAACCATATGGAACCATATTTAGGCCAAACTAAAGTAAACGCATGCTAATTCTCTTGAAAAGATAAATTGGATTAGAATTTGCAGTTTCAATATAACCTGTCACACGGGATAAAACACAGAATCTCCTTCCCATTGGAAGTGCATTGCAATAAAACATAAAAGATAAAGAGATAAGCCAGGGCTCGGCCTGGCTGACAGCAATGTACAAAAGGCAGGTGACAGTGAGAATTCTGCAGCTGGTGTGTGCGCTCACACATACACAAGGCCAGAAACAGATAGGATGCCACAGTGATTGTCATGAGGGAGACAAGCTGTGTCAAGTGCTCAGCCTGCGTGGAGAGGAGAAGAGGGGAGGGGCAGAGTACCGTCCAAACACAGAGAATCTTACAGTGACACAGCCACACAGACTCAAAGTTGAATAGGCTTACTGGCAGAGACAGAAACAAGCATGCATGCTGCTGTACTATGCGCGCACACACACGCACACACGCAGCGAGAGAGAGAAGTGAGGCTACTGACAAATACAGCAGTCAAGGGCACACCAAGGTGCCAGGAAAATCTTTGAGACAGCAAGTCTCTTTTCTTTCCCTGCAGCCGACTTCCTCTATATATTTGCTTGTTGATTCGGTTCAAGGGTGCCAAGGAGAAAAGAATTTTGCAGACTATTCATTGAGGCAAAAAAAACAAAAACCAAAACAATTCTAACGGGGGGGGGGGGGGGGGAATAAAGAGTTGGCTTTCTTTTCATCGTTAGTCATATTGAAGACTTGTGGCGCATCGATTCCAAGATTCCCCAAACCCCCCCACCTGGAGTCATCCTCCCACTCTATCTGGCTGTCTTGCATGTAAGCAGGTGTGTGTGCACACAGCGGCAGATCAAACAATTGATCTGGAAATTGGCCGTTGGAAAATATTTGTTATACGTTTCTCACAACAATACATGCATGAAATAAAAGGGGTTGCGTTTAGAGATCCCTGCTCTGAGGAGAAGGCATTCACCCGAAACTCAAAGACAAATCGGATGCTTGTGTTACATAAGTTCGGTGCTGAGGAATAATTAACAACGAAACCACAGTAGCAGACAGGCATGTGTTTATATACCAGCGATTGCAGCCAGGTGAATACCTAATGGAAAAATATGTTTCAATTCTAATCCTAAAATGAAGGTAACAAATGCTCTATGGTCTCAGGTTGTTCAGATAAAATTGGCAAGTTAAATTTTCTGTACAGCAATAAATAAATAAATAACTAAATAAATACAGTTAAATTATTGAAACTGGTATTGAAGAACAATCCAAATATCTCAATTGTGGCTTGTGACCCCTTGGTACCCTGATGTGGCCCAGACTGGCCGGAGAGCAGTTGGACCAGTGACCAACCAGCAAAAGGAGATGACAGAGGCAGCTTCTTGGGTGGTCCACATCTTTTTGTTTTTATTTTCAAAAGTGCAAAAATACAAGAACAAAGTGTATTGGAGGAAGAAGAGGATTGTGGCTTCTCCAGCAGCAGAACCTCGAATGATGTTCAGAGGCGCCTGAAATACTTTCTACTGAATAGGATCAGACCATTAAAACTCCTTGGGTGATAAAAAAAAACAATATTAGTTTGTTAAAACTATGTTAAAACCCTCAAATAAATAAAACCATAAGTTAAAGAAAAACCAAAACTAAAGAATAAACCTCAAAGCAAACACCTAAAGAATAAACTAAGTCATTAACTCTTCTAAAACTACGTGCAGCACCCCCAAACTAGCCCGGAAACATTATTAAAGGTGCGTGTTTCCTGGGGGAATCCTTTGCTGAGACACTTGCCAGAACACAAGAGGGGAAGGTAAATTAAAAACTTTCCACTCACACAACCCAAAACACTCACACCTTTAAACATTCAGCAAATGTGCATCAACACCTATAGGACTCAACTACTCTCATACACATATAATGTACCACACTTAATTACTCAATTGTCTTGATGCCTTCTAGGTAATCTCACTGGTAACGCGCCCAACAAAACCTACAGCACCAATATATACTTTTATAATGACAACAGTGTGTAATCTCTTTCATACATGCAAGAATAGCTGCGAGTGATCACGTGAGGAACCAAGTGGCTTTTCGTTACATGGTTGACCAGGTCCAATAATTACCAACTAGATTCTTCATTCTTGTCACATTCTAAAGAATAAGTTCATATGTATATGCAAAATAAAAAAAAAAGAATACCATTAAAAGATGTTCATCAACCATGACACTAACAAAACTATTTTGCCATGATAAAACTAAAATAGCATTTCACCATTTAGTTTTGATTGTATCTGTGAATAAGTAAAAGGTCAAAAACATGTACAAATGGATTGGCAGTGTGATGCAGGATCATTTAATGAATACAACAGCAGCATCCTCTATTTTATTTATTTTTTTCCAGTTTTCACTGGTGACACCAAGCTTTGCTAACCAGCTGCAGGCAGTACTTTTATATTTAGCAAACAGATATGAGCTTGTTATTGATATTTTCTTGCGACTCCTGGGAAGGAGAACAATCAATGTCAAGCTAGCCCCCGAAGGTGAGAAATACCAGCAAGAATCAAGCTGTGTTATGTTCACAGATTGATAACCGACGATCAAGCTGTTTTATGAAATGAGCATTCCATCTATCTTCCATACCAGCTTTATGTTGTATGGAGACACAGCTGGAAAGATCGCAAGTCCATCATAGAGACCCACGCAGTCAAAGCGACGGACATTTTAACGTTATCAATCGACCTCAAAAGCATGTATTTGCGCAGTACTGGAAGCTGAATTGATTTGAACAGACCCATGTATCCACTGGAAGAACATGCAAACTGCACAAAGGAAGGCTCCTTTTTGCTGTGAGGGGAAAGCAATTTCCACGAAACCACCATTCTCCTCTCTGATACAACAAATGCCTTTCAAATTATTTTAAACTATTATTATCTTGCTGTCTTGCAATATTCATGCATGCATGTGAGGTCAGTGAGTGTGGAATGATGATATTAGCACATTTTCCTCTTGTTTGAGGAAGACGGAGAGTTAAAGCAATGCACACTGAATCACTCATGAGAGAAAGGAACTGAAAGAAACAAATATTCAAAGTTATGGAAATTCTAATTTCTCTCAGGAAATCCCATCATCTGTAAAACAGCATTTAACATTGGAGATAATAAAAATTGAACGTCCCCGAGAGTCAGTGCTGTAAAAAGTTACCCAGGGTGTGTGAACAATGTTTAAGATGACATTTGAAAAAATGGCAGCGACAGAGGGCTGGTTCAGCTGACAGCTCACTCCATACTTACAGCTGTATCTGACAATCCAGCAGCCAGCGAGAATCCCCTGGAGGGTGGAGTAGGTGGTGGGCATTTGTCCTTCTGGCACCACGACATGGCTCACTGGAAGAGGGAAGCAGTACAGTTTCAGCTCCATTTCTCTCATAGATGAAATGGTAAAGTCTTTGCAACTTCCCGAGATGCTGCTAATAAAGAGGTTTTTATTCAAGTATCAAGTAGCCAGAGGGAGACTGCAAAGTCTGTTAGGTGATCTTTTCTTTTGGATTAAACATATTTCCATTTACTTTTCATGCTTTCTTTCTTGATAACATGAAAAAGTTGAAGACAGGAGCGGAGAGGTTAGCTGCAGTTCAGGACATTTGTTGACCGTGGAAACTTTCTCTGGATATGACAGAGTTAACGGCTGTTTCGGCTCTCATTTTAGAACATTTATTTGACATGTTTTGTCCCGTCTGCAAATTCATTTGCTCAAATAACCATCTGTGAGGGAATCATTTCATTCTCCGCAATAAAACATGAACATCCACACAGTGGTACAGCTCATAAGTAGGTAAAAAATCAATCTACTTTTTGTTTACTAGTAAGAAATCAAGCTTCCTGGTTGATTTTTGAGGAGTTAGTAAAGTAAACATAACAGCTAAGTAACCATATAAGCCACCAGTGCCATGTTGATGGTACTCCGGCTTCTCATCGAGGCAGTCAGATTAATATAGCACCACTGCAACATAGATATAAACACTGAGATCATCTGCCCTTGTCACAGTTAAACAACAAAAATGCTGTTTCAAAAAACTAATATAAACCTAAACACTAGAAACAGAAATACATATTACATCAGGTTTTGTTGCTGCTTATGAACCACTTTCAGGAATTAGAAGAATACATGAAGCTTCAACAATTTACTTATGCGATGAAAGTGCAACGAAAACATTGAAATTGGGTTGTCGTCAGAATGGTTTTCAAACATAAGAATAATGTATACGATTGACTGACATCAATATATTAAGTAACAAGTCTACAGATCTACAGTTATAATGTGTCTGAAATTGCATTTTGACTTTTAACTTGCTTTGAAGACTCCCTCCAACCACAGCTTATAGTGCTGGAACATCGGGAAATGAATCCGATTTGCCAGCTGCTTGGAGGTCAACATTTTTCTATTGTTTTTCCACTTGGATTTTGGTGATCTCAGTCACTTTTGCATTTACAGGAGTGCAACAACGCAAATGCCTTGAAGCACAAACTGTCCGACAATGTGCACAAATGTTCAGAATTATCACCACTCGCCTCTCTCTTCAATAGATGCAGGTATCACAATCAGACATTACAATCAGTATGTCTCGTTCTAATGTATAGTATATGAATGCTAACTTATTAAGAAACAATGGTACCATGTCAAATAAACAATGTTTTAATCTGTATTCTCATATCTTGTTCTAGTTTACGCTGCAGAATTTTCCACGACGTGTGGCTGTTTTATCCATTAAAGCATATCTTTCAGGGTTTCAGAAACTGATTTTATTTGGATGTTAATTTTTGTGTGGTCAATATTTCTTTTTTTTTTCCTGTGGGGTGATAAAAACACAAGACACTTAATACCACTTCCCACCAACTTGAGGCAGATACACTTTACAAGACTCATAAATATGGATTGGATTCCTGGTTTGTCCATTGAGTGCAGTCCAGATCTCACAAGAGTTAAAAACGTGTGAATTGTCTCACTTTAAGCGCATGAACACAAACTTTCTGCCTATCTAAAACACTTCAAGAATGAAAAATAAAAGCCCAAGCAGAGACTTATTTCATAAAAGACGAGGACACATAATTACAGGATAATTAATTTTTAAACACAAGCTTATTGCCTCTTCATTCAACAAGTGGGCGCAGCTGACAAGCTCAAAATGAACATAATTATATCTGCGGGGCGAAATCTTCTTACAGTGTGCAGTGGCCGTGGATTTATATGCTTCAAATCAAAATTTAGAGAAGGAAAAATAACGACTCGCCTTTCACGAAACGCACCAAGGTTCACCCTGCTGGCCAGAGGAGGAGAGTGTTTGAGAAAGCCTTCTGTTTTTCATTAGTGTGTATTCATCACTCTGACAGTACCTCCAAACATTTTATGAGGAATGATTTCAATTACTTTTGCTCTCTGGTGTTTTCCAGGACATTATTATGCAACAGTGAAGGCATTGCTGTATCACCATGATGTATACAGCTCTAAAAGCACTTGTTAGGTGCTGTTGAACCTCTGTGAGTGATAATCCTCGAGCAGCTCCTGTTGGCTTTTACAATACAAACAGGTCTGTGTTAGATAGCAAAGCCTTTAAAGCTGGGTTCTGCTGAAAAAGGCCGATTTGAAATTTTAAAAAAAGAAGAAAAATAAAACCTTTTTTTTGTAAAAAGATTACATATCAGGGGGTTTGGCAGTAAACAAGCTGTGCCAGCCATTGGACAGTAGATGCAATAAATGTGTACACACACACACACACACACACACACACACACACACACACACACACACACACACACACACACACACACACACACACACACACACACACACACACACACACACACACACACACACACACACACACAAATATAATGATAATTAATTCATAACATGAAAAAGCAATCATATGTGACCAGTTTTCCAAAGAGCCCTGCCTGGAATGTAACAAAAAACTTTGGCCCTCCCCAGAGGAAGGAGTGGCTGGACTCCATAAACACTACCTGAGCCAGAAAAGGTGTCGGCCATCCTCCCTCCCAGTAGAAGTCCCAGTTTCGCCAGCTGATGCTGTTCTGGTGCAGATAGCTTGGTGGCCAAAACCACTGCGGTTTGATCCTTCCTTGTACAGTCACTCACCTGAAACGGACCGGAAGAACACAACTTTGGAATGTGGAGGCCTTTAAAGCCAGACTATGAGCACTCTGGGGTTTGCAACTCCAAGGGTTGTTCACATTTCCATGCACACGTACCGCAGAGAGACTGGCTGAGGGGCTATGAGATGTATGAGCATTAGCATACTGAGCTCCTTCTGAGACCTCCTGAAAAATCTGCAGCATCTCCAGACTTGCTGCGTAATCCGCAGGCCGCTTTCCATGCAGATTACTGAGAGGAGAGAAAATGAAAAGACAAAGTGAGTCAGCGTCTCACGGTACGTAAACACGTCAGGATTTATGCATGTGCAGAGGTGCAGACCATCTGGTGACCATGGGGACAGTTCGGCTGATTAAAAGTATGAAAACACATTATCAAACACAAAGTTACGTGTATTCAATCAGGAAGCGCGAAAGAAAATGAATGATGCAGGATAACAGTGGGAAAGAGATCTTCTGTTCTGGCACCAAATACCCGGGTGGGCAATTAATTTTCCCAGAGAAATCACATGAAAAACTATTAAACAGCAAAATGTGGAATGATAATAAAGCTATGCAGTCAAGTCCTTGTACTTATTTGCACATTTTATCCATTGATCCAGGTGTAATCTTCAAAATACAGTAAAGACAGATTAAGGTACAATCACAAGCATGAACTTAGTACACCAGAAAAATAACGCTACCACCTTTACAAAACCAAAGCAGGTGTGTTTTATGCATTAGCTACAAGTACTTTTCAATTTCTGCACCTTGTGGGCTGGTTAGAGAAAACCAAGAGGGCTGTACAATGCCCAGGCCTGCTCCATATTAATTGGTTTATTTATGAATTCAAACACTTCATGCAAGCGATGATAGTTCAAACAATCTAAGAATTTTAATGTAGGAAAAGACAGAACTGCTTTGGAATCCCAGAATATGATCTCACTGTGTACCTTTTTAAATTAAATATTATTTTAACGTTATGTTTGTTTATAACTGAAACCAAACTACATATGATAAAATGAAGGCAACGGCTTGACAAAATACTGAAACAAAATAAGTTTATCTAGTTATGGTAAATCCCAAATCCATCAGGCTCAGCACAACTTGTCCGTGTACTCTACCTGTGGAAACCGGGATAAGCCCTCCAGTTAAGCCATATTACGCTGGCATGTAAAACACTTTTAAAGATTCTGTCTGGTTGTGGTTTTAGAGGACTTCAATCACTGAAACACACCAAAGGATTTTACCTTTTTATGATATTTTTTCTTCAGAAAATCACATTTTCCTGTTCATCATAATCTATATCAGAATGTGCTGGCCAGTGAGCACTGAAGACAGATTTTACTCTGATCTGATAAAAGATGAAAATGTACCTAAACTAATATTTGAAGTCTATTTCTGTTCTGAATGCCTGAGTGACTGCGATTGCCACCATTATTCACAAACTAAAGGAGCCTTTGTGCTATATTGTGTAGTCGAAAGCAAAGTCTTTTCAAACAAGGTAATCATTCTCTTATCGTTTCATCACATTCTGTGCAAATGGGGAGGGTTTTTGTTTTTTTTTCCTTTTCTTTTTGATCTCTGACCAAACAGGACACTAGAATTCAATATTTGTCACCACACAGCACTGAACAAAACAATCCGGCAATGTCACACACTGCTTGCTCTCTGAAACTGTGCACCCGCGTGTGTCATTCACTTGTTAGGGCATAATAGTTTGATATGAGGTCGAAGCAGCAAATCCAATACAATAGACTACTGATTCTCCAAAGATGGTACAGGTACTCCGAGTGGCATGTAGAAAAAGGACATTAATATCTTAGAAATTGATTCTGGAATTAATTTGCAATCAACATAATACCAAATAAATAAAAGAAGTAGAATTGCCTGTTATACGTTTGTCTCAATGTCAGTTGGCTACTTTTCCACCAATTCTTAGTAGGCGTGAAATGTATTGCACATGTCTTGCCGTGATGAAACCGTCCATACAGTGCACACAGAAAGCATTCACAGCACTTTTGTTATGTTGCAGTCTTACTACACTCAATTAATTTATCCACTCACATTTATACACACAGCAACCCCATAATTCTGTGTAAAACGTTTGAAAATAAAAACAAAACAAAAAAATATAATGGAGAGTATTTTTTTGTAGCAACATTGCTGAATGGACTGAATGAATATAATGGGGGGGAAAAAGGTTTTTGTATGTTTGTTCATTTTGAAATGAGATCTAATGTGAATTTCCATTCTTTTTTTAGACCCGAGATTTTGTGTTGCAAGATTTGTGTATCTTTGTTAGAAAAAAAAAAAAAAAAGCCACCTTTGAATTTAGATTATGTGACTTGGATAATAAGATAACCTAACACTCATGGCTTCATCAGTCTGCTGTGTGAATGTATGAATGATACTTTGTAATTCCTTCTCTGCATTTAACCCATTTGATTCATAATAGACCTTAACGATGCATATCAGAAGCAGTGGGCTGTCACAGTGTGACGACCAGGGAGCTGATGGGTCAGAGAGACAAACCCGTCTCACACAAGTCCGTTTCTCAAACCTCACGGCTCCCACTGCTCACAAAGGTGTTCACGCCCCAGGAAAAAACTGCAGTTATTCTTCATGTTCCGGCTTGCTGTGATTCTGACACATGAAAAGGTGCTACATCTCATTAGGGTGAGTTTAAACCGCTGTTGGAAAGCTATATCTTTGAGATAAAGATATATAATCCTGATATCAGCAGTCAACATGTCTCCTTTGGGAGCTGTCTACAGTCAATCAGGCAGGTCCGTCGTACTGCCAGTAGTACTGCTGGTAATTATAGAGCTCAACATATTATCAGGTGGTCGGCACCACTGCACCAGACACACAGCAAAATCATATCAAGGGGCTGCAACACATTAAGGAGGAATTTCATACTTGAAAGTATAGTACTCACATTTGTGTGGTGAAGAGACCACATCACCCGTGCAGATAGTGGTTTTTTTTTTGTTTTGTTTTTTTAAAAGGGAAGTAGAGTCACATTTCAGAACACAGGAGGTTCTACATCATCTTAAAAGCAACTTTACACACACAGACTCCAACATGATGAAACTGCAACACTCGCTCGAATCCAACAGGGACCCTGAGGAAACGGCTTTAAAGTATTTATCTTTAAGTTTGAGGACGCCGCATGAAACAAGAGCAAGGTCACCTTGAGGAAGTGGGTGCAGAGGAGGAGGGATGGGGGTATGTAAGCGGAGGAGACGAAGAGAAGACCGAACCCAGCAGGTTGTCTCTAAAAGATTAGGCGTCAGCAAAGATAACACCTGGGGGACAATTAATAGGTCCACTGGTCCATAAAATATTTCATTTGGATTCATACCCCAAGCCACATACACACAAACACACAGATACAAACAAACATAAAAAGTCCCTGACACTTATACATATACGCACACGCACACACACACACACACACAAGCCAGTTTGAGCAGCAGAGTGTGAGATGAATATCTAAAGAATCTTGAAAAGTTGTGCGGGAGGGAAAGTCACAAAGTGTCTCTCCCACAGGCCTCTGCCTGAGCACACTAGTGGGAGGAAGGCGGTGGTGTTTCTGGTGGGTACCCGCTGTAACCATGACAAGTATTCAAACCGTGGAGACCAGGCTCAGGTTTTGAGCTGAAGACAAAATACATGGTGCTGCATGCCAACATCCATTCATATCTTTCAGTTTATCTGAAAAACCTCCCTTCTTCCCAAATTCTGACATAAAACATTAAAAACCTTGATTATTTTTCTTTAATTTAGATGTTTGCAGATTTATGCAAAAACTGTAGTTACACTAAATCTTTGAGCATAAAGGTCACATATTTGATCCATTCATCTTTTGTATTGCTTTATGCAGAATATTTGGGGGCGGGAGCTGATTTCAGGCAGGGTACACTCATCACAGGCCAAAGACACACCCACATTGACACTTACAGGTAATTTAAAGAGCTCAATCTACCTCAAACGCATGTTTTTGGCCTGCGTGAGGAAACTGGAGCATCCAGAGAAAACCCACTCACGAAGAAGATGAAAGAAAGACCCCCAATGGGACAGGGGGATATTCTCACTGTGAGGCGAGAGGGTTAACTACTACTCCAGTGTGCATGCCTTCATAGTACAACACAGACGCACACACACTTTGACACAATCTTCTGGTGCAAATTGTTAAAAAAAAGTCTTTACATTTAATAAAAAAAAAATAAATACCAAAAATTTGTGTAGTGTGAAACTTGATTAAGCATCATTGATAGACATATTGTCTGTAGAAACCAAGGTGATGTTTTGGCACGATCATCTTCTCAGCATTCAACGTGCATCTTTTCATAAACCCTCCGATTCTACCGTTTCCCTCGCAATACTGTTGTTGCTGCATTTGACTTTTGCTGGGTATGAATGTTTTGTTGTGGATGACCCCAGTGGACAAATTTAGCAATGTGTGATGGTAATTTGTGATTTTGTTGGGTCATTCCCAGGCTGATCTGCAGGTGGGCTGGCTCAGTTTCTTTTCCTTTTTAATGTTGGTCCTTACAATTTAGCAACATCAAAACCTTACTCAAAACTACCACTGGACCCAAAAAGTGATTATTATAATGGACACTGTTGCTAATGTCTCAACTCTAACTGGAAACGCATAGATAGTAGTAGATGACTTCCAACAGTTTGCTTGATACTCCAAAGAGAATACCACAACATAAAAATATTCCAACCTTTTGACGAAAGGGGCGGTCCAGAGTATCAGAGCCGGGAATAATCAGCACAGTGCACTTTGTTTCAATGAAGTAATGAATCTTCTACACGGGCACGGCGCATCAAGAGGTACATCTCAATGTCAGTAAAGAAGCAGACAACTATTCACAGAGTAGTACCGCCCACTTTACTGTGAAATACGACCGCTCCACTATTTTTGTGAAGAAGAAAGGGTTTACACATCACTTTGATTTCTCAACATATTCTAAACCACCTGTTGTTGACTTGTTGGTAAATTCATACACCGTTCAAGTGTTGGAATTTCAAACATTTGGCGACTATCATTTATGCACGTAGTATAATTATACTAATCCAGCATAATGGATTGGCATGTTGGTACAAGGCACACAGGTGATGTTAATTAACGTCTGTATGGATCCAGTGCTTGGGGCTTCGGGCAGTCATTAGCAGTGAGCCGACAGCCACTTCAAATATATTGAATGCCTTGTTTCACACATCTCATTACGACTGATTTGTTTTCATACAACATGGACATAACCACACATGGCGATAGCCAATAGCTTCTTTTGCATTCACCAGCATGCTTTGGAAGTGTATATTATGGCTGTGTAGATATATATGTTGAGCTTTGCAATCATGTCAAGCCATCTTAAAAAAAAATTCAGTTTTCCTCTATCAGGGCTTCCTATAACACTCCGACTATCTGCCCACTGCCCGTCAATGCTTGAGCTAATAAAAAAAGCTACTCGGGCAGCAATTGATTTGAACCAGGCTCAAAAAGAAAAGAAAGAAATTAAATAAATAACTGTTGCCAGATCATTCATAAACAACACGCACACAATCCTAAAAAAAAACTCTGCTTCCAAACCCTGAACCGCGTGCCAGTCGTTCCATTAGGAATTGCGTTGGCAGATGTCTCGTATTGTGTGTGAGTGCGGTAAGGGGAGAAGCTCGGACAAGGATAGCATACATCTTGCAGAGTCCTAACAGACTGTCCTGTATGAACCTGCAATCATCATCCATCAAAGCAACAAGACAAATGCAGTTAAAATAAGAAAGTAGACATGAGATGATCGGTATTCATAACCAAACTAATCATAAAGTACTGGTAGTTTCAAACAAAACTGACCATCATCTGCTCAGTATTTCAACTACATCTGAACACAAACGTAGTCAGGTCCTTTCTTTTAAAGAGCTTGGCAAAATGGTCAGGAAACAGACACAATTTATTGAAGTAGAACCCAGTCCAGAGGGACAGGAGCTACTCTATGATGTAATGCGATGAAACACAATAGGCGCGCAATAAATATGAACTTGCTCTAAATGTTCCAGTTATTCAGAAATTCCTGCTGTTTGCACCATTTTCGCCAACATGTGTGTAAAAGGAGATGTGATCCAGTAGAACACCACCACCTTGCTGTCACACTCAAACTTTTTGATGCAGGTTTGTTCTATTGGAGGCTCAATATTAGTCAGGGGGGCTACGCAATGTCAAGCCTTCACACCTATTAGTGTATATTTAATTGTTTGATGTATGTGACAAATTCAATTCCAACAGTCAAAATTCTATCATCCAGGAGAAACATTTGTCTACAGGCAGCTTTTGGAGACTCACTATGCCCCCCCCATTTACTGTGATTCTGAACAAAAAAAAAGTGAGGAATAGTGAGTTTGGTACATCATGTGGAAGAACCATACACAACAACAAGAGCCTGGTAACTCCACCTCTACCATGTCTCACACACACTGCTACGGACGCTCATGCTTGTGATGTTAACACACTCTGTAACGAAACAAGACATGCTGACAATTAAAGTCAATCAACCAACACATTAAACGTCATCAAATGAGTTAACAACAGAGAAGAGTTGTGAAGGCTTTCACTGGTGAAACTCACGTAATGAGCTCTGCTGCTAATCCCACAAATACACTTCCCTTACAAACGGTAACAGATCCTTCTTTACTTACCTTTTGTGCGTACTCTAATATCGCTGTCCATTTTTGTCCTCCCCTTTGTGAGAATACTCATTTAATCAGGTCTAGGGGTTAGTAATGTTGAACTGGACAGCATTAACATGTGAGGCGCTTTTAAATTAATCTTAATCTCGAAATGGTGTCAAGGAAACCTAAACCAAACAGCCTCATCAAGTTTATGGTATCAAAGTTTATGGTATCAAAATTTATGGCATATATTTTAATTAAAAGCAAACATGAAGTGCTTCATACAGGCAAAAACACTGTGACAAGATTCTAAATTTTAACTCCTGGAAATGCTGTTGTACTGAACTGCAGGGGTTGGATCAATAGTGTATTTCCATACAAGGTTTTATATATATTCTGCTGAAAATGTGTCGGAGCTTCACTTCAGTACTTGAAGTGCTGCTGCAAAAGACCAATGCGACACAAAGCAAGAAAGTGATTCATTAAATCACTTCCCTGCTCTCGTTCTTTCTGAAGGTGCGTCTCACATTACATGTAAAGCTCTGACCTTCATGTTGTGGTGAGAGACCCTGTGGCCCTGTCAGACATTCAAACACCCTTTATAAACCCTGGCTGTGGTGCAGAATACAAGACAAAACCTAATTGTGTCTGTAAAATCAGTGTAATGAAAAGGAGGGGGCGGGGGCACTTACAGAACATTCTGAGCGGCACCGTGCTGCAGCAGCAGTTTGACAATGGCTGGATGTCCGTTTCTCACTGCGTCGTGGAGAGGAGAGTCGTTCTCGTAGCCAGGCGTGTTCAAAAGAGCTCCTTTTGAGATCAAGATCTCCACAACAGCCACGTGGCCAAGATTACATGCTTCATGCTGAAAGATAAAGGAGCCGGAGTGACTTTATGGCTCAAACAATTCTTCATCTTTCACCATCTTGGCACCATTAAATTAATGAAAATGTCTCAAATTAGTCTGATGACCAATGTGGTACCATTTGTAATGTACCTTTTCAAATATGAAGAAGGTGAAACGATGACCAGGCATTACAGCTGAAACAACTTCATTCGTTTCATGAAAAATAACTCCCACTGTGTGAGATTATATAAGGAGAACACATTTTCTGCCCTACTTTCCTCCTTTCTAAAATTAACATGACTGGAGATACTGCCTAATAAATGTGTTTTCAAACTTTATATTTCCAGTCAAAACAAAAAATTAACTTGATAAAGTTCAAGTATACTCAGAGCTTCACTGGGAAATGCAATGAAAAGCAGCTGCGCAGTATAAATACAAATTCTTCCTGTCCTATTCAGTTTCATTTGGGTCATGTAGTAAAAGGCAAGGACTTAATTCCTCACAATTACCATGTAAAAAAAGAAAACACCTGTCTTTTATGCACGATGAAGGAGCAAAAGCTAAGAAGCGACTGCTTTGTGTTACACTGTTTTGTTATTTAAGAAGAGGAACGTGCCTCATTCCCAAGTCACAAACTAAGAGCAGGACTAATGACAAGCGTTTCATGCAACGTTGGGATCCTTCCAACTCTCTTTAGTGCTGGCCATCTGTAGCAAACAAATGTTTGTTTTGCTCACAGTCAGGAACCAGAATCCATGGATTTGCAAAGTGCACAATAAAATCTGCTGCATTTTGCTAGTTTCAGGCGAGACAAACACACTGACACATGGCACGGTCTAATGTAACAAGTTTAAAACTCTATTGCGTCCAATCTGGAAAAACATGAAACGGGCATGAGTGTAATTGAAGGCTGGAGGAGTGCGGCATGTGAAATGATGCCGCTCACAGCCTTCAGAGGCATTATCCAAGCACAGAAACAAATATTTCGAGATCTATTGCCGACGACTTGTAAAGATCGGCAAGAAACTGTTGGATTTTAAATTGAGAGTTCAGGTTTGAGTGGAGCATCTTGACAGCTTGTAGCCACATAAAAAGTGCTGCAATAAAAAAATGGAAGCAATCACTCCGGCGCTCATCCGCAAAGCAAGGGAAAAAAAAAAAAACAACCACGACCAAAAAAATAAAACCTCAGACAGCAGTGAAGCATTTCCCGGCCGATCATTGGGAAACTTTATTTGGGCTGGATTCTTGATCCATTTTGCTCTCAACAATCGCTTCAACTCTCAGTATTGAACTCATTTTAAATAGTCAGAGAGTTTGTGCTGCTGTGGTTACATTTTTTGTGAACAGTACAAATGTTTTGCTCACTTTAAGAAAAACTAACCGATATATTCCGAATCTTTCAAAGAAAAGAGAAAAACACCAAATCAGGCAACCTCAGCAGCAGTATGCCAAAAGGAAAAATTTGAAACATGGACATTATTGGACCACAACACACAAACCATACTGTCTAGATTCTTTCACCAGATCAAGAAAATCGTGAATGGAAAGATAAAAATTTGGGTTTGAGAGAGAAGTTTCAGAAAATGTGTGAGGCAAAAATAACCACTTGAACAATTCATATTTTGCCAAAGACATTTTAAAAACTTCACCCAGCAAAATAAAGCCCTTCAAATATCACTTACCAGAGGTGTCCACCCAGCATTATCCCTCAGGTTGGGGTCAGCCCCCTGTTCCAGCAGTTCTTTGACAGCCTCTACGTCTCCCTGTAGGACCGAGTGAGAACAACAAACCCGAGGTCAGAACTGCAGACCTGTAAATGCAACCCTTCAAACACGGCAACTGATCCCAGCGAACCAAACCCCGGCGCTTTATCAATCAGGCTCCGCAGTGGGCCATTGATTGCCTTGTCCGCGATCCGGAGGGGGATTACAACTATGTTTACAAGGATTACTGTAAGAAGGTTTTAATCTCAACAGACCAGAGCGTGGCAGTCCGATCATCTGAAGACATATTTCCAACCCCCTGAGGGAAAATGATATATAGCCGACTGTGCCACTGAAAAGACATTAAAAAAAAAGAGGAAATAGCAGGAATGCTCCTTATATCAACTCATTGTCTTATCCTTCCACAGCTGATAAATCCTTAACTTTGGACACTTGTAAGGTAACACAAAACAGAACCAGCAATAATATTCTGTTCAATTTTGATTCAACTAACTTCTAATTACCTGCGAGTTAAATACACTAATCTGTTGGCCCAAGTTGTGCAAAGCTATGCATTTTGTATTTCAGCCCCTTAAATTGTCAGGCGGCTGCAGACGCATTTTCATATCCACAATGTGACGGAAAATTGAGTGAAGTAAACCTGATGAATTATTCAGAAACCTCTCGACCTTTATTGCAGCGAGATGCAGCGGGGTCTCTCCCTTGTGGTTTCTCCTCATAACGGCGGGGCTTCCTGCGGTGGGCCGGCCAGCAGATGCACGTGGAATACCGGGAGACTTTCTGTGACTCTCTGCGGACACAACAGCGAGGGCAGAGGGGCTGCCTCCTGTGGGGCTGACTGAAGACCGAGGGTGGAGGACCGTGGGGGACATGCGGCCTAATGATTTCCGCCGTCTCCCTGGGGAAGCTCTCGGTCGTTTTGGTGTGCTTTCTGAGGGGCTGGGTTCCCCTTCTGCTCGGGATCTTCTTGTCGAACCCTCTGAGGGAGAGGCATTGCCCTGTTTTTTGGGTCTTTCCTTTGGGTTGGGGTCATTTGCAGGCAGTTTGCACTGCTGAGCGGCACTGTTTGACACACCATGATTAGGCTGGGCTTGGCCATTCAGTACACCGATGTTGGATTCAGAAACACTCTCTGCCACTGTGCCCCTGGCAGGACTGAGTTCATTAGTACTCCTCTGTGGCACTTCGGGCTGAGGCTCGTCAGCGGGAAAGGCTGGGCTGAGAAACGAAACCCTTTTACTGGACCTTCTTGCCCCATCTAAGAAGCCCTGCTTCTTTTCTGATGTGTCGTGGACCTCCTGCACGATTCCCCATTGCTCGTTTATGGCCTTCAGCCTCTTATTATTCTGTTTGCTCTGTTTGCGTGGGGTCGTCTTGGCTCCTGTGGCTGCCACACGCCTGTTCCTCGCGTTTTTCTTAGTTGACCTCTTCTTTATATTTGCCTTTCCACTGCTTCTTTGAGGAGACGACGAGCCAGAGTCTTGGGAGGACGAGATGAAATTGAAAACCGACAGGTCCTGGATTTGAGCAGTCTGGGTGACTTGCTGTGCAGCAGCTGTTTCTCCAGGAGATGTGCCGTCTGCCACGGTGACATCTGAGGGCTTCTCCACTGTGCAGCGTACCTTGCGGCTGCGGGGACTGAACCATATTTTGAAATTCTTCCTCTGTTTAAGGACATGGCTCTCAGCCTGTGGTTGAATATCATCCACTGAGGAGTCTGCGATGAAATATAAAAGATGACAAAACAAAAAACCTTTAATTCTAAAATAACTTCTCTTTCTGTGTAGACATTTCATTGTGAATTGCTGTCAAAAATATCCTTTTATCTATGAAGAAAAAAATAACCAGACTGCATGTGACTCATTAACAATCAGATTTGACAGAAGGAGAGACAAACACAATTCATTTATTTTACCTTAGGACGTTTTCCTGGTGGATTAAAACTATAGCCTGAAATATGCTTATAACAGCAAAGCTTAAAAAGTTCTCCTCAAGTTCTTTGTCAAAGCCGAGATCTACGTGGACGCCAATGTGCTTATTTGCAATGCATAATTACTGCCATTAGCTGGATGGGCAATAAAAATGATCGGCCCGTGGAAAAAAAACAAAAAACCTGCTAATACTGTCATTCAGGGATTACAGCAGTAGAAGAAAATGTGTAAACATTTTAATCAACAACAGATAGAGCGGGATGTGGAGAGGTGAGACAGACGATAAATTAATTGCATGGATTACAAAGGATAACATGTGAATTATCTTTGTGAGCTGCTACATACATGAGTCCTATCTACCTGGTTGCTTTACGGGATTGAGCAGGGAGTCCAAACCACCAAAGAGCTCTACGATGGTGCTCAGCTGCCTGTTAATTTGAATGTCCTTCACCCACGCAGGGCTGCGGCACACCGCACAGCCATCACCTGCCTGGGGGCCTGCGCAGGACCTGAGCAATAAACACATATCCTGGATTAGGTGCATACTTGTCAGAGAAGGAGAAATACAGTCAGACCATTGATTCACACTGTATTCACTGTAAGTTTAAAGAATACAAATTGATAAGATTAGCAAAATAATGTATACCATTTGCAGACTATGTATTAAGATTTAACCCCTGGTAATGGGGTGGTGAGGGTCATAGTCGCACACTACGAAAAAGCCAAGCATCCAAAATTTCAAGGATTCTTTATTGTCAAAGTAATGAATGCAATCGAATAAAATACAGAGTATAATAAAATAGGACAGTAAAGTAAGACAGAAAGGTAATATCAATAGCCACAATAAAAAACAATAAATACAGAATTTACAATTTTTAGCTGCAGGAAAGCAGCTCTTCCCAAGTCTGGTGCTCCTGCTCTTGCTGCTCAACATGTGAGAACACCTAACTGCCTTCTATGCAACCTGACGAATGCAAACAAACACACATTCTGTTAACTGAAATGTACAAGGTTTCTGGACAACACAATACATGTCCAGTCTGTGCTCTTGTTCTGAATGTCTTTTTTTTTTTTTTTAAATCTGGGGATGCCAGCAATTCTGAAAATAGCTGTAATATTAAGAAACAACACACCTGCTGTTCATCAGTATTTCATTGGACTGATCCAATCGATCTTTATTCTTCAGAACAGAATGCAAGACCGCTCTCAATGTGGCTATTTTGAATTTACCATCACAGGGAAAGTGTTTTGTTTTCAGGCCCAGTTAGATGGGCCAGTATGTCCTGTCCAGTCTGCCAGCAATGACAATTGCACAAAACTGGCACTCATGAATGGACCGGACCCATTATTGTCTTTATTAGCTACACCTGAGTTTCTCACATTATATCCTCCATGTTACAGTACCTTGCATTAGTGAGCATATCAGAGTAGGATACAGTGAGGCTACATTACCTGCACAGCATATGCTCGCATAATCCAAGGCACACAGGTTCCTTCATTAAATTTGAGCTGAAAAGAGAGAGACAAAAAAAAGACCCTGCAGTTATGAGTCTTCAGTAAAATCGATTGAGGCAACAAAGACGTCCGTTACCATGCATCGGTATTGATCGTTTGCTCAATTCACTACTGAGCAATCCCCAAAACAATGTAAAGTAAAAGCAAGCTCAAAATGTTAAGTGAAGTTACGAGGGCTATTTATCAAAAGCAGCGGTGGTTCTGTCATCAGTAAGTTGCTTGAGACCTGGAGCACATACGAATAGTCCGTCCTTTCTCCTTTCCTATCTACTTTTCCTTAACCCCGTGGGTGACATCACAGGGTTAAGGAAAGGCTTTAGGAGACCTCCTAAAGGCGATCACATTGTTGGGACCGTTAGACCACACTTTCACTAAGTGACATAATGATAATCCGACGGCGGCGCAGGTTAGTGGCGTCAGCCGTGGTGAAAAAAACAAAAGATTTCTGAAAATAGAATAGAAAAAGCGTATTTCTAACACTTTCCCCCTCTGCCTCGACCACTGATATAATCTCAAATATCACAAAGTTTGAACTGAAATCAAGGGAATAGAGGCTGCCAGGTGAATAAATAGCCAACGCAAACTGAGAATAGGCTGCACAAAGACTTTACTGTGTTCGCTTTACAACATCCGCATGACACTTATAGTTGGCATATGGCTTTTAGATTATTTAAGGTTGTTCACGGCATATTATTGCATTGGTAACTTAACATGATCTGCTCTGAGTCATCGTGAGTTTCTCTGAACGCTTTGATGAGCGGGTCCCTTTAAATGTTGTCGCCGCAAGGAATTGTGGGTCAGCATTATCCCGTCTCCTTTGGTAAAGGATGCATCACCTGCTAAAGGAGGTTCTAAAGGGAAGCATTGTGAGCCTCCTTTCCTTAGCTTATTGAGAATTTGAACGTTCCTTATCGTGGCCGCCACTCAAACACTTCCCGGGGTTCAGGAAAAATAGATAGGAAAGGAGATAGGAGGGAATATTCGGATGTACCCTAGGTCTCAACTCATTCATCAGTCTTATATCTGTGAAGCACTTGATACCTCTACAGCTTAATGAGGGAGGCATAATAGATACTGGGGATTGTCTTTTCATGATCTCGGCCTGTCTACATCTAAAATGCTTTGATGTAAAATAATAAAAATCACAAAATCTTAAAGCATAAAACAAAGTACATTGACTCTGCAAGGGCATCTCAAAACATAGGAATAGAAAAGTTTATTTTTCCAAATAATTTCATTCAAACTTTGAGACTTTGTTTTGGATTTATTACTTTGTCATAATTAATGAAAATTCTAAATCTAAGAATACAGTAAGATTAGATTGTTTTTTTTTATGCATCAAACCTCATGGTTAATATGTTATGAAGGGTAAAAATAATTTTAACTTCTCAATGACCGTCTTTTTTTTTTAAATGCACCTATGTTCAGACCCTTGATACCCCGGCCATACAGCTGGAAGGTCCTGACTGTGCAACATATTCTTCCTTCAGGCACTTCCAGATCCACCTAGATTCAAACACATTTACCTGAAAGGAAGCAACCAGCCCCCCACCAGAGGCCAAAAATCAACAAGTAGGCAAAGTCTTACTGGGATTTGCTCCTGTGTTTCATGACTACACTGTGGGCTCCTACTTGAAACTCAAAATTGATTTGCACAATCTCACATCAGTGAAATGTTATTTTCTATTTTGCTGTAATCGACTGGAACAGATTGAAGACGTTCACTATAAGTCAGGGTGGTGGTGGTTTAGATTAGTGGAGCAGGCTTATTTAGTTAGAATCCCTGAAATCGGCAGGAGATTGGTGGGACTCGTGAAAACTTGTCTTCAGCCTAATCACCTTTCCTGTTAGAATTTCTTCTTCATCAAATGACATACAGTGCTGTGCAAATATTTGGGGCTTATCACTTATAAAACTGGAAAGAGAATTAGCAAAGGAGAAATCAGCATTTGGTGAGACAAGTTTGCCTTTTAAAGTAACATCAGCTCAACACAGAGATAGACACACAGCTTCCAAGACACTTTCACAAAGGTTTTATCACATAAAGGAGAACTAACACTTGTCTTGTGGATGTGGGATGGCTCAGATCCTTTTGTATAAACATCTACATGCAACCATTAAAGGCAGTACGAATTAAACCCTGGCTGTATGATTGGGGTTGTAACTGCTTTTGCTGCACGTTAGAATTGGAGTAGCTTGTTGGGAATATGTGAAGGATAATTGCATTATTATAATGCAGCAATAAAACACTTGGCACAATATTTTTTCCTTGACCTTGTGGTGCATTTTAAAATGCTGTTCCAAGTCATGATTTGACATTACAATACATCTGGGGTTTTTTTTTATACTACCCTCCCTTCTGTATGTTTAACTGCTCCCACCTGATACCAATCAATCATTATGGAGTTAAAATCAAACAGGTGTGTCTAAAGCAGGGAGAAATCAGAAAACACACAAAGTGGAAACAATGCAGGCGACCCTCAGCATATGTTTCACCAGCTAAAAGCAGAATCCACGAAAGAATAACGGACAAACTGCAGCGTGACAGCTGTCCATTCTCTGGGGGTTCATTTTCTTTCAGTTTTTTTTATTCCATTAAAACGAGTATCAACCCGACAATCAGATGCATTCTTCTGATCAAACAAACATGACTGATTTAGCATTCGCACAACGGCAGAGGTAAATATGTCGTGTAGTATTTCAGAAGTTAATGTAAACAGGCATGGGCCTGAAAAACACGTTAGTAAACTTTTAACTTACCATTTAGAACAAAGCAGCAGTCGTCGAAACTTTGCAGCAGATTCCTTCGTGTTTTTCCAGTCGTTAGTTTGCACAGAAGCATCGGTATCCATGATGAGACGTAGTTTGTTTGTTTCTTGACTTCTCCGAGAGACTGATCTGTGTCTCCTGTCGAGTCGAAAAACAAACCGCTCACGCTTACTTCCTGACCTGTTACATTTCCCGCTAAAGATTCACGGGAAGTGGTTGGACCCATGTGACGTAATTTCCGTCCAACCTCGTTCTGTCATACGCAACTTTTTAAAAAACAGTTTTTATTGATATATTAAACTTTTTCCAAATCAGTTCCCCCACAAAAAAGCCAAAATGAGCACGGAATGTTAAAAGCTAAATAACAAAAACAATCAGTGAAAATGTTCTTTTTTTTTTTTGTTTAACCTCAACATAATGATGTTACAACACGAAAATTCTATTTTTCTTTTCTTTGATTTTATTCTATTTTATTATTTTTATATTTGTCCTATTTTTGTTCTTTATATATATAATTATTCTAGCCTACTTACCCATGTAAGTTTAATGGGTCCCATCCTCCTCCTCCTCCTCCTCCTCCTCCTCCTCCTCCTCCTCCTCCTCCTCCTCCTCCTCCTCCTCCTTCTTCTTCTTCTTCTTCTTCTTCTTCTTCTTCTTCTTCTTCTTCTTCTTCTTCTTCTTATTATTATTTAAAATTTTCAAATGAGGCTTTAAAACCCGGGTGTCAAAGAACACATTTTAGTTCAGGGGTGACACAACACTATTTCATCTTAAGTGGGACTGACCAGTAAAATAGAGCCATAATAACCTTTAATTTTAAATTCTAAAGTGTGGCGCAGAGCATACCTGATAAAAATGTTGATATTTTCGCAATATCAAACAATTTCAACCTAAAATTACGACAATATCAACATAAGGCCATTTTTAATGTTACCTTCTAGTGAAAAATACAATGAACCCCCCCCAAAACAATCTTCTGCGAAAGCTGTTGCAATATGCATGTTTTTACAAACTAACCCTGACAAGAGATCTAATGCTAGTTTATTCACAATGAGGTAACTATCTTTCATATCAGCACCTCCAGTCTCTCAGCTCGAATCTCAGTGTTGTGTTGTCGTTTAAGACATTTTTTCAATTTCATTGTTGGTTTGATGGGCCAAAGTGGAGCCTCTAGCAAGCTGGTTTAGGCTTAATTTTTTGCCACCACTACACGAAAATAAAACCTCTGACTAGAAAATTCCTCGACGTGTCTCCAGTCGGTGAAACAAAACAAACCATAGTTTTTAAAATCAAATATGAAGTGCTTTGTGTCTCCGCCTTGAATCTATTTGGTATTCTTCATGTTGCTCACAATGATTTTGCATCATTTAGTGGTCACAGTGGTCATTGCTTTACTAATGGGTTACATTTCCTTTGCAGCTTTTTGTAGCATGTAATCTTTTGATGTCCTTTATCTGATTCTACTGAATATTTTAAGTTGTCGTGGCCCTGGGCCAGTGCTCTGAATGCCCATACACTAATCTGTAAATGATTTGATAACATTGAACATGTCAGTCCTGGATACAGTCTCACAATATGAACAGATACAATATTGTGTTTGTTCCATTTCGATGTTTGCAAGTACTGTGTATTTGATCAATAATTGTTTGACATTGTCAAATGCAGATGAAAGTAATGGCTGCATCGTCAAGGGCTGTGCACAAAATCCTCTTTTCTCTATTATGGTTTCCGTTTCTGTGGTATTCTTTACTTACTATTTCATCTCTTTACAACTCATAAGCATTCAGTTCTGGTCTTCTAGAGGCTGTATACATTTGCGAAAACAATAAAAGCCACAACATGACAGCAAACTGCAACACCTCTGAAAATCAGCTTAAATGTTTCTGTTATAGTTCTACCACAACAGCGAAATCCAACATCCTAATTGTGCCACATTGCAGAAACCAGAGCAAATGTACAATAGATAAATGAACAGCAGCTGCACTTGAAAAATAGCTTTATTACAATTACAAAAATAGGCTTGATACATTCCAGACCATGTTAAGCTGGTCCAACAGCAGGAAAGGCCATTAAATATGCAGTTTATTAATTCCAAAAGTTAGATATGCCCTTAGAGAAAGTGCTAATGAGTAGGGGAAAAGTGCATATTGAGTTCTGAGTGTGAATATTTTCTTTTGTCAGATTTCATTTCGTGGGTATAATTACATGTACCTCAGCTTAAAAGAATTAACTTCTTATGTTATATATTTATTATAAGAGTGTTTTCAGATGATGGGCAATCATGATTCGCTGATATATAGATCAAAGAAAAGTAATTATAGGCTTTAAATTTAGTATTGTGCACATTCTAGTGGTGAAGAGATTGCCACTGCAGAGAGAAATGACTAATATCACAAGAGAGTTCACTCTCCACAAGCCATTAGATCAGGAGAAGTACAGGTAAACATCCAGGTGGAGTCATGTTACAGAAAAAAAGAAAATAAACTAAAATACACCATACATTTGTGTATGATTGATTTTTTTTTTAAAACAAATGTCATTTATATTTGAGATGATTAGTCATGATGGTTTCACTAATAGTGTTTATTTGTGGTGTTGAAGTTTCATTCTATCTCTTCATTTTCACAGTGGACTAAGTTGCAGCAGTCTGTCCTATGTCTGTACTGTCTTCATCATGTCCGGGTCATCTTGTTCGTCTTCATTGTCAAACGGGACGGTTTTCATACCGATCTTTCCCATTGCAAAGTTGATGAAAACCTGTGAAGGAGCAGAACCAATTTGAGATCCACACCAACAATACATGTAACATCTTGTTTCTGTCATTTTCCCATAAACATGCATTTTTAACACATTTGCTGGCCAGATGTCAAACCCACCCCCTCGTTTTCTTTTTGCCCATGGTATCTTCCATTCCCAGAGCCCCAGAGGGGCAAAGTGGTTGAAGAATATCAGCACTGGCTGCATATAAAGCTCATGGATTCTCTCTCTAACTCATATTCCATTTATTTTCCCCCAGGCATACCCTCTGTCAGTTTCCCTCTGCCTCTTTTAAACTTTCTCTACTCTGTCTTTCACTCCCACTCAGCCTCTGTCCCTGCTTCCCCTCTCACCCTCTCTCTTCCTCTCTCATCTGCTGTCCCCTTTTTTTTTTTCCCCCGTCCCTCACGACGATATGCCCACCCCTACAAAACCTCTCACTAGTTCCCACTCTCTCACAGTTTATGTCCGTCTGTCTTTTTTTCCCCTCACCTCATCCAGTGTGGTCTGGCTCACAGAGAAGTGTTTGATCCGCAGAGCATTTTTGTTGGACTCCAGCTGGTTGAAGATGTCAGCCACTCCTCCAGGAGCAAAGGGGACATGGTACTCCACCATGGCAGAGTGCTGGTCCTGTGTGTTGGGACAGAAAGTACACGTTTTGGAGGTTAAACTTTTGGAAAACAAACAAAAACAACAAAGTTGCTTCCCACATAGTCCAAACTTTCCACACTAAATATCACACAAGAAAACATTGATATATTTTTCAACCCTGAGCATTGTCAAATTCAAGACATTTGTGCCTATAACAGGTGCTTTAGTAGGTTGTGAAAAACTAGTGTTTTTGTGGTGTTGTATGCATTTTTTGGGGGGGGATTTATACATAAAGCTTTGCTAATCAATGTCATGGGAATGTCATGGAGCCCAAAACTGCAAAACATTCCTTGTTTTTTTCACATTGACAAATGCACAGAAAATGATCTCTCATCTCTGTAGGCATCCTCAGAAATGGTTTTCACTGGCTCTGTGTTTATTCTGGTTTTTAAATGTGTCGGAGCATTTAGCAGCTGCAGAACTCGATCTTACCCCCTGGAGCCAATGAGAACTAAAAAAAAACCATAGAGGTAAGTGAAGTAGACAGAAACATGACTCCAAATTAGTGCTCATGTGATTTTATATCTGTTGGATGTTTAAATAAGCAACTGCTGGCTTCACTTTGGTTTAAACATTTAGCAGGGCAATGATGAGACAATTTAGTGTCTTCTAATTTTCTTCAATCCCCCTAAGGGACAAAAAGAAAATAACCCATCGAGTTAAAGAGCATTCGTATGATGTGAGGTGTCGAATGTACAGCTAGGATGGGAAATCATCATAGGTTTTCCTACACAGGCTCTGCAGCCCAGCTGGTAAAGAAGATAATTCATACATATACAATGGCGTTCTCTGTTCTTTATACCTTCAGTGCAGCATGTGCATTTAGTCTATTCTTTCTTCTCAACCATGCACTTTGACTACTTTTGGTAGGTGGCAAAGCTCACCTTGAGATAAGTGGTGGGAAATCTGCACTGCATGAAGTCAGTGATTGCCTCTGCATCACAGGACGCCTCGGCCAAGTACATCTTCACAGTGAACCCACTGCCGAACCTGGACAAAGGAGATTTCACCAACAAAGCAGTGTTATTACATTTGGGGGGGGGGGGGCATTCTCACAAGTAAAATTGAGCCTTCAGCAGCACAAAGGACCACAAGGGAAACGATTAGGGGAGCAGCGGGGAGTGAGGTAATGGATGGATTGGAAAATGAACAGAGGTCACTCACCTGTTCTTAATGTGCTGCAAGGAGCCCAGGCATTGGAAATGACCTTTCACCATGATGGCAAGACGGGTGCACAGAGCCTCACACTCCTCCATGCTGAGATACACACAGGAGGAGAGACAGAAATACAGGGTTATACCAAGGGCATGTTGAGCTCAGAGTGATGAGTAAATCTGCTTCTTATATTATTAAAAAAAAAACATATCTGGTGGTACCAGAGACAAGTATTCCCAGTACACTATGAACTTTTTTACCCTTCATAACACCTAATGAGTCCTACTTTACAATTGGTGTAAAAACAGACTTCAAATGCCAAAAGATATTGTTTACGTGACACTGCTTGGACATTTTTGAGGTCCATTTGGTACTTTTCAAAATTATTTATCTATCTATTACGAAACTTGACTTGAAACATTTTACAGTGAGTGTACACCTAATGCCCAATTGGTCATCAACTTCAAAATGTTTTCCCCACAATAAATTCTTATTTCTACAACTGAACAAATACATCCATACAGGGACAAACGAACACAATTAACACTATGATCCTTGTGAGCCGCCGTCATTGTGAAACCTCCAATTGGCAACAAAATGAGCCCAAAACATTTGGAGAAAACTTTGAAAGATGTCACTCAACATTTCTGATCCTTGTAAAATGCAACATATATAGGATTTTCTACATCTAACGATAAGGCTTCAGCAAATAAGAGAGGTATTAATGGACATGTTAGCAGTTCAATAATACTACAGAGCCAAATATCACAAAACATATCACTGATATGAAGTAAGTGCCCGTGGCTGCGAAATAGGTGAGAGTTGTTTAGTCAACAACCATTTCCTCGTTCTGTGCTTTTCCAACACTTTAATTAACCCTCCTTTTCCACTTTAACACATTTTTTTCAGAAATTGAATTATCCAACGGTTGTATTCATACGTGTAAATGCCAACATCCTCTGGGTAAAACTCAAATGACAGTAAGATTTTTTTTTTATTTTAATTACGCTCTTTTTAGTATGAGAAATTGGAAGGACTCCCTCTGCCTAGAATGAACACTCCTCTGACCTGTGAGAGGTGAGAACCACGGCACATTTTCCTTTCACTTCCTCGGTGATGATTTTCCAGAGGTGGCGTTTGGTGCGAGGGTCCATGCCGGAGCTCGGCTCATCCTGTGAGAAAAGGAAAACGTAAAGAGTATGACGAGATGTTGAAATCAAGAGAGAGAAGGGAAGAGAATGGATACGATTGGTTAACAACAGTATGTTTGAAAAAAGAGGATATAGAATGTGGCAGAAGATTTGGAGGTCATAGGATGGATAGGTGAGAGCAAATACAGTAGAAAAGTGGAATGAAGAAGGGAGGTACAGAGTGGAAGGAGAAATAAAGACAATCCGCAAACAAGGACATGAGAGCTCGAGGCATCAGGTTGAAACTCAGTTGAAAGCTGTGGGAAAGACCACTCCGGTGTGAGCCTGAGGAAGCAGTCTAATTAACTGTATGAGATCTGTCAAGGCTCAGGGATCGATGCTTCAAAGACCATTTCAGGAGGAACAGTGTACAGTCAGTTTAATATTCGTTGTCCGGTGGCCAGTTAAGTGATTAAATGAGGCGCTGCGGCAGCGTGAACAGGTGCTTCCTCACCAGCAGCAGGATTTGAGGATGGCCGACCAGAGCCAGCGCAGTGGAGAGCTTCCGGCGGGTGCCACAGCTGTACCCGTCGGTAATGATGTTTCTGTGGCGGTCCAGCTCCAGCCTCTTCAGCAGGTAGTTTACCATCTGAAAAAATAAACACAAAAGGAATGACAAATTGAATGAAACAACACAGGAGAGAGATTACTCTGTAATGTAACTACGACAACTTTCCAAGGCAGCCAGACGCTGTAGCGAGAAGCAAACATATTTAAACACCGTGTTGTACATGCGAGAAGAAAAAGCCGACACAAGTGAATTCAAACACACTTAAGGCCTTCATAATATCAGGACTGTCATGCAAGCTCCAATAATAAAATGTAGATAATCAAGAATCAGAACAGTTTATCTAGTGTCAAAACATTTTCTTTGCCTTCCTCTATGTATACGTATGGAGGAATGTAATGAAACATTCATCAGTGCCGTAAACTCATAATCAATGCAGGAGATATGTAATGGTTTTGCAGTCATCTAATGAGAGTCAATACGCCTACTGATTGCTCTCCACAGCTGTATGGCCATCAAGAAATATAAATGAAAATTAGACGCGATCGTGGACCAGTATGCTCTTTTTCTATTTTCATGCACATGGAAATACAGTCACAAATCAGCTTTAGGCTTTAACCAATCAGAGTAATCACTGAACCTTAACAGGAAGTTAATCTTTCTATTGCTTTATACCATTAGCAAGAAACCCTCTCTTGGGGACCAGTGTGCCATTTCAAGTACTTCAGCATCTCTTTACAACAAGGCAACGTGGCTTTATTGGGGCATATGCCAAAGGATGGCCCTGCTTCTTATTGGCAACCTGATATTAATTTTCTTTCTGTAATTGCCTGCTCCATTTCTGTCCTGAGCCAGTAAATAACTGAGGTATCTATCAGTTTCACTCCAATGCATTTTTAATTTTGTTTGCACAACAATGATGACTTTCCTCTATCTAAACTCCTGGCGAGTCCACCGCTGCAAGGGGCTGAAGCAGAATAATCTATCTTGTGCATGTCAGTTTATTCAATGTACTGAGAAAAAGTGGAAGCAGGGGTCAAATCTCTTCAATGACCTCGTTCCTATCTTAGTCTCAAAAGCTTATCTGCTGCTCACAACAAAAAACAAATACTCCATAATTTTTGAAACAGCTTTGGAGGATTTTCTCATTGATGAGTTTATTTCTTGTCGTTCCCCATCAGATAGGGATATAATTTGGAATTCAAATCAATGAGTCGAGTATTTGCAAGAAATCCCTTCGGTTTTCTCTCACTAAGATGATGTTACTGTTAATTTTCTATATAGTCTTGAGTCATGCGATCAAGTTCTTTGATCAAGGTTATCAGAGCACTGACTTAACATCCAAAACTTCCCACAAATGCACAGTATTCAGAGTGTTAATTCAAAGTGTGAATGATTGGCCATAAAGAGCACCGAGCACATTCCAGATGGATTCGGATCAAAATAAGTTGTTTTTTTATGTTCACTCGTAAAAGCCACTTTCTATCACCTTTGATGTAACAGCTCATTAAGCCGACAAAACCATGTCAATGTGAAATGACCCCATTAAGGCTTGTCTCATTATCCACAGCTAGGGGACTGTCAGTGGGAGACAACATAGGAGGAAGTCTATATATAACCTCATCTTTGTGAATTAGCGCTGCGCTGACGCCGTGGCCATTATAGCCATTGTTGTCACTACCCTGACCAGAGGAAGAGGAGTCATAACAACAGCAGTGATGGGGATTAGTGCCAGGCACATCCATTTATGTGCTTTACTGTCTATGCAGGCATGTGTGACTGTATATCTATCAGCCCACTGTGTGAGCCCAGAGCTGTCAACATTTGTTTTTGGGGCTTTCAAGTCCTAATTTGAAAAAAGAAAAAAACAAATAAACATAGTTTTCCCCTAAGAATATAAATAAAGACAATACAGAAATTGAGAATCAGAAATCACATCATGTGTTGATCGTCTGCTCTGCAGATTCCTCTCATGTCTGCAGCAGTGAAAGGAAGGCACACTCAATAATCACCACAGAAGCAAGATTGATTAGTTCTCAAAAAGATAAATGGGAAGAATAAAGCTAAAGCAACATGTCAGATAAGATCCTCTCATCATCAAAGCATCATTTCAATACAAGTCTGTGCTCAGGCAAAGAACCCCAGTTTAATTCTGAACTGTGGACCACACAGGCTGCCTACAGAAGATTTTCCATTTTGCTTCAAATGGCATGGCTTTCAGTACACGTCAGTCAACACTTCACACCCTCTGATTCTGCATGCATCGTGCGGCAGCACCTCGTCCTGCAGTGGGAGCGCACCTTTGAATTCATATCAGATCCTGTGTCATTCTGGGGAAGATGTTGTCACTTTCCCAGAGGTTTGAAAGGCAGCACAAGAGACTGCAGACATTCCTTACCCCTCGTATTTGTTTCTTTGAGATGCCACGAATGCGAGCATAAAAGTACAAATGCTCCTCCCCGGTGAGCAGGGTGTCCAGTGCGTCCACTTGGGGACAGTAGCCGATGTTAATTCCCTTGCTTCGGCACTCCATGATGTCCACTAGACGCCTGGGGTTAGAAAAAAAGGCAAAGAAAGACAGATTCTCGTAAATTGCATCCAGCACACGGTGCAGGTCAGATCGACATGTAGGCATGTCGGATGTTTCAGGGGGCTTGTTATCTTGACACTGCCGTGCTGAGAATATCCACCATGTAGACGAGCAACAAATCAGCATGAGAAGGCAGGTAACATGAATAAAAGGCAGCTTTATAATTCAACAGAACAGCTTCTGAATAAGGCATTAGTTAATGTTGGCTGTGTTATAAAAACATGCAAGTGAGGTATAACTGAAACATAAATTAAGCTAAAATAAATTTAGTAAAACATTGTGTCATGTTTGAAAGTAAAAAGGGCAATAATTCATTGAAAAACGTACCCTTCCCAGTCCCTGATCTGTGCAGTCCCATCAGTTGGGCTTACATCACCCGTCAGCATTTTGAAAGTGGTGGTTTTTCCTGCTCCGTTCTCTCCCAACAGGCCAAAGCACTATAAATAAGCAGATTTATTTCAACACTGTGAAGTCATGATGTTCCTTTTTTCAAAAATGTAATAAAAGTCTATATTCTATGTAAAAAGCTACAGACTATAAAAACAAACAATGACGAGAGTCACACATATTGGCAGTATTCTGGTCTTTCATTATTTTGACCCAAAGACCAATCTAATTGTATTACCAAGTTGGAAAAAGTGGCATCAAAGACGCAAAGGTGGATTACAAACTTTGCCTCGTGTTTTTCCTTTTTTTTGCATATCCTCACAAAGATTGAAACCAGGGTTCCACATTTTAACATTATTTACTGGTCATGCCCTAGAGGATAAATGAATTTCCTTCATTGCGTCATTAATCTGATTTAATTTTCTTACCTCTCCCGCGGGGATGCCAACAGACAACCTCTTGACAGCAGGGATCTTCCTCTTGAAGTGCTGATAGACCTTGGTGAGCTGGTTGACTTGCAGGATGTCTGAGGAGGCGGCTCCGCTGGACACACGCTGGTGCTCCGTTGCCACGTCTTCGTCTTCGTCTTCGTCGTCGTCCTCACACGGCACCTGGGGCACAGTCCTTCTGCAGAAAATGAGACGCCTACAAGACGGGAAAATCATGTGAGCAACCGGCATTTATTTTTATCCCATATTTTTCAACAAATGTGATACTCCGCTTGGCTCATTTGGGATGTGTAATTTCACTTGTTAGTATTTCCTCTAATTACTTAGCGCTGTAAACAGCCTATTAACAACTCATTTGGATCTTATTTGCATTTAATTTATCTCAACTGGCTGAAAAACGTTTTTTTTTTTTTTTCCCAGTTTCTGTAACAAACACAAATTCTGGACATCTAAGGTGATAAATTCAACAAAAACATTGACAAAATACAACTTCTGAATAATTCGGGAATTCATCAGCATCAAAATACTGCCTCTTTGCCTTACCTGACTTTCCGCATGAGAGACTTGTTGAGCAGTAGGCGCAGGCTGAAGAAGAACACGCCTTGGATGAAAGAGGACATGAACATCCAGCCCAGACCATCAGTGGAGAATGGATCTATATAGGCATCAACTCCGTAGCCCATCAGAAGCTGGACGTTTATGTTTATCCTGGCCAGCTCCAGCAGCCCGTTCCCAAAGTTGAACTGGGGGAAGATGAGGAAGGCATGGCAAAGCCTCTTGAAGATGGCTTGGATCGCCTACAGAAAAACAGAAGACATGCAGGAGATGATTGCAGTAGGATGAAAAGAACTGACGCCATGTAAAAGTTAGTTCAGTGTCCTGAGATATTCGCCCAGATTGTTCACTTTCTACCTCGGCCACAGTAACAGTTCAATTTACCATTATATTGAAAATCTAAGTGTAGATTTAAGTACTTTGCTGGGAGTACATTTAAGAAGGGAAAAACAACACATAGACTCTGGCAGTTCATTCTGACCTCAGGGTGGTATTGCGAAATTTGACTGATGAAGTAGAGGATGGAGGTGGAGATGATGGTGTTGATGCTGACAAAGAGATTGATGCACACGTAGGTGATGAAGGCCATTTCAGCATCCTTGAAGATACCTGCTAACAGGTACATCCACGGGAAGGTAGAAAACCTGAGGAGGTGAAAAAGGCAAGATGCTTCAACATTTTGAAAGATCCTACATCTGCTCTGTTTAATTTTAAATATTCAACACAGTGGATGGGGAAATTTAAAAAGTATTCCTCAGAAATGCTTTCTAAAGTGAAACAACCTTGAATTTTTGTTTTTACCAAGTGGGTAACGACTTTAACAGACTAAACTGAAAAACTGTTAGCCTGATGAAAATAGGTCCCAAAGAAGGCAGAAGACAGAGAGTAGAAATACCACACCACAAGCAGGGTAAACATTCAGTCATGATGCCAAAACAGAGGAAGATAAATTACTGCTCTCTTTATTCCCTAGGTGGCAGAACATCTTTTCCCTCTTTTTACTCTCTCTTTTCTCTAACATAATCTGCTTGTTCATTTGATTGGGGTGTCTGGGTCAGCGAGACAAAGCGGAGAGGAAAGAATGAAACGGGGAGGGGAAAGGAGAGGAAAAAAAACAGGGCGAGAAATAAAAGAGACACACACAAACAGATAGAGCCAGACAGAGACAAAGCATCTGCGTGGCATGCCTAAAAAAGGTGCTTGGTAGGCAGACTTTGGGTGCCAAGCTATGACAGGGAACAGAAGCACGGAGGCTGCGGACCAGACCAGGTGGCTGCAGCCTGACAGATGAAGCACTGCGATTACTCATTGCTTGGGAGGGAGACATCTGTCTGATAAATGAGAAGCAGAGTGCTGACTTGACTTTCTGAGAATCGGGGCTAAGGACAAGGCCCATGAACAATAACCGCAAACACAGGGGCCTCAAATCCAGCTCCACTTGTGGACTGATGTAAATAATCCCTGTAATCCAGATGAGGGAAACATTACACATCACGACATTGATCCTTTCCTGACATCTAAATCTCATTCTCAGATTGATTTCAAAACCTAAGATCACTAGCATTTATCTCACACTAAGTCACATTGTTGTTTCCATAAGCCCTGTTGCTTCAAGATCCCTCTCCTTCCCCCCCCCCTTGCTGTCTCGACCATCTTTGGCATGAATGGGCAAAACATGTTGGCAGTGATTTTTCTATCAGCTTTTCAGTCCGACCGCCATCTGTCCTCGCAAGATTTGCAGAAAGAAAATGTAGCTGTGTTTGCATTTGAACAACAGCAGCCTCCGTATGCTCCGTGCTGTAAATCCTACCTCATGGCACGCAAAGTAATACGCAGTGGAAACTCGAAATCACAGTGCATATGCAAGGACAGACGTTCAGAAATGCGGGGAAAAAACTTTGACTGATAGGATGACTTTGAAAAAACCTCTGCAGCAAACACATTGTAACTGATGCTACGGTTTCCTGTTTGACACAAAATAAAACTTAGTTGAAGGGTTTGGGTTCATGCTGAGGATAACAGTCGTACCGCGAGTGATCTGATCTGAGCACTGTAGATGCTTTCTAGATCTTTTCTACGCATTGACACTGATGCTGTCACCAGCGAAATCTCCAATGAATGTAAGCACAGGAAAGCTGCAACATCAACTTCCCCATTCTCACAAATGTTAAAGCATGGCTTGATTTGGATTCAATTTTAGATGCTTTATAACCATTTTTCATCAAAGAAGGCCATTCAGAAATGGTCTGAATTTTGGGGTAAATTAAATATTAAAATGGTGGGTTTTGACAAATGATTACAGAATGCAAGATTAAAACTTTGGTCAACAAAATTGAGATCCATTATGATTAAAAATAGCTTGTCTCTTTGTGTTTGACCTCTATAGTGATGTAATGTAATATAATGTAATTGCCCTCTTTGACAAATTAAGTACATTCTATACTGTCTGTACATCAAACCATCGTCTGCCTCAAAGAATGGCTGCGTACCACTTCTTTCATTTATGGTTGGCCAAAGCATTAAAGTGAAGCCATAAAGTAATGGAAACACCCACTCTGACTAACATACAAAAGCAGCAGCCCTTAAAGATAAAAACAAAAGGCAACGTTGAAGGTCTGTCCTGAGTTTGACATGTACTTGTCTAATTTTGAATTTTTAAACCAGACAAAGCCTGGGGCTACAAGCTTGAAGAACAATAAAATACATTCAGACAGTGATTTGACAAGATTCACTGAATCACTCACCCGAACAGCACCAGCAGAAGTGTGACAGCAGCCAAATTCTGTCGATACGTAAACGCTGGAATCTGGAAGGCGGCGATCACAGCGATGGTCAGAGTCACAGGGATCATGTAGATGGCCTGTCGAGGAAAAAGAAAGATGGAACAAAAATCAGAAATGTCTTTTTTAAGTCCAGATATGATGTGATTGCATCATGTATAAATAATCAATGATGAGAGGTTACCATGTCATAGATGAAATTGACAGTCCAGTAGAAGGGCTCACTGATGCCAGCGATGTGTTGGAGCCTCTTAGACCCGCTGTGGTGCTCATTAACTTCATAGATGGCGAAACTGGCTGTTGTAATTGAATAGCCTGTCAGCACACACATAGCCACGAGGATCTGCAGCATTCCCTGGATACTGTGGGACAAAGATAGGATCATTCAGGTGGTGCACTTAATTACAACTTACATTTTTTAATTACAACATTACCATGTGTGAACTCTGTTAGCTAATAGCCACTATAGTGTGATGTGCTTTACTTTTTTTTTTTTTTTTTTTTCCTGAGGTAAGACTCCAGTGCAATCGGGACAACAAAGTACACAAACGAATCAATATACCCCGGTGTGCTGGATCTCTTTGAATGAGGCAACCAGGTGTAAGTCTTCTCTGTAAACAAAGGCTTATTTTAAAGTCTGACCACAAATTATCATATCATTCCCTGCTGGGAATTGACTCGTTTTAACTATTGAAGTGGCTAACAATAAATGGAATACCATTAATAACAAACAAATGTTAAGAAGAGATGCTTGCGTCCTGCCTTTGACAACGATACCTATAAAAGGAACAGATGGCTCCATGCAGAGAACAGCTCCACACTGCTATTGCCGTATACGCAGTAACCCAGTGGTGCTGCTGTGAGCTTGCAGAGCCTATTGTCCAGATCAGACACCAAAAATCCAGTTGAATCTTTGATCCCTTAGTTACTTTCAGACCGGTGTGCTCATTCAAACTTTTTTTCTGTACTTGGCCAGTACCTGTTCATCTCCTGTGCTTTCGGGCTTACCCCTCCCCGTACTGAACAACAACCGCCGCTCAAGCTGGGGCATGGTGGGGGGGTGGTGGTCAGGAGAGGATAGTGGGGAATGACGAGTGGTTGCCATTTTAGGGCACCTAACTGCAGAAGATAGCCAGGAGCGGCTGCAACTCTGAATGTGAACTTCTAGCCTCAGCACAACTTTAGCAGGTCCTTACTATAAACAATGTTATGTATAAATGAGAAGTACATGGAATAAGTCATTAATAGTAACACTGAAATGACCAGTGCTGGTATTATTAAGGCTTCAAGGAGGATGGATCTTTTATGTGAATTGTATTGTTTGTATGTATTTGTTTACGTGTATGCTAACTCCATTATGCAGTTTGAGTCTCTATAGCAGAATGTGGAATATCTTAAATATACTTATTTTGGGGAGTGGATGTGGAATCAATCCACCTCAGTGCCAAAGTCAGGATAAACACTCATTACACTGAGACTCTGATCAATAGTGTAAGCTCATTGAAATCCATTTAGAAAATCAAATATGGGTAAATACCGCTCCCATGTACCCGATTGCCCTGAATCAACCCTGACTGATGCATAGAATTGAGAAGTGAGATGTTTGCATCTCAGGTGAGCCAAACAACAGCCAATGGCATTCAAAAACAGAAGGGACTACTTGTGGAACATTTTCACAACTATTTGCAAACATTTGTGTTTTTATATGCAGACAGTCATTTCAGTAGAACAGGTATAAGCATGGTACTTACACTGCGTCTTCATCATCAGCCCGGCCAAAATAGGGGTGGCTGGAAACTGAAATGGCTGTAATAGAAAGAAACAGAGTATTTTGTTAGCTGTAGAAAAACAACAGCCAGCATGTGAGCGATTTCTCAGCGCGGGACCTAAATGAGCAATGATATTCTCTTAGCCTGGGACATGGTCAATTGAAAAATATAGTGCAAGATGATTTCATTTGCCGGTGCGCACAGAGGAAATTGAATTTTCTTTATCATTTTTTTCTGGGTCCTCGAGATGCTCACAGACATGAAACGCACAAGCCTCTGCTAACATTTCCTGAGATACAGTCCAAGTTCGGTTAAACCGATGCAGCACCACAACAGGCTGAAGGATTAGTGCTTGGCACAAGGGGAACTTTGCTGGGTCCCACTAACTTATATATCTGTAACAAGAGACACAACATCAATACGGTCTGAAGTCAGATGTCCCCAGATGTAGTTTAATTCCCCCTGAAAAACACCCACCCACAAATAACAAGTGCATACATTATTCCTGATTTATCCAATGAGATAATGAATCCAGAAGTGTGCATTTTGTTTGACCAGCAGCCCCAAAACTAAAGCGTTATTAGCACTAATTGTGTTGTTTTTTTTTTATCTGGCACCTGCAAATTTGTTTCTGCATTTTTTTTTTTCTTTATAATGTGCACTCATTGCTTAAACATTTGGCTAAATGTATCGGTTGATTGATCTTCAGATGAACTCATAATTACCAAACTGGATGATGATCTGTAACACAGCAGTTCTAACTGATTTAAGCCAGAAATGCACTTTCTTTCATTTCTAAGTGCTAAATAGGGTTTCTTTCAGTTCACGTCCTATGAACCTAGATCATTTAACAGCTGAGTAACTGCATTTTCTCAGGGGGATTTATCAGAAGGAGTTTTAACATAAAGTTGTTGCAGGTGGGAGTGATCGCATTCTATAGTCTGAACAACACAGACTGGTGGGCAGAAGTGTGATGCACATCTGCAGCAGTGGGCGGTTATGGTCAGAAATCCCTCTGAGGATGGCGTGAAGAAAACAGATTGATGCTGACATCCAAAAAGGTCTCAACCAAGAAGTAATACTGTAGCACACAATGCAGAGGGGTTAGGTTCACGTTTTGACGGATCAACCAGTCACCTTGAAAGTAATCCCCCTCGATGTCTGCCCCGACAACCCACAGTCAGCCACAAGTTTGCAGGTAAACGGTTACACCGTACCCTTGAGCACTTTTATCATCTACGGAGGGATAAATATGCGTGTGTCTGCATTTCAGTGCACGTACTGCAGGGTTTAATGAGCAATCCTTAATGTGTATCTGCGAGTGTGTGTATGTTTGTGCACTCCTGCCCGCAGGCAGATGGTCAGGATGATACCCGGAGCTGAAACAGTCCTGAAAACGTGGGCAAGCCTCGTTTCTCTTCAGCATAGCTCCCCTGTGAATGGCACTCATCAATATTCAGGATGCATCATGACATGCGTGTAAGGACACACAGCACCCCCTGGCTTTTCTCCAGTGAAATGAACCGTGAGGAAACACATACTGTTTACAGCTTTCTTTGTATTTCGAAAAGAAAATGCAATGGGTGCTCAGCTTAGTAAGGAACATCGTTTTAACACTGATGAGCTTCACACACAGTTGTATGTTAATCTTTACCATGCCTTTCCTGATGACAACAGCGTTTAGAGTGATGAACTACAATTTCACCAGCCAAATATGTGTCTCTCTTTCTATATCACCTTGCTGGAACTGTCACAGACTTGATAAACAATCAGGTCATGGGAAATCTCAAGTTTTACCATATTTGCGTGGATCCTTGTCCGCTGGAAGATTGGAGCGCAGAATTATGTTGTTGAGGCTGTTTAAGTATGCTGGCATTGTGTGGTGGCCTTCGGGATTGAACCAGACCTGCACAGATGCACCAAAACAAACATCCATAATAATTCACATCACTCGCATTGCTCAGGATCAGAAAATAAACAAGGCATCTCGACTAAACACTTTCACAATCCAGATGAAGCAGATGTCATCTGAAAACATTTACACACTAAGACAGTGGCACAACTGCCGCAGTAAAGCATGTTTATAGTGACACTGATGGTGTAACAATCCAGCTCCATCTGCAAATCATTGATCTTGTAGCCAAACAAGTCTTGTAAGGATGTCATGTTTTTCACTTTTAACAACTCATCAGCGTAGCAATTAAAGTGATAATGAGGCAGGCAGCAGAGAAGCAAAAGAAAAAGGGTACCTTAGACAGTGTGCGGTTCTTAGGCACAGTTTTAACGTCCATTTGCAAGTCAGGTGGAAGTGGTGAGCCAAAAGCAAAACCTCCATATCTGTGGGGAAAAGGCAAAGAGATATATAGATTGATCAAGTTAGTTCAAATTGCTGCTGAGAAAGTCCACATAATACTTCATTTTTATAATCACGATATGTAAATCAGGCATTAATATCAAAGTCCCCAAATTAAAGTATAGCGATAATCATTTACAAAAGACCAGACACAAATTTACAATCATTAACACTAATCTGGTGGTTAAACTAAAGGAAGCAATGTTGGGGGATTTTTGTGGTACTTGTCACTGGAAATATCCTTCATCACTACATACAGTTTAATATACAGTCTACATTCTCTAGTGTCGTCATCTTATTCCTGACGTGATCCCCTGCCTGTCTGGTTTCGCTTCAGCTGCCATCGCTCTCATGCTCCAGTTTTGTTTGCTCCTCCCGACAATCAAACTTTTTGAGACGCAGCCGTTTGAAGCCTCTGAACAGCTTCGGCCAGTACGCGTATCTGACTTGTCATTGCATGCGCCTGACATTTGACTAGTTCAGTCAGCTATCCGCGTATTGCATCCAGCATGTTCTTCTTATTTAGGGTCCCGTGCTGCTAAAAATCACTACTGGGAGCTGAATATTGGGCCCTGAACATTGGATGATACCACTATTGTAGAAATGTAAAGCTGCACCTCATACCTGTATCAGCTTTTCCTCCGAATATCATGAAAATAGAGAGAGATCTAGAAAAAGCTACAACCAAAGAAATATATGAAGCCAAAGGTCGGAACTCAGTTAGCATGAGATTTTCTGAGGCAATTAGCCTCTCTCATTCAGAGGGTTGCAGGTTTGATCCCCCATCTGTACACATTTCGAAGTGTCCTTGAGCAAGACAGTGAAACCTAAACTGCTCCCAGTGGATGGACTGAGCATCGGATTAACGGCAGCCGCCTCCATTGGTGTGTGAATGGGTGAATGTAACATTGTAAATCACTTTGGGGGCTGTTAAATCAGTGGAAACAATACTAGCAAAAGTATCCGGTTTGCTTCAGGTTTGAGTTTTATTCCCGACATGAATGTCTGTGATGACAACAATAGATTTTGTGCCGTGACTTTGCAGGAAGGACTGAAGAGATGGTCTGGGAAGGATTTCTTTTTTGTCTTTCAAAATGTAGTTTGGCCCTGTCATTTACTCTTTTTTCAGATTTATTTAATTTTTTTTGAAAGGGACATATTTTTTAATGAAGTTACCTTTTCAATTAATCAAATCTCTGAACATCCATTTTTGGCAAAACACCAGACCTCTGTTGAAACTGATACATTGGAGGTTATAACCATTTTGAAGCTCTCCAAGTGACTGACATTTAATTTGAAAGAGTGAGAGAGAACAAGTCTTTGACCGAACACATGGAAAATTAGTACATTTCATTTAGGTCACTTGCTTCAAGCAAAAAAAAAAAAAAAAAAAACTCCTATACATTATTTGCAAACTATCTTAAAGTGGGTTAACTCAGCAAAATGATGCAAGATTATGAAATACTCTTGTGAATTATTAAAAGTAATACAACTACTTGGATCTTCTTGGAACATTATTTCACGCAGTTTGTGCAACTTGAGTGCACTTTTAATGTACCACACAGAATACAGTGAATTATTAATGAGGCGACAATGAAGTGGCTCCATTAACCAAATGTGAGTACTTTCTGCTTTCACCTGTTCCTGATGAAGTCATTGGCTGTGGCCACAAGATACGTCTCCACATTGATGCCGCTCACGTTATAGATGACCTGAGATGACGGGATGCTCCTGTGGGGGGGCTGGAAGTTGTCCGCATCACAAATCTGCAGTGTACAGAAGACATAAATGCATTACACTTGTCCTTTTTCAATCGATCGCCAACGCAGGCACAGAAGGACGCGTTGCTGTGCCAGGACACACACAAGTGAAAACACAAAATCTCACTCACTCACTCACTGACAAACACGAACTGTTCTCAGTGACCCAGTCTCACCTGTTCCTGCTGGGCGCATTTACAGACACTAAATGCTTTGGATCGGTTCCCTGTGGAAATCCAGTTGTTTGTATTTCGACTGCAGACCCTTAAAAGGGGAAAGAAACCCATTCACAAAGTCAAAAGGTGGTTCTGCAAAATGATTGGGAGTCGGCGGGGTGCGATAATGTGACAGTCCTATTCTGAAAGACACCCTGAAACATATAATGAATCTGAGTGGATGTGGTGGATGCATGATGTTGCTGTTTGGCTTGTTTACGGCGAGAGAAGAAGAAATAAAAAAAAAAGCCCCTACTCATGCAGTAGCTGGGTTGGTGGGATTTTTGGTGGGATCAAGTTTTATTATTTTTCCTGATAACAGTTTCGAAAGCTGTTTAATACGTTCCGTAAAATCATATTGTGTGAAATATGTGTTTGTGTGGGCTGCAGTTCAGCTTTCTCACATTTTGCTTACTGCTGAAATGCTTCCAAGGACAGTGTGCGGATCAAAAAGAGATGGCAGCGACACGCACGTCTTTGCACACTGACGAGCACACCTGTTGCCTTCATTAGAAATGAGTCATCAACATTGGCGTCAGTCATGAGACCAATCAGTGTCTATGAAGTATGCTAATACAGCATCAGTCTTTTTTGTTTTGAAATTACAGGACAGTATGAGGAGGTATCCAGTCTCTGTCTCTCTGTCTCTCTGTCTCTCTCTCTCTCTCTCTCTCTCTCTCTCTCTCTCTCTCTCTCTCTCTCTCTCTCTCTCTCTCTCTCTCTCTCTCTCTCTCTCTCTCTCTCTCTCTCTCTCTCTCTCTCTCTCTCTCTCTCTCTCTCTCTCTCTCTCTCTCTCTCTCTCTCTCTCTCTCTCTCTCTCTCTCTCTCTCTCTCTCTCTCTCTCTCTCTCTCTCTCTCTCTGTGTTTTATTGAGCTTAGCCGAGAATTTTAAAATGCCTCTGAGGTCTGGTTCATGAGTGCCAACATTGATTTGAGTGTCTGCAAGGGGAAAATCTGCCCTATAAACACAGGGTGTTTATAGAATACAGATGATGCTCCCACATCACAGCGTCCAGCTGCAGGCTTTCAGTCACATACGTTGAGCTGTTGCAGCAGGAAAATGAAGAGGAGGGACGTAAGGGAGGCCAGAGAGAGTGACAGAAATTGAAGGCCGGCCTTCATATAAAATGAAACAAGGCAAAAGTGGAGGAAAGGAAAGAATGACAATGAGCCAAATATGAATGCACTCTACATTAAGAAAAGGGTTGGATCCGGAGAGAACGCGAGTGCTTAATGTATCAGTGGCAGTTTGGTCATTTTTAGGAAAATAAAACCCCAGCTGGCATTTAAGTGCAATTACGTACGGGTTGTTAGACTTGTCAAGGCAGGTGTTATCGATCCCAGGGAATGACATCATTTTGTCCACAAGACGGTTGGAGCTGGGGTTTTGGTCGCTGTGAAGTCAGAAAACAGTCAGACTTGAATTTAGAGGAAACACAAACATTTTTGAACATGACAAGACATGGACAGCAGTTTGGTCCATGCGACATTAACAAAAGGCAGGGCTTAACAAAACATACAGACTAATGGAATAGCCAGGAAAGCTTTCATTATGTTACTGTTAATCTAAAAAAACTGATGGTTGGTGGCTGGTATTTCAAAAAGTAATTCAAGGTTATCAAATGGTCAGTGAGCCCTTTAAATGACCATAAAAAATATATTTGGTTGTAACAATGACATTTCTTTTTTTTCTACTCAAGTTATGACAATGTTGTCCCTTTCTTTCTTTCTTTCTTTCTTTCTTTCTCCTGCTAAACACATGCACATACAGTATGCAAAATAATTAGATAAATATGCATGCATAACGGTTATATACATGCATGAAGACAATCATATTGCATCATGCTGTTGACTTGATTAAGTTCAATAATAGCATAACTCCAGCATGATCTGGTCTTTACATGTAATGCACATAAATGGGCTCATTAAGACTACGGTGTAAGTACAGTCATCTGTGTAAATTAAATATTGGTCAATTGAATGTTTCTGATAGAAAATTCCCTCTATGAGAAACCAGTACAATGAAATGAATGTGCACATAAAGTCTTTTGACTTGCTGCTTTGAATTGATTTGATTTGGTGCATTTGCTCGCTTTGACAAACAACAAATTACATTCAATTATTGAAATATTTCATAAATTCAGATCGAAAAAGAAAGAAGCATTGTCAGCCCTAAATCATAACTTTCCTCTGAAACCCAGACTCTAACTGGAAGACTGATTTACTAATAAAAATCAAACATAATTTTTACCTCCTTTGTACTTCAAGGTAAAGAGGAGAGGGAGGAGCGTCTATACCGTCTTTGATATGGATTAGCACTTCAGCATTTTCCCCCTCGCTACACATCCTCTTGATCAACAACAGCACATCTTGAGGATGAAGACACCTCGCAATCTCCTGGCACTGTTAATCTCTCCCTCTTTGATCTCGCACGGTAGCCATCTTCATCACAACCATCTCTGACTCTCACTCGCTCTCTTTCTCTCGTCCAGCTGCCCTTCAACAAACTACAGCTTAGAATTATTTTCCCAGTGTGACATGTTCTCAGAACAGCACCGCAGATTAGCTTCAGTCTGTGGGTCTGTGGCTTCACAGATCCATCCCATCTATATATAACAAAACAAAGCGGCTCTGCACGACACAACAGGTCATGCTTTATTAGTTACTGTGTGGCAGTCATATTATTGTGCATATTGTCAGCTGTAAGGTGCTATGAGGCTGCGCAGTGGTGTAGCGGGTAGCAGTTTCTCCTCATAGCAAGACTGGCTCGACTTCGGGTTGGGATTGGGGGGCTCTGGCTTTTCCAGTTTCTACGTTTTAGAGTTTGGGTGACAGGTCATCAGTCTATCAAGGGCACAGTCACCTCGATCGAAGGTGTGCTTTGATTGAAAGTGATTGAAATTGATCTTTTATAAAATTGTAAATTCTGTTGTTGCTCTGACAAATTAGGGCATTCCATTCCAACAATTACAAAAAATAGGACAAGCAAGATGTGACACGGATTTTTGACCATTAAAGTCTGACTGGTTCAACAGAGGTCAACATGAACTTCACCTTTGATCTTTGGCTATCAAACCTAGTTCATCTTTCAGTGGGAAAAAAAAAAAGCTGAGGGGATATTTAAGTTAAAACCTTTTAGAAATAACACACGAACCATTAATGGACTGATGAACCAGTCCGAAAGAAATGTTCCTCATTCACGTTCTCATTCTCCCATCTCAGAGCATCTCTTGTATTTCTACTGTGTGCAGACTGACCTGAAGAAGGAGTAACTCGGTCCAACTTTGTAGAGCCCGGGACTGAGCTCCAGCTCAGGGTAATGCTGCAGGTCACTTCTGATGGAGCCCAGGCCCATAGCAAACACCACAAAGACCACAGGAAGCAGGAGCTGGGTAATCAGACCCTTCCAGTCTCTGCGGCTGTGGTGGAACCTCTTGATCAGTATTGCTGTCATCTGCTGCCAGGCCAGGGCGATGCCGCTCAATGTGGATGAACTGGTCAGGTCTAAGACAGAAAGAGAAGCAAGTGGAATCATTTCTAAGCAAACGTTCAGTATTTATATTTTTTGGTAAAGCTTTGCAAGTTGATTCTAAAAAGGCGACAAACTAAACCAAATATTCATAAAATATTTTTAGAGGTTGGATGAAAAGTTAACATTTCTAAAAGTGAAGTCCAGGAAAAGGATAAAACTTTTTTTTTAAACCCCATAAAAAAGGTACGTGCAGGTGATGGAAGAAAAGAATATGAAAAAGAAATGCAGGAGAGTCAGAGAGGAGAAGCAAGTGTCGAAAACTTACTGATCTTGTCACCAAAGTTGGTCACGCTCTCACTGAGGTCAGAAGGGAAGCTGTCGATGGATGCTGAGTCAGACACAGTCTCTGAGACAGACAGGGGACCGTCTTCACTGTCTGTGTTATGAGTCAACTGGAGGAACACCTGCAGAGACAAGAACAACACATGAGTATCTGAGAAGAGCAAAGACGATATCTGTATATACCTTTAAGGTGCACAATACGCTGACAAGTCAGTGTCATCAACTCAGGGATTACTGGCAGATTTGCACATTGTACATCAGCTGTAGAACATATTTTTTTTCTACTGTTATAAATGTAGCCTAAAACCCATGTTTTTGCACGTGGGTGTCTTTGCACTCACTTCCTCTAGCGTGGTGTCCGAGATGCCATAGCCTCCGAGCTGTAGGGCATCCAGGTTGGAGTCCAGAGCGGTCAGGAGGGAACGATATGTGGAGGCGTTGGATGAGGTGAAAGGGGGCAGCGAGTAGACTAAGTCCCCTCCATGGGTTTCTTTCAGCCGTGCTTCAGGTACATGGGCTTGGATAAAGGACTTGAGTTCTGCATCGTCAATCCGGTGTGACTTGGAGTTTGGCATCTGGGTGAACAAAAACAATAAGTGAAGTGAACCTGCTCTTTTTCCCCTCCCACTGCTGGCTTAATCTAGAAATAATACTTGCAGCGTATTAATGGTTCACTGGGGTTAGCCAGCTTTATGAGATACTGGTCATGCTTTTCTATTGCACACCGAAAAGTCACACAAGTCATCTGACTGGCGGGCGAAAAAACAAGAGAACTTATGAAATTGGAAACACATTTATTCGGACATTGCCTCAGAGTATTTGCCTTTAGCTTGTTCAAAAAGCTGCACAACATAGGAACAACTTTAGATGGGAGTTAGAAATAGAAGGAAATCTTAGCCTTGACCAAAAATATAGTCTCGGAAGCACACAACACACTACACTGACTTATCCAAGAAGATGTGCGATGGAGGAACTACATAGCAGACAGTGCCCACAGCTAAAAATGCAGTTTGCTGAATAAGTCAGGAGAACATCATTTATGTGGACATTCAGTCCATCTGCCATTTTTTCAACATCACAGATACAAATCACACTATTGCAGTTAATTGGTTGTTGCAGGGATGAAACTGACGATTTGTCTCCGCATGAACTGTTCAGGTTCCCGATAATCACGAATCGGAAATGTTCCAATTTAAGCAGAACATGTTGTGTTGAAGATATGTCCATATGGTAAAAAGAAATATAAAAGCCTTGTTGTTGATTACATTCACTGTATTTGTGTAGAGATCCTCGGATTGAGTGAAGTAAATGGCCGGAAAAACCACCACAAAAACGTATCTTATTTCATTGTGAGTCATCTGGGTATTTATTCAGCGAAAAGAAGATGTCTCATCTATCTTTCATCTATCTTTTATAACAATGAATATAGTTTAGGGTGCTAAAGGCAATCCCAGACAAATCAGGACGAATGCAGGTACATCCTGCGCAGGTCGGCTTTCCATCACAGGGCCAAAACAGATGGCTGACATTCACACATTCTCACAATGTGCCTCAAGGAAATTCTCAAGACACAAACAACCTCCACATCCTAAGAACTAAGCTACGGGCTATAAGAGATCGGACTTTCAACTTGGCTGCCCCTTGATTGTGAAACTTCTTCCAGAGTTGAGGGAAAGTCTCTGACTGAAAAACCACCTTGTCAAGCCAACTTTTAACATTATGTTCTGATTATATTATCTCTTTCACGGCATGTTTTTATATTATGTATTTATTACTACTCTGCATGCACATCAATGGGCAATTTAGAATCGCCAATTAGCCTCATATTCATACACAGTTTCAGGCAGGGAAAACAGGCAGACAAGACAAGAGTGCTAACCTCTACACAACCATGCGGGTACAGATACCCATGCTGGTCTAAAAGCTGAAACTTGGCTCTCTCAGCATGGATATATGGGATAGCCAACTGGCAGATGCACATTTGGGAACACGGTGGATTGCTTGGGAATATGGGGGTCTGCTCTGCATGTAATGAGGTTCTGTTGTGTTTGTTTCCCTGAGCAATTTGTACAGCTGCATCTTCTTTTAGTCTCCTGACCGCTGCTTTTCACATTTTCTTGTTTGCTGCTTTTGTTGTCTATTTTCTATTGAATTGATTTGAATAAAATCTCTTTAAAATGGGGTCCAGATTTTCTAATAAATGCAGATTTGACACAGAGAACATTAATCTACTTTCATTAAAACTGATGCATTGTACAAGTACATGGTGAGTGAAAGCCTGTAAGGTTGATTACCTTCTTGGTGAGGGTGAGTTTGTAGCCTTGACCCAGCTTGTCTTTCAAGTAGAAGGGAGATCCGCAGCATTTTAGCCCTCCTCTCTCCAGAAAGGCGATGCGGTCACTCAGCACTTCGGCCTCGTCCAGGTGATGGGTGGACATGATGATGGTGCGGTCTGCGAGGCCAAAAAAAGATCCTTTTCATAATTATGAATTCTCACATTCACCATCAACAGAAGAAAAATGTGTAAAAATGACATAATAACTCTCCAATTTTTTTTTTTTATCCAGATGGAGAAAGAGTCACACTAGTTTACCAGCCAGTAAAGCTCTGTCAGACTTTTGTGGCTTCAAGTAATCCAAATAAACACAGTAAAACTAGACCTTGCCGAGACAAATCAAGACAGAAGAGATGTCATGCCCAAACAAATCAAGAAAAAAACACATGGTCATTGAGTTATGCAAAAAGTTTTTTTGTTTTTCTCAAGAAAGTCTCCTGGCAGCAAAAAAAACTGAGTCAGTGCCAATTACAAAATCTTCCCCACACGTACAATTATATGACATTTAAGAGACTTGTTGCCATCATGGCTGCTACCCCAGGAGGGCTGAAATATGAAAAAAAAAAAAAAAAGAAAGAAACACTTGTGAATTTGTTTTAGATTAATTATATGCTGAATTCCAGGTGGGAGACTAAGGAGGAGAGAAACCCTGCAGGCTCTGTTCCAGCGTCATCGCTCACTGTTGCTCCTGTCTCTGAGAAAGTAGATAGACGATTTCTTCAGAGGAAAACACTTGAGTGGGAGAGTTTGAATCATGTGTGCTGTGTGTGCACTACACAGTGTGGAATTCTCTCCCAATTACATTGACAATGTAAAACGCAATGCAAATAATTACACATATATGGTGTAAATGTTGATGACTAAAGCGATTGAACACAGAAGTCCAAAGTCTTGTCGGTTTTGAAAGAGCTCGGGGTGTCCTATTAGTAAAGAAGCAGATAAACTTTGTTTCTGTATGACCTTTCAAAGCCACAGTTACAAGCTGCTTCCAGGGCACATGAAATTCAATGCCATGAAGCACAGCACAGTCCGAACACAATGGACTAAAACAGCTAAAAGCTATAATTATCAAATTGTTGATCTATCTATAAAAAAACATGAGGAAAAAATTAAAATGTAAAGCAATCCAGACAGGTTTTCAAGACACTTTTAAGGCAATCAACTAATCTATCAACGAGATACTAAAACAAATAAGGAGCCAGGAGAGATATGCAGAATCTAATGTTTATCAGGCTCTCCCAAGAACAAATCAGAGGCTGTGCATCAATTACCATGATTATCGCTACACATTCAGTTATTAGTGTAGACATCGCTATGAATCAATTCAAAAGCTAATATGGCTCCACTTATACTCCATTGAGTACACATCTTGGATTTGTGTGGCCTGCTCCAATAGCGATGAATATGAGGTATGTATGCGATCAAATTCAGGGCATTAGTTTTGATTTAGATTTTTTTCTGGTTCACAGTGAGAGTATTTCAGTGCCACTCACGTTTCTTGTGTTGGATAACAATGTCCCAGATGCTGCGCCTGGAGCAAGGATCGACTCCTGTGGTGGGTTCATCAAGAACCACCACGCGAGAGCCCCCTATGAAGGCGATGGAGATTGACAGCTTGCGTTTCATGCCGCCTGACAGGGTGCCCACCCGCTTGTGTCTGTGAGCATACAAGTCTGTCTCCTCTAGTATCCTGGCAGGGGGAGTCAATGGAAAGCATTTAGCACAGAGTTCATGTTAACGCACCTTTTTTTTTTTTTATGCATTTCAACCTAGTTTCTGAGATGTAGTCTCATCAGTTCCATCAGTCACCCAGCAGGGGCTTAGGAATTCCAGGAATCAAAGGAGAGGTACAATTTTTTTTTTCCCTTTAGTTTCAGGCTTAGCGCTGCTCTGCTTGTCATGTGGAAATCCTCCAGAAATATTCTGATGATGCAACTCACAGGCCACAGCTTAATAATGCTGAAGAATGAGGGCAAAAAAATCTTTCTTCCAAGAAGTCCCAAAAGGTGATGAACAAAAAAATCTTTATGGAAAACGTGAACATAATACAGTAACAGATATGACTCTAATTAAGACTGCACAGAGATAAGAAACGTCATCCATGGCTGCAGAGTTATTTGATATACTCGAAAGCTCACAGACATGCTACATGACAGCTATAGTCAATTCTGATAGGAGGAATATTTTCATATTCAACAATAATAAAAGATTTTGCATCAAAGACTAGAAATCCTGGTAAAGTACGGTATAACTATGAAATCTGTGTCACTGTAGCGATCCAAACATTGCAGGGATATTTTCAATTTTCCCCTGTGTGACCAGTCTATTCTCTTCATCCCTGGTTACTATATCATATGATTCTCTCATAACCTCTGCAAAGATTTTCTTTTTCATTCAGGGAGCCTGACATGAAATGAGGAATTTACACTGTCTGAAGGTTGTTTCCAAATTCAATGTGACATAAAATGATACAACTGTGGCATCTACATGGCATCATCCTGAAGACACGTTGCATTTTTTGGTTATGTTCGAGAAATGAAGCTCTCAGCTCTGGATTATCAGTCACTCACGTGCGGACTTGTTCGTGGAGCTCTCCGCGTGACCAGTGTGGCGCCTTAATCTGGCCGTACAGCAGCAGGTGTTCCTTGGCGGTCATATGGTCAAAGAGGACATCATATTGCATGCAGACTCCCAGCTCTTTGCGGACTCTGTCAATGTTTGCCTGCATGTCTCTGCCATAAACCTCTATGGAGCCCGAGCTTGGTGGAAACAGGCCAGTCAGGAGGGACCTACACACAAAGCATATTCATTAAGGTATTAAGTTGCTTGTAGGCAATATCATATAAAATATCATATAGGATTCTTCAGATATACATATAGACAGTATTGCTTACGTAAGCTCAAGTATAAATGCAGAAAAATAGCCGGTTTAGTCCAATGTGCTTTTTTGTTTCACCCTGCTAAATGATGATTTTCTTGATGCCCAAAATATCCGCAGTCATAAAAACGCTTATTTTCATTTCCAATGTTTTCAGTGTTGTTAAATTCTATTGTGCTACTGCACTCATTGAGTTTTGCATGACATGAGAGCATCAGCAAGATGAGCCGCATTTAAAATGTAAATGTGAGTGCTCTAGTTGATGAAGACCCATCAGGATAATCTCTACCATGTCCATTAGCTCCGCCAGATTTGGACAAAACAATCTCCATGTCAGCAGCAAACCCTTGAAATGATTAAAGGGCTGCACCAATCTAATTTCAAAATGGGGTGCATCCAGTGTATAAATGGTCAAAATCCATGTGTATTAGAAGAAGGAAATGCTGATGCAGTAAAACTAAAGAAACAAAATAAAGAAGATAACAATGTGTGCTCCACATACATAGTGGTGGTCTTGCCGGCTCCATTGTGACCTAGCAGTGAAGTCACATGCCCCTCATAGAAGGAAACGTTGAGGTTTTCAATGGCTGCTTGGTTGCCATAGACCTTTGTGAGACCATGAAGAGCAACGCCAACCGGGAGATCTGAAAACACCTCAGCATCCTGGGTGGAGAGAGAGCTCTGGCCTAACAGACAATGAGAGAGAAATAAATTGTAAAACAAAGCAACATGGAGGAGAAATCAAATGGGACATTACCAATACGCTTGCGTCGTGTCATACCTTTTCCTTTATCATCTGAGAAGACGGGCTGGTTGTTCTGCATGATGTTGTGAAAGAGGAGTCCTTTGCTCGTGTTGCTCTGAGACATGCAGCAACAGCACAGGTCAGCCCAGAAGGAGCGCTGGAAAGGGAAGCACCATGGAGCCGGGATGCCATATTTGCCTAAAGGAAAAGAAATAATGCTCAAAGATCTTCGACACACAACAAGAAACTACTCAGAAAAAGGTGCACCAGACCTCAGACCACCAGACATCTACCTCACTGGACTTTTTATTCTTTTGCGTCGATTTGTACATGAGCGTACAATTGTGTAGGTATGATCATACAGTATGGACATTCATTTCTTATAAATGCACTTTAAATTGATAACTATCTTTATCAATTTATGGTTAAAGTTAATATTTTTATGCATATTATTGTGGGCTGAAGAGTTGTGCAGAAACTACACGACATTAATAGGGGAGAGTACCATGTAACACAGTGATAGAAGAATGCCAGAATGCAGGGGGTGGGGCAAGATGTTACTGTTAATTTGTAAAATTTAAAAATTCAATGAAAAGACCACTGAAAGAAAGACACAAATTTGCGTACTGTGCAAGTTCAAACCAAAGCTGTATGTGATTCAATATTGATAAATTACATAGTACAAATGCAAAACAAATGAGAGTGTTGTCGAAAAATTCCTCAATTATCAAAACTCCTGAGCTCCACACTGCTGTTAGTTTGAAAGGAATTAGGATTTTGCCAAATATGGTCATTTGCCCAATAAAAGTTTCAGTTTCAAACTATCTGATCAGAAAAGAGTGACAGATGAACTATATTTTCAACACAGATCAGGATCGGAATACTTCACAACGAGCTGACTGGTCATTTTTATTGTCGTGAATTACCTGGAAAGACCATGCGGATGTAGGCGCCGATGACAAAGTAGAGGATGGAGTCGATGACCATCAGCCAGCACAGCCAACCAAATGAGGAGGTGTCGCCAGCAATCGGCGAGATGTACGAGTTGCTCCATTGAATTCCTGAAAACATGAATGAATGTTTTTCTCCACTTGTTCAGTTAGCCGACGTGTCGGAGAGATCTTGATGGCGGTCAGACGTTTACCTTCTCCTTGGGATTCATATCGAGAGGCGTACTGACTGGCGTAACTGAAACATGTCGGGGAAAACAGACTCTGCAGGAAACATCGCAAAGAAAATTAGACGAGAAACAGCAAACACAATGAAGAAAATGTTGAATCAGTTAAACGCTTTAATAATAAATAATCCAAACACACTTGAGCCATTGAACAGCTTTCTCGATGTATTTTCTCAACATGATCTAAAGCAAGGTAAATAGTGTGTGGATAATATGTTAAGTCTGACATGTCTGACCGTTAAAAACCCCAGTGACTCCAAAAGTGAAAAAAAAAAGATGTATTATGCAAATGTGTACAACGAAATCACTAATGTACTTTATCCCACAATACATAGCCTACACACATCTCCTTTGTGACACAATTTAATCTATTTATTTCTGAAGAAATTGTCTTCACTTCACTTATTTTTAGTCCGACTCGCTGGCATTTCAGAGGGCCGCACCAACACACTTTGAATCATTTTGTTTGTGAATTAGATTTCTGAGTTTGACTGAGTAAATAACATTTCAAAGTAAAATGAAATCCTTTTTTTGTCCTCTTCCAAATAAAATAAACCCGATCTGGTCTTTAGTTTATTGAACACACACGTGCAGGAGCTCAGCTGACACTCACCACTTTAACAGGGATTACTAGTATAATATGATTTGTAGCTCTGCTACAAACTTTGGTTTTTCAGTTTTGTCGGCACAGACATGAAAATTATAATGCTGCTTCGTGCTTGTTATCAGGGTTGGTAGTGTATGGTGCTGTTGCAAAGCAGTACATCATATTAAAGGGCATTCCTAATATTCTGCATTTCTCGTGTGGCCGAAATATTTGAAACATCCATGAAGTGGTCAATGTCCCTGCGGAGAACTACCTCAATGCTAAACATACAGGGCTGGAAAAAAATATATAGTTTTTGTCATTATTATAATGTTAAGATGTGGTAAACATTATTTAACCCTGTATTTGACACTTTAGATACTTTAGAAAAATAAATAAAATATTTCTTCTTCTGTGATTTTTAACAGAGTTAATGGGTAACATCAACATAACATAATGACATCAATTTTAAAGCACAAAAGTCTCTAAATCCTTACTTATTTCAGATTTTATTTTTTTTTTGCCTAAAAAAATAAGAATACGTGATGCATTTCTTGCAGAAAAGTTTTCCCACCAGGACTTACTAAATGTTGTGACATTTCTTTTTTTTAAATATTGTATTTCTGTGCTTGTGAACATTTTCCCACAATTTAAAGCAATAATGCTTGGTCAAAACAAAAGGGCAAAGCGCAACACGATGTGTGATTATTAGAGGTTGTCATCATTTTCAAAAGTTCTTAAACCCTCACCCAAGCTACACCTATAAGTATAAGCACCTATAAGTATAAGCAAAAGTATTTAATCACGTAGTCACAGGTGTCAATTTACTGTTAGTGTCAATTAGATACTAGGAAATTAATAAGTAGACAAATAGGATCACTTGCCCAATAATGGGGTCAAAACATAAATATAGAAACTCAACAGATTACATTAGAAAATATAAGTGTAGGTGATGAAGTGGCCATTGAGGCAAAAGAACGAGAGGGTCCTCACCAGCAGGCTCTTCTGGGTAAATGTGAGGCGACTTTCCGCGGCCATGACAACAATGAATGGGAAGAAGCAGATGATGTAGAGGAGGCTGCCACTCAGCGCAGCGATGTAGGTCTTGTCAAAGAAGGAGCTGACCAGGTAGCTGAAGGCGATTATGCTCAAGCCATAGTCGCACAAGTAGAGAAAAATGAGGGAGGCGTCACTGTGCGGCAGGATTTTGCCATACTTCAGCAGCAATGTGAGGATGACGATGGTCAACACCAGATAGGTGGCGCACTCCAGGAACCAGGCGAAGAAGTGGCTGAACGGGTTGACTCCCATCATTTTCATGTACTGTGGGGGAAGCAAGAGTAGGATAAGAAAACTGAAATATTTACACTTTTGCAATTGCATTTAGAAATGGGTGTGATATTAAAAAACAAGATAAACAAAAGGAAATAAGTAGAAAAAGTTTGTCTTATTCCACAGACATTTCAACAAAAGTGATTATTTGTCAATGAGTCTGGGTGTCGGATCACTTCTTAGAAGGAAGAACAAAAAGGGAAAAAGGCACTATCATAAGCAAAAACAGCAGAACTGGAAACCCAGAGTCCGTGTTTAAGGCAAAATTGCAGTGATAGAGTTTTCAAAGCAGAAAAATACATCACCTCATGTAGTCTCAGCTCTCTCTCATGCACAAGTTTTTTCACAAAATCAGCCACAAACAGAACCCAGGCGATCATCAGCATGAGCGGAAAGACAAAAGAGATGCCCTCCAGGTACCTGGGGAATACAGCGGTGCCAATTGTCAATCAAATATCTTGAAAACAGAAGATTCAATCTGTGTCAACAACAGCAGATGAAAAGACCTATCATTCAGTCGTAGGCTTGTCAGTCAGTGGAGGAGCAATATTGAGGACATGTTGGGGGATTTTGACAGCTACAATCTAATCCTTGGATTAATTACACAAATAAAAGTATCTCTCTTTAATTTGATCATATTTACCCCCTCGTATCAGGAACCTCATGCACCGGATTTTGGTGGACGCTGCCTCATATAAAACATTTCCAAATCTCAGAGCTATCACGTCAAAATTTGTGCTGCTGAGTAATAAATCAGAGCAAGCAAAAGGCAAGGATCTTAATATCTTACAGCTGGCCACAAGGCAGCCAGCCAGGCACAGTGACCTGCTGGTGTTTCTTCGATGAGATATCAGCAATGTCTCAAGTAGGACCGGCGGGCAAGCACAAACATAAGCATTAAGTTCGAGCATGATTCACCGTCAACAATCGTGTGCATTGATGCAAACGCTAATGCCAAAGCCACGTTGGACTGGATATGATCTGCAGGGATGAGTGCTGTTCTTTACAGATGCGTATTAAAAGCCTGAAGGGTGTGTGAGTCTACGCCTGGATATATGCATAGTCTTCAAAAATGGCTGCACAATAATAGTGAATATTCATGCACATGGCGCTGAGCCAATTATAATGTGACAGGTTTTCGTGAATGAGTACTTACTGTCAGTCCCAAGTGGCAAATGAATAATAGGAAAGCATGCATTATTCCACATAAAAGTCTGTTCCTCCTCAGAGACACTATTTACCCTTTCATGTTTTCATGCATGCATTCATAAGGGAGCATGTTTGGACTGTGTGTGTTTGCGTGCACGTGCATAAAATGTAGTGTGTGCATGCATCTATGCACTGAGGGAACTCACTCGTCTCTGAAATGGCATGGGTAGGGGAAGGGCTGGATCTGTACAGCTGGCTCTGTGACTTTCTGTCCAGCATGGGTTTCAATGATGGCCCGATCAATGTTTTCCTGCAGGTAGACGAATCCCCGGTTGTAGCGCATCGTGAGGCGTGATGAGATGTGCGAGTCCTTCACAAAGTATGGGTTCCGGACTCTGTCCGTGCGCATGACATTGTCCATGTGCATGCGGATGGTGTATCTGACGTTGGGAGGCAGAGTGGAGGAGGAAGCATCCCCATCTTTGGGAAGCTTGAAAATAACACCTGAAGCACAGAATGTATCTTGTCATTAAATACAGGTTAAACTTGGGGGAAAGCATTCTCTTCAAACATGCATTTTCGAACCACTCTGGCATCACCTGTTGCCTACAAACACAACAAGAGCTCTGCCTATTTGTTTCATACCTGCAAGTCCAGAAAAGAATAACTTTATACACATTATGAAAGGTTAATAGATGATAAAAATGCTATCAGAGTATTGTGTGATCAGCAAAACATTGAGTGAAGTCATCCTTTCCCATATTAAACATTTTCTGGCCACGTTAAAGCTGAAAAATCTGAATACTACCACACTGTTGAGTGTCTGCTGTAATTTGGTGCCATTTAACAGAGCAGTTAGCTGTGCACCATAACCTGTCTGTCTCCAAACAGAAAAGGTTTACAAAGCAGGAATCACCCATATTCTGGAAATGTTTACAGCTCAGTACAGAAATACTGTATGTGTCTGAGCTGAAGAAATGTGATATCTAAAAATCTATTTTGAGGAATGTAGAGCAGGAGATAAGTCCACAAGTTTTTCAATGTGTTTGGAGCATTTTCTTATAAAAGTGTTGACATTTTTCAATTTTTTTCCACACAGAGACATCAGTATTCTGTATCCTGACTTAGAATCTATTCGACAGAAAGGAAACAAAAAACTGAAAACTGGACCAGAAGCCTTAATAGTCAAATATATTCCAAGCTGTGTGAAATTTGTTTTTAGATTTAAGATTCGAACAAGAATAACATTTTTAAAAAAGGAAAAAAAGCAACCAACAACTTTTCCTGGGAAAACACAGAAGCTTCCACTTTTAAACTCACAATAAGCTTTAGTGACAACCTTAACACTAACAGGGATACAAGTGCTGTAAAAACTCAAAATCACTGCACATTGAAAGGCAAATTGACAACCTGGACGGTAGTAATACTGAGCTATGGCACTCTGTTGTACAGACTAATGGCTCATCTACTGGGATTCTGTCTCGCACATGGAGAAAGTTCAATCCTGGATGAATGTGACAGCTTTTGCATAAAGTGGTACAAATCCACCCCAAGATTTACTCACTTGCATAGAGATCACGGTTTTTGGCGAGCTCCTGAGCTTCTGCGTTCAGCTGGTCGGCCGAATCGTATCCACGGTAACGGTCAAATTTGATGCAAGACGAGAGGTCTACCATCAGGGTGGACAAGGCGCTGATCTGATTGAGTATTTGTTTGTTCTGCTCCAGCATTAAAGTCATATTAGCTGTGAAAATGAAGAGATTTTAAACGTGTGCCGACAAAGTTAAAACAACTCCCAGTGCAGTTTCAGCTTCGCGTGAGTCCTTGTTAATGCTTCATGTCGAGCTGTATCCGAACAGAGACGGTCTGAAATATGAAAACACAGTCTGACAGAGCAACTAATCAAATGAAATACATGTACGCTAATGCTGCCTGTTCTATAAAGCTAAGGAGCGGACCCATTTTCTGATAGCGTGGATATTTTACAGGTAATAAACGAGAGAGGAATATAAAAGCGAGCCTGGTATTTGTAGCTTACAAAAGTAAGACCTTCAAATGCTCACTCACAGAAAGTGCTGAGCGTCTCCTTCATTCTGCCGACATTGATGTCTGTCTGCATCTCAATGAAATTCTTCACAATGGAATTGCTGAGGGAATTCTGAGGGGAGAGAGTGGAGGAAACGATGAACAACATCAGGATTCAGCAGCAGAAACTCATTGAAGACCACTGCAAAGTTTATCACGAGATTTTTCAGGCGACAGCAAGCCAGTGAAAATAATCAGATACCGGAGGAAGACAGTTCCGAGTTTTCATACCTGCAGCATTGGCAAAGTGTGACTGAGTACTTGGGCAGACTTCACGATGTGCTGTGAGGAATCAAGCCACGTCTGAGAATATTTCCTCAAATCTGCAAACTCCTGCAAGGTGGCATTGGCCTGGGCAATGACAACACAAGACAGAAATGTGCTAAGTAACAATATTGACAAGATTTTATAACCTGGTTTCAGTAAACTCTAGGCAAACTCAAATTCAATTAAAATGTAAACCTAGTTAAAGGTAGTGCTGCATGTCACAGTGCAAAAGTTTGGATTTGTAGTTTATCACATGTATGATTGAAACATATAGAAATTGGCAACTGAGAAATCTCGAATTATGGCAGTGACAAGGTAAGCTCGAATGAGACCAGCATTTTCAGTGGATAACAGCTAATTTAATCAAGGTTATGAATGGGCAGCGTCTCGATGGACCGTAAAGGAACACAGTGAGACTAATGTATCATCAAACATGCATGTATCCGTATCACAGTAATTGAGAGGTGCTGGTGGGGGGGTGCACAATATACCTTCTCCATTACAGCCCTGGTTGCAGGTGTGTCAGGTGTGTACAAGATGTGCCCCATCAGCATTGGTTTGAGGAATGCCCAAGCGATGGCTCCGCCTGTGGTATTGACCATGTCCAGATACATGTCCATGCAGAACGGCGCTATAAAAACAAAAATAGGAGAAGCATTAGCTCACAGAATAAACACGATTAACGCCAATTATTTTAGTTATGGTAAGATTCAAGAAATGATCCTTTTCTGGTATGTTGTGTTTTGAGGGTTTTAACTGGTCTTTTATGAAATGTCATATTTTGATTATTGCATTTTACTTGGAACAAGATCAAGAAGCGGATCCAGTGTTTTTGGTCCCGTCTTGTTGTTTTAAATATAATCGGAATCAACTGAATCTACAAAGTGCACAAGCTTGCATTTGAACACCGAACGCATGAAGCAAAAAATACAAACGTACTGGCATTTCGGGGAAGCTTGAACCTCTCAATCATCTCCTGCCTCTCTGGGGTGTTGAGTGAGGAGGGGTTTGACTCGGACTTGGCAGGGAGTTGGGAAATGCCAAACAGAGCCAGAATCCCGTTGCTGCATAAAGCTCGGGAGAGGGTCACAAATGATGCACGGCCGGAAATGCTTGTCCTCTGTGCTCTTGACATCTAGGGAAAAAAATGAGTCAAACTTTTAATACTCTGAAATCCAAGGATGTACTGTGACTGTTTTACACATGCCCAAAGACATGGATCCGAGAGTAATTAGTGACTCGAGAATAGCCTTATGTGTCAGAGAGTGATTGTGCTTCTCTCTGTTTTAGCTCTGCAATAGAAAGCTGATCTATTCTAGTGTCTCAAGCCCCAGTCTGGGTATGTCGGCTATACGGTATGAATCAATGGGGGAATAATACAATTCTTTTTAGTGTGTGTATTTACAGTTTTTAATGTGAAAATAGTTATGAAAACACATGCAGTTCTCTTTGATTCATTCATTCAAATGAACTCGAAAAATGCGCTTTTAATATCAAATACAAATAATAAAATGGGATTTACTGCAATTAATTAGTTACAAAGCCTCTAATTAAATTAAGTTTTTAATGAAGTCCCAGCCAATTTAATGATATACCGAGTTGTAAAAAAACAAACTGAAAAAGTGGAGGCAAACAAAATCACGAGCGCAGCAAAGTCACAGGTCAAGGGATCATGAAATACATCAGCATTCCTTGGTTTTTGATGAAATCTAAGTTTAGATGCAGCCAAGAACTCACGATGGGTGAAACAGTGCAAAAATAATAAAGAGAACCCACTTGGTGAAAGTCATTGTTGGCTACCAAGTTGAGATCTTCCATGGATCGCAGGTAGGTTTGCATCTGACTGACGGCAGGAAGAACCTTGGTCATGGTTTCTGTTATGACCTCTGCCATCTGAAGCATGACTCCCACCAGCGTCTGCGATTCTTCAGACAACACCATCTGAAACAGGAGAAAAGGAACACCAAAACATGCCGTCACAGTTTAATTTTCCTGAGGGTGGAACTGTTTTCTTCTTGATGCATTTTGTTTACCAAGCACATGTGACATTTTCCTATGTTTAGCGGCTTACAATAACGCACTTACAAACTATTTCAACGGCACCTCTAAGAGAAGGCTGACAAAATTCGCCAAAATATCCTCAATGCTTGATGACAACAGTGAGTCAATACTTTGACTCTGTTTAGTCATCTCGCTGGAATGGTTTGGGTCTTGTTATTCCACGGAAGCGAAGAGTCACCCACATACTATAATCAAATTTTCGATGATAGCATTTTGATGGTGGATTTTGGATGGGTCTGTTATCTGCTATTTCTTTAAAGTTGATGAATGAAACTTCATGGAGAAAAATGAAATGGAACATGAGAAAAAAAGAGTTAGACTAAATTTATGTTTGATTTTCTAACCTTTGAGTCTTAGCCAGCAACGATAAACAAAGAAAACACAGAACGTAGTTTTAACTCCTTTGCAAGTGTGTTTTAACGAGGCACCTTCTAATATGTTAAGGCACAAGTGTATGATGTTTCCTGTCAGTAAAATCTTTATATGGTTAGGCTTCGTTTGAAAAGAAAAAAATAAGATGAAAACCCCAGAAGGAATATAATGGAAATCTGTGTTTGGCAGTGATGCTGGCTGTATGTAATTAAACAAGTGCAGTGCTATGTCTCATTAGGTTCTATATCTGGTTTGTTCGGTTGATTTGTGATGTCTGGTGTTTTTTCCTTTGCTCAGCCAAACAAAAATGCGGCAGTAATAAAAGAAACCATGTCGACACAGTTTTTGACTCGTAAAACGTTTTCTTTGACAAAAGCTTTTTTTATGCTCAGATGCTTCTCAAACAAACTCGCTGTGACATTTGTGATTTGTGACTCCAACGGTTTCTTTGTCCATTTCAGAACGAGGTGAAAAAACAGTACTCGCAACTACTTAAAAGTAATAAGAGTAAACCTCTTACCCTGTAAATGAGTTTCTCCAAGTTGATGTGCCGAGCCATCAGCAGTGAGAATCTGTACCACTGTCTCACAGACATGGAGCAGAAGATTTTGAAGATGACTGCATCTGTTTCCCTCATGCTCGCCGATGCTGTGGCGTTGCAGTGGCGCAGCTTCGTCAACCATGACAGGATCTGTGCCAAAAAGCATTAAGCCGGTTAGGGAAACAGGAAATACAGCCAACAGAAGCAGAACACAAGGTACCAAAATATAGATATAAGCCACACTCCGATATCCTCTTCCACATCCTTCCATCTTTGGAATGACAGTCAACTATAGGTGAACATTTCCTCACAAGGTCACACGGGGAAGCAAACAGCCACACACACACTCACATTTACACCTGTGCACGTAGCAAACAAACACATGCGTAGGAGAGAACATGAAAACTCAACTTAGAACCAACTGAGCTCAACTGGGCCAGACCAATACAATAATAACAGAGTGATACAGAGATGTCAACTACTTCCCTGTTTCCTTTTGTTTGGTGCTAAAAAACAAGCACATTCTGAAACATTTTCTCAAAAAACCTATGGTGAGAGTACAATGAACAAAGACATCTCACAGTTTGGCATGTGGGTCCAATGCTTAAGTGTTATTGGAAAACCATAGGTGTAACAGTTTTACCAGTTCCAGACTATTTATAAAACCTTGTAGAATATTATAAATTAAAATCACAAGTTTTGTGTTTCTTTTTTTTGCCAGATATTAATAATAACATCCAAAGATGTGTAAAACAACTCAGCTTTACAGATTCATGGATGTTAAAAGTAATAAAAAAGTATGTCTTAAAAGTATTTATATCCACACCTAGAAGAGGGAAAATGTTGGCAACACAGGCTTAAGTGTATATCCAGTGCAGGAGCCAAATGAATTACTTTGATAATATATTGATAGAGTGTGCCTCACCTCTAAATTGCTGTTTGGTAGCGTGGTTTCCATCAGCAGGGCCAGATTTTCAGGATGAAACATCATATGGCGCTGAACATCCAGAACAAATGCGGTTTGGTTCCGCAGCATCTCACCGACTGTCACAGTTCCTGGACAGACCAAACCAAGAGCTTTTGCTTGTTCCATTTATTTTCACTTCTGTTTCCTTTATTCCATCTCATCGAGTTAACATTGTTAATGAATCCTAAATTTTGTTGAATCTCAGCAGCATTTTTCACTACTGAAGAGGTGCACCAAGGCAGCTGCTTCAGGTAGGTCCATGTGTAGCTTTTCATTCTTATTGTCGGATGTCAACAACTGATTTATTCAAAAAGATCACACCTCCACGCACACCTTGCTACTTCGGCCAAAAGGATTAGTTGACAGGCTGAAAGAGTACAGAGTTGAGCCCCCATCACCTCCCTTTTCAGATCTTAAATGGAATCAATCCCGAGATAAATTGCAATGTGTTGACAGCCGTTATATAAATAAAGTCTCACCTGGTGAGGTGATATTAACGCTCAGAGAAAGCAGGTTGTTGATGTCGAGGTCCAAATTGTCAGTAAACACGGAGGTCCTGTAAAATACAAACGCGACACATGAAGTAATATCCATTACAAACTGCATTCATTAAGATAATTGTCTTAATATAAGACATGGTTTTCTCCCCTGGAAATACGTCTGAAAAAAATTGTTGTTTTAGTAGAGCACTTTTTTTATTTAGTGTCTCAGGTCCTGGTGTGATGCATAACAACAGCACAGACGCCTCAGATACGACAAGAACATACGGGATGTGATCTGCACACACCTGACTGAGGGGGTCATTGTGCACACACTGAACAGTGACGTGGTGAGAAGTCTGATACAGGTGCTGAATACTGTTAACAAGCTTTCTAAAGGCTTTAAAATGGTGCATCTCAAATGCTTTGGATGGCAGTGATGATGACCAGCTATGGGAAGAGACTGGAGATTCTAAAACTGTAGCTATATTAGGGAGTAAACATTTGGGTAGTTTAAAAATGTGTGCAAATGTGCATGCAACCATTGAATTTGATTAATATGATTACAAAAAATAAACTGACATCGTGAAGAAAATGTATTCGATATGTGAAACCTTTTTTCAAATGGGTGAAGGAGGAGGTCCTCTTATAATCAGTCATCTTACATTCGAAACAATAAATTAATAAGTAGATGTCAGAGACTGGGAGGCGAAAAAAGCTGTAGAACAAAGGGCTACTCTACACTACAAAACTTTTTGAAGAATCAAGGCAATTCTGTACCAGTTTGAATGAACTTTATAGGTCTTGGGGTCTCCAATGACAGTCTGGAAGACGAGGTCAGTCAGACTGCTGGGGTTCATCAGCAGACCCTCGATCAGGGTCTGCAGGCCGGGCAGAATGCTGTGACAGAGCTGACCAGGCTCTATGGAGAGGCTCGCCATCAGCAGGCGCACAGACTCCGTCCTCTCCAAGGCACACACCTACAACAGATATATCATATCAAAGTAATTAGGCCCTAATGCAGGAGCGGGTAATAATATATAACGTAGCTGTAAAAAGAAAACCTCACTGTACTTTAGAGGTACTTTATCATAAAAATTATAATTTCACTTAATTTTGTTGATAGACGTTTTGGCGCTGAAAGAAACTTTATTAATATGAAAAACAGTACTAGCCTCAGTCAAAAACATTTTCTTTTGAATCAACAAAAATTTTTTATGTGTTTCTGTTAATGAATAATGTCCACTGGATTCCAAAACAGCTCACATTGAACTTTCGGTGATACGGATGAGTACAATTTGCAAGATTTTTACTATAAGTTTTTAGTTTTTTGCATCATCTTTGAAATTCAGACCCAGACACTAAAATTGGCACAGTAAACATTGGGAAAATAATAGACTAGCATCTAAGTGAAGGCTCATTAAAACCCTTTCAAGTCGTTATTTTTGCTCTCAGCCATTTATTTTTAACATGTAATATCACTCCTCTATAGTTAGAAGAAAGAAATACAGCTCGCCCTTGCACAGAAAATCATACAACTTATTCAATGATGCAGTTACATACACAAGGAGGCCCTCAACTTTTCAGTAATTGTCATTTATTGTTTGTTCTTTCTCGTTGGAAGATAAATAAATGGAAATGTCACAGTTAATACGGATACCTGGGAAGTCAGGCGCTCGAACTGCTCTTTGAAAAGTGGGTCTGACGGGCTGATCTGGAGGAGCGCAGCCATTGTTTGGAAGGTATGCTGCATTAGCATCAGGTTCTCTGGAGAAAGAAAGACGGAGGGAGGGGAGGGGACATTATGGTAAGAGAGATGCTATTACATACGAGAGGCTCAGAAAGTAAGGTCTGCGAGGTGACAGAACAACATGACATCCCACTGGGCTTCATTATGACTTGCACCATTACGGTGCATCGTCGTCAGGCAGTGAGCAGCAAATGATGTGCTTACAGTGAAACCCTGTACGGGACTGATGGGGCCAAAAGGGCCAGAAGTACTAGGTGCTGTCGTGCATTAAAACATATCTGACAAACCCCAAGAAAGGCGCCACCACAGGCAGAGAGATCTGATGACAGAATATTTAATTAGTCCAAAATTAGACTCTGTTGATGTTTAATATCAGACTGTGCAACACCTAGAGGCCATTGTAATTACAACAGTTCCCCGTGCGTGTGTGTGTGTGTGTGTGTGTGTGTGTGTGTGTGTGTGTGTGTGTGTGTGTGTGTGTGTGTGTGTGTGTGTGTGTGTGTGTGTGTGTGTGTGTGTTATTGTTGTGGGGATGTAAGTGTGTTTACACACCCAAATTATGGAATCTCGTTGTCCTTGTGTCAACACAAAACAAATTGCCATGAGGAAAAGCCATGCAGGCATGTTTAAAGATTAGACTAAGGTTCAGGTCAGGTTAAGGTTAGTTTAGAATGGGTACAGAATTAAACTAATACAAGTCAATATAATGTCCCAGAAAGGTATGAAAGCACAGTAGGTGTGTGTGTGTGTGTGTGTGTGTGTGTGTGTGTGTGTGTGTGTGTGTGTGTGTGTGTGTGTGTGTGTGTGTGTGTGTGTGTGTGTGTGTGTGTGTGTGTGTGTGTGTGACAGAAATATAAGCGGTGTGTTGCAGGGGAGTGAATCTGCTGCTGCTTACAATGTGATTTCCGTGCACGAAAAACATTATCACATAAGCACAGATGCAAATTAAAAGGAGGTCATAGATGTCCACTTGTGTGAGTGCGAGGGGAGACGTTTAGCGAGGGCGGACAGGATAAGTGATTGAATTCTACTTTGCTAATGAGATTTAAAAAGGTGCTGAGTGGCTTTCTGCTGGAGAAGGGCCATATGGCCTCAGGCTCATTGGGAGCTCACGCTAAGCTGGTGTGAAGTCTTATTCCTCATATCTGCAGAACGAATTTTGCAGCACACAAATCACGAAGACAATAACAGCATTAAAAGAGTGCTTTATGGTGTTCCTAAGATCAATAGCAGTCAAACAGAAGTCGGACAAAAATCAGAGAAGAGCGTGCTTCTGTTCCCAGCCATTTCACTGTTAAATGGTGCATTGTGCTTTTTCACAATGTCGCAGTCAGCATGTAAGCACAAGCTGCAGCATCACGGTGACTTCCAACAGCACTGCAACAATTAGCCTGAGCATTAGTGGGAGGGAATTCACAGTTTAGTCAGTCAGTGAAGTTAGTATTCCTTTGGGGATTCTCCATTTAACTAATGAGAGCACATTTGTCATTATAAAGCTTCTCTTGGACCAAGAAGCCGATAACTGTCTGCACTGAGTCAAAGAGACACTAGATCTGAACTGTTAAGTTACCTTGAGATTCATTTGCCAGCGCGTTGGTGAACTGCTGTATCTCAGAGGAGAATGGGAAGCCAATGGGAAGCATATTAACAGCGTTCGCCAAGAGATGCAGTGATGACCTGAGGAAAATTCAATGCAAACTGTTTATGGAGGAGAAGGTGACTCAACTTTGAAATGGGTTCTCTTCATTGATAAAAGCAACTGTAAAGTAAATACAAGCGACTTACATGTCAAATGGGTGAGGGACAGTGAGGTAGGAGAACACACCAAGAGCAGCATCAACAGTCTTTTCTGCAGTGTTATTCCATCCCATCTGCAGGTCATTCATGACTCCATTGACGACAACACCCAGGTCCGGATTGGTGAAAAGCACATGAGCCGTCTCCAGAAGTTCTTCTGTTCTAGGAGCCACGGAGAGGGCTTCAAACATGGCTGGGTAGTCGATGTAAAAAAGATCTATGAAGTCATCCATGGGTTCTCTGGTCATCATCATCATTGGTGCATCGCGTCTTCGTCTAACCCTCATTTTGTGATGATTGCCGGCCATTCCTGACGTTAATCTACCAAGCTGATGGTCCATGGGTGGCAGAAAACCACCCGTGCTTAACAGCTGACTAAGCATTGCAAAGGTATTTTCAACCAGCCCTTCAATCAGTTCTGCATTTTCTGGCTCGTTGATCTTTGTCAGGAGAGACATGGCAGGCTTAATAATGTCTGAGATTTTTGGAAGAGCCACATGCAGGAGATCTAGTCCAGACGCCTCAGTGGCGGACAACCAGATGACCATTTCAGTCACCTTCTCAATGAGCAAGTTTGCTTCACTGGATTCCAGGAGTTGCTGCATGTGTTGGTAAACTCCAGGGCCATCCCCAAAGATCTTCAAGTCAATCATCAGCTTCATAATTGTCCTCACCGCCTCTGCAATAGACGCCTCATCAAAGTTGGAAAAGTTGCCCCACATCATGGACATGTCGTATGAGGTGATGTTTGTGCAGCTTAGGAAACCAACTGCGGCCTCTCCAATGAGATCCTGCAGAGAGCTGCTGTTGTGAGTCAGATTTCCATTTGTTAACACGTGACCAAGGCTGCTGACAAGGCAGTCAGTGTAGGGCTTCAAAAAGGGCGCCTGGACAAGCATCTCATTGAGAAGCATTGTAATGGAGGACAAACTGTAAAAGACAAAAAGGTAATTTCACCACTTAAATCATTTTCATTATTCTAATCGTCTCCTGCAGCATTGAAGTGTAAATGGTGGGATGACTGTAAGACCTCAAATAAATCGGAGATGTCAAACATACACCATGTGCAAAACAAAACTAATCAGTAGGTCCAGTCCTCTATGCAAAGTGTGAAAATGTCAAGGAAAACATCAGCTTTAATATTTCCATAGAAGTCAGTGCTGTTCCTAATTTGATCACACTGTTTGAGTAAGAGTAACTGAAATAAAACAACAATGTGACACAAGTCAAAAGACCAGTAATGGAGCATTATTGAAATAGCAGTTGCATCAAAGCCATTCTGTCAGGATGGTTTTTGTGAAAACAAACACGTTGAAGACAAATGAAAATGTGTTTCTTCAGGATCAATAGGCTTTGTCAACATTAGCCTGAAAAGAACTGAGCAGATTTGGAGAGCCGAATACCGAAGTCAATTCATGTGTTGTGCAACTGTTGCGAAATATTGTTCTAAATAGCCAAATATTGAACTTCAAATTCTTTGTCTTATTGGGTTGTTTTAATTTAAGGGTTATAACGCTCTTTTTTTATTGCCTTCTCAAGCTCAAATTGGGCTGTACTCTAAATGGACCAGCTTTCTCCTTCTCCATATTCTTCACAGCAATTCACACAGTTTTGATATTGTATCTTTAATAACATACTAGGTACAGCCTGCCCACTGTGATCAATGATCTAAAAATCATCCTGACCGATTTATTGAAATATGGAGAAAGTGATCTTTATATGAGCCCTTCTCATATTAAAGCTGCCATATAAAGGGAAATCAATTTTAAGAGGGTGGCTCAGCTTGCTATCTGTGGTGGCCGGCCTGTTTTTAGAGAGACTTTCATGAAATTAATCAGGCTAAATGCAAATGTGATCACAGTTCCTTCTGCAATTAGGTACGAACCAAATTGGTTTGAATGGTACGTTGTGGTTAATGTTGTATGTTGTAACAAATGGACCAGTAAGTTCATGGTGAGTTCAGACTCTGCATAAAATTCAACAGGGATGCAGAAACAGTTTCCCAAAGAACTGCAAATAAAATCTAAAATTGTCATGTTCAGGATGTTTGTTTACTGTGATACAACGCCCAGTCAATAATAATTTGTAGATCTGCCACATGTATGTTTGAATGTTTTTTTTATCATCTCTTTTCAGTTTTCGTTGCTGTGGGGTTGCTAATAACTTAAAATGAGATGGTCAGAGAGGCCAGAAAAATCAAAATAAGGCACTGTGTTCCTGTTGTGCATTACAAATAGCCTCAGTAGAAAGCACTTGGTGCTCGGATTGACACCAGGATGATCGAGCTGACCTGTTCTGCAACTGCATGTTCTGGAGCTGGTTGTAGAAGTGATGCTCTGCCTCAGGGCTCAGAGGCTCGACTGCCAGTGAGGAGATCTGACTGTACAAACTCATAAATAGCTGCTCCATCACGCCCGTGCGGTTAACGCTGACTTTGTAAACACACTGTGCAATCTCCACAATCCTGTCTGCCGCGGCGCTCACGTTGACTGGTCCCGCTTCCACGTACTGCACAGACAACACACACAGCAAACAAGGACAGTGAGAAGTGCACACTTTTCTCTGCGTCCACACTGCCACCAAGTGGAAAAACTGTTAGTTGCATTTGAGCAGGAAGATGCATATTTTACCATCACAATAACTGCATGAGAAACAAAAACACGACCTTATTAAATTTCTACTCACACTCATGTTCAGGTGGGAGTAGACCGTCTGAGCTGCAGCATGAGCTTCCAAAACCGCTTCCAGTCTGAGCTCACACCACATTTTCATACTTGCATTGCTTAACCCCGCGGCCTGTCTCACTGACTCCCATGCTGCCAGAGCCTGACTGCACTCCAGCGTGCCATTCGCCTAAAGGGAGACAAAGACACAAGTATCTTATCATGTTTCATGTGCGCTAAATTGAAATTAGCTAGAATAGAACAAAAGGTCCAAGACACAATAGAATTACATTGTGATGTATACATAGATAAAGAAAAGGGCAGCAGTCTCACACAGGTATCATTGATCCCTTCCTCTACACACAGACACACACACACACACACACACACACACACACACACACACACACTGTAGCTGACGTATCTAGATATTCTTTAAGAGATTACCCTTAAAAATGTGTACATGAAACACCATAATGTTAACAGTACTGCGCTCCACTACACAGTATGCGTTTTCATATAATGTAACATAGCAAGCAAATAAGGTTCATTAACCATTGTGCAATTCACAAAGAAAAATAATATAACATGCAATATCATTATTATTATTTTAAGCACTTTATTGTCTCAGATCGCAGTTCTTAGCTCTCTAGTTTTAAATCAACAGCATTTCCTTTCAAAATGTTCTCTCATTTCGCACTTCCATCTCCTCTTGCTGCTGTCATTGTTGCATTGTTGTGCGTTGTATGATGTGGCGCTATTGGCCTGCCAAGGGAGTGAAGGTAACCTCAGGTAACATTTATATGTATATATGTTATCATGCCATATCTCTTTTGACAAAGAAATCTAAATCTAGTCATTCAAAAAGTCACAACAAGAGGCTGAACAGTCAGATATTGTTCCACTGTCATGTTGAATCTTCATCTTGAATGACTCTAGTCATGCTGATTTTTCAGCTTTCAATACGCCCATCGTTTTATTGATGCGTTGTTTTTTAAATTAATAGCTGGATATATAGATATTGCATTTAAAAGCTTAAGAACCTCTGCTGGGACTGATTGGAAATGACATCAAAAGATGTCTTTCTTTGCATTATAAATCCCAGCAAACCCTCAGTAAACACTACGTCATGAAGTTGTAAGTGGAATGTTGGCCAGCAAAGCCAAACATGCATTGTTTTAAAGTTATCATCTTAAAGGCTGCTGAAGGAAAAAAAAGTATTTGCACAAATGTCTCTGGAGACAGGAGGGACAGATGGAGATTAAGGGACAAAGAAAGGCACACCCACCTGTCAAAAGCTTGAACCTGCTGCTACATTAGATACAGTGTGAAGAGAACCGGACAGCTATTGTTACACACAAGTATGCATAAAGACTCATGCCATGATAAGGTTTCTCTGTTTTCCACCTCTTTCCCCTCCCTACGCAGAAAAAAAGTGCAGCACAGGGATACTGTACAAAGGTTGACTGTCTGAGAACAGAGACTAACCTGCTGAGCAGCTTTCACCGTGTTTTCAATGGCACCCTGCATTTCTTCCAAGACCAGAGAGAAGTCGAAATCACTGCTGTTCACAGAGTGAGCCATTTCTCCTATCAGGGTAGCCAGCGGCAGATGAAGGTTTTCGATCATCCCTAAAGCGAAAACAAACTGTTTGGTCGAACATAACGAGCTTTACTTTTTTTTTTTTTTATTTATTGGTGAAAAGTTGACAGTTGCTTAAAGGACATGTAAGACACTTTTAAACTTCAGTTGTGTTCTCACTATTTTCTGCATCCATGGTCTTCACAAGGCTTTTTATGATTTTCTCCATCATTGGGAGAACAGATGGGACACTGTCCCAGAGGTCTGTGTCTTTCAGGGTCCACAACAGAGACTCCAGCATCCGTGCCAATCTGTTAAGAGGAATAAATGAGAAAATGAAGTTCTTACAAGTACATACAGACAGTACTGAAAATAACTGATTATATAGATGAGCATGACTATGACATTGCCAAAGAAATATTTCCAAAAATAGTTGGAACAGATGTGTTTTCTGCAGTTTGGATTGGCTTGTTACGTATTACACAGGCTGTACACTTAAACAATTAAAGTGCTGCCGGAGGCTCTCTGTGCAACTTGTTCACCAAGTTAATTATTGGCATTAACAAAAGCTGTACTCTCCAGTGTCACTCTTCCTGGACCTGAGCATGTCCTTCTGACAGCAACATCAAACGTAACAGCAGGGTGGGACTACATGAGGCCCAGTTTACCTTTAGGTTACATATCTGCATGTCTGCTGTTCTTCTCAGCTGTTTTATTTTTTAGATTTTAGATTGATAGATTTCATGAGAAACTGATCAGCTGAACCAATCATTAGACATGGTTCATAAACACTAACATAATGGCCAAATGCACATTTTTATTATCAATAAAGAAAACATGTAAATGTTATGAACGAACTGCTTTGTAAACCAGTTCCATTTCATAAGCTTTTGCTAGAATTTAACCACTTTTTTTTTGCTTTATTTTTTTCCACATTGTACACCACTGCACACATCTCAATATTAACTTGCTGTCTGAAAGTCCCCAATTATCACTGGTCTGGCTTGAATTCAGCACACTTGGTAAGAAACGACTTACTTGTCCCACGTGTCTTTGTCAGCCTTGCCTGTCATCATCTGCTCCAGGACCTGAGCGAGATGACGAAAAGTCTCCAGAGATGCAGCAGTTGAATGTGAGCCTGTGCCTCCTGTTACCAGTGGCCAAATCATGCCAAAGAGTTCTCCAATCTGACAATTACAAAAAAAAACAACTGAAGAACCGAGTAAAAACTTGGCGTGCTGTTGTTTTCAAATAAAGTTTATGCTAGAGAAGTTTATTATTCACATTATTTTACTGTTCCCATGTAGGCCATCAGATATAATGGCACAAGTTTTATTATCTACACCCGATTTTACATCAAACACAATAAAGTATAGTGTAAATGATTCACCTGTCCGATAACTTCTGGCAAATTCCCCTCTGATGCATTCTCGAAACCTGCCCAGAGGCTCGAGTTTCCTGACATCATGAAACAAGTTGTTATTGAAGCAAAATCTCAGTTTTAATCTCCAGGCTGCCAGCCGTGGCAGCTTGAATGATGAAGTGCACTGACGTTACCATCTCCCCATCAAATTTCATCTAGATTGAAAGTGACGTCCACTCATAGCGATAGTGAGACGCTGACTTACCTTGGCCCGACTCCAAGATGAAGTTAGTGATGTTAATGATGGTGGAGATGTAATACTGGGCCGTGCTGTTTGGTGGCAGGAGGCTTTGGACTGTCATCATCTCATTTAAAATCCTTAAAAAAAACAAAAAAAAAACAAAGCAAATACATTTGAACAACCAGATATTGTATTTTATCAAACATGTCAATGATGGATTTCATGTATGTAGAAATGTCTTTTCAGCAGCTCCCTTTACTAGGAGTCCCACAGCAAGTCACTGCAACTTGACTAGTTTTTCCACCTGATGCCAACAAACAAAGCAAAACATGTCGCCAGGGGGGAAAGTGTTTCATTTTTCTACAACAGCACTGATGTGGCAACAAATGTGAAAGTGTAATTTCTTTTAAACAGATGGGGTTTTCCATCTGATTTTCTATACATATTGAGAATAACAGCTGCGACAACTACACATTTTGGGCAAATTGGGTGCTGTGGAAACAAGCTATAAATCACATACTCTCTCCTCTTGTGATTTATATTGAAAATGGTTCATTGTTGTTGCTGAAAGTCGTATAGATTATAGATTTCAGGGACAGAAAAACAAAATATTTACTAACATTAAATTCTTTTAAAAGGTTTGTTCAGATATGTGCTTTCTTATTCTATTAATGTGCCGATCTAATGCTGCACTCTATTCTAAAGCAGCCATTTATTTCAACATTTCATGTTAATACCTGTAAAAATGTCTTGTTGGTTTATAATTTGTTTGTGAAACATGTAAATGTGGCCAATGGGGTAAATTAAGAAAACTCACAGTTCATTCCACTTGTCCGGTCCTCCCCCCTCAGAGATGGCCTCAAAGTATGAGGCTATCACTTTGATGACAGACACCAGGTATCCCGCAGCCTCTTCTGGTATTATTTGCATAACAAGGCTCTCGGCTCTCATGAGGATGTGGCGGGAAATGTTGCGTGATGAAGCAAAACTCATGTCTGGATGGACAATCAGACTCAGTGAATCTCGGATGATTTCCAGGATGTTCTGTTGTACAGGAGGCGGCAGGGGTCCCATAGGTGTGTTCAGGAGGTCCAGTGTGGTGCGGACGATTTCCAAGATGGAAGCTGACAAGGCCTGTGTTGTGGAAAAAGGAGAGTCAAGTATGAAAAGATTTTCACGGTCTTTTCTGGTTTGAAGACAAAGTCTCAATTAAAGGTGACGTGCGTTATTATCCCTTTCATTCAACTAATATGATAAAGACAGTGCTGAACATAAAGCTTGAGTATCCCTGAACGGCACACTTGTTACGAGGGGAAATGTTTGCTTTTACAGATATGATGGCATATTAAACATTTATGACCTTCTCCAGTGTTTAAAGTGTTACCTGGTTCATCATTCCCGACAAATTCCCCTCTGCTGCATTTTCAAAAGCTGCCCAGAGACTCATGTTTCCTTAAATCATAAAACAAAACAAAAGTGGATTTCAGTTTGATATTGAACATCTAAACACTGTTAATGTAAAATTTGAAAACAAAGAAGTTTGTCTTAAAACAACAGAAACATTGTGCTTTATTTGATCTACTTTCTTCCCCAGGGTGTCTGGTATGTCAGGCTGAACAATGAAGTGCCTTAAAGTTACCTTCTCTCCATCAGATATCATAAAGTTTCAGCATGATGTCCACCTGTGGTGACAGTGAGAAGCTGACTTACCTTGGCCAGACTCCAAGATGAAGTTAGTGATGTTAATGAGGCCAGAGATGTAATACTGGGCCGTGTTGTTTGGTGGCAGGAGGCTCTGGATTGTCATCATCTCGTTTAAAATCCTTCGAAAAGAAAATAATCGATCAATCAATATGTGATATCTGAGAAGCAATAATCTTGTTTTTGGTTTTTTTTTGTTTACAAATGTAGTTGCTAACATTTTATTAGGGTTTTACATTACAAACATATTCTTTTACAGTGTGACTTCTTTGATGCTGACAAAAAAATTATCTACAATGCTTTGCTGATTTTCTATACACACGGATAAGAAAACCGAGTAAAATTACATTTTGTCAAGTTGTGTGCAGTGGAAACAAGCTGTAAATGTCTTACTATCTCCTTTGAGATGGAAAACAAGACAACAGCCAGGACAGAACTGAATAAAGGCAGCAGTTCAAAGAGATTTACTTTCAGAAGTAGATTGAAGAAGTTGTGCAGTCAAAGGCCAATACATACAGAATAAGAGCTACAAAAGGAGCAGCCTGAAGACACAATCCAAAATGTAAGATGAGAGATGAGAGATTGAAATCCAAAGAAACCCATGAGACTTAACAAAACGGCGATCAAACAACAAAAAGGCCACAATTACAGGAACACAGTCAAATTGACATGCAAGACACAATGTGAGCAAATGGCGAGCTACAACACTGAGGACATCACAAAGTTCAGTTTAAAAAAAGACGATATTTGAAATGATACTAGACATTTACTCATATGTGGATAGACATAAGAGAAAATTGAAAAACAATGAAATGATATTCTTAGGAATTAGTTTGACCCAAATAAAAAAGTATATGTTTGAAAAACAGGATATTTGGCCATCATGATATAACACACCGGGAGCACCAAGCAGTGAGGCACAGTTGCATATATATATATTTATTTTTACTTTTATTTTTTTTGATATATATATATATAGTTATTCAATGATTCAAAGGGATCTTAAGGAAATTGTACTTTTTTAGAGGTTTTACAAATATCAATACTTTCTGTTAAATGGCATTTTCAGGCCTGTTTATAAGTCAACTGTAAAGCAGAGCAGTGTGTCAAATGTGTCCAAGAGATCAATTTAACAGCATTACTCACAGTTCATTCCACTTGTCCGGTCCTCCCCCCTCAGAGATGGCCTCAAAGTATGAGGCTATCACTTTGATGACAGACACCAGGTATCCCGCAGCCTCTTCTGGTATTATTTGCATAACAAGGCTCTCGGCTCTCATGAGGATGTGGCGGGAAATGTTGCGTGATGAAGCAAAACTCATGTCTGGATGGACAATCAGACTCAGTGAATCTCGGATGATTTCCAGGATGTTCTGTTGTACAGGAGGCGGCAGGGGTCCCATAGGTGTGTTCAGGAGGTCCAGAGTGGTGCGGACGATTTCCAAGATGGAAGCTGACAAGGCCTGTGTTGTGGAAAAAGGAGAGTCAAGTATGAAAAGATTTTCACGGTCTTTTCTGGTTTGAAGACAAAGTCTCAATTAAAGGTGACGTGCGTTATTATCCCTTTCATTCAACTAATATGATAAAGACAGTGCTGAACATAAAGCTTGAGTATCCCTGAACGGCACACTTGTTACGAATGGAAATGTTTGCTTTTACAGATATGATGGCATATTAAACATTTATGACCTTCTCCAGTGTTTAAAGTGTTACCTGGTTCATCATTCCCGACAAATTCCCCTCTGCTGCATTTTCAAAAGCTGCCCAGAGACTCATGTTTCCTTAAATCATAAAACAAAACAAAAGTGGAATTCAGTTTGATATTGAACATCTGAACACTGTTAATGTAAAATTTGAAAACAAATAATTTTGGCTTTAAACAACAGAAACATTGTGCTTTATTTGATCTACTTTCTTCCCCAGGGTGTCTGGTATGTCAGGCTGAACAATGAAGTGCCTTAAAGTTACCTTCTCTCCATCAGATATCATAAAGTTTCAGCATGATGTCCACCTGTGGTGACAGTGAGAAGCTGACTTACCTTGGCCAGACTCCAAGATGAAGTTAGTGATGTTAATGAGGCCAGAGATGTAATACTGGGCCGTGTTGTTTGGTGGCAGGAGGCTCTGGATTGTCATCATCTCGTTTAAAATCCTTCAAAAGAAAAAAATCGATCAATCAATATGTGATATCTGAGAAGCAATAATCTTTTTGGGGGTTTTTTTTTGGGGGGGGGGGGGGGGGGGGGCGTACAAATGTAGTTGGGAACATTTTATTAGGGTTTTACATTACAAAAAATTTTTCTACAGTGTGACTTCTTTGATGCTGATGAAAATATAATTTATAATGCTTTGTTGATTTTCTATACACATGAATAAGAAACACTAGTAAAATTACATTTTGTCAAATTGTGTGCAGTGGAAACAAGCTGTTAAAAGAGATATACTTTTGGAAGTAGATTCAAGAAGTTGTACAGTCAAAGGCCAATACATACAGAATAAGAGCTACAAAAGGAGCAGACTAAAGACACAATCCAAAATGCAACATGAGAGATCGAAATCCAAAGAAACCTATGAGACTTAACAAAACGGCGATCAAACAACAAAAAGGCCACAAATACAGGAACACAGTCAAATTGACATGCAAGACACAATGTGAGCAAATGGCGAGCTACAACACTGAGGACATCACAAAGTTCAGTTTAAAAAAAAGAGGATATTTGAAATGATACTAGACATTTACTCATATGTGGATAAACATAAGAGAAAAGTCCCAGAACACAAAACACCAGGGCCATGTAGACAATCAAGTTTTGGGAATTTTACAAATAATAAAGTACAATTTCCTGATTACAAAGGTGACTCTCTTATAATGGTATTATTGTATGCTGATAAAGTATTGGCTTTATTTAGGCATTTATATGAAGTTATTCTACAACAAACATTTGCTTCTTTATCATCTTATACCATTTTATGAATATAACCAATAAAAACATGAGGAGTCATTCAATGATTCAAAACGATTTTAAGGAAACTGTACTTTTTTTTTGAGGTTTTATAAATATCAATACTGTCTGTTGAATGTAATTTTCAGGCCTGTTTATAAGTCAACTGTAAAGCAGAGCAGTGTGTCAAATGTGTCCAAAGAGATCAATTTAACAGCATTACTCACAGTTCATTCCACTTGTCCGGTCCTCCCCCCTCAGAGATGGTCTCAAAATACGTGGTTATCACTTTGATGACAGACACCAGGTATCCCGCAGCCTCTTCTGGTATTATTTGCATAACAACACTCTCGACTCTCATGAGGATGCGGAGGGAAATGTTGCGTGATGAAGCAAAACTCATGTCTTGATGGACAATCAGACTCAGTGAATCTCGGACGGTTTCCAGGAAGTTCTGTTGTACAGGAGGCGGCAGGGGTCCCGTGGCGGCGGTCACCAGATGCATGATGGTTTGGGCTGCTTTCAAGATGGCAGCTGTGAAGGCTTCACTCTGCAGCCCACCGGATTCAGCCAACATTACGGCTTCACTGAGGGACTGTGTGATATTGTTAATCATGGCGAGGTAAGCCTGCTCGTTACCACTGAGAAACGTAGGCAGCGTTTGCAGCAAGTCCTGCACGTCTGTCAGACGTGCAGACACTGGGATGGAGGAGTTTCCCCAGTGCAGCATGTTTGTGAACACGAACGGGACACTGGGCTGTTTCATCCACTCCTGAATGAGTCCCAGATAGAGTTTGATTTGCTGTTCAGCTGAAGACAGAATGGTTTCGTTGAACAATTGATATCCCTGTATCATATTCTGATATTCTAGGTTCATCTTGATTGAATCCCAAACAGCATCAAGAATCTCGACAGATGTCAGACCAATCATCCTCAATCCTGCACCGTCTATTGGATCCTGTAGATTTTTCATCAAGTACTCAATCCTGTTGCTGATAAACATGGATAGGTTTGTCTGTGACAGCTGCATGGTCACTTGCATCTGTGCGATGTGGAAGAAGGGCTGAAGGAACTCTGAGGCCGAACTGTTCCTGGTGATGTTTTCCAGTTTTTTCAAGTACCATCCCACAAGCTGTAGATACACACTCTGAGCATGGCTAGGGTCGTTCATCAGGGTGGCGTTAAACATTGTGTTTGGCTGTATGCTGGCTATGAGGTGTATGAGGCCCTCCACCACTCTCATTTCTCTCATGATCTCGGGAGAGTTGAGTTGGGTCTGATTGAGGACCGTCTTGATATTGGACAGGGTGCTGCTCAGGGTGTGCACGAGAATCCTGTTTGGGCTCGAACTGAAGTTAACTTGGATGACGTCACCGATAGTCTGGTTGACAATTTGTGGGATTAAGGAGAGGATGGCCTTGTGATCGTAGAGAGCGGGCACTTGTGTAAGAAACCCACTGAGCGCGTTCACCAATCCCGTCACACAATGGGCCGTCACCATGGGGTCATCCTGGGGGAGAAAACACTGCTGGACGTTGGCAACTTCCATTATGCTTACCATCAACTCTCTTATGTTGGCAGCTCCAGCTAGCGCAACAAAGCTATCTAGTTCCTGGATTGTTAAGCCCGATTGTGTTAGGGCATTCTGGAGACTAGACACAGTAATATCTGGTGTAGCTATGACCAATTTGATGAAATCAAGGATTTGCTTGACTGTCTCCACAGAAGCCGTCGTGTCTGGCGGGAGGAGGAATGAAACAGCAGTGGATAGGAAGTCTTCAATTTCTTCACTCCCCATCAGCAAACTGAGCTGAGCAATCTCAGAGCTGGCATTCCCATTCACGGAGGTTACCATATCTAAAACCTGATCCAGGAAGGTGAAGATCTCTGAAACTCCAGCCAAGCAGTTTTGGCTCTCTGAACAATTTGTCATCTGATGCTGCAATTTTTTCACATTCTGAAGAAAGTAAGTAGCACTCCCTTGGACTTCTGGTGGTAAGATTGCAACAAACTTCATGATGACATTATCCTGTGCAGCATCTGGTCCAATCTGAGTGAGGTTGTGGAGGCCCTCAGGGGTGAAGAGGTGGAGGAAGTCCATGACTGACAGGCTGAGGTCAGTGACTTGAGCCGGACTGAGTTGCCCATTTGGTAACTGGAGTTGATCGGTCTTTAGCAGTCTGAAGAGAGACGTTGCAAATTTCTGAATCTCCTGTATGTACAGAAGAATGGCGTCAGCTACGTCGGTATCGGGGGAAGTTAATGTGTTCAGCAACTCTGTGGCGGTGAGGATGGCTTCCACGAGACCTGCTGAGGTCTGGTTGGTAAAAGGCTGAAGGGCAGCTCTGACATGAGCAAGTTTATCAGGAGGTATGTCGCCGGAATAGGTCAGCAGAGAGGTTCCCATGATGTGGGAAAGGGGCAGTGTTAAGTTACTCTCCATGGAGAGGAACTGTATTATCAGTCGCTCCAGTTCAGGCATTGTTGGGTCTGACTCATTGAAGGTAAAAATGTGCTGGTTGAGTCTGCCGAGCTTTGAGGCCACATGAAGAACTGTGCTGACATTTAGCGGATGGTCGCTGAAAATCGCAGGTAGAAGCGGACCCAGGCCAGTGGACTTGAACAGTTTACTGACGAGTGGATCCATCATGGTGGGATTATTGATGTTTTCATCCGAGAGAGTGGAGATCACCTGGATAAACTCATTCAGCTCATTTATCAAGTTAACCAGATACTCGGAGAGGGTATCTCCACCTCTGATTTCCTGTTTAAGGTACAGAGACGCCAATTCTTTATAGGTGTTGCTATACACGTGCTGCAACAGATTCACAGCTCCTTTGAGGCAGCTGCAAAGAGAGGAGAGGCAGAGGGCAGAACGGTTTGAAAATTGCAGAACAACAGGTACAACAAAGAGAACAATGTGAGAAACAAATTAGAATTTGCTTTTCTTTTTTCTTGCTTGATATAAACAAACAAGCTAGTTGTAGTAGTCGTGATTATTTTACCAAAGAATGAAGTTCATCCTGTGCATTACTTCAAGTTTAACCAATTTTGGATTTTATGTCAACATGAGGTCGACAGAGGAAAAAAAAGAATAACACCGCAATTTTGGGAGTATAAGCCGCTACCTTTTTCACACAATTTGAACCCTGCAGCTTAAACAATGACGGGGCTCATTTCTGGATTTTTACGGGTGTAGCGACACCTTCATGCCGCCAATTCGTGGGTGATGTGTTCAGGTGCATCACGGAGCACCAACCTTTCATTTTTTTTTTCTTTTTAAATTTGGTTGGTGTGGCTTATATTCGGGTGCACTCAATAGTCCAGAAATTACAGTCATGAACATGATTGCTTTTTTTTCATTGACTGGGATGGGGGGGTGGAAAGAAACACTGTCAACATTCATCATACCAGCACCTTATTCAGGCCGGACAAAAGAAGAAGGTGTAATCATTAATGTTCCATAACTCTTACCAAGAAAGTAAATGAAAAGTTAATTCTGCAAATGAAGTCACAGAGTTAACATCGGATTAACAGCTGAGAGTCAACAAAAGATGAAAGGAAACTCCTTTTCAGGCTAATTGAACGCCTCATTGAATTCACAAGGCTTGGCACTTACTTGACCAGGACATCTGGGCTCTGCAATAATAGTGCCTGAGTCACTGCTTGAGTAAAGGTTGGCCATCTCAAACCAGTATCGCAATGAATGGTGAAACTGGCACTGGCAGAGCCTGAAAGATAAAGCAGAAACAGTTCACACATCAAAAAGGTTATTTTTACAATGTCAGAAGGTCTCATCAGAGGGGATGCTGAGTTAACTCACAGTTTGCTGGCTCAGTTGTGACTTCAGGCCTGTAGTTCAAAACCCAGTAAGCCATATGGAAATAGTCCTTTACCTCAGGCCACAGATGACTCCTCTCGATCTTTTCTCCAAGATTCACCATGAACATGAAAACGCTAGGAGGAAAAACAAAAGCGGAGAAATTAGAACACACAACATGAAGGGAGACAAAGTCCACATTAGAAATTTAGCTTTTTATTGAACAAAAACGTTTTTTTTCTCATTTTTTTTTAATTTACAAAAGAATGAAATGTGCAAATATTTCAGTGGAATCACGTGAAAGCACCTCTTTTGAACCGTCTCAGCAATGTCATGGGTGGTATTTTCAGGTATCCAGGTCAAGTGTTCCTCATCCAGCTCCCCAAAGTGCATGCTTCTGTTATGCAACTGATGCCACTCAGAGAGGATCATGGGAAGTGTTACACTGAAGTCTGCTTCACCTGTTAGAGTGCTGTACAATTCCTGTCCCTGGCAAGTATAAAAAGGAAGATTAATCAAAGAAAAACATTTGTCATTCAATATTTAATGCAGTCACTTACTTGTTCAACCAAAATTCCCCAGTGCATCAGTAGGACTTGTTCCAATTTGGAGCTGTTTTGGCAGATCATCGCTCGCCACACTTCCATCTTTACAGCCTCAGTTGGTAGGAGCCACTCGAATGGACCCACAGATTCTTCGCATGTCACAGACTGTGACGATATGCCCTGAACAAGAAATTCAAAGAGCAACGCCAGATAAGAGTTTGATCTCTTCAACATCAGAGAACACCGACGTCACAGTGTGAATGTGACTTGTCGTATCTGGAGATCATCAGCAAAGCAAAACGTGGCAAACATAAGATCCTTTTGTCAATCAGCCATAATAATGTGTATGTCTGTATTTTTCTCCCCGTATGCAATGAACTGAATTGTGTCTTAAAAACACAGTTCAACCCAAACCTGTTTGTTATTATATTATGTCTTTGATAGCTAATGTTCAACTGGAGATTTTAAGATTTTAATCAGAGTGACAACCTGAAATAAACATGGCCACAATCTGTTCATTTACACCGCCTGTCTGTCATTTTCACCCAAAATTTGTGACGTTAAAATATATGTTTTAACTCAAATCAAGTTGATAAACAAAAAATATATTACCTTCATGACTGTTTGCAGCACACTGTCCAGAACTCGGTCGAACCACATGCTTGACTCAGATTGATTTGTCAGCAACATATGAACGGTCAGCTGGAGATTATCAGCGTCGATCAGGACACTGTTCAAGATTTCTGCAAAATCAATGTACAGTCAAGTTAATACATTTACAGGAACAAAACTACTATCTATAACAGGATATACACAAAAATAATATATTTAATCATTCATTCATTTTCTTCCGCTTATCAGTTTCTTTGTTGCGGGGGTGACAGTCTGAGCACTGTCACCCAGATCACAATGCACCATTTAAGAACCTTCCTGCAGGTGGTGAGCCCATGGGAAGGTGTCGCCGGGCGTGGGACACGAACCCACTACCCTGAGATTATGAGTCTCATGCTCTACCAACTGAGCTAGCCGGGGGACTAATATATGTAATAATATTAATAATAATAATATTGTAATAACTATTTTTCGAAAATGAAAATAATTTGAAAAACTCCTAACATACACTTAAGCTTGTTGTGTATACTAATATGATTAGTTGAACTCTGTAAAAAGATAAACGGAGGTTTAAGTTCCTGTTGTAAAGCTTAATGTATGGTGTGCTTGTGGCTTGTTAATCCATCCATTCATCCATCCATTTTCTCCCGCTTATCCGTTTCCGGGTCGCGTGGGTGGCAGTCTGAGCTCCGTCACCCAGATCACATTGCACCGATTAAGAACCTTCCTGCAGGTGGTGAGCCCACGGGAAGTGGCTTGTTAATATGGTCAATAAATAATCCTCAGATTATTATCTATTTATGGATTAGAAGTGAATATGTCTTTGTCTCAATGTTTTCTCAGAACCACTGAGTTAAGCTCTACAAATAGCAAACTTCACAGTACATTCACTATTTGTTCTTCAATAGTTTTGTCATCAGCCCATCTCCTGAGAACGGGTGTGAACCATTTCCATTCATGTGTTGGTCGCAAAGTATACAGTGTACCGTTTATTCAGTGTAACAATAGCTGCTAATGTAGTGTATGATGTCAAGTGTAAAACCTGCACCTGACAGTGAGACACGGTGTGTGTGTGTGTGATAGACTCACCATCAACAGTGTTCAAGACCAATGTCACTGACTTCATGGACTGAAAGCAAGTTCTCAGGATTCCCTGCAGAACCATATCCACTCCTGGCACAGCATTTAGCACGTCGACCACGACTTGACCAACGCTCAAAAACCTACCAGGTAATTCACATTACAGTGGAGACAAGAGTAAAAATTAAAACAGTTAAAACGTTCTGGGCAGTGTAAAAAATATCCAATGTTATATGATGGATGCAAAAGGAAATGTAATACCCTCTGGGTTTAGTTTATCGTAGAAAAAAACAGTACAGGCTTTTCAGCATGTAAAAAGTAAAAAGCCTCAAACAATAAACTTAAAACTGAATGCTGGATTGTTCACATAAATACAAAAGTTCAAAACATTCGCAAACATTTTTTTAAGTTGAGTATGCGCAATGGGTGCTTTTGATGATTTGTAAAACTATATTCTCTATTCATTTTATGCTTCTGATTATACTAAAATGCAGTTATTTCAAAAGAAATTGCGACTATTATATTTCGAAAATACTCTACTGACACGCAGTCCAGGTTGCTATTTTTCATAGTGTACCATTAACTACTTTGGCTTGCAATATATTTTAATATAATATAATGGAATATAGTGTTCCTTTTTTTTTTTCCTGACATAAACTGTACATCTTATATGAATCTGACACTACTCAGTTTGTGAAAGTGTCTTTATTTTCTACAATCTAATGTACCGTTTCAGTGGTTGCTGCATTAAAAGAGGACGCCGTAGCGTTCTCTTCTACTTTAACTTACAGCTGTTCTTCAATGTTCTCTGGCTGCGTGTCTGTGTCGCGCCGGTTCCTCGTGGTGTTGGAGCCTCCTGGTGCTCCAGGAGACAAACCTCCGATGAGACTGTGGACCAGGTCTTTGGCAAAAGCCACATCGCGCGGGGCAACATTCTTGCTCCAGGTAAGGAGAGCCTGGGAACAAGATAGGTGCATGGAGTGGAAAAAGGAAGGAGAAGTTATAGGTGCAAAATCAGAATTGTTTAAGATAATCTGCTACCGTGAATTTCTACTCAATTCAATTCAATTCAATTCAATATCAATTCAATTTGATTTATATAGCACCAAATACAACAGTCTTTTTTAGGTACTTTTAACAGAGAGAAAACCCAACAAATCCTACACTCCATATTTTGTTCCAAACTACAAAGGCAAATTAACACAGAATGAGAATGAGAATGAGAATAAGACGAGTGAGTCTTGAGTCCAGTTTGGAATTTTTTTTTATATTGGATTCATTTGAAATTTCTGTTTTGACTTACTGCCACTAGGTATGCAAATGGCGTGCGACTAACGAGAAATGGCTTTCCAGCAACTGACAGATATTGTTAATCAGCAAAATTTACAAATATTGTAATGTGTTTGATGTAAAGCTCAAAAGGCTAAAACGTGACAAGAGGAGTTTGCCTTCAAGGCTCCTTCACACAGAATCTTTCTACAGGAATTCAACTAACGTTTTCTGAAAGTAGGCCTTGAAGGTACATTTCTTTCAACATTATCATGGACCGAGCGTCAAATTCTACATTACCCAGCATAACGCAAAGCAAATATTTGGTTCTTTAAATGTCAACCAAATGTTTGCTTTGATTACATTCAGATTAAAACACTGTATTAAAGTTAAAGCATTGCTCTTGATTTTTATTCTCACAATGTTTTTCAGCGTGTGTTGTAAAACTGCAAATCTGTTTTTGTGACGTGAATAAAGAAAGCTTCATTCCTATTTGTGAAACGTGAGAGACATACAAGATAATCCTGACTGCTGTTTAGATAAGGATTTAGAGGTATGGGTATGGGAGGGGCAAGCTCAAATAAGAGAATAAGTCCCGACCACTATGCAGTATGTCATCAGCATCAGCAAACAATGACTCAGCAAGAGATTGTGGAATTACATAGGCTCTGGTTTGTTATACATCAGCATTACTAATTGATGTACATTGACTGTTGGAGTGAGCTTGCAAAGTAGCAACAGTGTTAGTTAACACTCCTTAATTGGGAAAACATGCATACTGCCATGGTAGTGCTCATTGGGTATTCTCAAGGTGTCCGCTCCCCAGATGTACTTTGGGAGTTTCAGTCACGGGTTGCTCTGTCTGAGTTCCCTCTCGTGGCCACGGTCAAATGAACTGGTGTACCTCAAATGTAATTATAAGTGAAGTTGGCAGTAGAGAAGGTGTATTAGCAGTGAAGGTGGTGAAGCGCAAATGAGCAAACGAAGGCAGTGGAAAAAAAACAGAACACTGACATCACAATAAACTTCAAGTAGCTGACTCATTTGTCATGCTTTGTCAGTCTGTTGATGTTGGCAACATTCCTGTCTCAGACATACCTTCTTGGCCACCTCGTCGGGGCTGATCATTCTCAGAAGCATGTCCACGGTGCCTGCACTGCATGCTGCCGTTAGCCACATTGGGTTACTGCCGCTTTCACACAAATAAGACCCCACCATGGAGGTGTCCAATGTCAGGAAAATGGCCTATAAAAAAAGAGGTCAACGGTGGTATTTATCCAGCTCATTTGGTCAATCATTGACAATGGCAAATACAAATATGTAAATATTGCTGTCGAAATGTACATGCACATGTACATCCACCTGTAGTAAAAAGTATGCAAGACATACAGTACGTGTGACATTTCTATGACTACAAATAATCCAAAAGAATGAGGAAACCCTACCTTGTCCAGGGGTATGTGAACGCCTTGTAGAACTTGCTGCAGGATTTCGCTCAGCGTGTCGTTGTTCAGTATCACAACATCTCCGAGGGTAATGGAGACCTCTAAGCAGGACAAGTTCATGTTATCAAACGTTAGCACAGAACTCGATTGACGAGATATTTGCAGTGTGATGGCGGCATGTTGTGAAATGTTTCCATGTTTTTGGGTGTCACGGCATATGTGCTTCGAACCATTGTGTACTATAGTTACCTTTCCCAGGCCAGTTTTGAACATAGTTGATGAGGCTGATGCTTCCGGCGAGCAGTGGGTGTACCATGGAGAGTGGAGCGCCAGTTTCAGGGAAGTTGTTCTCAATGACATGCAAGGCACTAAAGACATAAATGGAAAACAAACAAAAAAATTGTAAACTGCACTTTGTCACATTGATCTGTTAAATATTAACTCATTATGCATTTCTTACTCTGTCATTTGTACATATATTTTGGCCCTGTTTTCATAACCAGACCAAACCTTATATAACTTTAAATGTCCCGGGGTCAAAGTTCCAAAGTGATATTTAGTTCCTGGAGTTGGTTTTGTGTTATATCCTCTACTCTTATGTAAATAGTTTTGAACATTTTTTTTTTTACTTTCATTAAAAAAGTTTGTGACTGTCCTTTGTTATTCTTAACATTTTGCAAGGTCATTGGTCAGATTGAACTTTCATGAAGGCTGATAGTATAGTATAGTATAGTATAGTATAGTATAGTACAGTATAGCATAGCATCCCGGCTTTCTACATTGTAAAAATGTGTTTTTCCGAATTCTATTCCAAATGTTATATTTTGTTTAGTTTATTTTTATTTTTTTCATAAAATATACCGCATACACACATTCATGAATTTACATAAACTTTTAACTTATTGGAAGGTAAGATTCACCAAATCTTCCACATTTTGGTGAAGCTCATTTAAGGTCACTGTCCCCTTCTTTTAAATCCAACCAAACCCTTTCCTTGCCGGCGCCCGTGTTGTCTTGTTCAGTCATTGAAAGGACGGTACCTCTGTATGTGCCTGAGGAGGGCGTCAGTGCTGCTCAGCATTTCGGCTTCTGAACCGGAGGAGAAGAGTTGGGGAAAAGCGAGAAGACTCTCCCACAACACGGTCTCGTTTTGCATCTGATTGAACAGCATCACTGCCACCCCGGCCACCATCAAGACCTCATCTGGTTCTGTCAGCATCTGCTCCGTCAGGATCTAACAAGCAGAGGCAACGTCTGAGTCTCTGGAACCTTTTGTGACAGCACGGATATTCAAATGTAGATTTACAAAAGCTACACATAACACTGCAGTGGCTTTTAACTCTTTTGTTTTCACCCTGTAGTGAAAACAAAACTGACTCTTGCAGGCATGACCCCACATATCGCAGCAGCACACACACACACACACACACACACACACACACACAAGCCGACCTGGTTGAGCGTGTAGAGTGACACTTCGAACAGAGTGTTGTTGGTCTGGCAGAATTTGACCGCAGCGTAGGAGAGGGCGTCGGGTGACGTTTTGTTTATCCTGGGCAAAATCAGAGTGCAGACGGCTCTTTTCAACAGGTTCACCGTATCCTGCAGGTACTCCAAGGACTCCTGTGGCAAACAGAATAATGTGACTTTGTGTTATTAGTCAGTGGATATTTATTTGAAAATACAACATGAAATGATCTTGTAATGTGATTCACACCCATTTTACAGATCAAACAGAAACTCTGCGCTCTACAGATTCAAACGACCACCGAACAGCCAGTGAGGATTTTTCTTGCTCCACTGAAAATAGCTGATAAAATAACTGAAAATCGATGTTGAAAGATTTGAGCAGAAATTATACATTTTCATCGTGTGATAAAAAAAAGTGTAATTTTCAAACAACAAAATGACAAGAAAAACACTACATTTCGTTTGCTTGTTTTATTGTGACTACAACTGGACTATACAGGTATATGTAACCATGTTAGTTCGACTTGGACTAACACCCAATAAATGTGATGGTGAAATAGTAAACAGGAGCTCGAACTGAAACATGGTAAAACATGGTGAAAACGGATGACGTTACAAAGAGTTGATGACTGTTTTTGTGCTCTGCGATGTCACATGTCCATTGGTAAATACATAAATCCTGACAAGCTGAAAGAATAAATGGATTACACTCCCCTATACACATACCATGACAAACACAATATTCCAACTGAACAGCTTAGTTAGGCGGTAACAGTACATTTGGAAATGTTTGTTTTCTTAATATTTGTGCTGTCTTCTATTAAATGATTGCTTAAAGAAACGACCGCCGGAATTTTTCCAACTTTTTGATCTCAAGTAATACTCACATGATTTATCAGAAGAGTTGTGTTGCTGGTACTCTTGGGAGAGGTTTCTTTAGGTCCTCCTTGGTTTGGTGATCCTATAACACGACAATAAATTATTAAAAACGGGCAAGACAAAGAAGTAAAAGCTGATATTTGTTTACAGAAAAATGACTTGTGATGTGTGGGTCTAAAGAAGAAAATAAGTGTGACATTTCAATAAAACCATGTTTAAAGATTACATTATTATTGTCCTTCTTTGAAAATTATGACTAAAGACTGCTGGTAAAGGGAAAATGTGTCTTTGCAATGAAAGAAAAGAAAAAAAGAAAGAATAAAACTACTAAAATGAGAAAAATGTATTGAAATACCAGCACCTATAAATCAAAGCGTCTGTCTAGGTTTTTACTTGTGGGAGTCAAGCCACTTCCTCTTTAGCGACTCGTATAATCTTATTCGTTAACCTCTGCACTGCTTTCATAATGCTGATTTAACATTGTTTTACCAACAAATATATTATCTCATGCCAACAGCTGGGAGATGAGAATTTCTCACAGGAAAAGAAGAGTGTTGTTGTATTTCACAGACAGATGAGTCATGAAGAAAAATTCCATACCCAAAATTTTTTCCAAGAATCTGATTAGCGCCTCGGTATCGTGTCTGGACTCAGCAGGGTAAGACAGCTTCAGAAAGTCTCCGTCTTGAATCAGGGTCCTCAGCGGTGAGTCTTTCAGCGATCGGGGGGACCTGTCAACCCGATTCAAACAGATCGGAGGAAATGATATAGGTTTTCTCGAGGCAAAGCCCCAAACACGCAAATAACTCATCAAAGACGAGCAAACCAACAGTAACAATAATGAATGAAGTGGTACGATGGTTGACACTCATACCCAGAAGGTTCCTGGTTCAATCCTTGGTTTAGCAAAGGAACTTCTAAGTGTGTGTGATTCTCTCTCTCTCTCTCTCTCTCTCTCTCTCTCTCTCTCTCTCTCTCTCTCTCTCTCTCTCTCTGATGAATAGATAAATGGATGGGGAGACAATTGGACATTTTCAAGACCTCATGCCAAGAAAAATGGGTGCTGTAGAGAATATGGATCGGTGGAGGCAAACCAGCTTCACTTATTCGAGGACTGCACTAAACCTGCTTTATACTGGAAAGAAATCCATATAAGTCACTGTGTTTAATGTCCGATTGCTCTTCAATAAAAAAGACGCTTTACTTTCGACAGGCGGTTACACTGAGGAGTGATACAAAGCTGCTGCAGGCACTTTCAGCGGCCAGCAAAAAAAATAAATAAATAAATAAATAAACGTTGCAAAAATAGTTAAAACCACTGCCACCTATAGTAGAAGAACTGACAAACAGGTTTATCGACCCGCACCATCCTTCTGTTAGGACACATATTCTGTTGACAAAACAAAAGCTGCACTATTTCAGGTAATTTCCCACTACATCATAATGTGCATTTGACACTTGAACTGAGACAAAACCGCCGCCTATATGTTTTGTTTTTTTTAAGTAAAATATGCCCCTTTCGGACAGATCATGTAACTCCACATGTTGACAGAGTTGAAAAAGCATGAAAACAGTGATTATTCATCTTCAGCCTGATGTGTATGTGAAGATTAGGCCGCTGGGGGGGATAGCCACCGCCCTCCTTCGGCAGAAGGAAGTGTGTTGCTGCGATATTACCACGCACACAATGACTAAGCATCTCGTGTGATGCCGCTGTGCTGAGGTGTTTCCCTCCCATGTGATGAAACGACCTTCATGGGACATCGAGCTTTTAATCATATGGCTCAAGGTCAGCACAGTCGAACAGTGTCAGGAAGATTTGGAAATGTATTGGCCTTTTGTTGCTATAAAAGTAAGATAACCTTCAAAATGATCACTGATCTTAGCAGCACCTTGCATTGCTTGATGATCTTGATGTCGATCGGTCCGCCAGGCGAGATCTATTATGGCAACTGCTGTCCGTGTTGCACATGAGAGTCTGCAGGAAAGGGAAAAACCCTGCACTTGGGAGATTACGTGGCCCCACATAACCTAGAAGAAACAATGTAAAGACTTAATGTGGCATACATCTTTAAAATTAAGACACACGTAGATATATTGCAAGGTTATTGTTGTATGTATACACGTGTGACATGTGTTATCTTTTGTCGGCAAACAAGCGCCTCTCAATTGTTTTTATTCTGAACAAAAGAAACAGCCATAAAAGGTATGGAGATTAAGTGTCAGTTAGGCAGCTGAGACCAGACAGCGTGGAACAGTGCGTGCCTCTCCGGTATTCACTCAGGTTTGAATACTTTGCTTTGGTACATCACAGCCTCGCAGGCAACTTCTGCCTATGACCATTGTGACGTTATAAAACCTGAAGTCTTTAAAAGAAAGCTGAGAACCTGTTTTTAAACAAAAAGCACAACAGTAACGAGGAACAAAATTACTAAAGGGGCATTACAATACAACTTCCTGTGTCATTTCAAAATGAAACCCCTTCTTTTACAATAAAAATATGAAGTTGGATATATTTTGGGAGGAAATACATAGAGCTTTCTCGTAAAACCCTAATCGCTTTTATTTTTAAGTACCCGATCAAAGTGTAAAATTCCGCTATTTTGGCAACCCGACTTTAATACAGCAAATTTTATAAAATATTTGTATAGTTGCCATCACTTAATGATTAAACACTGAAAGGATAAGACACTGAGATTTGAGAGTGAAATCTAAATTCTTTACTCACACACACACACACACACACACACACACACACACACACACACACACACACACACACACACACACACACACACACACACACACACACACACACACACACACACACACACACACACACACACACACACACACATTGAGGAACAATAGACGACGGGATTCTGGGCCATTTCCTGCTTTTTTGGTCTGATCCCGCATTGAAGGTGGGTTTGTTCTCTATCTTGGGCGCGGTCAAACTCTACACCGCCGAGCGGCTCTTAGTGAGAGAGGACTGGTCCTGTTGTTTTATATTTGTGCACGCTGGGATTATTACATTACAAATGGATAGCTGTGTGAATCCGACCCCTCAAAAGAGGTGAAACAAACAAACGAGGGAGGGTTAGCTGGCGATGTGACAATGCAGGCAGCTTTCTACCTCGGTGTCAATTATTACAATGAACAAGGAAGAAAACATCTATTATTCTGGGAAAGGGATATGACACGCATGAGATGGATTGAGAGGAGGAAGTTCATGAAAACAGAACTTAGGCAAATTATATGTTTGTTAAATAGCGAGCGGTAGTACATGGGACAAATATGTTACAGCCTCCACCATCATCAACGAGCAGAGGTGACTCATGGGATCTCAATTAAGACGGTTTCAAAGGACCAAAGAATTCACCAACATAAAAACTCTTTAGGAAAAGCCCAACACTGAAGGACTCTTGGGTGTTTGAGGTGAATTCTCCATCTATTTACTTGGCTTGTGAAACTGGAATGTCACCAAGTGTGTAATTATTGACTTTAACGAGACCAAGCAAAAGCCCTGCCAGCCTAAGTCAAATCAGTGTTATCTCAATGCAAACTTTGGAAATCACACTTTCTCTTTAGTTCTCTGGACAGTTTCAGTTATAAAGCGTAATGATACAATGGCAATATTAAAAAAAACAAAAAAACATCCAACTTATTAAAAATGGCATTGTTGATAGTTCCACTTGTGGCGTAGTAACCTGATGAATGCGACTGCGCTCGCAAGGACAGTTAGAATGGTTTTTGGGTTATTTTTCAAACGTGGCCGTGAATCGGACACGGCATCAACACTCACATGTTTCTCTCAGGACCGGAGGGAACTGGTTGCGCGTCACACTGACGATTATGAAGATAATCAAAGGCCAGATGATCAGAGTGAGTGACCACACCTACAACACACGTGAATACATTTGTGGCAAATTAACAGACACAAATGAAAAAGGTATGTGAATTTAATCAAAATGTGCAGAATTTCTTCTCCGCAGTCCGATTCGGATTGATATAAAAATCACTCACCGGCTGTCTGATGACTCCCAGGCCATTCTTCCAGAGGAGAAGCTTCAACTGCTTGAAGGCCATGAGTGGAGGGGGCTGGAATAAAGACATAAAAAGAAAATCACACAAATCCGTCTATTTCTTAGAACGCCTCAGCAGCTCAAATGTATTTCATGTGCGGTATATATATCAGCATCATTGATTTAAATTGACCATGAAAGAACTCTTATCAAATGTGACGAATTCAAAAGTAGGAACACACCAAAAACACTCAATTCATCGATTAAAATGATGCATTAGTACTTCAGAAATGTTCATTTGATGCTGGTAATTTTACAGTCTACAGTTGTGAAATGGGGAAGTACTGGGAGAGGGTAAACGGAATATATTCATCAGTTCCGTTGAAAATGTCGTAGTTTTAAAATAAGAACCCTTATTCGCTCTGTTGTTTACAACTTGAAATCAAACTTTTCGGTGTCTTTTTTTGTGTGCCATGTGCTTTTTGTGAATTTCCCTGCCATTTTCAGGGGTCAAACATGTTCGACATGAAGTTGGTGTCTGTACAGACAAAAATATCACCTGACACAGGCATCTCGTCCGACTTGGAACCAACTGACTTGGGTTGTTTCAAAAAGAACGTCGGAGAAATAAAATGGCACAGAAGCTTAAAGCACCGATGAATCAAACGAACGAAAGGATTTTACTTAGAGGAGTCAGTGCATAGTATCCTCCATACACGAGGGTTACTTTTCTCTTTGGAAAATAAGATTGGGGAAAAAAAATATTATTGTATTAGTAAATATATATTAAATCAAAGCTGTTTGTTTTGACTCAACAGTAAATGTATTAACTCATTAATGCAATTACACAAAGGTAAAAAATTTATTCTATTGAAAATTTGTTTTCATTTATAACTGCTGTTACATGTTTATATAAATAAATATATATATATAAGAATAGGTGGTGACTTCTGTTGCACTATGAAGTGTATATTACTGCTTTATTGTAAGATACAATGCAAATGAAATTTGAACAGTTCAAAGTAATTTATATTATTATTCAGTGGTTGAAAGAAAATTGAATTTAAAGCTCAAGGAAAGAAGGAACTTTTAATGGACCAATCACACATTTACAGGAAAACGTGACATCAGTCAGCAACTACATTTTTCACATTTTTTGCACAAACTGAACAGTCGAGGAATTAACAGGGGTGAAACTACTTCTCACATTATTCTGAGAATTTGAATTAATATAAGTATTTTTTTCTTAACAGGGGCTATTCCTGTTTCTGACCGACCGTTGTTAACACTGTGCAAATTTTAATCATATTAAGTGTATCTGAGAAATATGCTTTAAATGTAGATAGTCTTATGGGTAAAGTGAATAAAATATTTTTTTTTTTTACATTTTGGCTCCAATAGAACATTGGGTTGTTAAAAGGTATGCTAAAGTATAGATCACAATACACTGAGTAGCTTTTGAGAAAAGTCTATAGTAGTTTTACTTCAGTATATTTTAATAACAATGCATTTAATTGGAATTGAGTATGAATTGAATGAATGTACCAGTAGGTGTACTTGAGCACTTTTAGTCAGTTTTGAGGGGACTACCTGGTACTTTGACTTGAGTACTTTTTAAAAACAAGACCTTTACCTTTAAGTGAGTACAACTGAACATTAATGTGACATTAATTGTGCTTGAGTATAATTCCAATGCTCTTTGTAAAAACTATTCATCCTTGAGTTTTGTCAGGGAAGTACGTTCTACTTTTAGTTTCCTTTCTATATATAAAGTAACTAAAACTCTGGGTAGCTTTTGAGAGAAGTATTATGTATTTCCACTTCTGTCTTTTAATAGCAACACTATCAATTATAATTGAGTGGTTGACATTCGCTAATTTACGGAACATTTGCTCTTCTGCTTCCATATTGAAGTATGACGCCCTCCTGCTTTGAATAAGAAAGGTTTTACAGAAAGTACTTAATTGAATGACTCAACTTCAATTAATAGATGGTGGTAGGAGGGGGGCCCAAATCTAAATTTGCATTGGGCCCAACAGAAGCTTGGGCCGGCTCTGTTTCAAGTAGTTATAGAGAAGAGTACCTTCTACTTTCACTTTACTATATATATAATTTTTTTTAAAAAGCAATGTTTCCAATTGTAATCGAGTATATATTAAACAATGTTGTACTTACTGTAATTGACCACAACGTTTCAGCACCCTTCCTTCATCTCTAAAATGTACTATACAAGTTGAGAGTTCTGTACTTTTCAAAGACAATACCTTTACTGGTATATGAATACAGATGAAGCAATGTCACAGTAGTTGTACATGGACTCTTCCTAATTCTATAAACCGTCCATGCATGATCTCAAACATACGGAAGAGTTTTAGGGCCACTGAAGAAAAAATAAATTCGGAGGGTTAAAAAACAAACAAAAAAACCTTCGTGTGCTTCAGAAAAAGTCGAAAATCAAAGTCGAGGTTTCTTTTTTTTTTCCACGCAGAGACCTTCTATCCATCCCTCATCATTTGCCCGTAGATGTGAAATCACATTAAATCAATTAATTGTGACCATGTAGGATTACTTCCTGCTTATGGACGTGTGATTTTACACAGGATTTCCTTGATTAATAAGAAGACATTTAAATAAGCATCCGTGTCTTTGTCCTTCGTACTCGACGAACTTCCACGACGGAACAACGCAGCAGGCTGCTCCTGTCTCTTCTCGTCCTGATACTGATGACAACTGCACCGTGTTTAATGAGCGAGATTCTGTCCCGAAGCATCTCTTCACCACTTCATTAAACCACCGTGAAAAAAAAAATCTCGACTTTCATTTTCGACTTTTTCTGAAGCGCATGAAGATTGTTTTTTTTTTTCTTTTCTTCAGTGGCCCTAAAACTCTTCCGTACAAACCAGCATTCCCACAATGATAATAATAATAATAATAATAATAATAATAATAATAATAATAATAAGAAGAAGAAGAAGAAGAAGAAGAAGAAGAAGAAGAAGAAGAAGAAGAAGAAGAAGAAGAAGAAGAAGAAGAAGAAGAAGAAGAAGAAGAAGAATAATGAGCATTGCTGATTTACCTGCTGGTCGTTGTGGATGAACTTTGTGTTATCTGTCTGTCGCTGGCAGGATTGGAGAGAAACACATGGCGCCTCTAGCAGGATGCCTTTTCCATCAGCTGGTAGTCGGAGTAAAAATGGAGAAAATTCGGCAGAGAGGAACGCAAAAACGTTGTACGGTAACTTAAACGTCAGCGATGCCGCCTTCACCTGTGTGCGCGCTGAACGAGTGAGTGGCTCCTGCCGCGTGAGATTACACAGAGTGAAAGGGGCGTGAAGGCAGGACGCAACCTGCGGCTCCAAAACGGCGCAGAAGGCACGTGACTGTCGAGTGCGCGTCCACAGCTTTATCAGTTTTTACACACACACACACACACACATATATATATATATCGTTTTTTAAATATTAAATTCCAAAACATACAGGGTTTATATTAATTCATGTATCCATAAAGTCGTTACTATATTTGTATTGATAATCTATACTGACGAAAGACAAGTCACTGTGCTTTACAAGGAAATAAAAGAAATACATTGAAACAAGGCGATCAAAGACTAAATATTTCTTCTTCTCAGAAGTCCTTGTTTAAAATTAGTCACTCTTATATATTTCATTTTTTTCAATACTTTCCAACAGCTATTGAATAACTGACAAGTAAAGGTGTTTTGTTCATACCTAAATTCTTTCTGTAAAATAAAACGTAAAAAGAGCAACAATCCATGTTTTATGTATAAGATCTGTTCAAAGGTGTTAAACATATCATGCACCCAGATTTTATGATTTGAAGCTAATTATTATTTTCAAAATGTGGATTTTATTTTATTTTATTTTAGTTGAATGGTGTGAAATATTATATAATACTAATATAATACCTCTTCTATACACCAGGGGTGTCAAACATTAGGCCAGAAGTGGCCACCGAAGGGTCCATAAAAGCGCACAGGATAACCATGAAGAGTAGTCTTTACTTTTTTACAAAAGTAAAAATTTGAAAAAAAGAAAAGAAACGAGAGATTTCATTAATCTAGTCTATGGAGTATTAATCTATCACTTTGCTTGTGTGGCCTATTCAAGGTCAAGTTGGACTCATATTACTGCCCCATAAACTAATAAGCAGTTTCAATAGGAAGTTGACCTATACTCTGATTAGGATTTATGTGACACATTATTTGTATGTTTAAAATTGACATGTTGAGTTGCCGTTTTATATGGAGGGTGCAACTACACAATCTTTTTTTAAAGACTCTATTTGAAAACTTAACCACCTTGATTAATCAACCAAAAAAGCAAAAACAAAGAGGCCAAACTGTGAATGCTATTCTGAGAGAGGCAGGGTGTCGTGACTTTCCATCATTTTAACAAAGTCTTAAAATCCTATTCAAGCCCCACCTATATACATATTTACAACATAGAACGAATATATACTCTGTGGTTGTCATTTACTCTTTACTCTTTACTAAAAAGAAATGACAAAGTAACCAAATATGGCCACTTCCCAATTGCTCTGATTCTATTATACAACTGTACAATACAGTGACGTGGTCTTTTATGTCCCACAGGGCTACTGATTCATTGTTTGAGACTTGTCATGTGATCGTTATATGATAGAATAGGTCACTGGGAACCATAGGTCAGCTCAAGAGCAAACACAATATAGTTATCGGCAAGGAAAACTGAATCTGTGGAGGAAAAACACAGGAAAGAAATTTCAACGTACCAGGCATACAGATTCACAACTGATAAGCGCAAACAAAGCGTCAGCTCACACCCACAGGTGCACCAGCTTGGAGGTGTTGCTGTGGAGATGTGGGTCTCCACAAGGAGAAGTCATGCCGGGATCATGTGGCGGCGGCAGTGTGACTCTTCCACAGGGAAAAGGAGAAAGGAAAAACTAAGTCACAAACTCCCCAGTCACTTTATGTCTCATCATTATGAAACAAACATTCACAACATGCAATTCAAGACTTACGCATTGCGACTTTTTAAAATGTTTACCTTTCATCCAAAATTGAGTTGAAAATATCAAGATATCAGAAAAATGTTATGCAGCATTGTGTGACCTGTAGCGTCCTTTTTGTAGTTTTCCAGCTTCGTCAGGAATTCTGTCAATAAGATGCAGCTGGGCTATGGCATCACACAAAGTACAAGTACATTCCTGACATTGCAGGACTCACCGGGCTCTTTATCATCTTTGGGCCATGAGAAACAAGGACAGAGGTGACATGTGACACTATTGCATTGTTGAACATCCATTAAAAAAAAAAAAAAAAATCAATTACAGAGGCAGTCATACAAGTTCTGAAGCTTGACAATATCATGTGCGAGAAACGTGTGAAAGTTTCCAGTAAGCAGAGTGAAATCCTCCTGAGAAATACTGGTGTTGAGGTCCTTCAGCTCACCATTGTGCTTTTTAAATTGAACCCATTTAAACCAAACAACAGTTCCCCTCACCCCATCAAAATATAAACATTAGAGTACCGTAATCAACGTTTTACAAATTTTATGAACGATCTCTCTTTCCAATGTTAACAGAATGCTTTACATTTACAAGGTTAATAGAACACATATGTACATGCAGGAAAGGGAAATCGTGTTAAATAAAGTGACACACAGCATATAAAAAAAACAGGGAACATACAGTGTCCCTTTTGTACAAATACTGAATATAAATGTGTGTAAGCTAAATAAATAAAAGGATTTGCACTTGTGAGAAATACGGGCTCTCCGCTTTACTCGCATGTTGTTAATTTAGCTTTTCGGAAGCCTCAGTGAAAAACGGACGTGCTCCATTATATAAATCTCATATCGCATACAAAGAAATGACGGTGGGGAATTAAAGTGTTTGTTTTTTATAAATATATAACTGATATAAGCAGGAGTGGCTATGCAGGGCGCTCGGACTTCATAGTAATTTTGTTTGTTTGATATTTGCTGTTTGCTTTTAATTTTCAATAGAAGGGATTAATTGAGATAAAGGGGCAGAGAATAGAAGTCCTTCTTTCTGCTCCCTTTCAATCAGGAATTTGAAAACTTTTGTTCTGTATTGTATTGAATTGTTTGTTTGTTGGTTTTTACAATGAATGAAATAAACTAATCTAATCTATGTCTTCTGTAGAGGGGGCTGCCGGTTTTAAACATTTTTTTTTTTTTTGTGTACTACTTGTTTTTATAATTTGTAACTGAAACTAATGTCAGTTGAAGTAATCTTGGTTCTGAATATCTTTTTTTTTTTTTTTTTCAGTTCATTGTGGATTTTACTCCAAAAGCTTAGGGCAGGCCCAGAACAGGGTCGGGTTACTGGGGGAGACGAGTTATGAAATAATCTGGTATGGCTCTTCAAACTGTCAAAATTCTTAAAATATAAGTTCATTATTTTTCTTTTTCCAGTTTTATGTTTGTAGAGCTTATTAACTTGATGAAGTCCATTATCTTCTCTCGAAATGATTCCGAATTAGAATCTCCCTTTATAAGCTCTGATAAAAAAAACCTTGTGGGAGGATTTTCTGAAAGATCTATTAGGTCATGGGAAAATCCCCAATTTGAATCCTTTCTTCAGCGTTTGAAAATCACTAAACGTTCCCTGATTTGAAAAGTACACTAAGAGGACAGATTAGGTTTCATTACTCTCTTGTAAGTCATATTCACTCTCCTGGGAGTGAAATCTAGATCACAGGAGCGACAACTCACTATCTTGATTTCTGTAAAATGTAAATGTTTGTCTCACAAGCATGGCCGAATAGGAAATGTCCATGAAATGTTCCTTTGCAACCCTATTTAAAGTGTTTAAGTATTCTCCATTTTTACACCTTTTAACCTTGTTGTTCTAAGTTATCCCGAGTCTTAAAGTTTCGATGTATAAAGCAAACTGTAGAGTGCTTAGAAGAAAGAATTAGCTGCTTTCCAGGTGAAAATATATGTTATTTATTAAGCCTGTGTGCTTTTTGGTGAGAAACACCGAGTGTAACAATAATTTTTTTTAAAGATGTTTTTACAGAGGGCGTTTGATCAAACATTTCTCAACATTTCTCAATCTGATCACAAGACCTGGGTGTGTCTTCGGAATATCTGACGAGGCCAAAATGAAAAAAAATTCCAAACAATTCCACTATCTCTGTGCATCTTGTGAAATGTCCTCACACCGCCAACATAATACGGTATATTTCTCCCCACTTGTGCTGGCTTTGAAAATAAATAACAGAAACCGTGTAAAACTTGAGCCTGCTCACAATGTCAACATTTCACGTGAAAATATATGAAAATGAAATCGCTGAACATAACAGTAACACGTTTGGCAGAGAAGTCTTGGCATTTTTGAACACAGAGTTCAGTCACAGTGGTCACTACAGACCTGATTGCACAACAATGAAATTATCAAAAGTAAAAAAAAACACAAAAACATAAAAAAAATAATAATAATCTCATCTACTCCACATTAATAAATGCCACTTTAAACACCGCTTTTGGCACTTGTGTGTAAGGAAACTCCAGAGTCACATCAATAAACAATTTTCCAGTGCGTGGGCTGTTCGCATTCTTTCTCCGAGTCCCCACAAAAGCGGTTGTAAGTCATTTTCGGGTCAAAGCCCAGGATCTCCCTCTCCTCGTGGATCCGGAAAGAGAAGGTGGACACGGACGTTCCAATAAAAACTCTGGAAAGGAGCAGGAGAGTCAAAGGTTACAATTGTGCAAAGTACATCATGTGAAGTTGCATGACTAATGCAAGAAGAGTGACTGAACAAGTTTTTCAAGTTGGAATATTTTCCATAGGCAGGTACATCGACTGCTATTCGGACTCAAAGGTTGAGCAGGACAGGAAGCAGATCGGTTATTCACACTTTTTTTCCCCGAGAACGAGTTTCCCATTTTGAATCTCGTAAGTCAATCTGATATTACAGTTTTTCTGAATTGTTCACAGGCCATTACTAGTTCCTGAGACACAATGACCACAGCATGTCACTCATGCACCACAGCTGTGAGCGAAGTCTGCTCAGCTCCTGCTTTACACCCAAATTTCGGTTCGAAACTAAACTTGTTTCAAAGCACTCCTACTATGCCCACTGACTCGCCACACGGGTAAAAACCTGTCACGCAGTTTTAGAATGAGGGACCAGAGCTTATGTATGTACTGTCTGTAGTAACACTGGACAAAGCAAAGGCCGAAGTCATTGTGATGAATGGAAAAGTTGTTTTCCATTGATCACAGTGTTTTACACCGAGCACATCAGTGTCCAATGAGTCCATATGTCTACTCATATGATGGTTTGTACGTCATTTGAAAACAAAATGCAATACTGAGAAGATATAAATATTGTTCTGAATGCAAAAGGTAATTTTGCTGGAGAATTGAGGGATTCTGACCATGGTGTGTGTGTTTTTTTAATTGTGTGTAGAGTTCTGAGAGTATGGGGCATGCGTTCAGAAAATGTGAGTAAATAATGGAGAAAAACTGTAAGAGGTATAAAAACATTTCGCTTTGAGTATCTTTTTAAGTCATTGTGCTGAAGTATTTCTGAGACCTTTCACTTACAATAGAGTGGTAAAGTTAATGTCTCTCTCCGTTAATGGACGCTTATAGATCTTCAGGTTTATGAACAGCAACAAATGTATGCTGGTTAAAATCTTTCTATGAGGTATACTTATTGATGTCATACACACCTCAACACTACGAGAAGCTTTGCCGTTTTTACTTTTTGTGCCAATAACACATTACAAACACTTGTAACTGACAACTTTTAAAAAGTAAAGGTATGTATCTTCCGACACGATTCTATGAAATCTATAGATTTCATGTTATATTAGACGTTACACAAACCGGAAAAGCATGAAAGCCTACGAGGAGTGCAGTACCTTGCATGAGCACAAATCCACTGGTCAATGATGGCCACGCCGCCATCTTTAAAGAGCTCCAGGTCCTCTGGGGAAGGCTCGAAACGCATCATGTCTGGCAACAACTTCTTCAGCTCCTTCAGTTCTGCATGGGTCAAAATGATTTCAGATGAATCAGAAACAAAGACAAAATGTATTTCCATATATCTATGAGATTGGGGGGGATTATTTCACATTCAGTATTCCCTATCATCCCCTACCTTCCTCGTCGGCATCCGTTGCAACAAACACCTTGTCCAGTTTGTGCTTCTTCATCAAGAGTTGCATTTTTTTCACTGCTCCTTTAAGGCTGGGCACATCCTCTCGGTGACCCCAGATGAAATCCTTCCGGCGCAGGTGGACTCCCAAGTATGGCCCACCTTTAGCTGAGCCCGGCTTGGCCTGAGGAGGAAATCCCAAAGAAGCAGAGACACTTAATATTGCATGTGCATTTCTACAACCTTCACCACGATAATGGTGTGGTGAGATACGCTGGGTCACCTTCATCCGAGTCCAGTCCTCGCTGTATATGGTGCCGTCTCTGTCATCTGTAGAGTTGAGGTATTTTGCCCTGAAGTCATCTCCGATTAATCTGAGGTGCTTTGCGAATACCATGCTGCGACGGGTCTACGCCCCACACAGAAAGTTGCAGAAATCAATCACACGAAACTGCAATGTCATATTAAATGTTATTCTCAATTATGAGAACACAAAGACGGGAGTGCTAAAAACAGTACACATAGATCAGATCATAAATCATGGGCAGAAAAACTGTCGACGAACCCCTGACACCAACATTTCTCCTACCAAGTATGCTCTACTTACATCCCAGTAGTCTTTCCCAGCGTAGTGGTCATGAAGGAGCGTCTCTGCTCGGTCAAGCATAACTGAGCTGCAAAATGAAAAGATATCAGGCTTATCCAAGAGTCAACTCTTTACTGTAAACAATACCACACTTAAAGAACAAAGGTGTCGGTGAGTTAGTGTGTAATCTTGAAGAGACAATGGAAGCAAGCAAGGTGGCACTTCTAATAGTACGATGAATAGCCAAAATATATATCTTTATGCAAATAAAAAAACTTTCAGCAAAAATTTGGAACTGAAATATTGTATAAAAAAGCAACCAAGCACAACTTGCATACAGAATTCAATAGAAATCAGAATGAATAGTTACACCATTCATGGCTAAATAAACGTGCAAACACAGAGTTTTGCTTTGTTCACACAAGTAAGACAAGTAGGAAGTAGGAAGCCAAGCAGTGAAGATTTGGCGACTTGATCATGGCCGTGACCCACAAACTCAGCTCTGCTGCTCATCCCGCGAATGCATGTTCTTTAGAAATGTGGCCTCATTCAAATGGGAAATATGTAGGCTTTTGAAAAGTACAACATTTATCACCAAGAGGTGTCATTACAACAAAGAAATATTTGATCAAACACATACATTCTTTACTTTGTGTGTGTGTGTGTGTGTGTGTGTGTGTGTGTGTGTGTGTGTGTGTGTGTGTGTGTGTGTGTGTGTGTGTGTGTGTGTAGTGTTGCTCTGTAGACTCACGTCACTGTGATGTTGTTCTGAAGAACGGGGGCCATGATGGAGGCGTGGCCCTGTGCCGATACGCATTTTACATTTCGAGCCCTCGTCTCTTCGAAGCCCCAAAACCAACCCCTGGGAAACAGGTGGGGTGGATGAGAAAGAGAGGGGCGTGTCAGAATAGTAACAGTTTATTTCTAATTTACATTAGCTGTGTAGAAAAACTTGTGTAATAAGTTTTGTTTTGCTTTTACCTGGAGTAGCCCTGTTTATCTTTGGAATACATCAGCTTTTCAATGCATGGCCGTTCATCAACTTTTTCCTCCCATTTCCCATCAGTCCATCCCTCGGCATAGTTTTGTAATACCAGAATCTGGTCTATGAATGGGCCTCCATTCTCTATATGCAAGAGAAGAATCAGAATTAGCTGAGTAAAGATGAATCCTCATTTTTAACTCAATAAAAACAATTGCAACTGGACAAAATTTATTTGCATTAAAATATTTAAAAGCAATCAATCCATTCACCCACCATGTAGCAAACATTTTTCCAAATGCTCACAGGCAAAATAAATGGTCACCTTTCCAAAAATGTTCCCTCGTATGCGTCGCCAAATTTAAATGCTCACCAGCAATGAACTCCTCATACTCAATGACAGGTACGTTGGCCTGCAGACTCGTGAGACTGAAGAATTCTCCCCATGGGATGCGAATCTGGTGGATGTTGGGAGTCTGCCAGTGGTAGAGGCGACCCCATGGAGGAAGAACCAAAACCCAGTCATCCCCGTTCTTCCTCAACGTCTTCACCAGGGAGGCCATGCGGATATAGACATCTCTCCGGAGATTAAAACCCTCCGGAGGGTTCACGTCATACAAGAGGTAACTGAGATGACAAGAGGGGACATTTAAAAAAAATTTTTAAAATAAGCACAGAATGACAAAATGAAGGACCGTGCTCTTCATTCAGTACCTTTACAGTTCATCAAACAATCTTGAATACAGTTGAGTACAAATGGTTTTAGCATATCAAATGCAGGGGAGGAAGTTCTTACAGATACTATGTATAGTTTGATCATGAAGGCAGCAAGATGTGATTGAAGTTTTTGAAGACATTTTTATTTTGCATCTAATTATTTTCATTCATATCCTCTGTCACCTTCAATCTAAAGGACACGGTCAGTTCAAAGGCCTTACGAGAACTCATGGAAGCTCTCACGTAATAAGTACACCTTCAAAAACTTGCATGCAAATCCAGCTTGTTAGAAAGACCATGTTGTGGGAGTGGGGATAGACTCAGTACAGGTGATCTAGGAGAGAAGTATATGGTTCAAACTGAAGGCAATCCTGAGTATTATCTGTACTCCAGTGGTCATCAAACTTTATAACCTTTATTTTAAAATAGTATTTTTAGCATCCATCTTATGTAGTGCTTTTTACTGTTCAGGGCTGCGAGATGCTGGAGCCAATCCCAGCTAACTACTGGTGAGGGCAGGATACACGTTTGTGGACTGTGGGGGGAAACCGGAGAACTTGGGGAGAACATGCAAACTTCACACATAAAAAACCTCAGCCTGTATTTGAACCAGGACCTCCTTGCTGTGAAGCAAGATCGCGAGCCACCAATGTGTATACACTGACATCTATTTTTTTTATTGTATTTTCTTGTTTAATATTTTACTAATATGATATTCTATTGACTATCAGCAATTATTGTAGAGCACCGCATTTAAGAATGTATAAAATCACATTTTGACACAATAATACTGTATAAATTATATATTTAAGATAAATGAATTTACCTGGAGCAAAAACAATAGTTTGTGCCGAGGAACTAAAATACTGAATGGATGAATGAAGCAGGATGAATTTTGCGTGCATATTTATATATTTGACAGCCTGTAGTGGCTTGCAAAATGTTTAATTAACCAGGCAAACCGCAAACATCGCTCGTGTTTTGATGATTTGATTGAATAACAATGTAAGGGACTCGTACATGAAAACTCGTACTGCAGCGGCAGTGTGACTCTTCCACAGGGAAAAGGAGAAAGGAAAAACTAAGTCACAAACTCCCCAGTCACTTTATGTCTCATCCTTATGAAACAAACATTCACAACATGCAATTCAAGACTTACGCATTGCGACTTTTTAAAATGTTTACCTTTCATCCAAAATTGAGTTGAAAATATCAAGATATCAGAAAAATGTTATGCAGCATTGTGTGACCTGTAGCGTCCTTTTTGTAGTTTTCCAGCTTCGTCAGGAATTCTGTCAATAAGATGCAGCTGGGCTATGGCATCACACAAAGTACAAGTACATTCCTGACATTGCAGGACTCACCGGGCTCTTTATCATCTTTGGGCCATGAGAAACAAGGACAGAGGTGACATGTGACACTATTGCATTGTTGAACATCCATTAAAAAAAAAAAAAAAAATCAATTACAGAGGCGGTCATACAAGTTCTGAAGCTTGACAATATCATGTGCGAGAAACGTGTGAAAGTTTCCAGTAAGCAGAGTGAAATCCTCCTGAGAAATACTGGTGTTGAGGTCCTTCAGCTCACCATTGTGCTTTTTAAATTGAACCCATTTAAACCAAACAACAGTTCCCCTCACCCCATCAAAATATAAACATTAGAGTACCGTAATCAACGTTTTACAAATTTTATGAACGATCTCTCTTTCCAATGTTAACAGAATGCTTTACATTTACAAGGTTAATAGAACACATATGTACATGCAGGAAAGGGAAATCGTGTTAAATAAAGTGACACACAGCATATAAAAAAAACAGGGAACATACAGTGTCCCTTTTGTACAAATACTGAATATAAATGTGTGTAAGCTAAATAAATAAAAGGATTTGCACTTGTGAGAAATACGGGCTCTCCGCTTTACTCGCATGTTGTTAATTTAGCTTTTCGGAAGCCTCAGTGAAAAACGGACGTGCTCCATTACATAAATCTCATATCGCATACAAAGAAATGACGGTGGGGAATTAAAGTGTTTGTTTTTTATAAATATATAACTGATATAAGCAGGAGTGGCTATGCAGGGCGCTCGGACTTCATAGTAATTTTGTTTGTTTGATATTTGCTGTTTGCTTTTAATTTTCAATAGAAGGGATTAATTGAGATAAAGGGGCAGAGAATAGAAGTCCTTCTTTCTGCTCCCTTTCAATCAGGAATTTGAAAACTTTTGTTCTGTATTGTATTGAATTGTTTGTTTGTTGGTTTTTACAATGAATGAAATAAACTAATCTAATCTATGTCTTCTGTAGAGGGGGCTGCCGGTTTTAAACATTTTTTTTTTTTTTTGTGTACTACTTGTTTTTATAATTTGTAACTGAAACTAATGTCAGTTGAAGTAATCTTGGTTCTGAATATCTTTTTTTTTTTTTTTTTCAGTTCATTGTGGATTTTACTCCAAAAGCTTAGGGCAGGCCCAGAACAGGGTCGGGTTACTGGGGGAGACGAGTTATGAAATAATCTGGTATGGCTCTTCAAACTGTCAAAATTCTTAAAATATAAGTTCATTATTTTTCTTTTTCCAGTTTTATGTTTGTAGAGTTTATTAACTTTGATGAAGTCCATTATCTTCTCTCGAAATGATTCCGAATTAGAATCTCCCTTTATAAGCTCTGATAAAACCTAGTGGGAGGATTTTCTGAAAGATCTATTAGGCCATGGGAAAATCCCCAATTTGAATCCTTTCTTCAGCGTTTGAAAATCACTAAACGTTCCCTGATTTGAAAGGTACACTAAGAGGACAGATTAGGTTTCATTACTCTCTTGTAAGTCATATTCACTCTCTTGGGAGTGAAATCTAGATCACAGGAGCGACAACTCACTATCTTGATTTCTGTAAAATGTAAATGTTTGTCTCACAAGCATGGCCGAATAGGAAATGTCCATGAAATGTTCCTTTGCAACCCTATTTAAAGTGTTTAAGTATTCTCCATTTTTACACCTTTTAACCTTGTTGTTCTAAGTTATCCCGAGTCTTAAAGTTTCGATGTATAAAGCAAACTGTAGAGTGCTTAGAAGAAAGAATTAGCTGCTTTCCAGGTGAAAATATATGTTATTTATTAAGCCTGTGTGCTTTTTGGTGAGAAACACCGAGTGTAACAATAATTTTTTTTAAAGATGTTTTTACAGAGGGCGTTTGATCAAACATTTCTCAACATTTCTCAATCTGATCACAAGACCTGGGTGTGTCTTCGGAATATCTGACGAGGCCAAAATGAAAAACAATTCCAAACAATTCCACTATCTCTGTGCATCTTGTGAAATGTCCTCACACCGCCAACATAATACGGTATATTTCTCCCCACTTGTGCTGGCTTTGAAAATAAATAACAGAAACCGTGTAAAACTTGAGCCTGCTCACAATGTCAACATTTCACGTGAAAATATATGAAAATGAAATCGCTGAACATAACAGTAACACGTTTGGCAGAGAAGTCTTGGCATTTTTGAACACAGAGTTCAGTCACAGTGGTCACTACAGACCTGATTGCACAACAATGAAATTATCAAAAGTAAAAAAAAACACAAAAACATAAAAAAAATAATAATAATCTCATCTACTCCACATTAATAAATGCCACTTTAAACACCGCTTTTGGCACTTGTGTGTAAGGAAACTCCAGAGTCACATCAATAAACAATTTTCCAGTGCGTGGGCTGTTCGCATTCTTTCTCCGAGTCCCCACAAAAGCGGTTGTAAGTCATTTTCGGGTCAAAGCCCAGGATCTCCCTCTCCTCGTGGATCCGGAAAGAGAAGGTGGACACGGACGTTCCAATAAAAACTCTGGAAAGGAGCAGGAGAGTCAAAGGTTGCAATTGTGCAAAGTACATCATGTGAAGTTGCATGACTAATGCAAGAAGAGTGACCGAACAAGTTTTTCAAGTTGGAATATTTTCCATAGGCAGGTACATCGACTGCTATTCGGACTCAAAGGTTGAGCAGGACAGGAAGCAGATCGGTTATTCACACTTTTTTTCCCCGAGAACGAGTTTCCCATTTTGAATCTCGTAAGTCAATCTGATATTACAGTTTTTCTGAATTGTTCACAGGCCATTACTAGTTCCTGAGACACAATGACCACAGCATGTCACTCATGCACCACAGCTGTGAGCGAAGTCTGCTCAGCTCCTGCTTTACACCCAAATTTCGGTTCGAAACTAAACTTGTTTCAAAGCACTCCTACTATGCCCACTGACTCGCCACACGGGTAAAAACCTGTCACGCAGTTTTAGAATGAGGGACCAGAGCTTATGTATGTACTGTCTGTAGTAACACTGGACAAAGCAAAGGCCGAAGTCATTGTGATGAATGGAAAAGTTGTTTTCCATTGATCACAGTGTTTTACACCGAGCACATCAGTGTCCAATGAGTCCATATGTCTACTCATATGATGGTTTGTACGTCATTTGAAAACAAAATGCAATACTGAGAAGATATAAATATTGTTCTGAATGCAAAAGGTAATTTTGCTGGAGAATTGAGGGATTCTGACCATGGTGTGTGTGTTTTTTTAATTGTGTGTAGAGTTCTGAGAGTATGGGGCATGCGTTCAGAAAATGTGAGTAAATAATGGAGAAAAACTGTAAGAGGTATAAAAACATTTCGCTTTGAGTATCTTTTTAAGTCATTGTGCTGAAGTATTTCTGAGACCTTTCACTTACAATAGAGTGGTAAAGTTAATGTCTCTCTCCGTTAATGGACGCTTATAGATCTTCAGGTTTATGAACAGCAACAAATGTATGCTGGTTAAAATCTTTCTATGAGGTATACTTATTGATGTCATACACACCTCAACACTACGAGAAGCTTTGCCGTTTTTACTTTTTGTGCCAATAACACATTACAAACACTTGTAACTGACAACTTTTAAAAAGTAAAGGTATGTATCTTCCGACACGATTCTATGAAATCTATAGATTTCATGTTATATTAGATGTTACACAAACCGGAAAAGCATGAAAGCCTACGAGGATTGCAGTACCTTGCATGAGCACAAATCCACTGGTCAATGATGGCCACGCCGCCATCTTTAAAGAGCTCCAGGTCCTCTGGGGAAGGCTCGAAACGCATCATGTCTGGCAACAACTTCTTCAGCTCCTTCAGTTCTGCATGGGTCAAAATGATTTCAGATGAATCAGAAACAAAGACAAAATGTATTTCCATATATCTATGAGATTGGGGGGGATTATTTCACATTCAGTATTCCCTATCATCCCCTACCTTCCTCGTCGGCATCCGTTGCAACAAACACCTTGTCCAGTTTGTGCTTCTTCATCAAGAGTTGCATTTTTTTCACTGCTCCTTTAAGGCTGGGCACATCCTCTCGGTGACCCCAGATGAAATCCTTCCGGCGCAGGTGGACTCCCAAGTATGGCCCACCTTTAGCTGAGCCCGGCTTGGCCTGAGGAGGAAATCCCAAAGAAGCAGAGACACTTAATATTGCATGTGCATTTCTACAACCTTCACCACGATAATGGTGTGGTGAGATACGCTGGGTCACCTTCATCCGAGTCCAGTCCTCGCTGTATATGGTGCCGTCTCTGTCATCTGTAGAGTTGAGGTATTTTGCCCTGAAGTCATCTCCGATTAATCTGAGGTGCTTTGCGAATACCATGCTGCGACGGGTCTACGCCCCACACAGAAAGTTGCAGAAATCAATCACACGAAACTGCAATGTCATATTAAATGTTATTCTCAATTATGAGAACACAAAGACGGGAGTGCTAAAAACAGTACACATAGATCAGATCATAAATCATGGGCAGAAAAACTGTCGACGAACCCCTGACACCAACATTTCTCCTACCAAGTATGCTCTACTTACATCCCAGTAGTCTTTCCCAGCGTAGTGGTCATGAAGGAGCGTCTCTGCTCGGTCAAGCATAACTGAGCTGCAAAATGAAAAGATATCAGGCTTATCCAAGAGTCAACTCTTTACTGTAAACAATACCACACTTAAAGAACAAAGGTGTCGGTGAGTTAGTGTGTAATCTTGAAGAGACAATGGAAGCAAGCAAGGTGGCACTTCTAATAGTACGATGAATAGCCAAAATATATATCTTTATGCAAATAAAAAAACTTTCAGCAAAAATTTGGAACTGAAATATTGTATAAAAAAGCAACCAAGCACAACTTGCATACAGAATTCAATAGAAATCAGAATGAATAGTTACACCATTCATGGCTAAATAAACGTGCAAACACAGAGTTTTGCTTTGTTCACACAAGTAAGACAAGTAGGAAGTAGGAAGCCAGGCAGTGAAGATTTGGCGACTTGATCATGGCCGTGACCCACAAACTCAGCTCTGCTGCTCATCCCGCGAATGCATGTTCTTTAGAAATGTGGCCTCATTCAAATGGGAAATATGTAGGCTTTTGAAAAGTACAACATTTATCACCAAGAGGTGTCATTACAACAAAGAAATATTTGATCAAACACATACATTCTTTACTTGTGTGTGTGTGTGTGTGTGTGTGTGTGTGTGTGTGTGTGTGTGTGTGTGTGTGTGTGTGTGTGTGTGTGTGTGTGTGTGTGTGTGTGTGTGTGTGTGTGTGTGTGTGTGTGTGTGTGTGTGTGTGTGTGTGTGTGTGTGTGTGTGTGTGTAGTGTTGCTCTGTAGACTCACGTCACTGTGATGTTGTTCTGAAGAACGGGGGCCATGATGGAGGCGTGGCCCTGTGCCGATACACATTTTACATTTCGAGCCCTCGTCTCTTCGAAGCCCCAAAACCAACCCCTGGGAAACAGGTGGGGTGGATGAGAAAGAGAGGGGCGTGTCAGAATAGTAACAGTTTATTTCTAATTTACATTAGCTGTGTAGAAAAACTTGTGTAATAAGTTTTGTTTTGCTTTTACCTGGAGTAGCCCTGTTTATCTTTGGAATACATCAGCTTTTCAATGCATGGCCGTTCATCAACTTTTTCCTCCCATTTCCCATCAGTCCATCCCTCGGCATAGTTTTGTAATACCAGAATCTGGTCTATGAATGGGCCTCCATTCTCTATATGCAAGAGAAGAATCAGAATTAGCTGAGTAAAGATGAATCCTCATTTTTAACTCAATAAAAACAATTGCAACTGGATAAAATTTATTTGCATTAAAATATTTAAAAGCAATCAATCCATTCACCCACCATGTAGCAAACATTTTTCCAAATGCTCACAGGCAAAATAAATGGTCACCTTTCCAAAAATGTTCCCTTGTATGCGTCGCCAAATTTAAATGCTCACCAGCAATGAACTCCTCATACTCAATGACAGGTACGTTGGCCTGCAGACTCGTGAGACTGAAGAATTCTCCCCATGGGATGCGAATCTGGTGGATGTTGGGAGTCTGCCAGTGGTAGAGGCGACCCCATGGAGGAAGAACCAAAACCCAGTCATCCCCGTTCTTCCTCAACGTCTTCACCAGGGAGGCCATGCGGATATAGACATCTCTCCGGAGATTAAAACCCTCCGGAGGGTTCACGTCATACAAGAGGTAACTGAGATGACAAGAGGGGACATTTAAAAAATTTTTTTAAAATAAGCACAGAATGACAAAATGAAGGACCGTGCTCTTCATTCAGTACCTTTACAGTTCATCAAACAATCTTAAATACAGTTGAGTACAAATGGTTTTAGCATATCAAATGCAGGGGAGGAAGTTCTTACAGATACTATGTATAGTTTGATCATGAAGGCAGCAAGATGTGATTGACGTTTTTGAAGACATTTTATTTTGCATCTAATTATTTTCATTCATATCCTCTGTCACCTTCAATCTAAAGGACACGGTCAGTTCAAAGGCCTTACGAGAACTCATGGAAGCTCTCACGTAATAAGTACACCTTCAAAAACTTGCATGCAAATCCAGCTTGTTAGAAAGACCATGTTGTGGGAGTGGGGATAGACTCAGTACAGGTGATCTAGGAGAGAAGTATATGGTTCAAACTGAAGGCAATCCTGAGTATTATCTGTACTCCAGTGGTCATCAAACTTTATAACCTTTATTTTAAAATAGTATTTTTAGCATCCATCTTATGTAGTGCTTTTTACTGTTCAGGGCTGCGAGATGCTGGAGCCAATCCCAGCTAACTACTGGTGAGGGCAGGATACACGTTTGTGGACTGTGGGGGGAAACCGGAGAACTTGGGGAGAACATGCAAACTTCACACATAAAAAACCTCAGCCTGTATTTGAACCAGGACCTCCTTGCTGTGAAGCAAGATCGCGAGCCACCAATGTGTATACACTGACATCTATTTTTTTATTGTATTTTCTTGTTTAATATTTTACTAATATGATATTCTATTGACTATCAGCAATTATTGTAGAGCACCGCATTTAAGAATGTATAAAATCACATTTTGACACAATAATACAGTATAAATTATATATTTAAGATAAATGAATTTACCTGGAGCAAAAACAATAGTTTGTGCCGAGGAACTAAAATACTGAATGGATGAATGAAGCAGGATGAATTTTGCGTGCATATTTATATATTTGACAGCCTGTAGTGGCTTGCAAAATGTTTAATTAACCAGGCAAACCGCAAACATCGCTCGTGTTTTGATGATTTGATTGAATAACAATGTAAGGGACTCGTACATGAAAAATTCATCGGACTGACAACGTTTACAAGGCGTCCAGGTGAGTATCGACAACACTGGTGACACTGGAGTACTGAACAAAAATGTAAATCCAAACGATTTCCCGATCAGTGGTAAAAACAGAAGCACTATAATGCCCATCATGAAACTCACGTTAGCATATAGCAACAGGGTTACACGGAACGTAACAGCGGACTCACCGCAGGTCTCTCGCGGCGGCAACGGACACGGTGGGCGCGTGGCTGGCACCGAACACATTGTCACCGCTCGCGGTTTGAAATGCTGCAAAAGCGGCGAAAGCAGAAAGAAAGAACGCGCCAAAAGAATGCCTGGAAGTGAGGAGTAATAGTGGTATATGCGGTGCACTGTGCGCCATATTTTTTTTTCAGCCACGCACTTCCGGAAAGCGAAGCAGCGTCCGTTCAGTTGCCTGGCAACCACAGGAAATGTAGGCGGGACATACCTTGGGACGAACCATTGATAAGATTTCATGGGGTTACATTAAATTTGAGTCAAACTAAAGATATTCACTGCAAGCTTGCTTAATTCCGTCGTTTTGCATTGGTTGCGACGAGTGTCACTCATAGTAAATCAAACGCCCAATTATGAACTGTCAGATTAAATGTTTGTAATTTTACTTTGCTCCAGAAAAATCCTAATATCGACATGATTTTCCACGCTGAAAGCACGTCTCTTTACAAGAGAGAAAACCATCCTAATTAAATTGACCTGAAGAACTTATTGCAGAGCAACTGACCAAATGAACATTGTCTTTACCTTTATTTTTTTTTTTACCAGTTATGCAACAACACTGAAGCCAGCATATTTTCAGAAAGCATTTATTCAACATGGTTCAAAATTATACTCTTGTACATAGTTTTACCTGTGAAACAAAACCTTTGGCAAAACTAACTTGTGAAGTTCATGACTGCTTTAAAAAAAAAAAAAGAAAATTAAATGAGAAAGCAAATACTTCTGCAAAAAACACATGGGAAAAACACATGGGACATGTCACTTGAGAGGGATAAGCAGAGACACTATATCCCTGCAAAAAATAATAAATAGTTACATTTTAATATTCCTCTCCCTCCTCATCCTCTTCAAATGAGTCGAGCCCCACCTCTTCATAATCCTTCTCGAGTGCAGCCATATCCTCTCTGGCTTCTGAGAACTCTCCCTCCTCCATTCCCTCTCCGACATACCAGTGGACAAAGGCTCTCTTGGCATACATGAGGTCAAACTTGTGGTCCAGTCGGGCCCAGGCCTCAGCGATGGCTGTGGTGTTGCTCAGCATGCACACAGCCCTCTGCACCTTGGCCAGGTCTCCTCCAGGAACCACAGTTGGAGGCTGGTAGTTGATGCCCACCTTGAAGCCTGTGGGGCACCAGTCCACAAACTGGATGCTACGTTTGGTCTTGATGGCAGCGATGGCAGTGTTGACATCTTTGGGCACCACATCACCGCGATACAGCAGACAACAGGCCATGTATTTACCATGACGTGGATCACACTTCACCATCTGATTGGCTGGCTCAAAGCAGGCATTGGTGATCTCTGCAACAGAGAGCTGCTCATGGTAGGCTCTCTCGGCAGAGATGACCGGGGCATAGGTGGCCAAGGGGAAGTGGATACGAGGGTAGGGCACCAAGTTGGTTTGGAACTCTGTCAGGTCGACATTCAGAGCTCCATCAAAGCGGAGGGAGGCTGTAATGGACGAGACAATCTGGCTGATAAGACGGTTGAGATTGGTATAGGAGGGGCGCTCAATATCAAGGTTCCTGCGGCAGATATCATAGATGGCCTCATTGTCCACCATGAAGGCACAGTCGGAGTGCTCCAAGGTGGTGTGGGTGGTCAGGATGGAGTTGTAAGGCTCCACCACTGCTGTGGAAACCTGGGGGGCTGGGTAGATGGCAAATTCAAGTTTGGACTTTTTACCAAAGTCAACAGAGAGTCTCTCCATCAGCAGGGAGGTGAAACCAGAGCCAGTTCCTCCACCGAAGGAGTGGAAGATCAGGAATCCTTGGAGACCAGTGCACTGATCAGCCTGTAAATGTAAACACAAAGTTTGGTAAGGGCAAATAGCATAGTAATGCAAGTTGTTGCCTTAAGACAGTTCTCACTATGGTTGGGTTATTTCACTGAAAGGTTTATATCCAAAGTACTACATTATAAATCAGCTCTATTACAGAAAAAAAAAAAAAAACTTGTTCAACATCTTCATGAAATGTGTGAATCTAATCAGCCGATGGGAAGTGATCCTTCAAAAGACAAAAGCTGCACAGACTTAAGCCACTCTTCCCTCCCCCCTCCTCCCCCCCAGAAGCCAGTGAAACAGCAGTCCAACATGGCAGAGGGGTTCAATCTATTAATTTGGAAATTGCGTTGATTTCCAAAGCCTTACCAATTTGCGGATCCTATCGAGAACAGAGTCAATGATCTCTTTTCCGATGGTGTAGTGTCCACGGGCATAGTTGTTAGCCGCGTCTTCCTTTCCCGAGATCAGTTGCTCAGGGTGAAAGAGCTGACGGTAGGTTCCTGTTCGCACTTCATCTGTAAAATACATTTGACATTTTTGTTCAGATATAAAATAATTAAACTGCTAACGTGCAATTTACGTGCATGGCTATATCATTGCCGACACCTTACTTAGCCAAAATGGAATATTGTAGTAGGCAACTAGTAATTTTCATTCCATTTCCCCTCTGACAGTGAAGAACACAACTTATCACAGAAGATATACATTCTACATTTTTACAGTACTAACCAATGACGGTAGGCTCCAGGTCAACAAAGATTGCTCTGGGGACATACTTCCCAGCCCCGGTATCACTAAAGAATGTGGTGAAGGAGTCATCATGGGATCGTTTGGGAGTAGGGTCCAGATTCGGGCTGGCCATGTGGCCGTCAGGCTGGATGTTGTGCTCCAGGCAGTAGAGCTCCCAGCAGGTGTTCCCCATCTGGACGCCAGCCTGGCCTACGTGTATGGAAATACATTCACGCTGCAAGAAACAAAAAGAAGAAAAGCAGGAGAGAAGCTTCAAATTTTGCCAGAAAAGACATTTCTAACGAACATCTGTGGGTGCCATTCACTTTTTTGCCACTAGATGGAGACCAAGAGCTGATGGAGAGGAAGGTTGCAGACTGACAAACAAGCCAGACTAATTCACAGTCGTCACTGGATGTGTTGTGACTGCAAGGGTTGGATCATGAGCTGAAAATGAGGTCGACTTCAGAGAACTGCGAAGCATTTGATAGGTGAGCAATGACGAGGACCTCAACAACAAGGCACCAAAGCAACCCCACAGTAGTCACAACATCACACTCGTTTCTCCATTGCGTTGAATGCAGCTGGTCAAACACATCACAACGTCTGTTTATCAAAAGGTGAACTTTGCGTCTACTTATACATGTGTCACCTGTTTGTTGTGCTCATTATAAAGTAAGTCTATTTTAGTGGGAAAATGTCAGTGTTCCCACTAATATTTAAACCTCAAGATACCTGCACGCAGCATTAAGACTATAAGATCAGAAATGACAAAAAATCGGCAAAGTGACGACATGTATTTTCATTTAAATATTTTCCGTGCTTTACAAGTAGCCTGACATCTTGCCACCAGGACACAAAAGCTCGTTTTTGGAAAATCCACACTTTAATGTCTTGAATTAGAAATGCAACTAAACCATACCACCTTTCGCTTGATTCCACCACACGAAACGCACACAGGCTGTCACATATGCTCCACTTTCCCTCCTGACGTCACGTCAGAGCTCCATTTTTACATTTCACCCAAATTTCTTCCCACCGATCAGATTATGTCCAAGAGTGAAATGGATCGTGGCTCGTCTTAATAAGTAACATCTTTCCTCCTTAAGTTTCACTCAAAGGAACTTATTATACCTTCTGATACTTCAACCCTTCCCCATTTACTCCCCCATCCTCCAAACATGACCCTCCCTTGACGTGCTTGCCGTTTCCAGGTCAGCAGAGCTCTCTGCTGCAGCTATTTTGGGCTCCTCATGCTAACCTGACACCGAGCTGCAAACGCTGTCTGTTCCCGTCAATACGGACGTATCAGCACCCCAAAAAACCAGTGACTACACCCAGATGGAACTTCACAACCCCAGCTAATGAAATAACCATTGGTCAAAAATATTTAGCGACTGGGCCAGCTGAATTGTTGCACGCATGAGTGACCGAGTCTCAAAGACAAAGCTTGCTCAAGCTGTCAGGGTGTGTCTGTGTATGACAGAAACGAGGGCTCGTCTCAGCAGCCGTACGACAATTTGGGAATCCAGTTTTGTTAGCAAGTAAAAGTGAAGATAGAAACAAACAGAGAATGATTGCCAGAGGCAGATGGCAGGAGTGGAAACTTGTTAAGAGACAAAAAGACCGAAGTCAAGCTTTTCAGGTCAACTGGTGTGAGAACAGAAGACACCCAACTGCCTCGCTGGCATTCTGTAAACACCACATATTTCAGAGAGGAAGGATAGTTCATTTACTGACATCCTGTACAATTCCAAACTGAAGTACCCATCATGCATTTATTTTTTGTACATCATAAGTATTCAGAAAAAGTAAATCAGCCTGTGTGCTTTCATTGGACAGAATATATGAATACTGGTCTGGACCAGCATATACAGTATCAATTTGGTAAATACCAGCTGGATATGACTTCTGGAAAATGTAGTCACGCTACTTTAAAGAGGATTTATATTCAAAGCGTTTACCACTTGCAGATGATGGAATGTGTACCTAATCACACCATGGTTATTTCACCTTCCGGGTACTCCGGGATCATAAATACAACTGCAGGCATAAAAACAAGCCTTCCCGGTCACTGACCTCAATCTTTCCTCGTTGTACCCCATAAAACGGGTCATATGTACATGAACACCCAGAATGCAGTACGGTTTGGTAAGAAATTACAGTGAAGGTTGAGCCATTGGTAAGATATAAAAGCACCGTCTCTTCTGTGGCATTGCTCCAGTGTGATTGGGCCTTTTTTTCCTTTTGGCTGGCTGTGGTTTCCCTTCAGGTTGATGTTATGTTTTACACTGTACAAAAAAAAAAAAAAAATATGAGGGCATCAACTGCTATAGCTCAAAACCCAACAAGCTAAAAACCAAAACGCTTGCCAACAGGTTTGTGTGTGCTGCCTTGCTCAGTGAGGAAACTTAATGCATTTGTACACGTCTTACTGCAGTTACTGATGTTGTGAAACTTACTAAGAATACACAGCCATCAAAATATTATGTTCAATTTTATGCACCGTGTACCAATACCAGATTGTGTCCCTTTTTTTGGCTTTAAAATATAACCATCTTTAGTCATTTTCATTCTAAGCTTTTGGACGTATACATTCATTTAGAGCCAGCTATCTGGTTTAAAAAAATAACAATAAATGCAGTGTAGTTTCAGGATTATAAAAAGGTGATAATCAGGACTAATAAAGCACTGCGAGCAGGGCGGGTATAGCTTTAAAAGTGCTCAGTACACAATGATAATATTTGTTTTTCATATAAACAGCACTGACAGGGCTTGCAAGCTGTGTTGATCTAAGCCAGTGCAAACAGAACACAGGGTCAATGTGTGTTCACCACCTGAACTTCCGGTCTAAGAAACGTACAACGAAAAAATAAAGAAGGAAAATGCAATAACTTCAGCATTCACAGCAAGCTATTGAAGATTAGTCTTAATTCAATTGTTTTTAAAACGAGTGAACGTGATTTGAACCTACACTTAGTCGCTAGTAGTTTGTCAAGACGGTTTGAATTTGGGAGGGAAATTATTTTCCCCACTTGCCCTGCGGGATGACTTGTCTCAAACTGAACTGACTTGTTATCAGATGCTCTATAAGACACACCTAAATTCCTCACGTGTTTTTTTTTTTTCCGAAGGTCAGTGAACACACCTCCAATGGCGGACAGGAAGACGTGCGCACTTAAATTTGAAGAGAAGTACAGAGCTGTATTAATGACTGAAAGTATATATATTGCGTCCTTTCTATCGTTTAACTCGTCTGCTCAAAGCATGTATCGAACCATCTCCACGTGCAGTTTCAGGGCAGCGGCCAGATTAGAGCAAAATCTATTTCTGACAGTTCTCTGCCGCGGAGGGGGGGGGGGGGGGGGGACAGCAGGTAACCTGATACATTTACATACTGAACATCACATGTTGGGAGGGGGAAATACGCGCACACAAACAACAGAAGGGACTTTGACCTGAAAAAGTCCCTTCAGTCAGCGGACAGAATCATACTCACCATTGTGGAAGTCTTTGTAGCCTTTGTCAAAAAAGATAAGAGCAACTTGGCGGTGATTTAAAACTCGTATACAGCCCTCACAGTGATCTTCAACGTGGTCCCAGTGAGTAAAGTGATACCAGGTGGGCAAGAGTCTACACGCTTTATCCTCCCGCAAGCCACGCCCACCTGTGGCGCGGGTGCCACGCGCCGCTGTCTATGCTGCTGCGTTCATGGAGCTCGGAATTCGGAATGTTACCAAATGTGGAAAGGTCCTTGTTCACATGACAACCAAACCAGCGTCATGGCCGCCTTCACTGCTGCTGTCTGAAAAGGGTGTTAAACCCTAAGAGAAACAAACAAACAACAACAACAACAAAAAAAGACAGAGATGTTGCATTTCCTGTTTGTGCACAGAAAAGTAATAAACAAAGTCAGAGTAGTTCAAACTTGTCCCACGATAGAGAATAGGGTTGGGAAACTTTAATTGTTGTGGATGTTAATTTAATATATATAATAGATATATTAATGTTATCATTATGATTTTAGACATGCCATAATGGTTGAGTGATTGTGATCCATCTATCCATCAATCCAGCTTCGATAATGCTTAATCCTGTGCAGGGTGGCAGATCTAACTATGGGCGAGGGCAGCACACACCCTGGACACGTCACCAGTCCATCATTGGACAAACAGTGAAACAGGCAACCGCACGCATTCACATTCACACCTAGGGGCAATTTAGAGCCACCAATTACCCTCACAAACGTTTTTGATTGTGGAAGGAAACCCATGCGCACATGGGGAGAACATGCAAACTCCACACAGAAAGGCCTGTTTGAACCTACGACATTCTCACTGTGAGGCAGGAGCCCCGACAATTGCTCTACCATGTGTCCATACTTTGTTGTGGATGTTCATTTAAATTGAATTTATATGTGTTATTAATATGATCGTAGTTAAATATGCCATATGTGATAAGCATTTGATGTTGATGTGCATTGACATTAGGACTTATTAGATTTTAAGTTTTTCCATCCAGTTTTGCGTGGCCCATATAATCATCTGAGCTCCAATTCTTTTTACACACTCATCTAAGTATCTGCAGTATATAAATATTGAAGCACAATACCATTGGTTGACAACACAATCTAAGGCTGCAGGGCTTCATAAAATTGGCCAAAAAAATGTTGTCATGTAAAGCACGAGTGCACACATGGAAACAAACTGCAGTTTAGTCAGTCCCTCACAATGTTTCCTCAAATTGCAAATGTTGATATTGTGGGGAATTTGTGATATATAATGCAGCCCTTGTAATTCTGTGCACTTGTATCTGTATGTATGGCATATGTACACTTGAATTGAGGTCCAAATGTGGTTTATAACCTTTGAAACAAACAATGGTTTAATCTGTGGAAATTGGTCCATGGTCACAAATGACCTGGAATGGTGCCACATCTGACTTGTTAGACATAGGGGGAAAAAGAGCATCTGTAAGGAGTCCTACAGTTTCATGCTAAATATGCTTTAACAGTTTGCCTCAATATCTGAAGGAAAGTATTATTATTGAAACACTCAAGAGAAAACGCCACACAGAATGGGGTAGCCAGGATTCACACTCACGGACAGCAGCACCACAGTCACTACATTATTTTGAATCTATCTGATTTCCTCTCTCATCCCAACAACCTTTATGTGTATGTTTTATTTTAGTTTTTGGTATCTTAATTACAGTTTTGTCTTTTTTTCAGTGTCAGTTGAATCTTTAATTTGTCAAACTAGTTACTTCTCTAATTTGGTATGTCTTAACATTTGATCTAGTTTTCAACTAGGTAATTATAACTTGTTTTTGTTTTTTGTGATTTCATTTTGTCCAATTGTTTGGTAAAGAAATGTGGTTATTTATAGTCAATAATCACATGGGTTGTTCAAACCTCTGGGGTAGTGTGCAAAAAGTTGCCCAATGGCCCAGTGATCTGCAGTGGTAGAAGTACTCCAACACAAAAAAGTTTCTCTGTATGGTCATGGACAGTGAGGTCGGTTGGTTTCCTCATCAGGGGGCGGGTTTACTGTGATACAGCCCAAGATGAACTTCTCTTCCGACATTTTATGACAGATGGTGGTAATTCTACATTTTAAACACTGGAGGTCGCAGTTTCTTCGCCACGAGTCCCTTCGTCATGTCTCATGTAAATCATTTTTCACCACCACAATGAGTCTCTCAGGATTATTGGTATTTATGCCACTAAACTCTGACTACTAACACCGTTTCTTCTGAAAAATGATGTCTATACTCTCAGCCTGTAGTGTCCTAGACAGTGTCCTCATTTCTAAAGTTTGACATATCTGTTAAATTATATCAAACGGTGAAAATTATTTATTTGTGTGATGGTTTTCTCTCTGTGTGTCAACTTGAAGGAACATAACTATCTGCCATCAGTCTGTGAGGGAAAAGTTCAAACTGTACAATGGTGGGAACTTACCTCAAACAAAGGAAGTAGGTCATGGCTTTCTGTCTCAGGCAACTCCTCTGTGAGCAAAACAAAAAAAAAGAAAGGAATTAGGTGTGTGCTTTCCTCATTATATTTCAGCTTGTAGGCCAGACAGTAAAACTAATTAATTATTTGCTGAGTGTTCCCTTTGCTAACATCTTCCTGCAAATTCTGAACTCTGATACTAAAGCCCTCTAATTGTTTGGAAAGTTGTTCAACCTGTTTTAAACATCACAGAGTAGTAGGGTGTTCCTGCCAACTGAAAGTCATCATGAACACGTCTACACATTTAACACAAATGGCTTAAGGACTCAACTATCTGAATGGAAATGACATGCTTGGTTTGAAATGATAGATTTTTACTGATTATTTGATGAGAACTCGTAGTAGTCTGTTCTTTTCTTCCCTGGACATGAAAGGGAATAACTGAGGAAGAGAAGTGGGTCTCATATGTGCACACACATTGGCCCCTCAATAGGTTGCCTGTATTTAGAGGTAATTATAATAGTCTAGTGCACCTATGTGTATTAATGGGGTGGTCTTAATATAACACTTCTCAAAACTGTAAACCACAACTTATAGAAATGTACATATAGATTAGATAAAACCACTTAGAAGTCCTTAGACAACTTGCAAAAATAGAACTCAATTACTGTGCCAGGTGAGTGTGTATTATCTAATACTGTGTATTACATAATTCAGCAATGAGTCTGCTTGAAGGTCACTGTAAAATATATGTAGAGTTGCCTTGATCTAAAAAGTAATAGAAGGTTCATGGATTCAGTGAAGACTAGCACTCAAGTCTCACAGCCAGAATCTCCCCTGATAGAGTCCAGTTAGGGTTGTTTCTGTGATGAGTTTGCATGTTCGCCCTGTCCCTGTGTTTTCTGAGGGTATTTGAGTTTCCAATCACTGATGAGTTTCCAAAACATGCGGTTGAGGTTAGATGGTCACTCTAATTTGCTGTTAATGTTTAAATATTTAACTATAAACACTACTTTATCCTGTCTACTTTAATTCCCTCCAGGTCACTGACAATAACGCTTCATCAAATGATATCCTTAATAATGATCACACTTATATTAAAACCCTTATTCGACACGACATGAAGTTCACTTCATCTTAATTGTGGCTTCACTCCTGCTTTCTGAAATATGAGCTGTATACACACAAGTACAAAAAAAATCATGCACAATGACTAGGGTGGTGACCTCCTTTTGCATTGTGAGTTTGTCTGTCAAGCCATTGATCTTATCCTGGTCTCATCATTAGGTTCTCTGATTTCAGCTCAGATCAAATCACTGCTCACCTTAAGCTACAGGTATATAAAGGCCGTGTAACATAGCTGTCTCAAGCACTACATCTTCTTACCGATACCTGGACGTTGGAAAAGAGAGATTGATCATGGTGAGTATTGGTTTACCAGTGATAAGCTTTCCTATGAGAGCATATTTCGGGATTTATTCTTAAAGTTTGGATTGGATTGGCATTTAGTTAATAAACAAACCGATTTAAAAAAATTTTTTGCTATTGTTTGTAGATTCATCAAATTTAAGTCTTTTCAAAATCTGTATTGATCCATGACCATCTGCTGAATGATTACTGGATAAAAGTGCTTTTTGTCATTTTACCAATGTCATTCGCTTTCTGCAGCGTGAATGTATCTCTATTCATGTGGGCCAAGCTGGGGCTCAGATTGGCAATGCATGCTGGGAGCTATACTGCCTGGAGCATGGGCTCCAGCCGGACGGACTGATGCCTTCTGAAAAGATTACTGGAGGAGGAGACAACTCCTTCAACACCTTCTTCAGTGAGACTGGAGCAGGAAAGCACGTTCCCAGGGCAATCTTTGTTGACCTGGAGCCCACCGTCATCGGTCAGTGCATATAGTAATGGGTTAACAATTCCAAATTTGCTTTTGGAATAATTCAATTCACAGATGTACAGACATGAACCTACCGTCAGCTGTTCCACACTGATAATCATTAACAAAGACTGAATATTTTATAAATGTATGCGTTTTCTTTAGTTGAAAATAAACTATTTTGTCATATGATTGTAAATCGTCTGTGTATGTTATTTCTCCTATAAAAATAAAAAATTCATCGCTGTAAATGTAAGACAAACGTTCGTACATAAAGTATATTCAACACCAGGATTACTGATTCAATAAAGTTCTATTGTTTCTCTGTTGTCCAGACGAAGTACGTACAGGAACCTACCGTCAGCTGTTCCACCCTGAACAGCTGATCACAGGAAAAGAGGATGCTGCCAACAACTACGCCCGTGGACACTACACCATCGGCAAGGAGATCATTGATCTTGTTCTGGACAGGACTCGCAAACTGGTGAGTGTGCATAAAACTGATGTGTAATTTGTTTTAATTTTTAATGAATTGTTCACTGATGTTCCACTTACAGGCTGACCAATGCACTGGCCTTCAGGGTTTCCTGATCTTCCACTCCTTTGGTGGAGGAACTGGCTCTGGTTTCACCTCCCTGCTGATGGAGAGACTCTCTGTTGATTATGGGAAAAAGTCCAAACTTGAGTTTGCCATCTACCCAGCACCCCAGGTTTCCACAGCAGTGGTGGAGCCTTACAACTCCATCCTGACCACCCACACCACCTTGGAGCACTCCGACTGTGCCTTCATGGTGGACAATGAGGCCATCTATGATATCTGCCGCAGGAATCTGGACATCGAGAGACCAACCTACACCAACCTGAACAGGCTCATTGGCCAGATTGTCTCGTCCATTACAGCCTCCCTCCGCTTTGATGGAGCTCTGAATGTCGACCTGACAGAGTTCCAAACCAACTTGGTGCCCTACCCTCGTATCCACTTCCCCCTGGCCACCTATGCCCCGGTCATCTCTGCCGAGAGAGCCTACCATGAGCAGCTGTCTGTGGCTGACATCACCAACACCTGCTTTGAGCCAGCCAATCAGATGGTGAAGTGTGATCCACGTCATGGTAAATACATGGCCTGTTGTCTGCTGTATCGCGGTGATGTGGTGCCCAAAGACGTCAACTCTGCCATCGCTGCCATCAAGACCAAACGTAGCATCCAGTTTGTGGACTGGTGCCCCACAGGCTTCAAGGTGGGCATCAACTACCAGCCTCCAACTGTGGTTCCTGGAGGAGACCTGGCCAAGGTGCAGAGGGCTGTGTGCATGCTGAGCAACACCACGGCCATCGCTGAGGCCTGGGCCCGACTGGACCACAAGTTTGACCTCATGTATGCCAAGAGAGCCTTTGTCCACTGGTATGTCGGAGAGGGAATGGAGGAGGGGGAGTTCTCAGAAGCGAGGGAAGACATGGCTGCTCTGGAGAAGGATTATGAAGAGGTGGGAGCTGACAATATAGGGGAGGAGGATGAAGGAGAAGAATACTAGCTTTTGTACATCCTGCATTAACCACCGATAAAAGGTTGATTATTTCTAGGTTTACTATGGGGTATTTAGCTTTTTCTAGTGAAGGAATATGTATCTAATATATTATTAAATCAACAAAACTAAAGTTCAATTATAACACGAGTTTTTCCATTTCAATCAGTTGTAACAGCGCCATTCAAAAATGCACATTTGGATTCAAAGAGAGAAAAGCTCTAAATTACTTTGTGTATCTTTAAAGCTCTCTTCTTTCTTCTGTCAGGCCTCGAAACTTAAAACCAAGCCTTCTCTTCTGTGCACCTCCCCCAATATCCTCTCTCTCTGTCTCTCTCTCTCCCATGAGGAATGTAAGTTATGAAAGGGCTCCTATGTCAGTTTCTATATGTCATTCAGTTGTGGCTCTCTGAGAACAAGAGCGAGGGGAAGAATTGATAAAAACCACTGACTGGTGTTGTTTGTTTAGCTCATACTCAGGCAGTGGCTTGTAGCAACAATAAGATCCCGATTATGTGTGAGTCTCTGGGCTGTGATTCTAACAAGGCTCTTTATAAGTTGTACCCAGAAGAGAGAAAACTTGACTTCACAATTTGTTGGGAACTATTTTCCCAACAGTTGCTTATACGACGTTTGTCTGGGTTTTCTGGATTCAAAAAATGTACTGAAATTGTCATCTTTGCCATCTAATTTAATTTGATGCCTTTTTTTTGTTATTTTCACTCATAATTTGTGACCATTCTTACTTATGAGCTAACGTCTCCCATCCATAATGCATTTGTTTTTTTTACATTTTACATATGGAATAAAACATTTGACTGACCATCTGTTCAATAAACATTCCAATTGTGTTTTATTATTCAATGCATTTTTCCGCACAGGCAGGGTGGATTGTGTGTGTCGGTAGCCGTGTGGGTGCAGATACATACATGTAATAAGCATTGTTACTCAGTGCCTAAAGTCAGTATGTGAACAATGAAGAACATAATGGAGCAAACAATTTGTTCAAATGCATTCATAAAATGACAAAAAATAATCTTACTGATTCGGGGTTTTGTGTATCTCTTTTGATCTTTTGACTGGAGCTCCAGTGACCACAAACACAAAGCAATCTACACAAGAGAAGACGTGTTTTTCCTAAAACAAAGGTCTGATCTTTTACTGAAAGATGAAAGCAGACAAATGTAAGAGCAGATAAAGAGTCAGCCAGGCACTTTTTAGAGACTTCCCTCTTCTTCTTTTTTTTAGCGGCTGCTCCCTCCCGCCACAGTCAGAGCTGTGCAGCTGCTTGCTGTGGTTTACTGCCTGCCCCCTCCACATCCTTGCTTGTATATAAGCCCTGACTCTCCCTCGCCTCCTCACTTTTGCCTTGTGTCTCAATCCTACACGTCGGTCGAAGGACAAACAGACAAAATGGTGAGTAACAGGCTTGCTGATGACAAAACCCTGAAATGAGCATCGTCTGTCTGCCTTTCAAGCTTTCTCTTGTCTTTGTTTCTTGGTATGAGATGGATTAAATATCAGGCCCTCGTTTATGCCCATGAGGCCTTTACTGTAGAGGGAGTTGAGAGTTAATGATACAAAAAAAAAGCTATTTTCTATTCAATAGCTGCTATCTTGAGCTGGGTTTTTAAAGTCAAACTTTTCAGGGCAGTCCCTTTGAGAATGAAGAGGCAAGGTTGTACCGACTTACTTAGAAGGAAGACAAGTCAGACCTGCTCTACTGAACTAACTAGGTCAGATGACAGGCTCATTTTTTGGATTTCAAACTTCCTTCATGTGCTACTACATACAAAACAGGAAACATATCCAATTCAAGAAAACAAATAACTTAAGTGCTCGTCATGTGTTCGTTGAGGATATTCAGTTTTCACGACAAAGGAGTGAGCTGAGTAATCGTGGCAGTGGGGGGATGGATAGAAAGAACAGAGAAAAGAGGAGTGGTCTGGACTCAGCAGTATGAGGCAGTTGGCAGCCATTTTGCAGCTGTTAGGAGTTTTTGGTTTGAGAGATGTGGAGGGAGAGAGAGAGAGAGCGAGGGAGGGAGGGAGGGAGGGAGGGAGGGAGTGAGAGAGGGAGAGGGAGAGAGAGAGAGAGAGAGAGAGACCCATCCCTATGTGTTACATAGCACGCCGCAGTTGGACAGGATGAGGGAGGAGAGAGACACAAAGGGGGAGGGGATGAGCAAAGGGAGGAGATACAGGATGGAGAAGTCGGGGTGTGGTTTTTTTCCCAATCTTTCGGATGCATACCCTTCCTCTCTTCAAAATGATATTGTCCATTTTTTGAATACCAATGAAACTGGCTCCTACTGCAGTAAAAATGAAGCATTATTCCTTTGTTGTACATATTGTGCCCTTTGTTTCTCCAGGAACTTAGAATAGTCTCGACTCTTGATCTCGAACAACCATATCTGTTTTCACTCATATATTGTTTTATACCAAGAAAGACTTCACTGTTCTGTTGTATCGTGTAACAGACAGTAGCTGTCATTTTTTTTTAAAACCACTGTCTCCTCTCTCACCCCCTCGAAGGGACGATCATTAAGCATAGAGATATGGACACCATAGATCACTGATAATGGATAAATGATGTCCTGTATTTCCTTGGTGATGTTCATCAGCATACTGTGCGAAATGCACTAGTCAATGACAATCCAGTTATCTCAACGTTATCTGTCTTTAGGGCCAAGCAATCCTTCTTCAGTGTTACTGTAGGTATGAAAACATTAGTCATTGTTCTCATTCAAGTAACTTCTCTTTTCTTTCTTTTTTTTTCCAGCGTGAGTGTATTTCTATGCATGTCGGCCAAGCCGGAGCCCAGATGGGCAATGCATGCTGGGAGTTGTACTGCCTGGAGCATGGGATCCAGCCAGACGGACAGATGCCCTCAGACAAGACTATTGGGGGAGGAGATGACTCCTTCAACACCTTCTTCAGTGAGACTGGAGCAGGAAAGCACGTTCCCAGGGCAATCTTTGTCGACCTGGAGCCTACTGTCATTGGTGAGTCATCTGTAAAATTGTATGGACTATCTTGTATATTGACAAAAATATGAAAGTATTTTGATGATCAGTCTTACACTAATTTGGGACAATATCGTATACAGTATTTGATATTTATCTATATATCCAACTTTACTTACGAATGTAATGTGTGCTATATTGACATTCTTAAGGTTGTGGTTAACAATTCCTAATTTGTTTTTGGAATAATTCTATTCACAGACGAAGTACGTACAGGAACCTATCGTCAGCTGTTCCACCCTGAACAGCTGATCACAGGAAAAGAGGATGCTGCCAACAACTACGCCCGTGGACACTACACCATCGGCAAGGAGATCATTGATCTTGTTCTGGACAGGACTCGCAAACTGGTGAGTTTAGTATTATCATTATCTTGGATCGGCTCCAGCGCTCTGCGACCCCACACTGGAGAAGCAGGATAGAAGATGGATAGATGAATCAACAAGTTTCACATTTGACAATAGTTCAAAGTTTATTAAATTGCATTTTAGTGAAGGTTGGGAATAAATGAAGTATTAAATCATAACTGCTTGTTTTACAGGCTGACCAATGCACTGGCCTTCAGGGTTTCCTGATCTTCCACTCCTTTGGTGGAGGAACTGGCTCTGGTTTCACCTCCCTGCTGATGGAGAGACTCTCTGTTGACTATGGGAAAAAATCGAAACTTGAGTTTGCTGTCTACCCAGCACCCCAGGTTTCCACAGCAGTGGTGGAGCCTTACAACTCCATCCTGACCACCCACACCACCTTGGAGCACTCCGACTGTGCCTTCATGGTGGACAATGAGGCCATCTATGATATCTGCCGCAGGAATCTGGACATCGAGAGACCAACCTACACCAACCTGAACAGGCTCATTGGCCAGATTGTCTCGTCCATTACAGCCTCCCTCCGCTTTGATGGAGCTCTGAATGTCGACCTGACAGAGTTCCAAACCAACTTGGTGCCCTACCCTCGTATCCACTTCCCCCTGGCCACCTATGCCCCGGTCATCTCTGCCGAGAAAGCCTACCATGAGCAGCTGTCTGTGGCTGACATCACCAATGCCTGCTTTGAGCCAGCCAATCAGATGGTGAAGTGTGATCCACGTCATGGTAAATACATGGCCTGTTGTCTGCTGTATCGCGGTGATGTGGTGCCCAAAGATGTCAACTCTGCCATCGCTGCCATCAAGACCAAGCGCACCATCCAGTTTGTGGACTGGTGCCCCACAGGCTTCAAGGTGGGCATCAACTACCAGCCTCCAACTGTGGTTCCTGGAGGAGACCTGGCCAAGGTGCAGAGGGCTGTGTGCATGCTGAGCAACACCACGGCCATCGCTGAGGCCTGGGCCCGACTGGACCACAAGTTTGACCTCATGTATGCCAAGAGAGCCTTTGTCCACTGGTATGTCGGAGAGGGAATGGAGGAGGGAGAGTTCTCAGAAGCGAGGGAAGACATGGCTGCACTCGAGAAGGATTATGAGGAGGTGGGCACTGACAGCATGGCCGACGAAGATGAAGAGGGAGAGGAGTACTGAAGGGTCACACATCATCGCACATTCCAAAAAATGTTCTAAAAAAATAACACATTCCCAGAAACAATGTGATAATCTGTGATGATGTTATGTCAGTGTTATCAATAAAAGTTCTGTTGAACCTTTCTAATGGAGTTGTGAATGTTTTTTAACTGTTCCACTATAGACACTTTGTTGTTCAATAATACCTCAACGTTACTAAAGCTCAGACGTTGTATTTGGAAGGCTAATTGCACCTTTCCTACTATCTAATGAAGTTTTCATTCACACTTTTAAATTGTGAAAAACTATAGCTATTGTTAACATTCCAGGACTCCAGGAAACATTTATTATTTGCACTTGCCCATTGACATGCAGGACTTTACATTATATTAGGCTACATTTCACTCACATGGAATTTATAAATTTACCTTCCTTTTCCAGTTTCTTGCTTTTTATTAACACAAGTCAGTTGCGTCAACAGTAATTGCAGATCCTCTTCTTGTAGTTACTTCTTTGGACCAGCAGATGGCAGCAATGAGACCAATGAGTGAGAAGTTCATTCAGTTCAGTATTACTATAGTGATCTGTGATGAAATCTAGACCCATTCATCTGGGTGTGATGTCTTGGACCTGAGAAAAACATAGAGGATAGGGGCCTCAATGGTATCCAGAAAGAATGAGTCACATTGCATAGCTCAATTTAGATAGGTTAAGAGGCTTAGTCATGCTTAACCACCAGACACTGTCCAAATAACTATGAACTCATCATCATGTGATCCTGTATTGATTCCCTTAATGACTCACAATGTGACCCAGACTTCTGGTAACGACTCAAACAAGTGCAATGTGGACATAATGGATAACTTGTCATTGTTTTTAAAATTATTAAAATGTAAGCCTGGAAAGTATTAGTAAAAATTATTTGATTTGATAAAAAAAATGTGTTTGTCACATACAAACATGTGTAAGATAGTGAAATGCAGAGACTGTCAACAAGGCTCTACAGACACAAATGACAAAAGGCACAAAAATATGAAATATAAAAGAAATACACAAAAATGTGAAAAAAATGAAACAAAACTGGATAAAACCATTATGTCTGAGAAATATTAAATGAGTTGAGAAAAATGTTTGTCTAAGGCTTATCTAATAATGATGCTGTCAGCTCAACAAATTAAGAAAACATATGCAGAAATATGGGTGTTGTCCTCAGGTTTGATTTTGTGATGAGGGTTGGATATCGAAAATGAACCCCACGTGAAAAATCATCTTTCTGGATTGTGATATTTATATTTGTCATCACAATGCCACGCTGAACACATCCATATGCTAATGTCCATTCACAGTCATAGTGCCACCTATTGGTAAGAAGATTTTCATATACCGTGGCCTCAAACTTTTTCATATCATCCTTGAGCTTGTTAGGAATATGAAGCACATCTGGATACAAAACAATGCCATGACATCATACTGTAAAAACTGTGATACATTGTTTGTCATTGTCGTTTTTGGTGTAATAATTGCAATATAACTTTTTTCTGTAATTAGCATAACTATCAATGCACTTTTTATTAAGGTTTTAAAGTAAAAAACATTTGTGTTTGGTAGGATAGGGGCAGAAAGGTTGTAGACCCCTGCAGTAATAGACGGTCAATGGCCTGTTTTGGGTTTTTTTTCCTTTTTTTTATCTGGGCGCAACAGGCAGACTCGGACGGGGCGGGCGGGGATAGTGACATCGCCACACAGCAGTAAGTTCCAGACGCTGCCAGTGACGTAGCGCGTGCAGCTCGAGCCGCCGCTCCGCTCCGCTCCACAGGGCCGGGCCGTCCGCGCGCGCCCCTTCCTATCTGGCCGACGGCTGCAGACAGCGACCGGAATTCCCGTTATAACGGAACCTCACGACGCTGTCGTGTTGTCCGAGTGTGTTTACGTGTGGGCGGAGGACCGGCGGACCGACAGAGGCGGTGTCTGTGCGGCTGTCACGAAGAGAGGAGGGGAGCAACACGGCCAACACAACTAATTCATTATTATTATTCTATTATTATTATTATTATTATTATTATTATTATTATTATCATTGTGACTGGACTGCCCAGTGACCAGGCCCGGAGACTCACACGGTAGGTTAATGGTTTTTGGGACAAGTTTTGACCGCGTTATAAGTTGTAACAGTCTGTCGCTTCTTTTTTTTTTTTTTTTTCTTTTCTTTTATCGAGTATGGATGTGCAACTTCACCATAATAGGAAGCGTGCCCCCGAAATACCAAATAATGTAATTTGCACCCTGTAGTTGAAGCACAGAATAGCGCAGCACCTGTGCCTCCGAGAGGAGCCTGTGTCCGGGGCTCTAAGCTCGTGAAGGCCCGCTGTCCTGTCAGCGGCAGTTGCCAGATGCCTCGGCGCTAGAAATAACATAGTAATAATACTTGTGTGAGCGCATGGCTGCTCCCGAGGGGACCCAGAAAGTTCACTTTAGTTATTTACCTCCATTTGGAAGTCCCCAGGCCACTAATGAGATTGGTATGGTGGGTGGGACGTTGTCTGAGGCTATAGGGAAGCACTTACTGCTGCTGAGGTCTTTATTATAAGGCCATAAGTAGACCTGTGGACATATTCGGTAAACCAATTGAACCACTATCTATTCATTAATACATTAGTTCATATTTCATTTAAATAATAATCCAGTATTTTAAAAGGTAAAACAATACAGGTTTGAATGCAACCGCTGACAGCTCACCCCTGAGGGTCCCTTAACATGACCCCTGACCCCCAGCAGCTCTCCATGTGATGACTGCCCATTGATCCTTGTATGTCTTTTACCAAGAGGGAATCAATAAAGGACAGTCATTAGCACCCCTCTCATTATCCAGAGTTTATAGACAAAGTACACGCATGTTAAAATCAGAACAAGAGACACAGGCTTTTAACAAATGAGGCAGTAACAGATGTCCTTTAGAGGGAGGGGAAAAAGGTGAAGATGTAGGAACCTCACTGTTGTAATTCTCATTTAAGTCAGAGAAATGTAATTTTAGCTCATTCAGAAGCTGTTGTCGCACTCCCATTGTTTGGTATGTTGTTGTGACACGGCCATATAATGTATTTTTGCTGTCATAATTTAAATACGAGTGAAGTTTTTAATGCACTTTATCCAAAATAATTCACTTCTCTTTCTCATGGATCAGAATGAACAATTATAAGAGTTCGAACCAGACTGACATTGTTTTCATGGTATTGTTGACCAGTCACTACTCCATGCCTGTGTGGTACAGGTTAAGTTAACTCTCAGTCATACAGCGAAAGCTATTATTTGGACAAACTGAGCAAAACTCATATGTCCGTCTACCTGCATGCAGATACGTGTTTTTAAGGATCTGTTCTTTAGGTGGAATGCGTTCTGTCTTCTAATTTTATTTAGGAATAATTTCTCAAGACATAAAAGTATTCCACATCTTAATGAACAGGCACAAGAGCGATGTTTCTAGTTATTTTGACTGAAGCTTTGGTTTGTAGATGCTTTTAGTTTAGTTTGTCAACACTCACAAACACTAAACAGCAACGCTTTCATTAAGCATCTTTAATTGTTTTTCTGGTGTATCTCACTACAGTGTTGCTCACTTGTCTGCAGATGTAAAAAAAAAAAATAAATCGTCACAGAGGAATTTTTATTTTATTTGTGGCTTTCGGAGAATACCATGCATACCACTGTCGTGAAGAACGTTTCAAAAATGCAGGAAATCAGCATCCGCACACATCAGAGCACAGTTATTTTAATCACTCAAATGAAAACTTGTCACAATTGTATTTCAGGCTGGTGTTTTGAGGAGTGACAGGAGCGACATGGTGGACTACTATAACATCCTGGGAGTGTCAAGAACAGCCACTCAAGATGACATCAAGAAGGCGTGAGTATACTGAGATGGTTCTGAAGTATTCAGAAAAATTGTAATAAAACACACAATACAAAAGTATATTACTGTGAAAAAGCTACCAGTTATACATCATTCTCAATAAGCTGTTTGATTAGAGTAGCATTGGGAAATGATCCCATTGTGGAAAGACATGAACTTTTTCACCTTTTCGGTCAAAAATATTCTTTGAAATGAAGGCATACACTGCAGTTTTGGCCATCGAAGACAAATCATTTTGCTGTATTTGATTATATTAAAAATTTGTAGCCTTATGTTGCGCAGTGAGAGGAGATCACAGTCGGCCATTGTTGTGGTTGTACGGTGACCAACAGCTCTGCGATAATCTTCTGTCTGGAAGTCCCCAACCTTCATTTCTTTACACTGCACTGTTGTACTGCTGCGACACACTTACTAACGACCAATAGAAATGCAGCAGCGATACGAACAACACCAGTGCTGCACTAAAGCAATAGTTTGCAGTTTCCCATGAAGGTACGATGCGGAGGCATTCTCTGTATACTTACATATCAAACTTCCTCTCTGGACGTGAGGGCTACTAGAACCATGGCTTCATTCTTTATGGACTTTGTTCATTTCCTGAAGCATAAGCACATAAGTGACCTATAGCAGTGGTTCTCCAACTTTTTTATATCGTGTACTACCTGAGAAAATGATAAGCTCCCCATGATCAATCTGAACATCCTCTAGTGGAAGTTAACTGAATTAGTCACTAACGGATTACAAAGGAAACTTGTTTCCACCTAATATAAGGATTATTTATCATTGTAGCGAGCCACATTGTCTTAGCAGAGCATCTCTTTATCTCTCCCAAATAAAGCAACCCACGACCTAAACAATAACAGCTGTTTTTCTTAAAATTTTAAAAAGAAAATACTGATTTAAAACTTTATTTTTTTACATTTTTATTCTAAGCTTTGTAATATTTGCTTTCATAAAAAACAAACAAACTTGGATGCGTACCACAGTTCAGTTATTTTTGTGTACTGAAATACGTCTCAACAGGTATCTCCGTCCAAACTTACTGCAACACCGAAGTTCATGAAACGCACCTCACGCTGAGTCTTGCATGAATTTGTAAAGCTCAAACTCAAACCGTATGTGGGAGCTTTCACAGATCGTAACTCAATCAGTCAATACCTCTAATGTGTCAATGCATCATTTGCACATGTTGAGTTGGACACATGTGTTGGTGTTTGTTTACGTCTCTGTTTGGTTTGTTCAGGTACAGAAAGTTGGCCTTGAAATGGCATCCTGACAAAAACCCAGACAACAAGGACGAAGCGGAGCGAAAGTTCAAGGAACTCGCAGAAGCATATGAAGTCCTGTCTGACAGTAAGCCCTGCTGGTAGACATACACACCTTTATGATGAGGACAAAACGGATTTACAGTGATGTTTGTGGGTACTTCTTTTTGGCAGAGAGCAAACGTGATGAATATGACAGATATGGAAATGACAGAACACGACAAACAGGTCAATGACTCTTTGGGATTCATTATTCTTTTACTTTTGATCGTCATTTGAAGGGAAAATTGGATGGCGGTTAAGTGTAGCATTGGAATTATAAATCATTGCATTGTAAACTCTTGCTTCCTTCCTTCCTTCCTTCCTTCCTTCCTTCCTTCCTTCCTTCCTTCCTTCCTTCCTTCCTTCCTTCCTTCCTTCCTTCCTTCCTTCCTTCCTTCCTTCCTTCCTTCCTTCCTTTCTTCCTTCCTTCCTTCCTTCCTCAGGATCGTCCAGTTCAGACTTCCCATCAGACTTCCCAGGATTCACCTTCACATTCCGCAGTCCAGATGAGGTGTTCAGAGAGTTTTTTGGTGGACAGGATCCCTTCGGGAACTTCTTTAGTGAGTTTTGAATAACATCCACTCAAGGATTACAAAATAAAATTATGATAAAAAAATCACGCTCATGCATATTGTCTGTTTTTGTTGTTTTCAGATGACTTCCCCTCATTTGGTTCATCTCGTCTCGGCCCCAGTCGATTCTTCTCTTTTCCTTCAACAGAAAGATCAGCATGTACAGTAAACTGTGTATTTACTAAATTATTGCAGTTTAAACTGTGGGTATATTTAAGGTATCATCCTTTATCGTCACCATAAATTGAATCCCCAATTGTTTCATCCCCTGTGCAAGATCCACATTTGATAATGATTATTATTCTATAATGATAATATTGAGAAATACAATGAGTCTAACAATCCACCATATTTAAATCTTCCTGGACTCCAGAATACTATTACTATTACTATACTATTATGAGAGATTTGATGACCTGTAGTGTTCTTGCTTAGTTATTGCTTATTAATTGGATCTGTCAAATAATCAATTCTCAGTTTTAAAACAAGCTGCTTCATGTGTTTTAAATCAATAACCTGTGCCAAAGCAAACCAGACCATGAATCATCAGCTTTATTTACAAATTAAGTATTTATTTATTTATTTATTTATCTCCTCTCTTCTCTCCTCTCCTCTCCTCTCCTCTCCTCTCCTCTCCTCTCCTCTCCTCTCCTCTTCTCTTCTGCAGTTGAATTCACCTCCTTCTCCTCTTCTATGGGGGGCCTGGAGGGGATGGAGGGCCTGGGTGGAGGGATGAGCAACTGTAAATCAGTTTCTACATCGACTCGCATCATCAATGGAAAACGCACCACTACCAAAAAGTATGTCATCTTCCCGATGATCTTCATGGCCTCACTTTTGATATCGCATTACAGACATCGCAGTAAAGTGGCTCGCTGGTTTGTGGAGTGGTATTTTCTTATTTTGAGCTTTCTTGCAATTCAGAATTTAATGATGTTTATTTTTAATTCACATGCGACTTTGGTTTTATACACTGCTAATTCTCTTAAGTGAATCTTTTTGTTGCCACTTTTTTTAATATAATAATTATGTTTGTATGTTTTCTTGAAGGATAAAGGAGAATGGTCAGGAAAGAACAGAAATTGAGGAAGATGGAGTGTTAAAGAACATCTTAATTAATGGTAAGACAATGCAGACTAAAATTCAACACACAATCATGCAATATCATATATACTGTATTTACTGTAATCTTTTCCACAAAAACAATGTCCACAGTGTACATCCCAAATAACACAAAGTTGAACGTCTAGTGGTTTACATACAAAACTGGCCAAACTGTGGTGGGATACATAGCCTGGCATGTCCAATGCAGCATCAACTGCTCTATCTCTACGAGCGTCTTCCATAACTTGGAGAAGGGGTGTACACGCTGGTGGATTTTGGTCGTCCACTTTCCATCTCCAGGCAGAAAAAAAATTCCAAGATAGGATTGCAGATTGGAACATATGGAGGGAGGGTTCTCGCACATAGTTACATCAACAAGTTATATCGCAATTCTTTGATTTTTTTTAAAATTACATTCAAATGTCACCCTGTCGTCCTGCTTCATCCTCACATTATTTCTGTGCAAGACACAGTCCGGTGTTGATACAATTACCTTGTAATAGTTCTGTATAACCCGCCCACTATATGTTGCTGCTCTTCCAGTTAGTTTGCAATGGAAGTTCTTTGTTGTTGTTGTATTAATTATCATATTGACACTACTGTCTGAATGGTTGTGCTGTTTCCCAGGTGTGGAGGATCAAATGGCCCTTGCTCTGGAGCTGAGCAGACGAGAGGGACAACCTAAACAATCCCCTCAAAAGCCCCAAATCCACAACCGGCACCCCACAGAGCCCGACCGATCCCAGCGCAGCCATTGCCCTGCAGCCACACATCGCTCTTTCAGCTCTGCCCCCTTCTACAACTACGAGGTTGCAGGAGAAAGCGAGGAAGATGAGGAAGATGAAGACATGCAGATGGCTTTGGCGTGCAGCCTGTCAGAAATGGAAGCCCAGCAAAGAGCTGCTGCTCCCGACTTCATATCAGGTGCTGGGGGAGGGGGCCGAGCCAGCAATGACAAAACTAGGAGCCATAGAGAATGTTGGTTTGGAACAGTCACAAATGTAAAGGTGTCCAGTGGTGGGAGGGTTGCTGCAGAGGAAGGGAGTCAGTTTAAACTGGACTCAGTGGCTGGTGATAAGTGGACACAAGAGTCAGGCTCCTCTTCTGAGTCTCCCACCACTACCAGCACCACGCCACTGAGCCAGTCCAGTGGTGAGAGGTTGAAACCTGCAGACAAAAGCAGTGGGGTCAGTGTGAAAAAGAAAAACAAGTGTGGGTGTGCTGTGTGCTGAGTGCTGAGTGTCACATACAGAGTATATTTGAGATGCCTTATTTTACTCATACTTCCTCAGTATTTTGCCGACGACCATATCCTAACATAATGTGATTACTCATATCTTATTTTAAAACAGTGCCTCCACTGATGAAGGGAAATCTTACCAACCCTAAAATACACTGCTTTTCACTGCTTTTGTGTTTTTGTAACATAATTAGCGACGGTGACTGAAAGACTATATATTTTTTCTTTAAAAAAAAAAAATTATTATTTTGAAATTATGCAACGTAAGTGGGAACAAATGTGGAATTCGGTCGATGCTATAAGTGAGGATTACTAAAACTTTTATAACAGAGGGCCATTCAAGGTCAGGACAGTATTTGGTTTATGTTGAAATAGGTTGTTGGTTTATTCGTGGGATTGGACCTTACTAATGTAGTCCTGATAAAAACAGAAGTACGTGTGTGTGTGCACGTGTGCGTGTGTGGGTCAGTTGAGACTCTGTCATAGAATTTTCTCATTCACACTCTCTGGCAAGCGGATTGTGTCAGCTATGTGTTACACTCATCGCAGTCGGAAACAATAGATCACAATCACACAATGGCCACAGAACATTCTGTGGAGATTTACAAAGACGGTGAACATCATACAATATACACAGTATAATAATACACAGTTCACCATATTCACATGACACTTAAAATCGGAATTATTGTAAGTATGACTACAAATCTAAAATACATGTAAACATGTTCGTTTAACTGAAACTGAAGTTTTCAAGTCGAGCTACTCCTGTGTGTATACAGATCAGTCAGACCGAAACAGGAAAAAGGATTCGGGCATTCGGTAGAGCTTTGCACTCAACCTTGACCTATTGTGTTCTATGACGTCGGATGCCAAACTGTCCCATGTTCTAATAATGAGAATTTGAAAGAGTGCATCTCACCACCTGTCATCACTGAGGTGACAGGATTTCAACAATACATCGATTACACTCCCGACACTGACAACACAATATGTCAATGCAACGCTGCGGGTAAACATACTGACTTTTGAGTCGCAGTGATCCATACATACTGAGAAGCTGCAGTAATCTAGAGCGCAGATGTTAACAAAGGTACAATATTTTCTCATTTTGATTACAGTTATTTTGTGCATAGTTCATATAAACCCAACGCTTTAATTAAGCAACACTCATGTTGTCATCTCAATGACATCTATGTGTTGTGCTGCTGAGAACTGTAATTGTGGTTTTCTAGCTCATGAACTTGTCTTGAGATGTCCTGTCTAATAATATTAGCTCACGACTTGGTCCAACATACTAGTAAAAAAATAAGGCGCCAATTTGTGGTTACCAATGATACGTAAATATAGATGAAAGTTTGAACAGTTAACCAGCGACAGTCACCAGCTAGTTCAGTTAGCCTGTTCGACAACCAGACGCACTGTCTTTTGTGGACTAACGACAAATATTTTAATTGGGTTTATATACAAGTAAATATTCCAGGCTGACAACTTATAAGATATCAAAATCTCATAGCAATTACAAGGCCACTTGTATAAAATTCTGAGCGCAGGACTGTTTCAACATCATTTCGGCAAGCCATTGTCACAAGTTAATGCACAGAATGACATTCAATGATGGAAATGTTACCATTTTTTTAACCTTCGAATGAAAATACATCGGTATTTGTCTTAATGCACTTTTCCTGACATAGAGTTACACTAGATGATCAGATTGTGAATCGCAATTTGGGCTCAGCGCTTTATAAGGAACAACACTAAAGCACATTACAGAATGACTTAAACAACTGAAGCAATTGCAAGTCTAATGGTGCCTTAATGCATTTGAATGGTTAATATACATGCAGTACTTTATTCACTTTATAAAAATGAATGTGCCACATTGCATTAACAAATCCATGTTAGTAAATCAGTAATGTGTAAATGTGTTGTGCTCTGAGGAAGAATCAAAGAGTGGTGGCTGTTTAATTGTGATGGTTGTGGCATTGTTAGAAAAAGAGCTGAGTTGGAAAAAAAATAAAATAAAAGTATTTTTCTTAGTTTGAAACTTGTAATGGGAGGCGCTACTATCTGCCTCCGTCAACATTTCTCAAAGTGAACCAGAAAAAAAAAAATAGCTCGACTTCCACTTTCAATTGTTGTTTTTTTTCTTATGTGCCAAATTCCTGCACCAGGAGCAGCTCCATAAAGCTCCCTCTGCTTGAGCTGATTAAAAAAAAAATTAATGAAGATGAGGTACTTCAAATTATTGTGCTTTATTTCTAACATTTCCTAACTTTATTTACATAAATGTCTGACTCAGTGGTTTATTGCAATGTGTGTGTGTGTGTGTGTGTGTGTGTGTGTGTGTGTGTGTGTGTGTGTGTGTGTGTGTGTGTGTGTGTGTGTGTGTGTGTGTGTGCGCGTGTGTGTGTGTGTGTGAGAGAACGAGAGCTCAGTTCTTCTGGATATAACCCAGTCTTGCCTTCTTGCAGACGTTGAATATAGTGAAAGTATTTTGAGGTATACGTTGAAACACTAAAACCTGTTCAAAAGAGAATGGTTGTTTTTTTTTACATCTGTTTAACCAGAGCTGAAAGAAATATAAAATCTGAAGATGCTGAAAATAATGTGTGTCATAAATAATATTTACTATTTGTACAAAGACGTGCCTGTCTTTAATAATCCATGCAAAGTGTCACAGGCACTCTACTTGTTGGATTTATCAAGAGTCACACATTATTCACGTGGTTTACGTCGCATGACTTTATACTTTGTTTTTTATTTAAATGTGGCTATCGTCACCGTCAAAAATGAAACACATGTTCTGATGAATGGGGGATCGTTTATCATTTATTCCTTTGCAAAGAGTTATAAATCAGTGTGGAGTGGGAGTGAAGGCGATGGAGGCAAATGTGTTTCTTATTTTTAACTAATGCAAGCCTGTATCAGTTTTATTGCAGTGAGCTGCTGTGTACTGATGTCATTTTTTTTTAAAATATTATTATCATTTTTTGAATTTGTTTAAAGGGAAATAACAAATAAAGATTTAGCTAAAAGTTGATCTGATATATTTGATTTTTTTTTTCAATAACATGGTGCTAAAAGTCTTAGATTTGCTACTAATTCACAGTGAAACATTGCATAGACATACTGGTATTGTTTTATACAATCTCATCAATGAGAAGTTTAGAACATGTTACAGAAAGTGAGAATCATATGCATACAATTCTTTTTTTAACTTCAGATACTATTTTAAAGGGCTTCATTGGCACAGATCAACTTCCCCCACTGGACTGACTGAGCAAAACACGTCTAATAAATGTATTCAATAATTCAAGTAAAGCAGAGCTCCTAACTCACACATCAAGAAATTGAAGTATCACAATAAGTAGGAATGTCATCGCACCCCCCCCCCCCCACCCACCCCCCAATTTTTTTTTTTACAAGTAACTATATTGTTTACGTCTCTATTACAACAAAAGCGTTGTGCTCATGTAATAAATAATTGTGTCCCTCATGAATTTGTCTTACACTCGTTGCTTCCTGTTGCAGACTCAGACTTCACGGCCTTCTCAAGTTAACCTGATTGGCTCATGCTGCTCTGTGCCCTAGACCTGTCCTGAGGTAAAGAACCAGTGTGAATCCTGAACCACCCTGCAGGTTTTCAGCCTTTCTCCATCCCCACAAACTCAACGTAGATCAGATCAGGTGACGCCTTTTTTTTTTTTTTTTTTCGCTGCACCCAAAAATGTGTAACATGTCCTTGTGCGTCTGTTTTTGCAGGTATCAAATACCCCTTCCCCATGATGCACTTTTAGCTCTCTGTGGCTTCTTACCTATGGAATGGTTCTTGAATATTGCATTTAATATAGTTGTGTGTGTGTGTGTGTGTGTGTGTGTGTGTGTGTGTGTGTGTGTGTGTGTGTGTGTGTGTGTGTGTGTGTGTGTGTGTGTGTGTGTGTGTGTGTGTGTGTGTGTGTGTGTCTGCGTGCATGTGCGTCTGAACGTGAAGCCAATAACTGGAAACCTTGTATTTCAAAACCTGAGGAAATAATTACATTTCTATTTCAATTAAACTACTGAATTTAAATTTTCTTCTGGACGTCGTGCACTTGATGTGTAGTTATGAAGAGAGCAGAACAGGAGTTTAGTACGAGCCGTTTGTGCCTGCTGGGAATGAGGCACAATAAAAACTGAAGTGATCTATTTAAGTCAGAGAAAATAAAGAATTCCCTGCCGACTACTCAGTCTGTGGTAATTCATTGACGCATCGAGCAAATTCAGGGTTGTTATCATACAGTAATAAATAAGTATATACATTTTGTATAACGTGGGTATTTAAATGTTCTCGAACGGGCTCTTCTCATGTCTGAATACTGCACACTCAAACACGCAAGTAAAAGATGGTTGTGTTTTCTGCTGCATCACATCACAAATTTATTTAGATCAAGTCAAAAATACATTTTTTATAGATATTTTCTATTTGTCTGCTACATGAAATAAACACAATCATCAAGGTGGATTATTTACAGTAATCACAAGGAGGTACACTGAGTGAGACAGGAGAGCAGATAAAGGGATTCTCCATTTGAGAGAGAGTTTTGCCTCTGGCCAGCACATATCATCCATTACAAAAGGAGCAGCGCCGAAAGCAAACAATCATGTTTTCTGAACGATTCTCAGAACAAGTCAAATCAACACAGCAGGGCACAGTATTCTGGTGGACACCGAACAACACATTCAGAGAGTTACGATGGAACGAAATCCTGATGATGGAGCGATGGATGTCCCTCACGTGCAAACGAGTCCGTTCAAAGAATGGTGCAAAGTATTCTGATACTCAGAGCAGCTCAGACAAACCTTCCGTGTTGGTGGTGAATCATCTCTAATCATCTGGGATTTCATCCCAGTAAAGGAAAAATTGAATGGCGTGGCAGTAAGTTGGGAAAATGAGGAATATTATTGAATTTGCAAAATGTTTGAGGGAAAAAGTTGGGCCAAGCTCGTTACTTTGTTCACTCATGTTTTCCATTTCATCATGTGACCAATATTTTGATAGTAGCAGACGCGCATGGACCTCTGCTTCTTTCTTGGAGGATTTCGATTTCAATTTCCAAAGGTGTTATTTCATTTTACCATCACACCACTTTTCCTATTTTGAGAAGTGTTCCTGGTCTCAAGTTTAGTTTTGAGCCTTTTTCTGTCTTTTTCATTCAAAACGCCGTCATTTTTGTCTTTCAACAATTCATATAAATATGTAATTTCAGGTATTTGCATACATTTACAGTGTGTTTTTATTAACATTTTATCACATCGATGAGATATATCCTATCCTCTCTGACTGTATGATCACAAAACAAAATAGTGTGAAATTTTCATGTGGATTCGCAAATGCATAAAGGTTGAAATCCCATTAATTTCACATCTGATGAGCAAAACTTAACAGTAATTCAGAAACTTCAGAAAGCAAAGACTGAAATTCCTGCTCCAACCACACCATGGGGTCGTGTTTGCATCCTGCAAACGTCTGCTGCCATTTTTCTTTTTAATAAAATCAAAAAGTAAAAAAAAAAAAAAATTCCAGACGATGGATTAATGTAAAAATACTGAAAACAAGAGCAGTAAGAGCTCCAGTGGTGGCAGAGCAATGTTTTATTTACAGTAACGGACGTACATGGCCGGGTCATATGAATATGAGTATCCTTTGGGGCGAAGGCTTTCTTTTCTTCTTTTCCTGTCTGTGTATCTGCAAGCCATCGTTGTGCGTCTCACTGTGGCAGCGCTTTCAAGATGGCGTTCACTTCCTCAGCTACTGCTGTCAGAGCGAACTCAAACTGGTCCTGATCAGGCAGAGCAGAGATGAGAGAGGACAGAGAGACATATTTGAGTTAGCTGGGGGTCCGCCCAGGATCCAATGAATTACTGCACGGAGACAAAGTATTTGTACCTTGGTGCGAACCAGTCCAAGTCTCTGGTCTCTGATGTGCTCTAGTGCAGCTGCAATGTCAATCTCCTTCACTCCTGATTACAAGAACAACAAGAATATCAACATCATGGCCAGTTAGTGAGACTTCGTCACACAACTGTTTTAGATTGTTATCCATATTTCTTTTTTCTAAAAATAGTTTGTAATGTTTTTACTGGTTCTAATCTCTTCTAAATTAGAGAATCCTATAATGTATTGGATATCATCTGTGGAAAATACTGGAACTGACCAGGGTCTCCTGCAACTCATGTCTTTATTCCAGATCATGTTTAACCATACTGACCTCTGCTGGGCATTTCAGGTAATACAATTTAGATTTATTCAATCCCATTTTCATCTTTATTTTTGCACAATCGGATTATCTGGACTGAATTTAAAACTGTTTAGCAACTCAGCTGCAGCCTGTCTGTGATCTCTTGGTGTGCACATGACTCACCCTTGGCCATGCGGTTCAGCACCATGTCAATGAGAATATACGTCCCAGTCCTGCCTGTGCCGTCACTGTGGCAGACAAGAGGTAGACACAAAGGCAGTCAAAGTGTGGCACCATCTATCTGAAGGTATTTTAATTACAACAGCACAACCCAACAGAAATGTGGGTATTGTGACCGATCCAAGAGATTATTTCTACCTGCAGTGAACGATGATCGGGCAGGATCGACCTCTGTAGCATTTATTCACCTTTCTGAAAGGCAGGGACCAAGGGACAGCAGAGAAAGAAAGGAGAGCAAAGAAGGACGTTCTGTGTGGTTATAAATTGGTCATTGCAAACTTTGAAGCAGCAGCTGACTTTCCTCCCAAATATAACGATTTAAAACTTCAAAGAAACGCACAAGTAATCAGCTGTAAAAGGAAATGATACCAGATGAATAGTAATTTTTTTTTTACAGGTGATGAAATTGGAAGTAGGACTGATGAGAATAAGAATATGTGTTTTTAAGAAACAATGACGTGGGATTAGGTGAGCATGTTTAATCAGAAAAAAATGTAAACCCCAAACTGTGTGAGGATGAGGATGGGGAGGGCAGTTAGATGAAGACGCAGAAGAGGACAGGTGGAGGAGAAGCCACAGATTCACTGTCCCTCTTACAGCAGCTAGTCACACCTGCCAATGCTCATTTTTGTGACTATGCAACTGGAGCCAGAGTACTAGCTGCAAACCACAAAAATGACACTGGGAGATGTTAAAATACAAACCTATCAGCCTGCACACTGGGAGAGAGAGAGAGACAGAGAGCATGATGGACATGGCATGAAATGGCTGGAAGGTTAACCCAGGGAGGTTGAAGGTACAGTATGTATATTTAGTTTTGTGTTCATGTGTATGTTGCTGATGTTAAAAGCCATCCCCAGACTCCGGTAAACCCAGCATGTAGTCTGTCCTGAGTCCAAATGATAAAAAAACAACAAAAAAAAAAAAAACTAAACAGAAGAGAGGCCGGAGTTCGTTGGGATGACTTAACTCATCAACAAACTGCCAAAGGTTTGACAGGAATGAAAAACAGTTGGACAGAAGGCAAACCGGGTAATACACTGATTCATTACTGCCACCCAGTGTACAACAGTGTCATTACAATTACGTGTTGCACCTTTAACCCTTTGTGATTTTCAAGATTCTTCCAAAACCAACACATACATGGTGATGATGGCACAGAATCCAACATCATAATTGCTAAACATATGCAAAGGCTGTCTTCTCCTCTTTTTGGTCCTTCTATAAAAACATGAGTCTTTTTCTTTTCTTTTTTTTTTTATTATTATTATTTATTTATGTTGTTGCCTTATAAAGAGTTAAAATCCACTTGTGTATCATGAGATATTTCGAGTATTTGAAGTAGCAGAATCGTAAGTCTGTTGCAGTCAAAAGCCACTTTGTGTGTGTGTGACTGTCTGGTGTCCTTACCTGCGGAAGTCGAGCAGCGGCCGTGTGGAGGTGGGGATGCCGTCAGCTGGCCAACTGAGCAGGTGAAACTGCGTCACAGTTCTCGTCTCCTGCGTCTGGACGTTTTTCAGGTAGAAGCTCCGCACCAAGAAGTCCTTACACCAGATGTGCTCGGAGACAAGGTTCACCTGATGAAGAAACACAGAGGGGGGGGGGGGGGGGGGGGTATAGCAAAGTCAGAGAATGTGTGAGATGTTTGAAAACGAGAGGTAGCCTTTTTTTTTGTGAATATAAATTGAGAATAAATCCCAACTAAATTCAAGCAGAAAAACACATGAACACAAGCCAACAGATGTTATTGTTTACACAAGCACAGCACTACCAGCACTACTGGGCTGCTGCAGGGAAGCATTACTCTGGATGTTTGTTCTGTGGCAAAGTCAAGCTTTGGGAATCACAACAGGAAATTAACCTCGTAGATGTGGTAGAGTGACGAGCCCTCGTCGGGCCAGTATCGCTCACACTGCTTCTCTCCGTCCTCCACCAGAGCCGTCATCATCACGATCACTGTGCAGCCGTTCTCCCACACCATCTGAGAAGAGGCACGGACACGTGTAAGGATGCTTTGGATTCCAGATGAAATCAACTCTGTATTTTGCTCAGAAACGACATAGTAAACACAACCTGCGGTCAACATGGACTTACATACATCTATCGCTTCACAGACTACTTTTAGTTAATTCTGATGGGAGAATGCTGGACAAAAGGGTAGAGGTAAGACGATACAGACCTGCCAGAAATCTGTGACAGTGTGGGCCAGAGGTCCCTGCGTGGCAATATAAGCTGGCTGGCGAGGGTCATGATCAGACTATTGGAAATGAAACAAAAGGTATTTATTGAGAACACTAACATATTAGTCAATGCAGACAAATTTGACTTCTGTGTTTCCAGAGTTACATACATGACTTAAACCATTTACTGAAGTGAAATAAAGATGAAAACAACCTTTTCTCCCTAAGTTGCTATATTAGTTGAATCACAAAGCAGTGAGGTTTGTTATCACTCTGATATGTTTGCGATTGCTTGATGAGTTCTTACAATGATGCTGGCATTGATGTAATCATGCTTGTTGGGGTTTACTTCAGTCTTCAGCTTTACCCGAGAGTGATCATCTGCAAAAGAAAGCAGGTGTTGATTTTTTTTTTTAACTTGATGACCTAATGAATGGATAATACTAATACTATGATCAACTGCTTGAGGCAGGGGTGTCAAACTTGTGGCACATGGACCTAAACTTTCATTGACAGGAGCTGAATATATGTTCCTTCTGCAGTTCAAACTGTGAATCTCATCCGGTAACCCGTGGATTTCCTCAAGGGTCGCTGCTCGGCCCCACCTGGTTCAACATCGATACGCTGCCCCTTGGACACATCCCTTGACAACACTCAAATTCTTACCATCGTTATGCTGACGAAATGGTCGTACATTAAACTGACCCTACCCCCCTCTATTGCTTGCGCATCACCAATTAATCCACAACACACATGAATGGTATTTGGATGAATGACAACTTCCTCCAAAAACTGAAGCTATCCTCATCGGCAGCCCACACCATACCAGCTCATTCTCCATCACCAGCATCACTTTTTCTGGCCCGTGCCATTCGACTCTCAACTATTGTCAACAACCTTGGTGATAAATGCAGCCTCACTAAAACTATAATGCATTTCAGACACCTTTGTAAAATCTCCTTTCATCTCAGAAACATTGCTCACCTCTGTCTCACATTTACTTTTCTTGATGCGGAACAACCGGCCCTCGCCTTTATTTCCTTCAGTATGGTTTACTATAATGCACAACTCACTGGGATCCCTGGCAGGAGCCTCTAAAAATGTACAATACATTCAGAAGAGTGCAGCCAGCATCTTGATGAAAGTGCACAAACATGGACACATTGTTCCCATTCTTTACGCACTCCACTTGCTCATTGCCATCTCAGCAACAATTTATTGCAAGGTCACCTTTCTCGTCAGTGTTTTCATGGAAATGCCCCCACCTACCCAAGAACCTGTTCACCCAACACACAAGTACTTGCACCCTACGATCCAAAACCGTTTCCACCCTCCACCATGGGGCTTTCTACGCTGCCGCCCCACAACTGTGGAATACCCGTCCTGATCACCCGAGACCACCAAAACTTGTGAAGAACTAAAATAAATCATTTTTAAATCATTCTGTTTCACAAAAGTTTATGATTTCTAAGAGTGTATGGCAGCTTGTTATATTCTAATTTTAGATAACGTTCAAACCCTGTTTTCATTTGTTCTTGCTATTACATTGCTTCTACATAGCACTTGAAGATGTTTTGAAAGAAATGGAGTGCATAATAAATAAAATGTATTATTAGAATTACTATTTATAGCTTTATCGCTGTGTGATCAAAGTATGCTGTATGTGGCCCAATATTAGTTTAACACCTCTGACGTAAAGACAGTGACGTGCAACAAAAATGTTGCTTTATGTGAAAGCCTACAAAAAAAACAAACTGAAGTGACATGGATGAACTAACAGGGGAGAGATCCGACGTGTCTGTTTTTGTCCATGTTGTTTGGGAGTTGAGCCACAGCTACTGAACTGGGTTCAGCCTGATAGGAGCACAGTGCCTCCCACTCCTTCTGTAGGCGGTCCTTATTACGCAGGTGGTCCTCCATGTACGTCTGAGGTAGAGAAAACACAGACACATGGAAATAAATACAACGAAAAATGAAATGACTGTGGAAGAGTAATGGCAGTGACGACGTTTGCACTCACCAGAATCATGTGACCGGTGGAGATGTCCATGTTGGACTGAGCTGGCTCCTCACTCCAGGACGGGGTGGAGCTGTGGGTGGAGGATGGGCTGTGTTGGGGGCCATCGCTGAACTGAGAAGAAACGCTGCTGACGCGGGAGGTGTCTGTACCCCTTCGGCCGCCGGCACCCGTGCCTATGGCGGAACCCGCCATGGCGCTACTAACCCCTCCCACACATTCCTGGCGGCACAAGGAGGATTTAGATGCCATGTGCTGCCGACATAGCTCCTGAATGGAGAGAAAACGGTCATAATTCCGGCACATGCTTCTTGCATCCTGCTAAGTAGATGTGTGACTGGTGCATTGCCATTAATCTCATCTAGGAGGTATCAGGAAATTATGATCATAATATCTATACGATGAATAACACATGGTAATCTATGCATTTACTGCTTTTGGGCCACATGTTATGATGATTCTAATAACACTTTTCCAATCCAATATGAATCCCCAAAAAGGCAAACATGTCTTTATGTATTACCTGGTAGTCAAAGTGTGTCTCGGCTCCTCCCTCTGGCCCCAGGCCAAGCTTGCTGTTGGCTACTTGCTGAGCATAGTGCTTGAGACAGGCTACGGCCATGGCCAATACCAGCACACCCCCTACGACTGCCATGGAAACAAGGGTGATGACAGTCCCACTGGAGCCCTGGGAAACCCTGGTTACCCGAGGGAGACCCCTCGCATCAGTCCTCTAGAAAAGAAAAAAAGAGACAGAATAGGAGCGGGGAGCCTATTTCCATTTCTAGACAAGCACATCAGTCAAAGAGGTAAAGCTACTCCAGGGAAACAACCCTCACTGCTGTAACTCAAAGGTCATTTAATTTTAAAAGCAAGTTAACTTTAAACGACAGTAGTCTGAAAGGTCAAGGCAGTACACCTCCAGAGCACACAAACAAGACACCTGAACCCCTCATGAGACACAATACATCAATATCATAAGTAAAATCTTCCCCAGAGGAGACATTGAACTGGTTCTTCATCTTAATCTGTACACTTGAACAACTATCATAGTGCCACCCACTCCCAAAATGAGGAAAAAACAGCAAACTGCATTGGTCATCACTCTACAGAGGAGTGTAAATGCAGATATATACGTAAATCACACATGTGCTCATTCACACATATGACACATTTAGAATCACAAATCAGCCCGACTAACCCTGTTTGGTCTGTTCAAGGAAGCTGAAGTAACAACAGAGTTTCTGCCCTGAAAAAAACATTGTAAGATGTCATTGTTAACCATTGCCTTGAACACTATAACTATGCTATTTCTAATCAAATAGCTAAATATCACTGGTATGGCAGTGACACAATAAGTAATACAATGTCTACATATTACAGTATCACCAAAGCTCCAATGTTGTAAATAAGGATAGGCATTAAATTGATATACTGACAATATTGCGACTGCCCAATATGTTCAAAATGTATCATCATCACAGGATCAACGTGCACAATATACTTCTTACAAAAGCCTCAACTGAGATGGATTGTTTCCCTGCATTATGTAATCATGCACGCTCAAAATGACAGAATATTAAACATGAGAGGAAAGTGAAAACAAATTAAAAAACAATTATAATATACTGACACAAAAGCATTATTGTTTTTTGAAAGAAGAAATCTCAAATCACAAAGACTTCAACATCATAAACTGAAGTGCTCGCATTCATCCTACATCATTTTGTTATACTCAGCAATATTGGTCAGTATTATTCAAACCGCCCTTCTATCTGATCACACCTTTAATATTATCCATCATTGCAATCAGTTTATGTCTATGTCGTCACATCCAATCTAAATAGGCAGCTCCTCATTAATCTATAGTGGGAGCTGTAGCGATGATTCAGAGTCAGGCTGCTTCATGTGAACCGTGAATATTGATGTTAATGACACTTGTGACTGTTGCCATAGCACCTGGATCTTGGAGCCACAGCAGGGGGGATGGGGGCTGCGATAAAAACCCATGGCAACAAGTGAAATGTGGTTGTCACACTGCCTTCTCACTCCGTCTATGGGGATTTATGCACAGATAGTCACACATGGACTCACTGCACAGTGTGTTGAAGAAACGCAAGCAAAATCAATCCAGGTCTTTGTGTTTTCTGTTTCTGTACAATGGAATAAGGAATGTGTGACCAGCCATGCCATAAAAAAGAATCAAAATTAAACGTGACCTTCAAGATACTTCAAATCTACAATCCACATTTATTAGATAAAACTAATTCTATGTTCCAGTTCTAGGTATTCTCAGCTAATAACCTGCCGAAGTACATGGATCATTTAATGTTAATAATACACTGAACAAAAATATGAACACAACACTTTTGTTTTAGCTCACATTTTTCATGAGCTGCACTGGAAGACCTACGACTTTTCCAATAGACACAAAAGGCCTAATTCTCTCAAATATTGTTCACAATTTTGCCCAAATCAGTGTTCGTGTGCACCATTGCCGAGATGATCCACCCACCTCACAGGTGTGTCTCCGAGATGCTGATCAGACAGTAGAATTATTTCACAGGCCTTTGAAAGAATTTTGGCGGAATATCCAACCGGCCTCACAACGGCGGACCGTGTGTACCCACAGCAGCCCAAGGACCTCCACATCCAGCATCTACACTTCCAAGATCGTCTGAGACCAGCCACCCGGACAGCTGCTGCAACAATCCCTCTTCAGAAAGAATTTCTGCATAAACTGTCAGAAACATTCTCAGAAAAGCTCCTCTGCAGGCTCGTCGTCCTCAGCTGATTCTCAACATGAATACAGTTCATTTTTCTAACCAACTCGAGTAGGCAAAGGCTCACATTTGGTGGCGTCTGGCACTTTGGAGAGGTGTTGTCATCATGGATGAAGCCCGGGTTTGGTTACAAGGCAGATGGCAGACAGCATGTATGGCGTTGTGTGAGTAAGCGGTTTGCTGATGTCAACGTTGTGAACACGCCGTTCACAACGTTGACATCAGCAAACCGTCCAGTGTTTGAGGTGGGATTATGGTATGGACAGGCGTACGTCATGGGTAATGAACACATTGTGGCCAGCCTGGGGCACACCTGAGCAATAATCCTGCTGCCTTAATATGCCACACCTGTGAGGTGGATGGACTATCCCGACAAAGGAGAAGCGCTCACTCACACACATTTAGACAAATTTGTGAACAATATTTGAGAGGAATAGTTCATTGTGTACAAAGAAAAGTAAGAAATAACCACAAGCAAAGTCATAAATCCAAACAAAATAATGCTGCGAGGCGGTGCTGGTTGTGTTGGGATTTTGCGCAATCTAATAATCTCTCAACCCATCATGATTAGATTACAGTGAAAATGGGAACGAATAAAGAGGACTGATTATATCCTCTGTTGCCTTGACAACTGCTCCATATGTTGCTGATAGGATGATAGGATGAGTAGCGTGTCCGTGTGTGTGCATCAAGTACCTCTCCCACACCGGTCTGAACAATCTTCATTCCTGTCTCGGTCTCCAGGTAGTTCTTTTCCGACACTGTTGGAGTGAAAAATAGATAAATAAATATTATCGACTGAGAAATAAATAGGAAAAATGTGAGAAAAAGTGAGAAATATTGTGTTTAGTGTGTGTGTGTGTGTGTGTGTGTGTGTGTGTGTGTGTGTGTGTGTGTGTGTGTGTGTGTGTGTGTGTGTGTGTGTGTGTGTGTATGTGTGTGTGTGTGTGTGTGTGTGTGTGTGTGTGTGTGTGTGTGTGTGTGTGTGTGTGTGTGTGTGTGTGTGTTGGAGTCTCACCAGCTTTAGCAGCTACCTCTGCGGCCGTCATGTTGTGTTCATTCTGGCGGATACGGAAAGTCAACGCAGAACCGACGACGCTGGCAACAGGCACACACCGGAAACACCCACGTTAGTTATGTAGCGAAATGAACCAGCAGAATACAAAGAGACACACACGTGTGCAGACTCACCTGATGTTGATGAAACTGCTTGTTGTTAAGTGTATTTTATTTGCCAATAGCTCCAACAGCTTGATGCCATCGTAGAGACTCAAAGGACTGCAAATGACAAAAAAAAAGAAATCATAAAAACCTTGAATGAGGATGGATGAAACAGAAGAATTGAAACATGGTTAAGAGTGCTGACCTTTGGTTGGTGACAATGTATCCATACTCCTCTTTGGCTCCTGTACCCTCCACGAACGGCATTCCTTGCCCACTGAATCCTTGTCCGGTGGCGGCGGCAGCGGCGGCGGCAGCGGCGGCGGCAGCAGCGGCGGCGGCGGCGGCGGCAACAGCGGCGGCGGCGGGAGTGGACGGTGAAGACTGGGTGGCAGGTAGGGGGAGGCTGGCACTCTTAGCAGGAGGATTAGCTGGGAGTGAGGCAGAAGACGGGGCAGGAGGGGCATCAAGAGGACCGGGGGAAAGGGCAGGCTTCTCTAACTTTTTGGGCATGCTGTCAGTCTTCAACAGCTGCATCTGAGGGGGTTCAGAGAAAACCTGTCAGCTCAGAACGTCCATTGTTACATGATTTTTTTTTTTTTCAAATCACTGCCGACTACAGATGTTGACGTACCTCTTTGAGGGCCATGAGGTCTTTTTCAATTGGATCTATGTTGAGAGATAACAACTATTACAACAAAATCATTCAGATTTACCTAAATTTGTTCTTCTTATCCATTGACGGACAGTTATTATGACATTATTTTCTCAAAATGGGCTTATTCTACCTGTTTTGCCTTGGGTCTGGAATAGCTGCAGTATGAGGGCCAGTTTATAAAGCTGTTCTTGACTGAGCTCTCTGGGGTCGATTCTGTACTTCTGCAGCACTCCTGACACCCTCTGGAGCAAGCCATCTGGGAAAAGTTTGCAATATCGTAAATGTTAGCACAAGCGATATTGCAATATCACTGCACGAGCAATCTGAAAAGCCATTTGCTTTGCTCACCGCTGTTTCCAGACACTGCACTTAGGTCCTGGGGAACTTTCTTGTTCTGCAGCGGTGGCGGCCTTCCTGCAGGACCAATTCTTTCCTCCAGGGTGTAGTCTTCCACATAGTCCACTGGTATCTCCAGCTCCAGGTCCTCATAATAAGGCAGGCCTGCACATACATCAGGCATGAATAGAATTACTTTAAAAGTTTCAGTCTTCTTTAGTAAGACTGAAATGCTCATCACTATGCTCATTGATTAATTAAGAAAACTCTGATCATTAGTGTTGCCTTCTTTTTTCCACGACATGAACGTTACCTGCAGTAGCCATTGGAGCAGATCCTCGGTGGCGATAAGACGGCTGAGGGGATGGGAAGTACAGAGACAGAGCTTCCTGCAGCATCTGCCTGTCACGCTCTCGCTGTAAATCACGCTCCCGCTGTAAATCACGCTCTCGCTCCCTCTGTTTGGCCATGTACTAGAGATTGATCAGAGGGAAAGTGATATTACTCTGTTAATCATACTGAGCCATAGTTTTAATTGAGAAAAATACACAGTTGTATTATGCCATTAAGGAAAACTTTGAAAGAAGTACATGCTCTGAAATGAGCTTAGAAAATACAAATTGATGCTGCCTTTACTTTCTCTGCTCTTAACCTGTGAAACAAACATCCAGAACATCTGTGGTCAGCTGAAGCTGTCTGCTCATTTAAATCAGGTCTTAAAACACTGTTATAGATCACAAGTGATAGTGTTTACTTTTTGGAACAATCCCAAGAATGTTTTACTATCAATTCACTATTTATTGTCTTTTCCTGATCTGAATGTAGTGTTTTATTTCAATGTATTTTTAAATACTTGTGAAGCATCTTGTGTCTGAAAGGTTCCATATAAACAAACTTGCCTTGTTATGTGTGAAACATTATGATGGATGCATAGATTGATGGTCTTTTTATGTGCCAGTGTCCATTTAGGGAAATAAATTGGCTATTATATTGTTAATAAGGCAAAGCGATCCAGTCAAATGGATGATCTGAATCAGATGCAGTTTAAAATTTGACAAGTTTTTCCATTTTTCTTCAGTAAAAAGAACACGTGGTAAATAAGACAAAATAGTTGCCATCAGAATTAGGCAATGTAAGGGTTATTGAATCTCTCAATCTTTAATTTTGACAATTACACTATTATAGGCGAAGTTTTTATAAGATGGAACCAGTTTTGTGAATGTCACACATGGTTTGCATTATGGTCACAGAACGTGTGTGTGTGTGTGTGTGTGTGTGTGTGTGTGTGTGTGTGTGTGTGTGTGTGTGTGTGTGTGTGTGTGTGTGTGTGTGTGTGTGTGTGTGTGTGTGTGTGTGTGTGTGTTAACAAACCTGTTCATATTTGTATGGGCCCATAGATTCGGTTTGCATATCCAGCAGTGAGCGAGGATCATGCAGTATCATGTAGTCCATGTGTTTGTTAACAGGAGGTGAGGAGGCCGATTTTGAGCTTTGGTGATGAGGCGCGTGCTGTTTAAACCTGGCAAAGATAAAAAAAAAGAAAAGAAAAAAGAGAGAGAACATATGGCATTTGACAACAAAATGAACGCGCACGACTGTGTCATTTGTTTGAAAGTACTGTTCACTTTTTTATGAAAGTCACCGTGACCCAAGAGTACTTACTGTGACGCATGAGAAGAGGAGGATGACGGGTTTGGTTTCAAGGGAAGGGTGGTATGAGGAACTCTCTTCAGCTCCTTTGATAAAATGTACTGGGTGATATCATCCTGCCACGATAGCCCTGCGCGCGCACACACACACACACACACACACACACACAGACATCAATGAAAGTCAGACAGGCTGGGAGTCAAAGTGAAAGGTGAGATGAGTGCAAGAAAGACGGTGATATGGGTTTCTGGTCATAGTTCCTTATGAAATGTGGTTTCCGTGTGTTAATATTATCAATGGATCTCTATCACTGTTTATAAAGTGGCAAACAGCTTTACATCAACTTTAATCTCACCTTGTAACATGAGCTGTTTGAGGACTTCCTGCATCCTCCTCAGGACAGGAACTGATACCTGGTACTGGACCAGGTCCTGCCGAGAGCTCCGACACTGACCAAACAGCAAATCTGCAAAGAATCATGCAAAGGTTAACACAAAAATGGTATATACTTCCCACCTGGACTTTGCTTGAGCATTTGTTTGTTTCTTTTTTAACATTGTTAAGCCACCTCACTAATTAACTTCAAATGCATGCCTTGGTACTCTGGGAGGGAACTGGAGTACATGGGGACATTTATTCACCATCACACCCACACACAAGCCTTCAGGAGGAGCAGCACACATGTTCAGGTGGGAACATTGGGATTCATTTTATTTCAGTCGTGTGCCCCTGGTCACACCCTTCATCTGATCCTGTGACACCACTGCCACACCATTGTGACTAGCTGTGCTAGAAGTGGGGCATCATTAATGTTATTTTTAACCACGAGTGACAGTTGGTTGTCTGAGTGTCTGCTGTGAAAAAAACATCCTGTTAGAAAACAGCATGAATCGCACAATGACAGCTATTCAAGAAAGAAGCAACTAATGAGGCGACCGTTTCTAATCATGCATACCTTTATTTTTTTATTTTTTTTTATTTTTAGATGAAACTGGCTTCTTTTCTCCAGTTCGGTGATGCTGTCTTTGAGGGACAGGGTTTGTCATAACAGTACGGAAACCAGGAGCCCACAGTAGTGAGTCATAGTAGTTTGAAAGGAGAGCCCACACACTTGTGCTGCTTGTCACAGTCATTTTGCCATGGTTCTGCCACAGTCACTGTGTGTGCGTGTACTTTTAAGAGTTCCGCACAGAAACTGTCGCTAACCTGAAGGCAGAAACAATGGAAATGCTGACGGAAGCATTTTGCTTGGTCTTACTTTTATTAGATATCCTCTCTTTTTTAATTAAATACTTGAAGCTATAACACCTATCCAGGGTGTATTCTGCCCTGGACCTCACAAATTAAATAGGTCGTCTACCATAAAGAGTAAACCAACCAGGTGAAGAAGGCTGAGAGAAAACTCTAACCTTTTTTTTTTTTTTCAACCAAAACACAGTAAAACATCTGTATAAGTGGTGCTGCTGTGTGATGAGAATGAAAATAACTCAGAGCAGAGCGCGTTTCATCTGGTGCACTGATGAGTCACCACAGTCCCGACACCCGCTAAATCTCACACAACCCAATCTGCCTCGGCCAGGTTGTGAATCATTATACAGGCCAGATTAGAGAGGATTAAGGTATTTTTATAGCAACATTTTTTTTTTTTTCAAACATAAAAGAGTACACCTTTTTTTTTTTTGGAGTGAACAAAACAGTCATGTTTTTACAGGTGAGATATAAAGTCTGTCTCTCATCTTAGCTTCACCTTCCTCGTCGAGATAAAGGAAGTCTGACAAATGGATGATAACGTCTCTTTTTTAGTCTCTTCTTTTAAATCTATTTCTAAAATGTTCATCCTACCAACCTTTGTTGGGTCTTATCATATTTAAGTACTGTTTGTTTTCAAGCTTGTGTGTATTCTCTTAAAAATATTTTAAGAAGCAATAATCTAATATTATTCCTAGATCATATAATAATATAATATATCATAACAATTGTCTTGGGGGGCACACATAAACAGAAGAATTTATGACTTTCAGTTATCCTGTTAAAATACTAAAAACATCTTTCTCCAGAAAAACCCTTCAAACTGTCTCAGTATCATCTGCAAACTGTTCAACAAACACAAACTAAGCAATCAATAAAGAAGAGAAACCTGTGAATTTGATCCGTTTTAAGCGGGATTCCCATTTCTTGTCATACTGTGGGAACAAAATCATCTATTCACACTTTTCAAGATGCTGGTTGCAGCTCTCGACTGGATGTTTTCTGTTTTTGGTCGAGTCATCCACAGATTTCGAGGGGTTGAAGTTAGACATTAATCACAGCGAGTGTTAATTATTTAGACTGTTTCCTGGATAATCAGCTCACAATGGAAAGCACTTAGCAAAAATTGTATTCTGAGAGGAAGAGTGAGTGAACATTAGTCTTATGATGACGTTACAGTTTCACCATGTATAAATATACAGTATTGGTAGATTCAGCACTGTGCATCTTTCCTTTCCATTCAGAACTCCTGTCCATTGATTTAAAACTGTGAATCATTATAAAAATAGCTGATGCTGGTGAGTTGTGATACACCGATTCTAGTTTTTAATCCTGGTAAAGTGACTGATGGCGGAGAGAAGAAGGATAGGAGGATTACCAGCAGAAGATCAATGGAAGAAATATAGAACACTGCATGGCTAAATTGGATTGAGCCTATTTTAAAAGCTGGGGTTATGTCAGGTTGTTTCTCAGAGGAATCATATGAATCCAGAAGGAATGAGACACACTGTGTGTAAAGGCTATGTTCTGGTATCATATATCATCGGAGAACCTTGCATTTACTTGCAATTGCAATTTTATGTTATAAGTCACATTTTGTGACGGATGGATGGATGGATGGATGGATGGATGGATGGATGGATGGATGGATGGATGGTATAGCAACCCTGCCCTGTGGGGTACCACAAGCATCTGTTCTGGGTTCTATTCTGTTTTTGCTGTACACATTCCCTCTTGCCCAAGTTATTAGAAGTTACAATACTATTTCTCATCATCTTGTTCTCGTCGAGCAAGTTCATGCAAAGAATCGATTAACTTAGTGATTTATGTTGTATTGTGTTTTATTGCATAGCACTTTGTGATTATTATCTGTGAGCAAAGTTCTAGTTATTAAAAATAGTTGTTATTTGATTGTTGTTTTGGAACGGAATGCTGTTGAAATGTTTGTTGAAGTATTAAAAGGTCCGACCACAGTCAGGCATTGCAAAATGACTTTGACCAGAAACCAATAACATGACATCTGTTTTGTATTGCAAATGAAATGATATCTAATGCATTTACCCCTGTCCAATAAAGGTCTTAATTAAAAAGCATGTGATTCATGAAGCTCTGTGTGCTTCCCCAGACTCCTGATGAGCCTGCTATCTGCTGCACACCGGCCCCCAGTATTCACCACTCAGTGGGAACGCTACAAGGTCCATTTGCAACACCTGTGTACACACAACTCAGGTGACACTCTCTGACCTTGCTGTGGTTACCACAGAGCTCACACTCACGACGGGCTACACACACTTGCATTGCCGATCTCCGTAACTTCAACAGCACGACCACACCGGCAAATAGAAGCTGGAACATTAAATTTCACCGGGAGGGTAAAATATAAATTGTGTGTGCCGACAGTGATCCTCAGGGAATCTGAAAGCGCGGTCTGAAACACAATGAGTTTCTGGAAAAACTACTGACTTCAGCATGAAAACCTAAACTGAGCAGAGGGAGATTTTTCACTGCATTCTCTGCTAACCATGAAGACACGGACAGTGACTGCTTGTTCCACGAGTCCATTAAGGCCCGCTCGGCATCAGGTTACAGATACAAATTAATAACCGTAAATTCATCAAAGATCCCATTTAACACGGCACACGACATGATGACTGTTCTCTCTCACTGGAAGCAGACAGCCGGTTCAAAGAAGAGAGATGAAAAAAAAAACCTTTAACTAACAGCAACTTTAATGTCTTCAGTTTTATGGCTAAGAGATAAATAGGGTGTTGTAAGAGGAGGACATCATCAGACATTTCAGACTAATTACTCCTCTAAGGGCAACTGAGGATGCATGACGCCACAACATTGATGCTCGTCTGCTTCACTAGTATTGGGCTGAACAGGAGTCCTTTAGCAGGAAACTCCATCATTTCTTTAATCCCATTCAAAACTTAAAAAGCATCCTATGAATAAATGAATAGGTTTTCATGCGTATTCTTTTTTTTGTTTTTTTTATGTCAGCTGGAGGCTGCATGCAGTACGTTTCCTCTCCATCAAGACAACAGACAATGTTCCAGACTGTTCGTAGTGAGATTAGCAGCTGTTGCTCATCATCATAAGCTGCAGTCATAAGAGGAAAGGAGTAATAATAATAATAATAATAATAATAATAATAATATAGAATTTTCTTTCAGGTAGTGATGAAATGCATAAATAATTATATAAAAAAAGGTACGGAACAAGTCTGTAATAGTGATGCAAGGGAGTTTTCACTGTGTTGCATATCACTGGATTTTAAACTTGAAATCCTCCTCCATAGTATTAGCTTCCAATCACCTTGGGAAAATGTGGCCATGCACCCACTGACAGGAGCCTGTTGAGATTTGTAGTATACTTTTGAATTTGTTAATGCTTGGCAAAGAGCATCATTTGAGACTATGGGAGGCTTCTCAGCATCTTATGAGAAATCCTCCATAGCTGAGATTGTGACCTCCAGCTCCATATCCACTTTCTCCTCAACACAGCCTGTAGACATAGATGTTCTTTGGCGTTTATGGTTTGTTTACTTCTGGACTAAATTTCATTACCAATTTATCTGCAATACAAGACGGTCACAAATTTGACAAGGAATGGAGTCACTTAATATAACGAAGTCCAAAAGGAATCTGTATCTCCTCTGTCGTCTCATCTGGCACTTCCTCAACCTCTCCATCTAAGTTTAACACAGTCTCTGCGTATTCTTAAAGAAGGTGTTAGTCACTGCAGGAGCTCTACATCCCTGTGGGGATTGAGCTGATGACGCTCTTCTCCCATAAACTAAAAAAAAATAATCAGGTCAGCCCTTTGTTAGTGTCTCAGGAACGCACAAGATTGTTATCTCGAGGAGGCAAAAGTACAGCACAATCAATAAGGTGCGAGACCTTTGAGCAGCCATAACTGTGAATTTTATTTCTGCGCTCAGATCCACAGATTTCTGCTTGGAAGCAGCAACTACGCTCCTCTCTTTAATATTCTGTCCAATGATCGCGCCTGTGCGTAAGCGCAGTTTCCACGCAGAGCGACGTCAGAGTGTGTCTGTGACTCATCACTGTGTTAGCACGACAACTGTGGGGGTGTCCACCTCACTGTGATGTCAGTGTTGCCATAGAGACGGCGGGTGAGGGAGGGGCTAAGGTAAAGATGAGGGAGAGGGGAGAGGGAAGAGACGGGCATGTGGTAGAGACACAATGTCTCTCTCTCTGTCTCTCTGTCTCTCTCTCTCTCTCTCTCTCTCTCTCTCTCTCTCTCTCTCTCTCTCTCTCTGAATGTGGGGGTCTGTGACTGAATTTACCCACATAATGTTTATGCCTCAATCTGCTTCCACACAGAAATAATGGGATTAAATGACTAAAACTTGAGCTGATGATGTGTTTAAGGTTAAGGGTAGGGGTGGTTGCAGTTTGAATAATAAGCAGCAAATTAATGGACGTCAATGTAAAAAACCCCTAAGCACAACTGAGCATGCCTGACATCCAGCTGAGATCAATAAGGGGCAGAGCCTGCACACAAAGTTCCAAATTCATTTTAATGTTATATATTGTTTTGGTTGCCTGGGCCGGGGCGCATTTGACATGTTTGTGTTCACAGTGGTGTGTGTGTGTGAGTGTGTGTGTGTGTGTGTGTGTGTGTGTGTGTTGCACTCACCATCTGAGCAGAACTGATCCCTCGTGCACAGTTTTCTCTCAAACAGGCAACCTGCAGCAAAAAGACAAGGAGAGGGTTAACGAGCAGGTACTCGCAGTCGAGTCCCTCACAGTAATCGCCATGGCAACTAATGCTTTAACTCACATTTAAAGTCTACAAATGAGACAAAGTGAGCCTACCCTGGTTTACCTATTATAATTAGCCTCACATGTACTGCACGGCAGTACTTAAGTCACAAACACTCACAGCCATCATTCTGTAGCATTCAAATGAGTCAAACCCATTATACACAGTGCTTAACATTTATCCAAGTGGTGCATAGTTTTAGTACGACTTGCTGAAGTGTCCAGTTTATCTGCGGGAAATCATTCACACATATTTCGTGAATATAAAAAACCCAAATGAAGATGACTCATCTTCTTTATCATTGTGCTTGGCCGTTGGACGACCGCAGTGATCACACAGGTGCACTTAAAACATTTTATCAGTCGTTTTTTTTCTCCAATGCCAGTTGTACTCAAAATTCTTTTTATATTAGGTAATAAGATGAGACCTTGGAGAGTGGGGCAATGTGGGAAGGAGCAGGTGGCAGCTGATAGGTAGGAAAGCAGCACAGAGCTCAGAGTACGCATGGATAACTCTGTCTGGCTGTCCGTCATCCCTCTCTCACGTCAGAGCTCATGTTTCACTCGGCTATTGATTTTAGGAGTCTGTACGTGTGCGCGCGAGACGAGCAGCAACAGAAAATACACAAATGAGCAAATAAAGAAGGGAAACTCGTTGGATTGGAACTGAGCATTTAGCCCAAAGTGTGACATGTGAACATCTGGCTGGAGTCGAGGACAAATGAAGAGGAAGTGTTTTTTCGTCGGTATAATCGATAAAGAATAAAAACAAGGGATCATTTTCTGTACCTTTTGATAAAATGCCGCAGTACCTAACAGTGACTCACCTCTTACAGGATGACACACTGTACACACACACGCATGCACATACACAGTGTAGGCATCTTGTCAAACTTTAGGCCCTGAAACTACCTTTTGATGAGTGAGTTAAAAAAGACAAACAACCTTCAGAGCTTAAAAGGACATGTGACACCACTAATGTCACAAGATCAAACAGAAAATATAGATTATGAATAATGGCCTTCTTTTTCATTTCATGCTGCCAATATGACATATTGCTTTTAAGTTAAGTGAAAAAAGTGTTCAGAGTTGCGTGTGACGTGTTGTTGGCAAGGTTAATCAGAATATAATGTATGTTGAGTAAATTAGAGTTTGTTGAACAACTCAAACGATGCTGAGTGAGTTCATTTCTGGTTGTTATACAAATAAAAATAAACTCTTAAAAGGTGTGTTGTCGTGAGTTCAAATAACAGCAACCAAGCACTGACTGAAGTCAAAATGAGAGCTGAACTCTCCTGTATGAGAGATTAAGAGAACCTTTCATCATGTGGCTGCGATAAGTTACAGCAAAAAATATATATATGCTCACAACGTGTCATCATGCACTGACATCTGACTAATCTCGTCTTGTATTTCCTTTAATTGGGATGGACTGTCGTGGTAATCCACACAATGTTAAAAAGACATTGTCAGGAAATGCACTTCTTCTGCACGACGAGCATCCAGCGGGAAATACATCACTTCACAAAATAATTGGTTTTTTTTCTGGCAGTGAAAAAAAACTCCAGTTCGAGATGTGAAAAAAAAAGAAAATCCTCTATCTTCTGACTGATTGGACACAACAGTGATGTTAATGCCAGATTTGAGAGCAAAAGCACCTACACACACCTTTACGTGTTACACTACATCACGCTATGATGCCATGGTGACATTTTCTGGGAGGCAGGCACTCTGAGGTGAGGAAACCAGTGACAATATTTGTCATGACAACAGGACCCCTGTCCTTCTTGAAGATGACTGAGAGAGAGGTGTGTGTGTGTGCGTGTGTGTGTGCGTGTGTGTGTGCGTGTGTGTGTGTGTGTGTGTGTGTGTGTGTGTGTGTGTGTGTGTGTGTGTGTGTGTGTGTGTGTGTGTGTGTGTGTGTGTGTGTGTGTGTGTGTGTGTGTGTGTGTGTGTGTGCGTGCGCATAAGGATGGATGGCTCATCAAATGGACAGATGGAGAGAGTATTAGAGAACAGAGACAGAAGCAGAAAGGTGTTGATGCACCATGAATGAACAATGGAAGACGATGGTAGTTTCTCTCCATGGTGCTGAAGTCACACTCGCTCGCAGCCTGTTGCTTTCTTTGTTCTTTCTTGCTACGGTGTCCAATGACTGTTTGGAGAGAACTCAGTAATGTTTTTGCTCTTCTTTCTGACGTTTGAGATACTACTCAATAATCTATCTATCTATCTATCTATCTATCTATCTATCTATCTATCTATCTATCTATCTATCTATCTATCTATCTATCTATCTATCTATCTATCTATCTTATTTAAGTAAGATGTGAAAACACTTATTATACCAGTTGATGCATGTAAATACAAAAGCAAACAAGAATATGCAAAGATTCACTTGTTGCATCAGATTAAGATGCAGATCAAGACAAAACAGGATAGAACAAAACAACAAGAGAGAAAAACAAGCAACATGCAGTCCATTACCATATACCCAACCTGAAACTACTACTACTACTACTACTACTACTGCTGCTGCTGCTGCTGCTGCTATGGTCAATAATATTAATAACACAGCTGCTAGTTGGATGGATGAAAATGAAAGGTGACATATTTGATTCATACCACATTAACTGTGTTTGTTTATAATGTGGCAAATGTGTTGTGTCATCGAAAACGATGTTTACATGCAGGATGTCTTGGTGGGATGTTGTTATGACTGTGAGAAATGAATGTGTACAGTGTATAAACAGCAGAGTGGGCGTTTTTGGCTCATTCAGGATTTTTGCATGTTTTGTCCCGCTGTCTTCCCAGAGTAAAATAATAAAAGGAAGAAGAACGAAACAGAAGCATGAACTCGAAGACGAGAGTGGTCTTTATTTTGTGAAGAGAAGCAGAAATGAAACTCTTCTTCTGCTCCCTCTCCATCCAGCTCTGGTAAATCACATTAAACTGTCATCCTCTATATTTACCCACAGAGACGGAACAGTGAGTACACTCCTGTTAAAATGACACAAACACGCACTTGTGAGGACCGCAACAGGAGGCAAATTGGCTATAGAGAGGGGAAGTGAGGATGCAAAAGGATATTTGTGATCTTCACAGTGTCCACCACCACCACCACCACCATCATCATCATCATCGTCAACATCAGCAGCGGCAGCGGCAGCGGCAGCGGCAGCATCTTACCGTATTTGTCTGAGACTCCGGGTTGGCAGAGCACGGTCAGAAGGAGCAGAGCTCGCCATGGTTTAAGGTGTTGCATGATCCCCTGGACCCAGACAGCAGCAACAGAGGCAGAGGAAGAGGAGGCGATATTGAAAGAGAGATGTCTCCTTTTAGATCCCCATCCTGTTCAGACGAGGTGCGGCGTGTCCAGCCCACTCTGAACCCCACAGGCCCATGTGACGGAGCAAGAGGGGGGGGGGGGCATTAGATTTATAAATGGAGGAGGAGGAGGAGGAGGAGGAGGAGGGGTGTAGTTCCTCCTAGTGGCCAGGGTGGGGGCAGAGAAGGAGGAGGGGGAGGAGGGTTGCTTACGACAGCATACGCACGAGCTGCTCGCGTAATGACAACGTTGCCAGGTTGAATAGCTTCAACCCCAAGCCCGGCTTGTCTTCAAGCATTTCAAAACTGGGAAATAAAAATAGAATATTTGTCTGTTTTAGTTAAGAAAACCCACAAAAACACATCAACAATGTGCTCTGTCCTCTCACTCATATCATTAGTGCTTTTTGATTTAGAAATTACATTGGTTTGATCAACACAAACTTTTTGAAATGCTTGATTTAAGAGGAAAGCCACTGTTAATTATGCATATGAGAGAGCAGAATTATGGAAAGCCTGCCCACATAAAGTTGCATTCAAGTGTTTGGCTCCTTACGTTTCATACTCGTATTGGGTTTTCATATGAAACAAACGGTGTTGATTATAATGTTCAATGTAATGCTTAAGCTTCTAATATTGAGGTTGTGGTGGTGATTATTATTATTATTATATTATTATAATTATAATTATTAGTATTGTTATTATTATGAATATCATTATTGGTATTATTATTGTGTGTGTGTGTGTGTGTGTGTGTGTGTGTGAGTGTGTGTGAGTGTGTGTGTGTGTGTGTGTGTGTGTGTGTGTGTGTGTGTGTGTGTGTGTGTGTGTGTGTGTGTGTGTGTGTGTGTGTGTGTGTGTGTGTGTGTGTGTGTGTGTGCTAAATTCAGTTTAGCCTGCGTTTAGGCTGGAAATTGTCGGTCATATCTGGCAACCCTCCGTCCTCAGGGAGCCCCCCTGCCATGAAATCCCCCTGCATCTGCGTCACTACATCGTTCAAAAACCTTTTTATTAAGCCCATTCAAAACTATTACCTATATATGTCAGTATATTTACAGCTCTGATCTCCTATATGTATCATTGTAAGAAAGCAGCAGCAACACACACACAGAGTACACTCAATAAATCTCTTTTTTAAATTCTACATTTCTCATATTCACAGATTCAGAATAAGAATTAACAGTCCCAACAATACAGCCTTGCCGAAAAAACATTTTCCCAAACTTTTAACATAAACTGTATGAAGTAGACATTCATTCCCAATGTTCTGGCGCCCCCTAGCGTCTCTTTTGTGTAACATGCGTTGTATATATTTTTTGTTTTTGTCTTTAGTTCTAGTTTATATGGTTAAATGATGTTTATCAAGGAAAAATGACAGTACATTCACATGGTACATCATTTCACCCTGAATCGTTGTTTGCTCATGCAGCTGAAATATCAATCATTTTAGTTTGAAAGAAAAACGAGAGGACCTGAGCTCGATCAAAAAATGCTGGAATCCTGTTAAATATGTGTTGCAAATACAATCAATTATAAAACGCATGAACATTTATAGGTTTTCTTTGAATTATATATAGTTTTCTTTTGTTTCCCAGTGCTGCCGTCTTATACCTACAATAATTTATTTTCATAGTATTCACTTATAGCAGTGAAGATCAAATGAAGCTCATATTACTGCTTCTTCTTCTCATTTGAATCCAGGTTTAAATGTCCCCAGGCAAACTCTGTTCTTGTCATTGATGAAAGTCTTTCCCGTTCCTCTGAAGTTTAGTTTCACCAAGAAGCCACTAGGTGTCAGTGTCTCATTACGAAGAGCTTTGTTTTGCTGGAATCGCTTTGCGAAGCCAAGAGTACTACTTTAAAACAAAACCAGCAATGGAGCAGGTTACCAGCGACTCAGTGAATTACATGCTTTTCACGGGCTGGCGCAACAACAAAAACATTAAATCATGAATGTCAGCAGAAGTAATATTGTATCCCCTGTTGAATATGGGCAAAGGCACAAACAAATCACATCTAGAGAAAACCCATAGAAGGCTCAGGAACAACGTGCAAACGTCAAGAAGAAAGTTTTTTATTTATTATTTTTTTATTATTTTCTACTTTCAGCTTTGTCTGACTTTCTTGAGGCTATAAATGCTATATGCCAAATAAATGATGTCAAAAAGAAAAATCCTTTTAAATGTAAAAAGTAGCTGGTAAAGGCTTCAGGTACAAATGAGAATTTTCTAAAAAGGGGAATCTATATTCAGCCCCCAGGCTGTATGGCATCGCCTCTGCCTCTGTGTGTGTGTTTGGTCACTTGTGCTGATTGACAGGAGGCATCCTCACCAGCTTCCTCCTCCTCCTGTCCTGATGTGGAGCACTTTGATTGGAAAATGACTGTAGTTTGGCTCAGCTCCGCCCACCAGCTGAGACTATTTAACCAGCTCCAGCAGACCCCACAGGGCGGCTGATACAGGAGGTGTCTGATCAGTCTGCCCCAAGAACCTTGGTGTGTTTGAATTGCTGTGTGATCTTTTGAACTCAGCTCAAACCTTTCACTCTCAACCTTTCTATATCTGTGTGCGATAACAGTTTGGGGAAGGTACCAGCTGTTTTGTTTTGTGTTAATTAATGGGTTTTGTTTGTTTCCATTTTGCCGCTCTTTTGTTTATTGAATTTGTGTTGATTGAACTTTAGTTAAAGGCCTTCTAACGAAGAAGCTGCCTGTTTGTTTTTGTTCACGGCCTTCTAGAGAAGAAGCTGCCTTTTTGGTACATTAACTCATACGTGGTATAGTTATTTTGCATTAGCAGTTTGGCCCTCGGTTGTATTATTGTGTCTTTGGGGTTCTGTTTGATTGTTGCAAACCCAAGAACTACCAGTAAAACCCTCACTTCACCCAAACTCATCTGGTTATTGTTACTTCTTATGCCTACATCCTTCTCTAAGCAGAGCCGGATCGTAACAACCAATTAACCTGGGGAAAATAACCAGGGAAAACCCACACATGCACAGGGAGAACATGCAAACTCTATACCGCATTTTTATTGTTTTTATTTATTTGTATTTTACATTATGTCATTGTTATAAAATGAGTCGACCACAAATATTTTCTGAGGTAGTTTCACCCAATAATTTACTGTTTACGAATGTAATGTGTTTTACACTATTTGTAAGGCAAACCCTTTATTTTTGTAAATGGCTCTGTGGGTTTAACGATAATTTCCCCCAGGGATTAATGAAGTACTTCATTTGAGATTCTGATTCTGTGGAAGTTCCACATGCACTATAATGTAGTTACTCAAATATACCACAGGGTGTCAGTGTTTCATCAAACACAATGTGAGCCCTGTGGACTCCACTGTGTCTGTCATGCTGGGTGATTGTGAAAACCTTAACCCATGATACTCTTTCTCACTGAAACAAGTAAAGGTAACAACCAACACAGCTAAATAACCTCAAAGTCACATCGATTGACACGTTTCTATCATTTGAAGTCATTCCGATTTTTTTTTGTTTTGTTCTGTGCTCAAAAAGGGAACATACAGTGTGTAGTCCCGTTGCATATGTATTGTGTCAACATTTTATCATGAACACAAAAAAATCCACAATTAACAGGTAGATGCCACCAACAATGGAGATAATGACTCACAAAAAATAATCCAGACTAACTCTTTTGGAATTAAATGCAAAAAATAACGTAAGAAACTACTGCCCAAGTGTCTCTTTACGTTTGCTTCGGCTGTTTATCCTGACGAGGTATGTGAATAAATTGTAGATGTTTCAGTCAGTGTTTGTGGACGCTATCCACAGATCAACCATACTGCACTTGGACTCCTCCAGACCCCTCAGTTTAGCCTTTGGGCATTATCTTTGGCAGCCAGTACCAACTTGGCACTCGACCTGAATAGTCTACAACTAGCCTTTAAGATTAATATCCCTCTGCTATGTTTGGCTAATTAGCAGCTATGGCCATTAATACATATTCTCATGATTCAATCACTTTGTCCCTGCAGGCCTTGTTCTGGCGATGAGAGAAATTAGCCAGAAAGCATAATAACACAGATCTTCATTAAGGAGCGCTTGGCTTTGTCCACTTTGTATGGAAATGAGTGTTTTGTTATGGTAATTGGCCATGAAAGTTCATAAGAACAAAAAAAAAGAGAAAAAAAAAGAAGCCTTTTTTGTCCATTTGTGTCAAAATGAGACAGTCTTGTACCGTTAGCGTGTGATTCAACCAAATGTTTGAACTTTGTGTTTCTGTTAAAACTAGGAGATTTATTTTAAAGAGTTTTTGGTTCAGTCACCCACAACTAAACCAGCCTGGGTCTAGTTCAAACGGTCTGGATCTGGTTAAATGAATTCATGTTCAACATAAGGAATCTGGGATTGGTTTTCTTTTGAAGGGACATGGGCTTAATCCCGGGAGTCTAGGTTAAATAGCTCCAATGTGTTTAAAGAAATCAAGTCAAGCAGAAAGAGTGTTTTAAAAATTCCAGTTGTGATTTGATGGGTCCTTATGTTTTAAACAGCTCCAGGTCTTTTAAGACTCCTGGTCCCTTTTAAAAAGAATCCATGTCCACATTTTCAAGAACAACATTCACAAGTCAGGTCTGAAGAAAATTCCACGTGTAGCTTCATGAGAAGAAATTCAGATCTGGTTTAAAGAATCCAGCTAAATCAGTCTAGAGTTGTGTGAGGGAACAGGTGTATTATTGAAAGAGTCATGCATGTGGAGAGCCAGGTATGTGTTCAGAAGTTATGGCCAGGTTTGAAGAACCCAGGTGGAAGTTTAAACACTCAAAAACAAGACTAAGGTTTGAGTCCAGGTTATATGATGAGTGTCCAACTTTAGCTGTGAGGTTCTGCATGTCTACTTTAAAGAGTACGAGTTTATCTCAAAAGGTCTGTTTAAAAGGTCTAATTAAGAATATATACAAGTATTGTTTTCTTTGAGAGGATGTTAAAGGGCTAAAGCTACACATTGAAACTAAAAACTCACTGGGGAACACAGTTTCCTGACATTTTCATAACAATTAGACATGACATCCTGGATTGAGTGCTGCAGTCATGTGTCTGTTTTTGCACTTAGCAATCTGACAAAAGCAATACACCCATGATTAGATAATGGGGCTTGATTTTCACTAAGCAGTGGGGTGTCATATGAAGTGCAATTGTGCTCTTTATTGTAGCAGAGTTTATGGACCCCGAAGGCACACGCATTTAACACGCCGCTCAAATTATTTTTGTGATACTTATTTGTCTGTGCACTGTCTGTGTACTGTATGTGTGTCTAAAGTGATGCGGCCGGCACTTATCATCTCCACCTCCTGTTTTCTGACAAACAGCACAAACACATGTGTGGGCCCACGGGATACAACTAAACAAAAGCAATCAGGCCCTAATCATTGAATTAACCGCACATTGCCATGTTGTACCGCACAGCCAATTATCTCTTGTCTCATGATACAAAGGCGGTTGCACGTGCACACGCAAGTACCCTCGCACTCAATTAAAGTGGCGATGGCAGCGCTCTGCTGTGAAAATGATTGCTTCTCAATTGGCATGAGTCTCTGAGTCCACAGAGCAGCATTATGTATGCTAATGCAAGCTGTAAAGACGGAGCTGCAGTTCAGGGGGTGGACCCAGAGCAATTACAGTACCTCTGAGCCCCAGACAAGACACTGCGTCCGTGGGCATGGAGAGCAGCTTTATGAGCTCCTCCATATTAAATAAAAATAATAATTTTAGCGTCAGAGAACTAACTAAGCCTGTGAAAATATTAAGCCACTAAGGTACCATATACTCCCACGGTGCCTCCCAAGTGATGTGGTCTGAAGCCTTCTCCAAGTTCTCTTCTCAACTTTACAGTAAGACTTTGATGGCGATCAGGTGAAACCTTGGCTCTGCTTCAAACCTCATTGGCTGAGACATGCAGAAACAAATCTTTCTGCTTTTGGCTTTTGGCTGCTACCTGGCCCTATGGCACTCAGTGCTTCAACACAGCAAAGGAAGCAGAGGATTCTGGGTCTAGGAGAGGGCAATAGTCTCTTCTTTTAACCACTGCCTAATTTTAACTACACATTGGAGCAGCAATGGGTTGTTGTGATGCTGCGCCTGGGGAGCCGCATGGGGTGAAGAGCATCGCTCCTCATTTCTCTAACGCAACGACCCCAGCAAAGTCGGGGCAAAGGCAGGGTACGGTACACCTTGAATGGCTTCCAGCTGTACACGGTGTACCCTTTTGTATCATCACAGGGCAATGTTGTGTCACCAATTAACTTCAAATGCATATTTCAGGTGTGTGGGCGGATGCTGAGAGAACATGCAAACTCCACTCAGAGAAGTCAGGCATGTTTTGAAGCCATGACCTCCTGTCTATGAGGCAAGAGTGTAACCCACTGCTCCATCCTCTTCATTTACCGAGATTAAAATAACAAACATGTTTAAACTTATCTTGGTAATTCAAAAATATATATCCTATATAGATTTGTTATTTCAAAAAGAACTTTGTTTTCTCATCAAATGACATCCTAAACGTGTGGGACAGTAATTCCACAGGACAAGAGTGACTGTCCAGAAATTAATGCTTGGGGATTGTCCCGTTCGGTCAATGACACACTCAAACATAACCATCCATGATTCACAGCAATTCAGTTTAAGATGGGTCATGAGTGCTTGTACCTCTGCCCATCTCTGTAAATTTACAACAGAATGAATTGTGAAATCAGTATCACCATCAAAGCCCCACAGGATGTATCCGCATGAGATTCCCTACTGTTTAAAGGTCTGTAATAGCTATGTCAGAGTATATTTATTACATTAATTTCTAAAGATTTAATTGACACATGAATATTTTAATATTTACCGCTCACACTCTGTGAAAGGGCTTCGGTCGGCGAAGAAGTAAAGTAAATCCACTTCAGAGGAAATCCCTTGAAACCCACTTTTTTTTTTTTTTAAGTAATGAAAATGTACAATAATACTTTTTAATTATTCAGAGGCTTCATAGTTTATTCAGGCTTGTGTCAAATTATTATGGTGCTGAAATATCGATCACATTTAAAGACTACAGTGAAGTAAGTGAGAATAACTCTGGTTAAAGTGTGGCGGAGAGTACGGAAGCCTTTAACATCGGGGGTCTAACTGGCTGTGGAGAAAAGGAAGCAAATTTTGTTTTAATCCTCTTAGTCTTTTTCAATTTAAGAATTTTTTTTCACATTCTTATCCTGATTCACTCTTTTATTCAAAAAGGTGTGTGTGTGTGTGTGTGTGTGTGTGTGTGTGTGTGTGTGTGTGTGTGTGTGTGTGTGTGTGTGTGTGTGTGTGTGTGTGTGTGTGTGTGTGTGTGTGTGTGTGTGTGTGTGTGTGTGTGTGTGTGTGTGTGTGTGTGTGTGTGTGTGTGTGTGTGTGTGTGTGTGTGTGTGTGTGTGTGTGTGTGTGTGTGTGTGTGTGTGTGTGTGTGCGTGCGTGCGTGTGTGTCTTTTTTTATTACCACAGTAGTTGTCCTTCTGTTTAGGTAATCAATGAAAATTTTAATAAGATACAGACTGGAACAAAAAGAAATCTTTAATAATGAAAACACAAATCTTAAAAGCAGCAGACGAACCAACAGGGACAGTCTAGAGCTCAAACTCAGAAATCTTTTATACATTGTGTGGTTTTGCCTGTCTAAGACGGCAGTCATGGAAACAGCTCTGACAAACAGACACAAAACCCAACAAAGAGGTTTTTTTGCTGACTTTTGCTCATCCTGTTGTCACCACTTTGGCAATACTGATGCGCAATCAATATTCATCTGCAGACTTACATTCCAATGTGACAGAGCTGAAATGCAAAGTGCACGCCCTCCGTCGGTCCAGGTTATTCAGTGCTTAGCCTGAAGACGTTTTGGTGCTCAGGCTGGAGAGTGAACCGCTCCACTACTTGCAACACAGGTTCACCAATTTTATGTATTTCCTTTGTTTTTTAACGGTATCAGCAGTGCTTATTTAAACTGGGCCTGACAACCAGCACCATGGTGAACCTGACAAAATCTGCAAACGCATCTGCAGCAGTTGTATGTGAACAGCGATGGTGATTATGTGCATGGAAGTATAAATCGACAAGTTGAAATCCACTGGAGGTTATGGCAGGTTCTTTCTGAAATCTGAGCATAACCTTCATTGTGTCATGAGAGGTATTGAATGATGACATCAGATTTACATTGTGATTCACAAAGATATGCATTGTGGCCCCAGCATAGTCAATTTTCTTTGCTTCTAATGCCATGTAGCCCCCCCCCTCCGGAAAAGAAAACTCACCGGTTGGGGCTGATGGAGTGCTTATTATTTCACTTCTGAGTTTCACTGTATTATTTCCTACCTGTGACACACGTACTGTGGACTTCTGAAGATAAAGAAACCCTCCATTTGTACTCTGAATGAACCCTTCAACCAATCGACCCTTTTAACATTTTGAAATGGTGACTTACTTTTGCGTCAAAGCACCCCCCCCCCCCCCCCCCTTTTTTTTTTTATGCCAGTGGCTCTCTTTGGCAGTAGCATGAATTGACCCACTGTTGGACAGATATCCGCCTAAGCCAGCCTCTATAGGAGCTGAATACATCAACACAGTCCGTGATAGTGAAGTTTGACCCCAACACCCACTCACAATACACACAGCATTCCTCTCGATGTGAGTGTATGAGCATGAGTGCTGCAGGGTTTTTTATTTCCGTATGTTGCTATTGTATATCAGCATAAGAAAAAAAATGCACAATTATGACTCAGATTTGTTAATATTTTAGTAATGTGATATTAAAACTGATTAATGACAGATGAAAGAAAGAATGGTGAATTTTATGGAGAACCGTCGCTATATAGGGGTTTTCAATACATGTCCAGAGGTAGCAACAGTGTTGGGAAAGTTACTGGTATTTTCTACTTGATTACAGCTACTATGTACTCCTTAAAGAAGTAGTGGAGTTACTGACAGAACGATATCATCTGGTTGTAAAACTTGTTCATCATCTCATAATGTGTTTTTATTGTCGGTATGTTATTTTTTGTTAACGTCTTTAACACCAAACACGATCACTGCTCACCCATATTATTTTTTTATGCCAATAAAATGTGGTCTCAAATTAGGAATCGTCTGTGTACAAAAATTATGTCTTCTTCTAGCCCACTTGCATTCATTATTTATTCTCGTTTCTGCATATCGTATTACGTACAGTTAGCAATAATGAGCCTTTATTTTTCTCATTTGAGCAGGCATCAAAGATTCAAAGTATAATTTCCTTAGTTTTTAGACAGGGCATTATACTAGCGATGTAATTCTGCAGTTCACCACATGACACCAAAGAGCAATGACAGTTTAATATACGGTCCGTGTGGTAGTGGATGCCATCAGGCTCTCTAAGAGGAAGAGTGGGAGCAGTTTCATCAGCCTATCGTCAAGTTTGGAAATTAAATAGCTTTTATCATTCTGACATTAAACTGAATGGGAACGACACATCTATGTCACAAATGAGAAGACTTGTAATAGCACACAGAGGAGAGTCCAATTATTTTCCAACAGTCACTCATTAGGATTTAAGTTGTTCATTGGACCTTTTTTTTTCCCCGTTCTGAGCGGACTTTATCCTCCGACTGAACTTGATATTTGTGACTGATGCAAACTAGATCCATGCTCATGCTCATGTAGTTTATGCTCTATCTGTCTCAAACTGTTCTGTAGTGCCATTTGTGAAGTGCTCACAAGGTTAGATGGCAAAGTCAATCCAAGTATTAGTGAAACACAATTCTACAAAAATCTATATTTTCAACAACAATTCCCTTGTCAAGCTTCGCTGAGTTTATACTTTGTGCCTGTTGCTCGAATGTTACAACAAGGTCAGCCAATGTGCATGTAGTTTGAATGCATGTTGCAAGATACTTGTTTGAGATTTGACAGATGAAGTTTTTGGCTCTTGCGAAATAGACAAGTTGCATATAAATGTCCAGAAGCTGCTGGGTGAGGACACCAGCTCAAATGAAGACCAGGTTCATTTGCCGAAGGCTCATTTCTCATTTTGTTGCAATTTCTACGCAGAAACTAAATTGGAATTGAATGCATTTGTATAATGATTAAAAAGAAAGCTATTAGCAGTCAAGCAACACCCCTACAGATGTTAGATATTTTAAAGACTCCATCGCGTAGTTTACCACCATCGAGTATGGAGTGAATGAATAATGCAATGTAAAGCATCTTTGAGTGTCCAGAAAAGCGCTATATAAAACTAATGCATTATTATTACTATTATAATGAACTCGAGTACACAAATTGTTTTCTTGTCAGCAAAGTGTTTTACAGCTCTTACTTGTCAGATGGTATTGAAAGACAAAAGGCTTTTAAACCTGAGTAATGCAATATACAATCAAGAAATAAAAAAAAAGATCCAAACACTCCAGAGATCCTTGTTATCATGACTGAGCTACTCCTAAGCAAGGCCTTCTAACCATAAATACACAAATCAAAAGCCCTGCTAAATATTTCAGAGAAGATTATTGACCATATCAAAGCATCATGCGACGGAAGGACAGAGTGTAAAAGATAGGAATACTGGAGAGGGACTCGAGGAGGACCTTCATCAGCGACCCTGGCAGTGCTGTAATTCCTGCAGAGTTGAGTCATGTGGGATGTTTCTGGGTAGTCTCAGGGCCCAGAAGCCCTTTTTTGGGAATGTCATGTTTTAACAACTCCAATGCCTTTCAATTCCCGCTTCTGAAAGTCTGTCTGGAAGTATTGGAATGTGTGTGAGGCAGCGGGCCAGATGCGAGTGTTTGGAAATAAACTTTCTGTCCAGTCTGATCGGCCTCATTCTCAGGGACGTGGGAGTAAAAAGGTTTGCCAACGCAGAACCCGATTATACATGGGCGCAGGAACATGGACGGGCACGCCGTCAAACACACGCAACACAAACGGCTTTTCCTTTTGATTCATAGGTTCAAGCAATCACACGCAGCCTGCTTGGACACACACACACACGCACGCACAGATGGAACATTTGGGATTATGCTGAAACTAACACATACTGTGCAAAGATAAACTCACACATGGCCACAGGACAAACACAAAACATCCACAAAACAGATGCAAGCAAATACTTTCAGCCTGTGTTTGTGTGTGTGTGTGTGAGTGTGTGTCTATGGAGTCCACTGTACTTTGTTGGGACCAAAATATATCAATAAATATTCCGTTTCAGGGCTGAAGTTCCTTCAAACCAAACAGGGGAAAGTGTCATTATTGGAGTTATGATATTAATTGTGATGGTAAGGATTAGACTAATGGTCTAGGAATGCAGTATGTCATTGAGCAGGCCCTGCATGTAATGCTGCACAAATATGCGTGTGTGTGTGTGGACGTGTGTTTTGTCACTATTGTGAAGACCAGAATCTATTCACACACTCACATGATGTGCAGAATAATCATGTCCACATTAGGGAAAATAAATACACTTTTTGGGATTAAAACGATTAAGGGAATGTTTTAGGGTGAGACAAGTATGGTTGAGTCTGAAGTCTGCAGTAGGGGGAAATGTCTATACGGTGTGTGTGTGTGTGTGTGTGTGTGTGTGTGTGTGTGTGTGTGTGTGTGTGTGTGTGTGTGTGTGTGTGTGTGTGTGTGTGTGTGTGTGTGTGTGTGTGTGTGTGTGTGTGTGTGTGTGTGTGTGTGTGTGTGTGTGTGTGTGTGTGTGTGTGTGTGTGTGTGTGTGTGTGTGTGTGTGTGTGTGTGTGTGTGTGTGTGCGTGTGTGATGGAAGGGCTAATTCTTTGTTTTTGTTAATATTATTCCCACAGCAGTGCTGATGAGTCTGATGGAATGGCTGCAACTGAAATGCTGTGAGCTCCTTCGAGACCGATGAAGTTAATGGACCTTGTATGTTCATATTATCATGTATTTGTATGGTACGAGTGTTTGTGAGTGTGTGTGTGTGTGTATTTCTTAGCCTTGAAGGGAGGAGCAGGGGAGGAGTGTGATGAAATAAGCTCCAACAACATAAAAGAAATCTAATTGTTCCCTAAAGGCACAGTGTTAGGAAAGTGACAAGAATAACTCAAACCTCCCACATCCAAGCAGGAAAGCTGGCAAAACCCAGAGAGAATACACCGCGAAGGAGTTACCTCGTTTTGCTTTTTGATCTTTGGTGAAACACTGGAAAATATGAGAAGAGGCAAAACATGTCTGGTATTCATCCATCTTTTATATGGCTTTATCTAACTTAGGGTTGTCGGGTGCTGGAAACAATCTCTGTTGACCGAGAGTGAAAGCAGGATGTATCGACACACACATTCACATTGAAGGTCAATTTTTAGTCACCAATTGAGCTCAAATGCTTGTTTTTGGACTGTTGATCAGACTCAAAATCATGGTGGACATGCAAACAAACTCTTAACTGTGAGGTGAAAGTGTTCACTATTACACCACTGTGCAGCCTTGATTTGCTCTTCAAATATAGATTTTAAATTTTTAAAATATTTAAACCAACATTCTATGACAATAAATGACCCACCTAGTTTTTTTTTTTTTTTTTAGCATAGTTTCAAATTACAACTCTCATGAAGTTCTGATTTTACTTCTTTACCTCTCAGATCTGTTACAGTGCATTCAATTCCCAGTTTCTTCAGTTCCCAAAGTTAAGGGGCTATATTCTCCCTTATGTCTCTGAACTGTTGCCATCATCTTACTGCATGTCCACGATATTTGTCTTTCCAAAGAAGGAAATGATCAAAGATAACAGTTGAGACATTTCTCTCATAGCAGCTTCCAATAGAATTACAGCAAATATTTGAGCAAATATCTCTTTTCAGGCCTCAACTTTACCAGCTCAGGATAAAGTAACACTGAACCCCTTCGCCAGTTTGTCGAAGACAGCGCCGATGAAACAACTACAAAGCAGGAAGATGTTGTGCTCAAATTGTGTTTTTCATTCCAAATTATTGCTGGTTGAATCACAACCGTACACCAAAACAAGGATATTTGTACAAGAATGCAGTTGAACGAATCACAAGTGTATTTATGACCTGAGAGTTATTACTTCACAAAAATAATTATTGCCATATCTTAAAAGTGTAATATCGGACAAACTGATCTAATTCTTCTCTGCAGAACTGAAGTGTTGATGCCAAACATTTGCACGGCCCATCAAAGTTCACATAAACACATCAAACATATAAACACACCCTGGCATGGAAAGCACGGAGAAACAGCTGTATTTAAGGGTGTGTGTGTCCATGAGTTTATGTGCTGAGAATTCCTTATTTTTGCACATGTGGGCACCATACCCATGCTGATCAGACAACTTTCAGGGAGAAATCTTAAAGACATCAGGGGAAAACATATTGCTTTACAGGGAAGCAATGAGATACACAAATTGATGAGAGAGGAGGATTGGCAGATGGGAAATGAGGGAAGATAGTATGAAATCTAGAACTACCTGTCTTGGGAGTTTATAGCCTTGAATTACTGCTCAAAAATGATTTTTTTTTTTTTAATAGAATTGCTTCCATGTATTTTGCTCCATTATTGATTTGGCAAAAAAACATGTGCAGCCACAGCTGCCCACCAGAGCAAGAGTTCACTGTGTCCTTGATATTAAACAAGTTTGGTAATGGCAGACTTACTGAACAAAAGGTCACTTGTGTGTTCATGGTTCTATGAGATTGGAAATCATCTCTCATCGTCGTCCATTCTGCTCAAAGAAGAACGAAGAAATAAATGTACTGTGCATGGGCTGAGTCTTTATGTTACTGCTGGTTTATGAGCCTGAAAAAAAACCCACACAGACAATCTGCAAAGAGCAAACAGAAGATAAAAATACAACAAAACATTGTTATTTTGCCATGGTGGTTTGACCATCTATCTTCTGGACTGCTTTATCCAAGAGAGCAGTGGGTGAAAGCAGGGTGCACCTGCCAGTCCATCACATGAATAACAAAGACAGACAGACAGTCACACGCATTGGCAAGTGCGGACAATTAAGAGACACAAATGAACCTCAAACAGAAGTTTTTTGGACTGGCATAACTTGTGGACATGCATAGGAAGAACATGGAAACTGTCCACACACACAGGCTCTCAACCGGGCACTTGAAGCAGATTACTTTTATATGGAGCTGAAGCTATTCCCATCAGATATTGGATAAAAGCAAATGTACATGTTGAACATTTTGCTTGTATGTCTTAATTTGTATTGGACCTTGTTGTCGTTATCATTTAATGTTAATTTGAGTTTATCTATGCTCTCAGATTTGAGGGTTTAGTTGGCAGCAGTTTTTCATTAACATGCATGAGAGGGGCAGGATATTGGAAACATTTTTTTTTATATGTAATGTAACCATATATTGTCTATAACCGTGTGTTGGATTAAAACCTTTCTGTTAATGTCAAAGGCATATTTTTATGGTAGAACTGGCTCGTGTTGGAATGCACATGGCTGTTTCATTAAGTGCCCGGTGAGTGTGTAAATTGAAATTGGAAAAAAAAACTGAAAACAAACTGAAAAATCAAGAATAAATATATGTTTTAAAAGAGATGTCTCAAAATCATTCCTTGGCCCTTGAGGTAAATTCTTAGCTTCATGATTACTGACGGAGAGATCCTCTCTTCAAGGAAACGTTAACACAATACTAGTTCTAAAATCTTGAATACAAAAGTAAAATGTTGAAATTGCTGTCATTGATGCTCAAATGACAAATTTTTCATAAATCAACAACAACAACAACAACAACAACAACAACAACAACAAATCGAAATGTATGGTTGTCAGAGTTTATTTTAAAGCCAATCTGAGTCGAGATCTATAGAGCATATTGTTGATAACTGCTTTTCTCTCAATGCGTCTACATATCTGGAACAAGTCACAGAGATGGAAACAATGAATGAGTCAGGTTTAAGAATATGAGGAGTGTGCAGATATCTAGTATGGAGGGAAAGCTAAAAATTTAGTTGAAAGAAAAACATGTACTCATGTAATGTAGACTACCAAAAGTATCTGCTTAAGCACAGTAACAAACCTTCTGTACTTTGACGCGTCCCTCCTCTGCAGACACTCTGAGGTCGACACAGTTAACTTGTATTTGCTTTCACTCAGGAAATGTCGCTGCTGCCGTCTCCATTTGATGTCATTTAATTGTGTTGCTGTCATGTGTAAACGCGCAATTAATTCAAAGTAAATCCACTCGAGCTATCTACTTGAGATTGTTTGAATATCCGGCAGACAAATTAGTCCACTTGTGGCAAGATGCAACCCTAATAGAAGGTCTGTTCTCCTCCATTGCTCATTAGCATTTTTGCTTGGTGTGAGCAGCTCCGCATTGCTAACTCTTTCCCTCTCTTACACACACACAATCACACACACACATAGGGGTGGGTGTGCGTGGGCAGACAGAAAGCAGAGGAATCCCTGATAAGCCAGCGGCCTGGCGGACGACACAGAGGCAGGAATGGCAGCTATGTCGGGCATTCACAACACTGTGTGGTGTCACCAAACAAAGCCTTCCCTTCTCCCGCCTGTCAAAGACGCCATTGTGTCACGAGGAGAGAGCCTTTTTATCGCACACACATTCCACGCATGCTGTCCCTCACCACACGTACACACACTCACACTCATGCACACAGGCGCATGAACGCCTCAACGTATTTTATTATAGATATGCAAACATTAAAAAGTAATCTGCAGTCTACATCTCCACCTCGAATAACAGTTCTATGAACAACAAACACAAAGATCCTTACAAATTGCTTGTAAATGCTCATTACTTTCCTATTTGCGGGAGAAAAAGAGACAAATCCACCCTCTCTCACTTTTATTTTTCTGGCCTCTGGCTGTCTGTGTTGACAGAATGGATGCTCCCAGCTGAGAGGCTGGAGGCCCCAGCATGAAGCCCCTATAGTGAGAGTCACCTGTGAGGGGGTGGGGGACCAGGGGAAGCTCCCTCCCTTCACTCTGGAAGTCTGGGAAGTTAATGACAGCTGACATACTCACAGAGGGGGTTGACAGTAAGAGAACACGAGGGCCGTTCCTGTAAAAGAGAGGACGGCCGTCTGAGGCTGTGTGACTGTGTGTTAGCCTCTTCCTGTTGCTCTGACAAGCTCCTGACTGCTTCTGCCACCTCCACCTCAGCCACAAAGGACTCATGGGAAGGTGGACATGACAGGCGGGTGGGACTCCCATATGTCTCGTGTCCGAATTTCGACTGTGGCTCTGCAAACACCTGTCAATCACTGTCACGACAGCTTACAGTACAGTTTGTGTGTTTGTGATAGTGGAGTAGAAAAAGCTGACAACGATCAACATTCACGGCTGTGTGGGAATAAAAGTATGTGACGTGCCAGTGGAGAATGAAAACCTTGTGTTCTGAACATTAAAAAAAAAGAGGAGCAAAACAAAACAAATTGTTGCCTTATTACATTGAGGATCAACAAACCCTGCCTGTTATTTGTTTCAAAAGATTTAAGCGACTTTTGATTTAAAAGCAGTTGAGCCATTAAAGAACAAAAACTAAAATCAGTTATTGCCATAATGGTATCATCTTGTGTTCTTTTACTCCGGACAAGCCATGATGAAAGGATCACCAACTATTTCTCAATAAAAGACACAATGGAGCTATTAAATCTGGCAAAACTCTGATGTGATCCCCACTCGGCATTTTCCTCATGTATAGCTTGCAGTTTGTATATGTGGGAAGCTGCGGATGGGGAGCCGATGCTGACAGGCTGAAACTATTTGGGGCTGGCCCTCCTGTCAGACATGCAGAGAGCCTCTCAGCATGGGGGTCATCATCACAGAGGAAGCTCCCAACTCCACTTCCCCAGTTTTCACCAACAAGACACAGTGGGTCTCTGGGTATTGGACAAGAGGTCCTGCTGAGAAGCCCTTTGGCTGCAGGGAGCCTGATCAGATTGGTGGATAAAGACCCAGACAGTAGGGGCTGAGTACAGTGACAGTGGGGGAACAGTGGAGGCTCTGCAGGGGGGGAGAGAATTACCTGCCAATTAGGCAAAGTTAATGCGAAGAATGATGGGTGTCAACCCGTCAGAACCCGGGGAGGTGAGGGATCAGCTGGATAAGCACCATGTTATCCCTCAGATTACACTGTCTACTGACATGATCACACACTCAGATACACACACACACACACACACACACACACACACACACACACACACACACACACACACACACACACACACACACACACACACACACACACACACACACAAAGCGAAATAAGGCAAGCTATAAACCACTCTCCAGTACAGTATTTGAATGTTGTACCAAACATTTCAAGATAATAAATAAATGACAATAGATGGACAAAAAGTTAGAATAATATAACAGAAAGAAAAACAAAATGGACACAAAATTGAACTTCAATCCATTCTAACTACCTCACTCGATTTTTAAAGAAGATCAAGTTTGAATCGTGAATTATAGCTACTAGTGTCCAGATCCTCATTTTTTGTGGCTTATGAGCCACTTCCCAATTCCTGATAAAGTACTGGTTTCACAGGTAATGGAGCAAATTTGAACCAGGTATCAATTGTAGTTTTTCTTAATCACATTTCATAAAATTTATTATAAGGTAGTAAATATGAAATGCATGCATATTGATGATATTAAATCATACAATCAGTTTGTTGTCGCCTCTATTCAAAACTTTGGAGCACATGCCAGAGGGAATACCTGAGGCCATCCAGAGAAAAGGACCACTTATGTGAAACTTGATAAAGCAAAATTGCTGGTAACAAATTAAATCCATAAAACTTTAATTCAACAATCTGCCAGCTGTGCTTTCCTCCTCTGACCAGTACTTCCGTCAGGTGTAGTTCATCAGGTCTTAAACGACTGGCAGCAGCTCAGACAGAGAGAAATCAAATGGTTCCTTTTCTATGGTTTTTGAAAACAAATATCACAGATCAAAAACAAACATCTTATTAGTTCATCTTCTCTCAACTCATTACTACAATATGTTTTCTGTTGACTCAATTAAACATTCTTTTCACCACAACACAGTTTCACCCATTAAACCATCAGCTCTAATTGTTCAAAATTGGGCCCTCTGGTAGGCTGGATTGATTCCTTGTGGCCCTCACGGTGATCAAATTTGTCAAGATATGAAGAAATGTAAGCGGTGAAATGTTTTGGTCATTAAAATGCTTTGATTTTTCTCTAATTTTCACTAAGCACCGATGAACTATCATCACGATTCAAAAAGATACGATTGAGAGGGAAACATTTTGCAGTGAAAACCTCCATAGAACAAACTTTATTGAAACAGTCTGTGATGTTTGTGGTCAAAGGTTTGACTTTTTGTTCCATACTTCAGCCCTTCTGTTATCAAGATGCCGTGGGGCTTCAGTTTGTGTTTCCCAAACTGCCCCGGGAAAACCATCCCTTTATTGTTTCAGCTCCCAGCGGAAACCTGCATCTAAAGACAGCGATGAAGTGAAAAAACGATGTGGGTCAATGGAGCAGGAATGCCCCTCCTCGACTCTGGTATGTGTGGTATGGTCTTTATGGGCAGCATGGGACAGTGGCAGCAGGTAGGGTCACATAACAGGGGCTGGGATGATTGACAAGCAGGTGGCAGAGCGAGGAATTCCTTTCAGCTTGTTTCAAATCATTTAGGACAAAAATAATTATGACATGTACCTTTACTTTTTACTGATCTCATCACTCTTATTTTGTCAGTAAGAAATATTTATTGCATACACGTTCTGTACTTAAAAACAAAAATCTAAAATACTTTTCAACCTTGTCACTTGAATAACACATTAACATTTTAACAGCTAAATAGAAGTAAAATGAAAACCTAAAGAAAGATAATGTTTTTATTCTCTATAATCGCTTGACATTTGATCTACTTCAAAAAGTGGGTGTCCATTTTTTTTTTTTACAAAAGTCCAAATTGCCATAAATGTAAAGCATAACATCCTCCATCAACACTTTTTTTTTTTTTTAAGAATTGAAAACATCTATTTACCTGATAGAAAGTTTATAAACAAACAGTATAGGTTGGGCATTTATAAGTTGTAGTCTGTGTTTATACATATAAATAAGATCAGATTCCCTGTAAATATTGACTTTTAAGTGTAAAAACTTACTTTACAGTTTATGTTACAGATTTACCTTCTTCCAAGACCTGTCTGCATGTTGTCGCCTTTCCACAGCAATTCCATTTCGTGCAAGAATATCTCAGATTCGAACTGATTATGAAGCTTCTTCCAACTAAAATACGTAACTTCATCTGAACTTAATAAGTGAATCATTCATCAGACTGACCCACACGCTATTTTGTTACAGTGATACTACAATACAGCTATTTTTGGGCAGTTCTGAAATAGGAGGAGAGTTAAAGTGAATGGAAAAATGACTTTCCCAAGCAAAAAACACTTTTCTTAATAGTTCCTTGAATTGCGAATTGCAATAATAACTCTGTAACTTTAAAAAGTGTTGATCTATGGGATCAATTACAAATATTTGACAAACTAGATTCAGCCAAGCGGGACAACATTTCTTTATCTACACCTTCTGGTGTGACGATGAACCTTGAAATGACCGTAATGAAGAAGTGTCTAATCTGACTGAACATGTCTTCTACAGAGTTGGTTTAAACATCCTGTAAAAGTCGAATTGTTTTTAGTTGTGGTCACAGCTTGGTTTAGCCGAACAACTACAGTAAAAATTGGCACTAAAAATAGTCTCGCAGCTACATTCCAGAAATAGCAGCATTGGCTTATAAAAAGTCATCTCAGTTGAAATCCCTCTCCCACTCGACGCAGGCCGGGATGGCGTGGAGCAGCCCGCGGTGGAGAGTGAGCAGGGGAAACAGGTGTTGGTTCCGAAATGTGCTTTCAGCCAGCAGGAATGACAGCTATGTACTGGCCTCTGTGGTTACTGGCACTTTACCAGAGCAGAGCTGACACACTCACACAAACTAGTTACTGCTGCTGTTTAGACCTTTATATGAATGGTTTCTCTCTCTCTCTCTCTCTCTCTCTCTCTCTCTCTCTCTCTCTCTCTCTCTCTCTCTCTCGCTATTAGAGGAATGATTCTGGATGACTGAGCTGACTTCTCAAAAATAAACCAATGAAAACAAACAAACGCAGGGAAGTTCTTTTGTATTGTTGACATTGACTTTTATTGCCATTCCAACTGAAGTTCATACTTTTTCCTTGCAGGTTCAGTTAATAATTTACATTTGGCGAGCCTGATCCAATCTCACTGTGTGGAAATAGTCTGTGCTCGACCTACTCATTCATTAGACTCCTACTTTCAGATTCATCAACGATTGGACATCATTTTAATTTGTAAAAATCCGGAGAGGGGAAACACCGCGATGTACATTGGCGGCTCGGTGTGTGGGCAAGCAGTGGAATGCGGTTTGCCTCTGTTACGGGTGGATCTTCCTCACTGTACATTGTAAACAGGCGTAAACGTTGATCTATTCCCGTGGTGTGGCTGTGTATTGATCTTTCATTTAACAACCTCTCCTTGGTCGCTGGAGTTCAAACAGACCTCGTGAACGCGGTGCTGAGGATCCGGGAGCTGTGCGTGGACTCCCACCCCTCCTGCCATATGGTCTTGTACATATAAACACCGGCTCCGTTGAAGCTGTTACAAAGATCTGGGTTTTTTTTTTTTTGGGGTTTTCTCCTAATCAGGCAGCCTAAAGTGATAAAAGTGAAGCCTTACAAAAGAAACTAAACAGATCTAACAATTATATACAACTTCAGAGATATAGCGGCTGATTTACTGAAGGTTTGCACATGTAAAAACAAGTGCAAACATGATATTCCACACACATGTGGAAGCTGATCTGTAGTTTAAGATTGCATCTGTTTTTAACACGTTCAAAAATGTGGCATAAATCAAAGTCGGGCTTCAGCAGCCTGCAGCAGTTAGCGTGCTGAGAGCCAATCTCCTCTGCTGGCTCCCCACAACACTTATTTACGACTTTATTATGAGATATTTATGGGGCAGTATTTCATCTTTGGTCTTGCAAGCTTTTCTGTTTGCTCTTCTTCTTTTTTCTCTCAGCTTTGACTTTGTGACAGCTTGATTCTTTTTTTTGTTGTTGTTTCAAACTTATTTGCTATAATGTACCAACATGTTCGATAACTTCTTAACTCCAGGGTGCCAAATGTTTGTGCTTATGGGGGCTCAGGGTTCCGGTCAATCCCTTCTTGCAAATCACACAAATGAAAACAAATGAACAGAGAAGATAAACTGTTTTTTGCAGGTCACTTACGTGTTAACATGGACTAATGCTTGCAAAACACTCCTTTGATTTCTCCTGTGAGCAAATACGTTCACTTTATTGAGGATCTTTAATAAATAAGACCCAGAGTCACTAATGATTTAACCTGCAGCTCTTTCTTTCTTTCTTTCTTTCTTTCTTTCTTTCTTTCTTTCTTTCTTTCTTTCTTTCTTTCTTTCTTTCTTTCTTTCTTTCTTGTCTTTTTGCTGAAATTGTTTGTCTGTTTGTTTGTTTCATAAAGTCTTGCAGCATCCAGCCTCACATACATAAGGGTTCAAAAGAGTCCCTGACATCATTTTAAGATAATATCTCATTTGATTTGAATGCAGTGCCCGTTGCATCATGATCGTTATCATCAAGAATTTTACTCGAATTAAAGAAGGAAAAGTACCTTATGGACTGCACTTGAATTAGCTTTTTGTACCTTAAGTTGTATAATTAGATTCAGCAACTTGACCATTGTTCTGCCCCCATGTGGTCAATTTGCACAGTCTTGGCCCAACAAACCCTTGTATGTGCAACTTTGGTTGTGAAGCTGTCAAATTTGTAATCAGAGTGTAATTCATCACCGGATGTCATCAGATGAAGTTTACTAACCCATTCACTGCTATCCTGTCACCACTGACACTATCGGGGTGTGTTTAAGTTAACTCTGAGACCGTTTCATATCTGGATTGTATCTAGAATATCACTTGACAGCTGAGAATTTGAGCTTTGTCAGGACTTCTACAACCTCACAATCGCAGACAGGATTCACCAACATGTCAAACATTTGTAACGGCAGTTACTGAGTAATGTCAGAATCACACAGTGACACTGAAACACTGCCAGATAGTGGCAGAAGCACAGAATCATATTGCCACCACAAAATAGTCTCACCTACATGTTCATATTTGGTATTTATCGCTTCAAAATACATATTAGGCTTACATCTTGTTAAAAGGATGTTTTTCCAACCAGTATCTCACACATTATTTTTTTTTGGGGGGGGGGCACATATGAACCACAAGTCACCGGGTACCTATATTAACTAACATAAATTTATTCCATAACATCCACGTTTGTTGAAGTTGTTATATTTCCTTTTGTACAAATGTTTTTGACCTTATCGTGTCCTTAGATTTTATAGCTTGTGCTCTGACCCTTATTTCTTCATGGTGCCATTTCAACTCAGTCTAATCCAAATTGAATTAGATGAAGATGTAATGATCCCATCTAAACTTGATTAGAAATGTTATTGAGCTTTAATGTTTGTCCCGCTTGAATCTCCATTATGTGTTTTTATGCTCATTGGCCAAATCACATCGAGTGAACGATTGGAAGATAATAGAAAGATTAAAACAAGTCGTGTTTCATTAATGTGACTTTTTACCAGTAAGACCAGTAAGACCTACAACTCGACCTGACAGACATCAGGGAGGGAGATCTGCTGTTTCACCGGGCTCTTCTGCTCTTTGGGTGTTCCCAGTCATTTGATAGAGCGGAATCAGGTATCAAGCACAGAGGATTTGGTGAATCGAGTGTAATCAGCAGGACAAGTGTTGTGTGACAGTCCCAGCACGCTTCATTAGGCCGCCCTGTTGACACAAACATAGCGGTGAAAGCTGAGCCTTTCACTAATACCCTTAACACCCTTAATACTTGTACAAGGAGGGCAAATTAGCTCTAATTACCCCGGTGATTCAAAGGCATTTAGCTGGCTTGTGCAAGTGAGAAAATGATGTTTGAAAGGAAAAGAGGAGCAAAAGGTCGGGACGTGATGAGATTATGACTGCCATGTCTGTTTTTACTCATCTGTGTGGTTTTTTGGTGTCTCTTCTGGTACCACTTCTTTTAACTTTTTCGGATTTTGTGTTCGGACAGCTGGTGTTGTGTTGCTGATCGTGAGACTAATCATTCGCTCAATTACTCTGGAATGTGTAGCCGGGCTGTGTTATGACTGATCAGCCTCCCCTCCCTCACTCTTTTCATCTCTTTTCCACGACTCGGACTCTCCATAGTTTTGGTCTTCTGAAGCGATTCAATTCAATTCAATTCAATTCAATTCAATTCAATACATTTTTTTTTTTTTTTGACTGTGTGCCTTGTGTCAAAACAAAAGGAACAGTTACAAAATATCAAAATAAGAATCAGTCTTTTAGAGCTCCACTCACACAAAACTCAGATTCAAACAGTGCAGGTCACTACAAAATGTGGATTTAAAAAAAAAAAAAAGAATGTATTTCTGAATATCTCTTAAGGTAAAATGCAATCTTCTGTATCATGGAAGAGGCACTCCAGGCAATGAGGACATTTGGTTCCACGGCTCCAGACTGGCTTTCAGTTTATCCTTTTTCTCATTTACTAACCCTGCTTGCGCGCGTGCGCACACTTTGCTTTGTAATTCTGGTGTATGTGACGACTGTAACTTTGAACTTAAGCACAACAAGAATACCAAACAGTGCAAAATAATACATTAGAGCCTCCAAATACCCAATAAATAAATCACATTGATTTCTTTTACTATCTGTAATATTACCAAAATAGATATACCAGTTATGTTAGATAATAATATGCAAATGCTACACATTTAACATTTCCCCCGGTCTCTTTATGCTTCTGGTCAATTTTGTAATAATTGCTATTCAGCTCCTGCTCCATGTTTCTGTATTTTCCTTCTTCCTGCAGTGGAAGTGCCTGTGGAGATTCTGCAGAGCCGCCAGCGGGAAGCCTGTTAGCATGTAAGAGCACAACATGCTGACGCAGAAGCTACCTGCTACTGCTTCATGTTAATGAGGAGCTGAATGCAAATTACTGGCTTTTATTTGTACTGCTGATATGAAACCCGGCACTAACACACAAAACAATCAGCCAATTACGGTTCAGGTTATGAAATGTATCCAGTGAAGGTCGTAAAGCTTTGCTAATGACACAGCATACGGTTTTCTTACTACTTTTAATTTGTACAACAAGTTAAATGCCAGTTGGTTCTTGAGGCCAAAAACTCCAAAGCCTGTTTTATTGGGTAAGTTAAATCTCTGCATTTAACCCTTCCTATTTATAGTTAACCTTAACTACATATGTGGAGAGCAGCCAGCTGGTCATGCGTCTTACTGACGGACCCCCAATGGTAACTTGTCAGTGGTGGGATTGAACCTCTAAACCCCCAAAATACAAGCACCCTTCACTAAGTTCGAGACACCGCTGCTCCAGTCTGTAATACTGTACACAGTACAAGTGACATTATGGTACTAGAAAGTGGCACATTTAAACTTGTCTCACACACAACAGAATATTGCCAGGAAAAGCCACAAAGCTACGATTGTTTCCATGAAAACGGTTTTCTTCAAAAGGATCTATGCATAATCTAAGGTCCAAAATCCACCGTTTTCCCAAGGGAGGCAATTAGAGAATAAAGGTCTGCTGTGTTAGATTTGCCTTCTGATGCTGAGAAATTAGACTTTAGACTCAACCACTCATACAACCGTGACTTATTAATTCAAGTTGTCGATACACTGTTGGCAGCTTAACTGTTCGGTCCCAGCAACGCAAAACTAATACAGTGATGTGTGAATTATTGGGGAAATTGAACAAAATATTTTATCAGTTACTTTCACAAGTGCATAGTTTCCTTCCACTTGCAGTAACTCGTGAAGTAACTACACTACTTCAAAAAGGAGAAACAAGCAAGGGTGAATTAATACGGATTGTTAGTAACTAGTACATTTAAACTAACATTTAGAAGAAACTTTTCCAGAGCTGACTGGCACAATGCGATGGAATAATGGCAGAACAGGTTGGTTGTTTCTGTGGCTTCAAAACATGGACATAAATATTCTCCATGAGAGAGTTAGAGGATAATAGATTTTGTTAGCTGTGCCTCGACAATATTGACGTTGAATATCTGCCAGAGGTGAGTCCGCACCTTCTTCAAACCTGCCAAATACTCGTGATGTTATTCCATGTTTTGTTATTGCACTCATCAGAAAATACTGAGGCTGTTCAAAGGAAAGGACTCAGATAGCTATTGAGAAAACAAAATATTGTCATCTCTGAGAATGACGTTCTTCATTTGGGCTTTTCTTTCCCTCGGTGTGTCATGATTTGTTGATACTTTGGATGGAAACGCAGCTGCTGCGTTCCAGATTTAAAGTCCTGCTGTTTAGTGGAGATGGAGAATGAGATACGTGGGAGCGCAGGCTGGAATGTCAGTGGGCTGGTACAGCTGATCATACCACCTGGTCAGACCACTCACCACACAATCATGTTTGTGCCACTTCAGAGGTCATCACAAAGGCTTACATACATTTTGCAGAGAGACACAACCTTAACCCACCCTTGAACCGTGTCGTCGCCCTATAAATCTTCTGATTGCATTATGTGTGCTTATTTTTTGTTCCTGCGTTGCAATTGTCTAAATACATGTACACCATTAGGAATTCATACAGTTATACATAGAAGAGGAAGAATTTCATCCATAATACGGATCCTGGAACTTGACTTGCTCTGAAATATTCAGAGACAGATTTTGTTTGCCTCGGTACTAATCCCACGAGTGAATTGCTCAAGGTGGAGATCAGTCCAAACTTTCATTCAAATGCCTGACTGATTTTATTTTATCTAAAAAAAACAAAAGTTCAGTGTACTAAACAGCTTTACGTGTAAGCTGTCTTCTTGTGTGCTTGTTTGCGTATGTGTGTGTGAGTGTATGTGTGTGTGAGTAGTCTCCCTCCGTCAGACTAACTTCCCGTCCAGACAGGAAATGCCTTCCTTAGGGTGTCTTTGTAAGTCTGTGCGTGTGTGTGTGTGTGTGTTTGCCTGGAAATGGACAACAGACAATCTACTTCCCTCAGTTCTCAGCTTCTTGTAACTCCATCACATAAAAACATGTTTACACCTTCAAGCTCTCAAGGTATTGTTGCTATTCGGCTCTGGATTGTATCGATCAGTGAGACCACCTAGATGTTAAGGGTTTTGTGTTTGTCTTTTAAATACAAAGGTCAGTTTTTATGAAATTAACACTTAAATTAGAATTTAATGATTTCATAAGAAAACTGATTTGCCCTTCTAATAAGAACAGCTTCTACGTTAACCCCGACAACCTGCTGCTTTGTTGCTGTTATTTTATATTCATCTACTTAAATTGAATATGCATTCAGGCAAACTTCCCACCAAGTAATTTACTTTCTCTGACAATCAAAAATAGAAAGCTGAGAAGACAAAACAGGAGGTTAATCACAATTTTATGTTAAGTAAATTTATGGCAAAGTTTCAGTCGCTGTCACTCATTGTAAAACCAAGAAAAAAAATATAAAATCGTATCATTTTGCATTATTTCTCATTTGAGGGAAAATATTTCTTTCAAATTTTAAGTGAATCAGCTACCGTTTATTTCAATGCTTATTGAGATATTCAACAAAATAGGACCTGTTGGGAGCAGGGATTTATATCAATGAATACACTACTCTAGATTTAAATCCTTTGTCAGGTAACTGATCTTTTTTTCTGCCAAATAATTATGAATTCATAACAGTCCAAATTTACTGTACAGAATCTTTAAATAGTTGCTACCTGTGTCTGCATTTTAGAATTGGTGTCAATAACAACTAATGCTTGACATTTATGCTTCAACCTTACCATATACTATCATGATGAGTTTAGTTTTTTTGCCTTCAAAAATCAGCTCATATTCCCATTTATACAAAATGAAATATCTTTGAAACATTGGAACGTCCCATTCAGTCTCACTAACTATAAGTCTTTGTTGTAAACAACATTCACTGTGGGACAGTGGTGCTGAATGGTGCCTGAAATAGTTCAACGGGATTTTAGAATCACTTATAGAAGTCCATTAACAAATACATCCCATTTAGATACATTTTAATCTATACATTATGAAATAGGTACAGTTCTGATTATTTTAAATGTCAATTATAAATGTCGAATAACTATTCTTTGTAACTTGAAAAAGTCTCACTTTAAGAAAATACCCTTGCAATATCCTTTAAGTATTGTAGTTACTTCCCTGTGAATGTGTGAAGTGTGTTTTGTAGGTTTTGGTGGAGAACAATCCTGCTGAACCGCTATGCACTCAAAGCAAATTTCCATTCAGGAAGAGAGTTAATGACAATTACCCCTGAGAAATGACATAATTTGCAAATGTAATTTATTACTTACATACAGTAACAATATTTACACAACATGTTCTCTCAAAGACAAAAACGGTAATTTAAGCAAGATTTAGCAAAAAGGCATCCAGCAAACAACACCTTAGCACGGCAACACTCTACGCAAAGACAATTCATATGCATCAACAAACATTTACTGTACAAAACAAAATGTGGATCAAAATCAGCTCTTGAAACAGAACCACCTGGTCTCACATTTTGCCTTCCATTCTTGAAGCCAGTAGTCCATTTCTATTGTTCTTCAAGGGTTTTGAGAGCCAAAGCGATCACTGTCCCTCATGTCCAAGCCTTTAATCGCTGTGATATTTGTGTGGACAGTGCAGGACTCTCAGACTGATAGAATAATGCTACAAGTAGCATTTTATGTCTACATTTTATATTATTGTGCTGGTATTTCAGCCATACATTGATAAAGCAACAAAAAAAAAAGGTATTTTTTGGTATAAATTGATTATTTTATCTTTTTGCCCGAGCATCAGTTAAAACCAAGCTGATGTCTTTTCTTTGGTCTGATCAAGAGCTGCAGAGACAGAAACAAAGTAAAAATGATAATGGGAACAGTTGCCACTTATTGCACATGTGAAGTTTTACCAAATGCTTTTCAAGGTTGCTCTTCTGTCATAGCTACCTGAATCATATGCCTCCAAAGATCCATGAATTGTGGAGGGGGCCCAGGTGACAGACGTAGCTGGTACGGGGCTGTTGCTACTGGCATCCATCTCTGTCTTCACTACCTCACTGAGTGGGGAGCTCCCCGTGCTGGTGGCTGGCTGGCTCTGGTTCCTAACGCCAGGAAGCAGCAGCGGGTTGAATCTGGGATCCAGTGCTGGACTGTGTGCTGGGTACGTATGAAGCATGGGGTGATGGTGCCGGGTATGGATGTGGGGGTGGGAGTGGGTGTGAGGGTGGTAGACATCATGAACGTTGGGGTAGCCACTTGTGCTCTGGGTGTAGGTCCAGCTGTCTGAGAGGGCGGCAGTAGGGGGGAGGCTGGTTTGGGTGAGCACGTGACCAGCCCACAGGGCTCCATCTGTGTGGTTGAAGGACACAGGACTGGGAGAAAAGTCTGGGTGGACAGAGACTGAGACTGAAGGGAGGCAGGAAGTGCCCTGGGGTGGATATGTGCTGTTCCAAACTGGGCTGCTCTGACCCTCTGAGAGAGAACCACCATCTGAAACAAAGATATCACAAAGTCTTAAACATCCAGTATTTTTCATCAAAATCACCGACATTAAAATCCAGGTCGGGGAATGGCTTCCGAATAGCTGCTACACTCACCTTTCCACAGGGAAGCCGTGGCAGAAGTTGATGGCTGAGTCACTCTGATGGGCTTGGTCTCACTGCTGAAGGTGCTGGACTGACTGAGAGCCCGGGAGAAGTGCTCATCTACCACGTCGCCAATCTCGCCTTGGAAGTAGGTGAACAGTACACATCGGGAACTCAAGTATTCTGCCTCTGCCGGTTGAGTACTGTCCTTGAGCTCTGAATCAGATGAGGCTCCGCGGCCGGATTGGGCGCCTGGTACAGCAGGACCCTGGCGGAGGCCCTGATCCCGGGGCAGCATCCCTCTTCCTGCTCCTGGCTGCTGCTGCTGCTCCATACACTCCTGCATCTTGCTGTAAACACTCAGCTTCCTCTGTGGGACAATACATAGAATTATTTTTATTGAACACATCTAAGCAGGAATCATCAAAACTTCACAAAACTAGGCTAAACTCTAAAAAAAAAGTTTTATTTTGTCACAACAATACAGAAAATAATCATTTTAAATGCACTTGTTCCTTGTAATGCACTTTCTTCTTGCACCGTCTTATTTGAAAGTCGTGAGAAAAGGTGTTTCTATTTTCCCATGCTGCTGTGTAACTTTGTGAAGCTGAAGTAGTGCACATTCCTGAGTGAGTGACCGGCTGTCATTACATCACCGTTTGACCACAGGATTAATAGTTCCGTGTCATTACGCCTGACCTGAGGCAAATGAGGAGCCTCAGACTGGAATTTCATTATACAAAAGGGAAATTTAAGGTAAGATAAGAATAGTGTTTTGGGGTGGAGATTTTTTTTTTCTTTTCTTTCTTAAATCTGCCAATCACTGACAAACTTGTCTTATAATAAATAAATTAAATAACAAATCAATACCATTACAAAAGGATGATATCACAATATTGCAAGAGACATTGTCTTTATCGTGTTTGTGCTACACGACTTTATACTTTTAAATATGTAAAACTTATGGTCGTACAAAAACAACAACAAAAAAACAAACAAGTTATTGGAATCTGTTTTGCAGTATAAATATACAACTCACACGTCACCCAATGTTGCACAAGTCCATATAAAAGTAATCCCTTCTTCACAAGAGGAAAAACAAATCCCCGGGCTGGAATCTATCAGTGTGTCGCAGCAGCTGCAAAAAGTTTTCCCCGCAGAGTCCGTCTCACCTGTTGTTGCTGGTGATGGTGGTTGTAATAGGTGGCTTTGTACGCCGCTGCGGGGAGGTAGTGCGCTCCATAGCCTTGATGGTACATCACATCCAGGCAACTCATAGCGACGGAGCACAGCGGCTGAGGAGGGAGAGAAAGTCCGAGGAGGAAAACGGGCGGAACTCAGCCGAGAGCGACTCTTCTCCAGACTTCACACGGCCTGTGTCCTCCGAGCCATCATTGGCTCCATATATGCTCAAGCGCGTACAATAGTCATGCCGTCCAGTTTGCATACAGACAATGCGCCTCCCGCTGCGCGCTCCGCCGGCACCACCCGGGGCCACAAAATGATTCAGAACGGTATAAGACACAAACTGTATCCGGAATGACAACTCTCCCCTAACAAGTTTTCAGACTGCTTTTGATTGGGTAAGAATTCCTTTCTCCCTTTTCTCCCTTTCTGTTTTGGAGGGGAGTTATATTTAGAGAAGGCTGGGGCCGTTACGCACGCCCACCGGGGAAGGGCCTCTATGGCGCAGTGGAGTTTAGCAAGGCACTATCACTGCCAAGAGTCTGAAGGCTCTATTCCTATAGTGGGAGATTATTCTGAAAAGTTTATTAGAGGCTGCACACTGAACTTTAGTGCACTCATTGTATTCCACATATAGTACGACTGGAAAATAGAGCCTGACCTCTGGAGTGCCAAAGAGCCAAATTGGGGTAGTGGTATTTTAAAGGGATATGTGTTCCCAGCGGCAGGAGACAAACAAGTATTATAAAAAACAATATGCACTGTTTTTTCTCTACTTTTTACTGTATTTCTGTAATTACGGGTAACTCTTGCTGGTCCACCAAATCCTTAAACCCATTAATTACATCTTAACAGCAATTGAACGCATCCCTTTGTTAAGATAAATAGACAAAAAATACTGAATCCCAATACAATGTGGATGTATTTTTTAAAGAAAGCCCACATGATTCCTAAATTATATTATAGTTTTGGTAACTCCTCAAACCATTATGTTACTTTCAAATGTGAATTCACTTTTAATGTGTAAGTTAATGTGTAAATCTCTGTGCTGTCCTCTGTGAAACATATCTGAACAACCGGTGAGGTTATAGAGAGGTGCATCATGATGAGTCAAAATCCTAATTTTGTGATTTCATTATGTTTTTAACCTGGACATGATGACATTAAAAGCTCTAAATAAATTACAATGGCTCCATAAACGAAGAGGACCTGTCATTTAACACTCTCTCTTTGTTTAGTCAGGTTGTTTATTACAAAAGACTTAATTTGTGACAGATCATTTCAGTTCTTCCCTCCATGAGAAACGCTGACTGATTTGAATGAATTGAGTTGTTTGCTGCCACCTGTTGACAAGGCTACGGACAATACATGAAGTTTTTCCTCATAATGCAGACTCGCCACATCAGAAATCTAAAAAAGGGACCAAGACCCACCATAATGCATGAAGGTCATTTAGGGTCTTCTACTTGAATTCAATATTATTTGTTTCACATACAACAACTCAAATAATTATTCAGTGGCCTATAGTTTCTTCAGTTATGTAATAAATAAAGTGTACCTCATTTAAAATGTGTATTTTGAAACATTAACTTCAAGAAGTGTAACAATATAAACATTCTCAGTTCTGTATTTATACATCAGCAATTTTTTTTTTAACTATTAATCTACATTCAAGGTAAAGATGGGCACTTTGTCATGGAGGCCTTCATTCATTTATATTTCCCTATTCATAGTTCATAGTGTCCCTGCTCCAACATGAGTTGTAATTAGGTTCAGCACCAGACTTTTTGGTATATAATGACAGATTCTTTCATTTTCGTGGTGCACAAGTAGGAGCACATTGATTACATGCAGGACACTGACCCTCCAGGACAGACCCACCACTACTTTAAATATATCGGACATAAACCAGTGCTGTTGATTACTGGCCTTGAAAAATAACCTTCCGTGCATCAAAACGTGAATATAATGAGACTGTTATCAACCGGTACTACAGACAGCCTGATCATGAATCATTCATTACAATACTTATAACACATGTTATGTTTCAGTTCTTCACACAGTGTAACAAGCCATCCCTGTGATGGGCAGGTTGCATATTATGTCCAACTTTTATATGCTCTTTATCCAAACTATAGTCACCATGGACTGGAATCTATCACATGGCTCTTACAGAGAAACAGACAATCAGTCATAATAGCCATCACACCCACAACCAATTTGAATCTCCAATTAACCTGGACTGTGTTAGGAAGCTGAAGAAATCACAGCCAGCAGGGTCGAACTTTTTCTTCTAATTTGATTCATTCATTTGATTTATTGCAGACCTGTACATCATAACATGCAATTCAGAAACAATTTTACACAATGTATAGGTTTATACATGCATACACAAATGTTGTGCACATGCACATGCATACGCCCCTAAAAATGCAACTCATATCTCAAACTACATATTAAACTTCTGTTTTGTATTACATTTCTATCTCACTTTATTTTTCTGTGGAGGACGGTCAAACAAAATGACTTCACTGAACCATTCATTGTAAATTATATCAACTTCAACCGTGAAGTTTCCATGAGTCCTATGGCCACATATACCTGAACCATTTACTCCAAATGTCGCCTTTTAAATGTACAAACAAAACATCGCAATGGAACATAAGTATATACATTTTATACAAAGTAGCTGATAATAGAAAAATCCAAGAAAAATCACTGAGAATTTAAGCGGTTTCTTCACATCTGAAACACCCTTTACACTTCATGGTCTCATCATGTTTGCCTTTCATCAGTGTGTATTTCCCCACCGTGCACTCTAGTGAAAGATAAATGTTTATGAAACACAACAGGAAGATTCATTATTAATTTCCCCCTGCTTGCTGTCGTTGTTGCCACATTGAATACTTGAGTTAACGGACCTGATGACACTTCGGGGACTGTGGCATGTGAGTAACTATCTCATCATTTTCACTCATGTTTGATTCACTTTGATGCCACAAAGGGAAACGTGAATTATTCAAGCCGAGGAAGCCAAACCGGGACAGTGCTGTTGAAGAAACGGACTCATACAGGATATGAGAGAAAAGTTTTCTATTTTGATGACAAGAAAATGTTTGCTGGCTAAAGTCGCCTTCAGAGCTAAATTAGCCAAGAGTACTTCTGTACGTGTTTCAATTGATTGAATCCTTAAAAAACAATGACAATTAAAAGTTACTAGTTAGCTACTGTATGTATAATTGCCTTCATCATACCACAGCATTTTTCTTGCAGTCCTTCTCAATCAATTCTTTGTATTTATCAGTTGTTTCTATTTCTTTAACATTTTCTTACGCCGGTATTTATACATTTCATAATTATTTTGCTTTGAAATCTTAGTTATGTCATTTCTAGTATTATTATTTGTCGGCGTAAGTACTAGTCAAGGTATGTTTTGTTTTTTTCATTTTTGTGAGGATATCATGTAAAGAGGTGTGCAAAGAGTGAACTTATTCCTCACTTTATTAAATCCACCCTGTGTGTGCGTGTGAGCTTGCATGCAAACCTTTGATTTGATTTATGTGACGTGTTTTTACAAATAATCCCTCACCATAGATATTTTGCCGGCATGACAAAGATAAATAAATATAACGGTGACGGTTAAAAATAAACAGCTTTTTTTTTTCCAGCTGAGCTTCCTGACATGACACGTCATTGAAAGCCACAACTAAGGGATTGATGGTGAATCTGTGCAGAGATGGCAAGTTTGTCTGCAACTCCATCTAGTGTTCTCATTTCATCCCTGGCTGTGGCTTCTTGTTGCAGAAGTGGGGCAGTGGAGCACTCAGAGAGAGAGATGCCTCGAGACAGCACAGGAAGCATCAGGCTCGGTTTCACGAACGCATGCACGCCCACACGTGTGCACAGATCATAGAGCACATCACAGCAGACTGCTACACGCGCGTTCTCTGACACAGACGCTGGACCTGAGGGGCTTTCCACCAAACATCTGGAGCAGCCCCTGTCCCGCTCCCCCGCTCTTTAATGAGGCACAGCGATGATTATTAGTGAATGTTTTAAAGGGGGGGGAGAGTGGAAAGGGGAGAAGAGAAGGGACAGAAACTCAAGTGGTATTGGGGAATTGTTTGCTTTTCCCTCAAAGCACCTCCGGTGCTTAAGATCTAAAGACATTTCACACTCTTAATAAACTTCTACTGTCTAAGATCACAGATACATCTTGGGGAATGAGAGATGAGTTTGGTGGAAAACATCCCAGGGAACTGAAATGGAAAAGAGGTCATCAGTGTTGTGATCTAAATCCAACTGTAAAAGAAATAAAAAAAACAACCACTAAACCCACGTGCATTCTGTCAAACCCTTTCTCAATAAAAAAGTGCTGCATCTCACCAAATGATTCCTCTCTAATTAAATCTCAGTCTTTTTCAGCATACTGCACTCCTGATGAGGCAGGTGTGAGATAATGCTGAGTGCTGTTGATGATGATATCTCACATTAGGCAGACTGCAGCATCATGAGTTTTGTGCTGTGGGATCCAGTGTTCTCTTGCCCTGGAGAGAGACTACATAAATGTACACCTGCCTCTGCCTGACCTGATGATGATGAGGCGAGGACTCCGAAGCTCGTATATAGATATGACTTACAGAACGGGAGTGTTAAGGTAGCGTTGAATGGACATTTGAAGCCTCAGCTTCAGGTGAAGAACTCAGAGTCGCTCATTGTGGACAATATGCTGGCTTCAAGTGGTAGATGGATTATTGAGCATGTGTTCTGTTCTGTCTGAAAAACAATTTCTCCAACTGGTGTAATTCAAATGATGATTCCACAGCGGTACATAGAGAAACCTTGAAAACCAACATCTCATTTGATTGAATTACCTGTGACACAGTAACAGAAGCGGTCAAATCAACCACTGTGATGGATAGTTTAAATTAAAGGCGCAATATTTTCAATCGCCCCCCCTCCGGTCTTACATCAGGTTAAGTCTGGACCTCGAGTGTTCAAATACTATTTGCAGCAGGAATGGCAAAAATATCCAATTCCACCACGGAAGCTGCAATAACCTATTGTGGTATAAAGGACCTCCACCATCGACATTTCAGAGATTCAGGGGGGCAAATTGTTCTATCAGCTGTTTCAGCCTACAACTGATGAAGATGAAGAGCATTGATGAAGTCAATTCTTTATTGTCTACACCTTCTGAGTACATATAACTTCGTCTCAATCCAGGAGGCTCATAAAGACAATAAAACCGACTTCTTAAACAATATATAAACATACATTTGAAGTGTCCACTCAATTATGTCAACACATTGTCATGTTGATCACTTTCTGGGCCGCTTTGCGTGCAGCTTGAATAGTCTATCAGCTATTTTGCTGCATTCTATGGAGCTTTTTGGTGTCATAGTGTCGGAGGTGGATATGCTATCTTGTAATAACTCTATGTCAATAAGCTGCTTTCAACAGTTTATCCAAGATTATATGCCTCAATTAATCATCCTTTATGCAGGTCAACTATAGTGAAATTGTGTAAAATAAAAGGATTTTACAAAAGGTATATGAAAAGCTTGAAAAGAAGTACAACAGAGTGTAATAAAACTAGATATATAAATAGATGCATAAAAAAAGAAAAACTAATGGTGGACTGCATAAAATATCAATATTAAATATTCATATCAGAAATGAGAGGTAAAGCCACTGTAAATGAAAACAGATAAAACACTAAAATAACATGAAATAAAATGGAAATGAATAAATTCTGAGATTTTAATAAATTAACCCCTTCTATAATATTTTGACTCCACTCGAGAGAGAACTTTGTATCCGGTGTGTGTTAGAGGTGGGGGAGGAGTGGATGCTGAGTCTAATTAAAGAAGCATTAATGCATCTCGAGGCACAGAGTGATGCAATGTAGAGCGGATTTTTATTTTCTATCATTCATATTCACATAATAGAACGTTTGATATGTTTCCCACTGTATTAAATCTGTCTCTGATAAGCCAGAACTTGATTCTTGACGTATTATGCAGACTGAAGTGAGACACAAAGCACCAAAGTGAAATCAGTTGCACTGGAGCACTCCACTAATGAGTAAAATATAGTCATTTGTAAGTTAATGGAAGTGAATTTACATGAGAAGCCAAATGAAAATTCCCCCCAAAACGTACAATGGGTTTTAGTATCACATGTTTCCCTCATTATTACCTCCTTGATTTTTTTCATTGTGGTTTTCACTGTTTTTTCCCCATCTTTCTCTTCATGTAAATATACATTTTAATTGCAAAGAAGAAAAAAAGAACAGTACTCCCTTCCCAGTGTGTGTGCTCTTTTGTTCACCCACACAGCTGAAGTGACCGGTGCATGTTGGGTTCAGAGTCAGTATGTTGACCTTGCTTAAAAAGCAGATAATTACTCAGTCCATTCTCCATTTTTAACTCCGATCCTGCATGTATAAAGATAATGGGAACTGCCCGGGCTCGCCTGCAAGAAGTTAATGAGATGATGGAGACTCAAAGGCAGGGTCATGTTGATGGAGGGGGACTCCACTTGACAGATGTGGCTCCACTTTAGAAGGTCAATCCGGGGGGGGGGGGGGCTTTCATGTAAAATGGACATGGATTTAAGAGTCAAATAGGAAAATCCACAATAAATTGGAAAAAGTAATAAAACATAGTTTATGCAAGGGCGCTTGGGTTTATACACTGAATGTGTGTGAAATTTAGCTCAAAGGCTCATTTCAATAACATTTTGCACTGTTACTGTTTGTTTCTAAATTTTGATGTCTTATTTCAAGGAATGTCAAATCGATTATTTTAAGCCGTGACAGTGTAGATTACTGTCCACTAGAGACTATGTGCAACACATATTAAACAAAAAACTGTAAGAAAGGGAAAATATATTTGTATCAGCCTAAAAACTTAAAAAAAAGTGGCTTTTTGGAGTCGATCAAGATAATTTTTTTCTGACTAAACCGTTTCTTCATCACAGCTTGATGAAGAAATATAATTTTTAAACATGTTACACTGACTTTCCAAGGCATGACGAGAAGAAACAGGACCATCCATAAGCTGTGCATAACTTGTGCTGTATACAACTTTGTTCATAATTTCATTGTTAGATATTCAAATCTTCTCTTTGACCTCCTTCTCACAACTTCTCAATTGTCCTCCGTCTACTCGTCCTCCAATGCCCTTCCAGCTGTAATGACTCTAATTCCCTCATGCTAATGGTGTGTTTGAGCCTCACCCCCTGCTGGGACCACCAGCCTACTTCAAGTGGTCACACTTGCCCCGTGGCAAGACAGCCTGTAGACTAGCGAGACAGGGAAGAGTTAAAGCAAATGGGAGAAAGGGCACTAGAGGGTTCTGGTTTAATGCAGGCAGGACACCCTGAGACAGATTGACATCCCCAGGCAAGAAAGACCTGTGGATAAGGAATGTCCTTGTGTGTGTGTGTGTGTGTGTGTGTGTGTGTGTGTGTGTGTGTGTGTGTGTGTGTGTGTGTGTGTGTGTGTGTGTGTGTGTGTGTGTGTGTGTGTGTGTGTGTGTGTGTGTGTGTGTGTGTGTGTGTGACTTCCTCAATTGGTGCCAGCAGCGGATTTAAACAATAACATCTCGCTGTTTGATCTTACTGAAAAACCCAATAGATCTGTGCATGTGTGTCTGTAACTCCGCACCTGCATCTCAGCAGCACAGCTCTTCTGGATCATCTATGTGTGTGTGTGTGTGAGAGAGAGAGAGAGAGAGAGAGAGAGAGAGAGAGAGATAGATCGGCGTGAGATGCTGGAGGTGAAAATGATGATGAGCAAACACTACAGGGGAAAATAATCTCTCATTACCCATAATTCCCTGATGCAGCACTGCGCCGGTGAGCGCTACTAGATTTGTCCCACGGGCAAAGAATGAGTGGAGTCACTCACTCGATTTATTAGACCACACCAAGCTCCCCTGCCCTCTTCCTCCCCCGCTGCTCCCACCCTGTTCTGCCTCTTCCCAGCATCCCGCCGTCTCGTCCCACCTGCTGTCTTCCAGATGTCCTCAGTCCTCATCACTATGCCAACACTATTCTAAATATCTCATTTAATATTTAATGCTAAAAGTTTTCTTTAAGTGGAGTCTGAATATAGAAGCAGATAGTGCTGATTCGCTGGTATCTTATTTTAAACGTGGATATTGATTTGTTTATTTTACGGAAGACATGCTATATAATATGTTGAATGCCCCTTTTCAGGATGAAGGATATCACTTTGGCCTAAAGCAAGCGGTATGATTCACCAGCTCACTGGCTGTAAGGTTTCAAGCAAACTTGAGTGAAAATAATATTGGACACATTTTCTTTTTAAGACATGGTCGACCAGAACTGTGTCATACACGTCTACATCTTGACAATTGCAGATAGGCTATAACTCACTGCACTCGTAACACTTCACCTAAATTGCATTAGAACAACATTTAAATTCTATAAAGTTTGATTGAAGTTTGAAATGGAACTACCAGACACTAATTCCACCTTGTCGTTTAGAAAGACAATCCTATCCCTCACACTGGCATAGGATATCTGCAGGTCAGAAACCTGCGTCCTCAAATGAGTGATACAAACGTTATTAGTGTTCCTTTGTTTGAGTTGTAACTTTGTTTGAAAATAAAGTTGACAAAAATAATTGTTTAGCTTTTTTTTTGTTTGTTAATTTCTCCTAACTTAATCTGCAATCTCCCACTCCACCATTCCTGATTTAGCCTGTGGGGAACAGACAAATGTTTTGAGAGTGCCTGAAGACAGTCGACGTACGCTTGACTTCTTTGTCTATTTGCGTATTGTTGAGAGTCAGATCCTTCTCTAAAACTAAAATCGCTCCAACAGCCCTTTGGTTAATCTCATTGGATATCGGCACCGGGTCCTTTCGCCTTTACTTTTTGGATTTCCTACTGAAAAGGCAATGATATTAAGACCAAAAAATTCAAGTTGAAATACAATCTTGATCTACTGCAGGGTTACATATTCTGCATTTATGTATTTATGTTCAAATACAGATATATCGAATACAGCTGTAATTGCATCAACATTTTTCTGATACTTACCAGAGTTTTTTTTTTCTTTTCCCCAAGGTATTCTATATATATGTGTTCTTCTAAAAACAAGTTTGGGAACTTCGGAATGTCCAGTGTGAAAAGTTTCCTAAATGACAGCAGTGGTATTGACATCTTACAACATGCAGCTGTCCCCGTGATCCGTCTCCTTTGTTTGGTAAATTGATTAATCCCTCTGTCTTTTGCCTTGTATCCTCCTGGCACGCCGTGTGTCCTGTCTCTCTCAGTCTATTCGTCTCTCCCTCCCTCCATCTGGGCACCAGGAAGGTGTACATCAATCAGAGCGAAGGAAATCTGCTGAAATCCCACACCTCCCATCACAGCCCCTTGTCCCTGTGTTTGCATACAAACATATTTCAGCCTGTAGTTAGATGCCGGCAGTGAAAAAAATATATACGGCATGTATTCGCATTGTCTATCCTATTATTATTATTATTTCTGATTTATGCTACCAAAATATGTGAACAGGATGCAGACATTGGAGAGGCCTCAGGGAGATTTGTGAAAATTCAACTGCAAATGATAAAGCATAAAAAAATCATGGAATCCGTGGCTCTGCTGATATATGAGGTATAATAGTCCTCCACTGTAAAAATGAGATATTACTGTGGCAGGATTGTCTGTCTCAACAAGTATTGGGTTGTTACAGTTGATTTGTAATGAGTCATTCTGCCATTTTTTTTCCTGAGTTAAACAACAGTAAAACTGATTTGCAATCATGTTTATTCAATCATGAGTCCAACAGACAGATTACAGGAATGAAGGGAGAGGTGGAAATATCCAGCCTATAAGTCGTCAATCGGACACCCTCAGCTTCATGTTCAGGTATCCATGGATTGCTTTATCTGTGAAGAGAAGAGAAAAAAAGAAAGAAAACATAGTCGTTACTGGAGTGCAACAACTACACAGTCATCAAGCGAAGGGATTTGTGCGATTCGTGTGATGATACCTTAAAGCTGAAAGGCTTGATGTGCTTTATGGCTGCGACTCCCACTGATTGTGCAGAGATCTAATTTCACACATGAACGTCTTTCTCTGCTGGATCTGTGTGTGTGTGTGTGTGTGTGTGTGTGTGTGTGTGTGTGTGTGTGTGTGTGTGTGTGTGTGTGTGTGTGTGTGTGTGTGTGTGTGTGTGTGTGTGTGTGTGTAGTCAGTGCTTTAACATCACACGTCTGCTTGCCCCGGGGCCAGTTCACAGAGCGGAGGAAAAGAATAGGATGACCAGATAGACGACTTGTGATGAGAAAGTCATGGGAAAAGGGGGAAAAGAGACAAAGTAAAAACTATAAGGAAATGAAGCATTTAACCCCTTTATCTGGCTTTAAAGAAAATGTGTAAAAGTTTATATTTCCTTTCATTTTCCTTTTGAAATGACAATTTTGAAAAAGTAGCCATGCTTTGTAGTTATTCACGAGACAAAATGGGAGAACATGCAAACAGAAAGGCGAGAGCGCAAACCACTGTGCCACTGTGCTTGTAAAAAAACTACAACAATACTATATGGAAAAAAAATTATATAAACTATACACGCACAACCACATAATGCATTTCTGCTTGTTTGGGCTCCAAAATTAAGTTGCGTAATCAAAAACTAAACAAACCTTCCATACTGAGTATTGAGGATAGTTCTACATTATTGTTTAATCAAAGCCCAATAAATATGTCAGATTGTCAACAAACAAAAGAAGAAAAAAAAATCCAAATAGGACCACGAATTGATTTACATGCAGCTGCTGTGATAAGATCAGAGATAGAGAGTGCCTTGGTACCAACAGGCCCTCTGGGTGCTTGGGGCTAGATTTATCACCAGTGGGGCTCTCTGATGATGAGGCCGTTTAGAGGGGGTCCCTGTAGTCCTCTGTTGATTAGTGCCAAACATCTTCCCTAATAACCTTAACAAGAACAACGCCTCAGGACGACATGCCGATGCACACAGGCCACTGGGCACACACACACACACACACACACACACACACACACACACACACACACACACACACACACACACACACACACACACACACACACACGGACTCCTTGGAGATGTAAGGAAAAGTGCTAAGAGCAACCCATCCTCCTTTCCGTTTCCTCAAAGTCACCCCTCTCTCCTCCACTCCAGCCTCAACTTGGCACCTTGTACCAATTCTGGGATGAGACCCCTCCTCTACCAACATCACATCTTCTCTTTCACCTCCTACCACCGCCTCCCTGCTGCAGCCATTCCCTCTAAATTGAGTTGGTTATGGTTCAGGAGTCCCACTGCTGCACATAAAGTTGCTCTCAGCCTCAATATGAGAAAAGACAATAGGAATATATGAATACAAACTAGAGGGTACGGGATTCCTCTCTTCTGGGGATATGGAGACAAGGAAGAAAATTGAGAAGGGGATTTATGATGCTATGAAAAGCTGTGGGGTAATTTCATAGACACTCTGTGGAGTGTTTCCTTATGGCACATCACATATTTGTGTATCAAGAGCAGTGAACAAGATATAAACATGTCCAGAAGCATAGGGGCAGGTGCAATAGTACATAGATAGCTTGAACTTAAAACAACAAACATGACTATCCATGGATTAGTTAAGTCCAAATACTTTAACTACTTCAATTAGCGTGTATGGACACACCATGCAGATAGAAAAAGTTCCTCCAAGCGTTTACGTTAACATGTTGTTTCACTTTCATCCTGGAGTGATTTATTTTTATTTTATGGTCATAACCGTGTTTGTCACTGCTGCTGTAGCGACCTTTAGCTTTAAACCTTATTTTTTTATTCATTTAGATAATACAAATAGACAGTATAGCAATGACTGTCTGGCTATCCTGATTTATCCTTGATCTCAAATTTAAGGACAAAAGATTGACTTCTAAAACCCTCAGAAGTATATCAATGCTGCATATGCATGCCTACAGATTACAATATGCTCGTAAAGGCAATATTATTATATAATAGGCCCCACTGGTAAACAAAGCAAACAAACTACATCTTCTAGTCGAAATAAAGTCTGGCTGTTTTCACCTGCAATATAGCCTCTTTATTACAGATTACCACTACGAAATGTTATTTGCCATAATGCTCAAGTTATGACACATTGAGCGATGTGGGGAGATACCAACTGGACAGCAATTAGATGTATCTTACCAACAGGAAATTGTGACTTTCCCATTTCCCAGCTAAACATGAACCTAACCATTTGATCCATTATATATTCTTTTCAATTTCAATTAAATTTCTTTATCTACTTATTCAATAAAAACCTGGCACGTTCCTCTAATCTCCTCCAAAAATGTTTTTTGGACTAGTATATATTTCAAGTGACTGTTTATTGGTTATCACATTGATAAGACATGAAGATTTATTTTGTTTAACCAGGTATTATTCTAGAGTTGTATTTCAAAGTTCTTTACAGGAGAGGAATTATTTCTATCTGCATTACATTCCAGAGAGTTTTTTTTGTTTTTTTTGTAATGATTGTGGAAGAGAAGATTACTTTAGGTATCACAAAACATGTTAAGCAACCTCTGAGAAACCTTTGCGTCTTTAATTAAACAGATATATTATCTTGTTTTATAAACACTTTTTTCATACAGAGGAGAGATCGTTTTAATGCGTTCGCTTATCATGACAAATTATATGAATTATAATGGATCCTTTTGTTAACGTCGTGTGATTTAGGTATATGGAGACTGTGCCAAGCTCCAACCTTTTGGGGATTTTGAATATAATTACCAAACTGGAACAACAGCAACAAATCATGAAGAAAAAGAAAATGCAATTTAATGATGCGTTTCTGTGCAAATCAATAAAATGGAATTTTCAACAGTCAAACGCTGCAACTGTTTATATTCGCCTTATTTACCAACATCAAGGTCTTTTTTTAACCTTTTTAATGGTGTTCTTTACAGAAATAAAGGCTAGATGACAGAAAAAGCTTGGTCTCACATATATAATGTTCGATTTTTTTTGTCAACTATTTTAAACGTTTTCCGACATAATGGTGTTTTTTACGGGGTGTTTTGAAAGCAGCACCGTGTCCCGACGTGACGTCACGCGGCGGCTGAGGGAGGAACTGTGGCTTCAGAAAGTGAACCAGGAAACACTAAAGTCAGCCGACGTCCCTCCGAACGTCAGGAAACCAAGCACTCCCGCAGCTCAGGACTCCTATCTGCTGCCTAAACCCGCACCAAAAAACACCGTCATGTCCATTTTCAAGAAGAAGACTGTCGATGGTAAGTTTGCTGAGTGTGAAAAGCGGCTTGTTTGTGTGGGCTTCTGTGTGTGTGTGTTTTATTCGGATCGAACAGACGGCTGTGTTGTTACCGGCTGAAATTAGCTCTCCCCACAGAACTAGTTTTACCTGTTCGCACTCAGATGAAGTCACCAGTCACGGTTTCTGACAAGAGGACAGCGATTAACAGCAGTGGCCGTGGCAGATTACACACCAACATGCTATTTATGTATGTTGCTGGATTACAATGTAACCAGTGGCAACAAAACAAAAATGTTACCATGTAGCTTTGTTTTTTTTTGTTTTTTTTAACGTCCTAAACCTGATATCTCATTTACTGTTTTGTTTTTTTTCCCCACTATGACTTGACAGAAAGTCCCAAGACATGCCCCACTTTAAGTGTTGGAAATGTAATGTCCACTGTTATTGATCACGTCACAAAGTATCATTCAGATAACGTTCAAGAGTTATAAATCCCATTTCTAGTTTGTTTACATGATTGCCAGTTCGCAATTCTTTATTTTCTCCACACTGTCATAAAATTGTGCAACCTGAGAGAAGGTTGTTAAATATGATCTCACTGTCACGCTGTCCTTGTAGTCAGATGTGTCTGCTTAACTAATGTGCAGACTTTGAAATTCAAAAAGAGCCCTTCAGCCTGCCTGGTTCAGTGTTTATCTTCAGGCTAAAAGGTAATCAGTCTCACAAGGTCAAGATGGAAAGCCAGCCCTTACTTGATCAGAATTAATGAATCAATTACTTTGTTAATAATAAGGATGATTTTAAATCCCGAGGCTGGTTTTTCTGGCTGAACTCTACCGCTTCTTGATCTGAAAGGACGTACAAAAAAATATTTCTTCACGCTCTGTACGTTTTAAAACACTGTGCGTGTTTGAAAAGCTTTCACGGCACTGCCTGCTTACTCCTCCCATCATTGGCATCTCAGTTTCACCCACAGCCGTCGTACTGTACTTACTGTGCTGCGTGGCTTCTTCCACTCCTCTCCAAACCATGGTCAGGAGTCCTCAGCCGCCACCGTCCCCGTCTCACAGCCTGGACGTCTCTCACCTCTCATGCTGTGTGGACGCAGTATCTTCCTTGATGCCCTGGGTCGGGGCAGTTGAGGTGGATTCTGGTTATTTGGCGAGTTATGGCGGTTGGGGGTGCTTCGTTGCTGCGTATTTGTAGGACGATAACCCACCCACTTTGAGACGTTGGCGTCACGTCACCTCATACGCACACGTCGCGTCGTTCCCACAAGTGGCGCAGTGCACCTAGGTGTCTTCACCAAGTTCAAAGATGCTGAACTTTTCAAAAAGAATAGGCTTTCTTCTGGAATTGGCTCACTTTCTTTTTCCACAAAAAGTCACTTTCTGTCAAAAGTGACTTATACACTATCTAATCTTAGATATTTTTAGTTGTATGTATCGTCATCTAATATCTATGTGCTCTACTTATTCTTATATCCCAAAAAACATGGATTTATTTAATGATGATCCTCCCTGCCCATTCTTTCAGCAGTTTTTGTTTTCTTTTTTTTTATGCAATGTTAAAAGGGCTTTTGAGAGTTTAAGGAGGATGTCTATTGGATGCGAGTCACACTGTGAAGCATTTTCAGAAACATTAGTAATTATAGGTTATTTCTGCGCTTTTTTTCAGTATTTTAATCCGTTTTTATAAAATTATATATTACGTTTCTATGCATTTAACTTTGCAGATTTATTGTATTTTAATTGAAAAGTTAAGATTAAGAGAAATCTGCCGGTTGTGCTAAGGTCCGGAAGGCGTTTGAATTCCGCTGATTCTTCGCTCGTCTCTCATTGAGAAGCCGCGGATGAAAATGTGACTTCGGGGTCATACACTCTCTCACATGATGCCACTTTTGGTGCTTTTGTGATTCAGAGCTGAGTCACTCTCGATGTGAGCCGTTGAAGTAATTCCACATTGGACGGTCTCAATATTACACTCGGTGCGCTGCTGACCGCGCCGTGGTATTTCGTGCGCTTGTGGGCACACACTTGCACGTGCTCTCTGCTGGGGGAACGGGCTCCATCGTTCGGATTCCTCCCAGAGCCATACAGCTGACACAGACTGTGCACTTTTTAATTAGACCAGAAATGCAACGGAGTCCGGTGGAATAACTTAATCAGCTTTAAACATTCTTCAGTTTTTAACTCTGTGCCTCAAGCATGCCTGGGATGACGAGAAAGGGAGGGAACATAGTGGTGTGTACTCCGCGAGTAAAACAAACAAAGGAACAAAAAGAGGGTTTTCTACATGCTGCTCTTCTTTTGTGTGCTTCTTGCATCATCCGTGCTTTTCATTATTATGTAGCCTTTTTGCAAGACATTTTGATTGTGTGTGAATTTACTCACAAATCCAACTGATGTGTGTGTGTGTGTGAGCGCTTATAGCTCCACACTCAGAGTTACAGACAGAAGATCACGCCAAGATCTTCCTGTGTGTGACAAAGTGCGCATACTTAAAGTCGATCATCATCTCTTTGGGGGGTCTTTATATCCATTTGGGCAATTTTTGGTGTTTCATGAACATTGCGAGGCGTCGGGAGGCGGGAACATGTACAGATATCTGTTCCGTTTATTAACTAATCTCTCTTCCCTGTCATGTCACTCTCTCCAAAGACAAGATCAAGGAACAGACGAAGCAGCTGCGTGTCACTCAGAGGGGCATCGCCAGAGACAGGACAGCGCTGGAGAAGGAAGAGAAACAAATTGTACGTACACACACTTGCTCTCACTTGGAGCAGGTTAAACGGTCCTCTTCAAAAGCTCGATTTTTAGTTTTAAACATGTTTGGGAAAATAATGACATGATAACACTGAAGGAAGGAAGTATGTACGGATACATGACTGATCAAGTAAGCACACATCTTCGATGCCACTTTTTTCAGCTAACCCGAGCTCAGACACAAACTGTGGGTCACCACTGTCTCTCTTAGCGATGTGACATGGAGACTCAATCAAATATGTCATGTCCACATCCACATTGCTCTCTCTGGCCATTTGAGGAAAGGTTTAACATGCGATAAGAGACTGGCATTAGATTTGACGAGGTTTACACTTGAGTTCAGCTTAATTATCCTGTTATCCAAACCAAATCTCTGACATAAATGAACATTTTAAGCCGTCGGCTTGTTCAGGACGGATTTCAGAGCTTGTTTACGAGACGTTTTTAAGTGAAAAGTACTGCACATGTGCACTGAACAACTGTGTTGTGATCGTAGTTTTTTTTTTATACATGTGTGAGTAGATAACAATAACAAATGACAATTCCAGAATGTTAGTGTTGCTCATCTTTATGAATTTAAAGTGGATTGACATACAACTACTATGATTTCTAAAATGCTCTAAGTGCTTGTTTCTTTGGGGGGGGGGGGGGGGGATTGCAAAAACAATGCAGTTTGTAGTTGCCTTCTATGTCAACAGGACCTCAGTCTGAGAGGAGCATAAAAAAGGCGTCAACAACCTTTACATTTTATCAAAGTCTTGAGTTTTCTCCCATCACTGCTGGCCTTCACAATAAGAGACGTCTCCCAGATTTTGACCCGAAAATGAATGTAGTTAATTTCTCAGAGAGACTCGAATGAAATGATCTTGTTTTGTACTCGTGTCCACCTCCGAGACATGTTCTTTACATATCTGCATATTGCATCAAAGCTGTCCCAGCACACGCGTGTCACAGGCTCCGATGCCTTTTACAGCCACTCCCTTCCATCTGATGTGGAGCCCGATTGGCTAATGGGCCTAAATGAAACGACATGAAAGATCTGGTGTAGTAGCGGCTTTGCTTGGGGCAAGTCGACTGCTCTCAAGCACACACTTAAAGACTGGATGTGGCTGTGCTGGCAGCCCGCACTTAACACCTCCTCTGCAAGATAAAAGAAGCTGACTGCGTCCTCTTCCTTCAGTCTTGCTAAGTAAATATCATACAGGACATAATTACCTCCCTGGGGAATCGCAATTTTATTCTTCATTAATGCTTTCCGCTAATTAGTCCAGTGTTTTGTTTTTTTTAAGCTTTGTTGTACATTCTGAATAAAAGATACTTTGTATTTAAAAAAAAAAAAAAAAAAAAAAAAAATGCAAATGACCTACATTTGCAGTTTAGCACAATTTGAACCATCTGTTGCCCCCTCCCACAATGCACCATTTCAGTCTGCATCCACTTGCAAATGCAGATAGTACATTAAAGTAGCTCAGCATGGAGGCTATTCCTAAAGATCAAAGGGGATTTTTTAAAGTCAAGCGGTTTTAATACAGAATCGAATGCATTTTAAGTGGAAAACACACATGGCCTTTGTCTTCATCTCTGTTTTTAATTCCAGTTGGGTTTGATGCATTTTACTTTGTTTCACTTAACACAAACAATTGACTTTGGTGGCCTTTGCTAATACATAGAGATTCCTTTTTCCTAGAATACGATACCCAGCTGCCTCTCGGTTGTTTGCTGCATTGCTTCAAGTCTAGGACAGGCCCTCCCGATCCATCACAGCCCTCCACCTCCTCCCTCCTTTACTGACAGGCCAGTAAATAAGACATCATAAGCTTCCTGTCTGCAGCGATCCCTCCGCTCTCATCTGTCTGTTTCATCCTAACACATTTTTAGTTTTCCAGACGACACTGTAGTTGACGTTATTATTGTCACCATGTGCCGTCTGTCCCTGGGAGCTCCTTCTTAACAGTAATTAGACTTTCAAGCAGGCAAATACAGACCGAACCTAATGCACAATGTCTGTGTGTAACAGGCAGAGACACAAATCTGAGTTGGATAGATCTACTGCCTTTGCACCGTCAAACATGAATAATTGATTGTCACTTTCTGAAAAGGACGCTTTCGGTACATGAGAAAAATAAAGAAGTCACGTGGGTGCTGTCGCGGCTGCACTGCGAGGCCTGGCTCGCTTACCGTAACCCGGAGCTCCACTCTCGTCTCCCGGGATGTTGGCGTAGACTCCTGCCCTCACTCCGGATCCCTGCAGGCAGCGGCGCGTTTTCTGATGTTTACCAAAGCTAAAAGCATGTATTTGCTCACCAGTGAATAACACAGACCATGTAAACGCAGTCACTGAGATTCAATATTTACAAAAAATATTGTTTCTCTGGGGCTTATTGGAGATGTTTGTTTAGCAATGCATTGTATCTATATTAAAATGGCAGATTGATTTTTGTGTATATTGCACATTGTACTGATTCAGCAGTATCGGCATGCTTTACGCCATCGGTCACATTCTCACACACAATCATGGACACACTCGCACTCCACTGGTAACCACTGCTATCAGGTGATCTCACACCTTTGACGGCAACTTCAGCACAAAATTCGGGGTCGATATTGGTGTCAAATCTCGCCAATATATTGGATAAGTGACAATGAGTTGCTTTGTTGACCACTGGGGATAAAAGGGGTTGCTGCTTTATTGTAGTGTTAAAGGCTGAAAATGTAGTTTCTCATCTACTAAATTTCTTTTTTTGAGTCAGTTTTAATACAAAGCCTTTTCCCAAAATTTGGAACATTTAAACTGAACATACCCAGCATATTTAATATTAAAGTATGATTTTTTAACTCTTATCCAACCAAATAATCAAAGCATTTCTTTGGCGCAATGTTGTTTTTCAAGACAAAACTATATGTACCGAAAGAGATTAGGTCAAAACTGGATCAGCGGAGTGCAGTCAATATATATTCACTTTTTAAATATACTTTATCATATTTAGACTTTTTATATTTGTTGCTTAAGCTAAAACTGTTTATTACTACGTGAGGAATATTTGAGGAAAAGGAGGACATGCTCTCAGAATATGCTGAAAAAAGAGCAGAAATGTATTGTCCCTTATCCATGTTGATTTTCACAGCTGGAGCCAGTTTTAAAATATGTTGCCTCTTTTTGACCTTTCTGAACACTTTAACCTGTTGATTGCTTGTTATTTTGAAATGGGTTGAGGCTAAACACTTTTATTTTCTTGATTTGTATGCTTATTTACATGGATATTAGCTGTAAATGTATTGCATATATACTTTTTTGAGGTCTGTTGTGCACAAAATAATACAGAAAGCTTCTCGGTCAGGTCGACTCTGTGGATTTGTTCCAGAGATCTCTACTGTGACTGAATAAGATTTTTCCAGTCATAGTCTGTCATTCTCATTCCATTACTGTCAACACGGTTAGTAAACGGGTGCATGACATTCTTTGTCTACATTATATTCTTCCCCACTTGTTCAAACTGCACAGAGGAGGTATATTTTCCACAGATTGATGCTGTGGTCAAAGAAGTATTCAGACTGATAAAAAAGTCAAACAGTGGACCTTCATTCCACTTCTATCCCTCCCCAGGAGGCGGAGATCAAGAAAATGGCAAAGAGTGGCAACCGGGAGGCATGCAGGATTCTGGCCAAGCAGCTGGTTCAGCTGAGGAAGCAGAGGAACCGCACATACGCCGCCAGCTCCAAGCTCACCTCCATGTCCACGCAAACAAAGGTCATGAACTCTCAAATGAAGATGGCCGGCGCCATGTCTTCCACAGCCAAGGTAAACTCCGCCCCGGTCTCTCAGGTCCTCTTGTCTTGACACATATATACCTCTGAGGTTGTTTTAAAGAAAACGGGTACGGTATTTTTATTAGTTCGACACAGAGCCAAGTAACTAAAAGAACTTGAACTCCCTTGTAGCATGCACTGAATGCCCAGGCCGTCTGCCTGTTCGTATCACTCGTTTCAAAACTCCGGCTGAGGGATTTACATGCCTACATGTTTGGGTGTTTCGACAGACCAGTGGCCTAATGTTGTAATTGAAGTATTAATGTACGATCTGTTCCCGTTTCAAAACCGAGCCTGGTAGCATCATTGTTAATGAAGTGTGAGAGGTGGTAATTGGCCAGAAGCAATGTGCTGTACGGGCAGACTTTGCAAACATTGACAGGTCAAATGTAATCAGGCTTCAAATTAATGGCGCGTGAGGATGTCTATGTGAGGTGAAAAGTGTGAATATTTAAAACCCAAATGTACACAGTTTGTTTGCTGCATTTGGACGTTGTCTACAAACAACAAAGTTGCGGATTTCTTTCACTTTACTCAGAGAAAGCTTAGGTTTGGTTGAATTCAGATGGGTTTGTTAGTGAAAGGAAGACAAGGAAATGTGTCTTTCCCCCATTGTGTTGTTCTCGGCTGTGGAATTAGGTCACTTTTATGCTGATCTTTCACAGCAAGGAGATGCATAATTGGTAAGTTTGGGTTTTTTAGGGCCGCTGTTACCCTGAAGGGTTTTTGAACTTTGTTTCAAACCAAAGTAAGATTTAAGTGTGATAGTGATTCAGAAAAGAATGATAGAGATATGATGTAGTCGTTATTTTACCACTATGAGTCTTCAGCAGCAGTCAACAATAAGTGTCTGTTCCTGTTTTCACCTGTGCAGACAATGCAAGCAGTGAACAAAAAGATGGATCCGCAGAAGACGCTGCAGACTATGCAGGACTTCCAGAAGGAGAACATGAAAATGGGCATGACTGAGGAAATGAGTAAGGACATCAAATGCACACTAATGTATTTGCTTGTTAAGTTGTAATAGATGTTCAAGCAGCGCCGATGTTGTCGGGGAGAAAAAAAAAATAGCTTTTCAGATTATTTATTCCACTTCTAAAGTTGAAACTTCTGACTACAAATGAGTTTGTTTGCACTTTCTGTGGTCCTTTCATGATCTTTCCAGTCAACGACACTTTGGATGAGATCTTCGACGAGTCTGGGGATGAGGAGGAGTGCGAGGACATTGTCTCCCAGGTCCTGGATGAGATCGGCATTGAGATCTCAGGAAAGGTAAGACAAGTATCAACTGCTTCTATTCACTGAATCTAACCGCTGCTGCTGTTAGACTATACGTCAGGCATTTGTTCATTTGTTTGTGTATTAAAAAAAAACCCAGTTGGATCAAACGTGTAGTTTTATCGCAGAGTTTGCAGACATACTTAATCTTAATGGAGCCAACAGCCGCAAGCATGATGAGCAGTATTTTCTCCATATGCTTTATACTCAGCTGTTAAAACGCATTCCAGCTGCCACATGGTGGGGCTCGCCCTCAGCACTTGCTGCACTGTGCTGTTTTCCCCGTAACTGCCAGGCGGTCGTCTGCTGAGTGTCTGGCTCCCCCTGGGGGGCTCCTTGAGTTATTGCTTTTGACAACACGATACAAACCCACAAATTGTTCAATAAACTCGTCCACAGCTGGAGAGAACAAACGGGCGGCTTCATAAAGATCTACACAACTGTCTTTGATTCCAATGGGGGTTTTATTATTTCCTGCAAAGACTTACTGAAAGAATGAACATATAATCCTCCTAATGCTCTCTTGTCATGCAATATTCTTGGAACAGCAGTATAATTAAAGGTATTTAATCAAGCCTAGAGCTGAGAGGAAGTTACAGGACTCATTAAGGATAGTTGTTTGGAAACACCCTGCATGAGCAAATTGGTATCCATGTGTTTTACATCCTGGAGTGCTTTTTGTCATGAGTATGTCTAAAATTGTCAGTCAGTCCCCCCCCCCCCAAAAAAAAAACCCCAGATACACCTTTGGCTGACAATCAAAAGCATGACACAATATTTTTAACACACCAGACGAGGATTCTGTAATAATCACCTCATAGGTCTGAAAGCCTAAAATGCAAATTGAGAATTGGAGAGCACCTGAAAATGATTTGACAACTCTCACTGCCTATTGACTCCATGAAGGAAGTGTTGTTGATTCTAATAGTAAGCTTGTTTAAATGACACTTTATTGCATTAAAGCTGTGGTACTTTAGACCCACACTCGGCATCATCTACGCGTTGTAATTTGTCAAAGGTTGACTCATGTAGTGCTCACCATCCAAAACAAAGATTTGGATGGTGAGCAAACCATGTATGACACTACTACATCCATAAGCTACTGATAAAGTCCACAACAAACCACACGTTTGAGATTTATTTCATGCATATATTCAGACTTATGAGACAAGTTTTGGAAGGGCTCACAAGGTTGCATTTGGACAAATTACAATACGAATTTTCAGTTGAAACATTATTTTGCGATCTTTCTTGTATTTTAGTCCAGTTGACATTCTGCAGGCTGTATGAACTGAGCACTCCAGTTTCTGCTCGCAAAACCAACAAGTGAACCTCGAGCGCAGAAGAATTAGGTTATACCCGGAATCAAAATTATTAGGAATTTTACTCAATATTACTCGCATAAAGCCAGTCTGTGACCCTCTTTGGGTCTTGATCCACACTGTGGGGAAACTCTGGAATAGCAGATTGCCGTTTGTGTGCTGAGCTTTGAGTGGGTGTGTCCGCTAATGGGAATCCTCTGCCCATGTGTGATTCCAGATGGTGAGAGCTCCAGCTGCAGGAAAAAGTGTCCCCGGCGCTGCTGCCGCCTCCTCCAAAAAAGGCACCATCTCCGACGACGAGATCGAGAGACAGCTCAAGGCTCTGGGAATTGACTAATTGCCCTTCTTACCTCCTATTAATGCTCGCACTATGAACCCGTGCGACATTAATACTGATTGATACGGACTCTTGAGATACACTGGTCATTTTCATGGTTCATTTGCTACAGGTGTAACACACACACACACACACACACACACACACACACACACACACACACTAAAAGGCATGCAGGTGCATTTTAACACAAAGATATTCTCACATTCTTCGGCAGGTTGCCTTACTGATCATTAGGGCAGAACATCTCATGTATTTACGTGAAACAGATATTTATTACCACATTGGAGAGTGACCGGGCCAGCGCCGATGCTTGAGATAAAGAACCACCGACACTGCTGTTTACCACCCGTCTTGTCATAACAAGGGCTACAAGTGTATCTGTAATTTTGGAACTGGCTTCTCTCTTTCCGATGTTTCGGTCCACCTCGATGCAATCTTATAATCTATCAGCGTTTATGCAACTGAAAATGAATGATCTTTCTCTGGCAGGTTTTAATGAGTAAAACATGGTAATTCAAAAGTGCTCGGGGGGTTTGTCAATAAGCAGGCGGGGCTTGTATTTTTTCTTTTTCTTCTTTTTTAACCTTACTCATTCTGTTTATCTTCCATGTTTATCTCAGCTCAAGGCCTATCCAAAATCATTTGGTTGGGCTGTCCATGTTAAGGTACTTTGGGACATGCTTACAATATTTTGTGAGTAAAATGCCTCACTGTGGTTTTTCTTCCTGACTATCACAGTTTCAGCTCTCATTTTATGTCACGCCAGTGAGGCCGATTGCTGTCGACATGCAAATGAAACAAACTGGTGAACGAGTTCATCAATGCGTTTAAGATCTTTTGGTTTTCTTTCTGCCGCTGATACCAAGGCCTGACATATGCATGTTAAATGTAGAGCTGACAGTGATACCTTTGGGCGAGAGTAAGGCCTTCGCTTTACTTGCATGAGATGGTGAGACGGATTGATCTGATCTGATCCAGCATTTAATTAGCACCACTGAAGCTGTTATGCTGTGTGACAAAACTTAATCAAAGACAAATTAGGACTAATGAAAGACTGGCATATCAAAGAGTTTTTGAATCGATTGTCTTGACGCTACTAACTAATCAAATGAGTTTTTATGGCTTCTTGGTTGATGTGTGATTTACACAGTGATAGCGGGACAGTACTGGTCCTGCAGTCACACTTCGTTTTCAGCTGCTGTGCAGTTACTGTCATTTGTTATTTGAAGCTGCCTCACTCACACAAAAAAAAATATATATTCTCGCACTACAGCAACAAAACAATGGAAGTGTTCGCTATAGTGACACTGATTTAGGAGGGTTCTCTCCTCCAGAGCTGAAGCTGACATTTCTATACAGTGATTTGTTAATGTCAGCCAGGTTCAGGCGTCGTGAAAGTGACATCTACTCACGGTTATGTCGCCTTTTTCCGGCTTTCGGTTTTCTGTGTCCATTGCTCTTGCCAAAACAAACTGGAAACGTTTGATACTTGCATGTGTCCAACATGTCCGATTCATATCTTATTTGCAAATCACCCATTTCTCCCTCATCCAGTTTATTGTGATTGTGAGCAGAATCCTTCTTTTAACAGACCTGTTCGAGTGCAGTTTCATAGTTAGGCTTTTTCCACATGTTTTAAAAGCTGTATGTATACTAATTTTTATTTCCTTCTCGGTCATTGTGAAGTGACTGCAAGGTTCTGGCTTTTATAAGGAATAAAGTTTCTTCAGGTACACTTTACTCAGTGTCATGACTTTATTATTTTTTTTTTTGCAAAACTTTTCTGTACATCTTGCATGTCAGCAGAAAATATAAAGTCGATGTGAAGTTTCTATTTGCATTTCAGAAAGTACATTATTTTTATCAAAAAAAGTCCCACTTGTGAAACGTTTAGAAGGTTGTGTGATCAGACCTCCCGCTTGCATTCATTTCTGTAAAAGTGGTGTCATCGCTGCAGAGTAAAGGAGTTCAAACTTCAATAGCAGCATTGAGGGTCCAATGATGTGAATATGATAAAGAATTAAAGGGTGCTCCATTAAATTCTGGAAATGACCTCAATTACACCACTGGGCATGTGATTTTAGATGCATTCACCTTCAGCTTTTCTTTTTCAGATAAGGTTATTTGTGACATGTTGGTTAAATGAATGACATTTCCCTGAGCACATAAAGTGCAGCAAAATACAAAGTCTGAGTTTTTAATTTGGGAAAAGCTGTAAAAGCAGCACCATTAAGACTGAGGAACATTGTTTGGTCTTAAGAAGCTCTTTGGCAGCAAAATATTAAGTACCCTATTGTCTAACTTTCCCTTGTTTGTCCTGAGATGTGTGGGAGCACTGAGTGACTCTGCTGTATTCATTTCCCGTGAGAGCACTCCAGTTACACAACTGTACAATAGTCACAGAGAATTACCCCACAGCTCCTGAATTCAAGTGTCATGTGGCTTTCATGAGTGTCCATTGATAGACTCTTGAATCACACAGTTTGAGCCGGACGTCCAGGCAGGTTGATTCTCCTTATATACGATGAAATAATCTATGCAAATTCTAAATATGAAATGATTCCTCTTTTTCTTTTTACACTATAATGTCATGCATGTCCAAAGGTTTGTACTGTCCCAGTATATGTTTAGCATACTCATCATTTCTATTGAGCAGAAAGACTTTAAATCACTTTACTTTGGTGCACTAAACATACAGAATCAATTAGTCATTTGTTTTTCTTTCTTTTTCAGACACCAATAACAAGTGATACAAGTTATGTATATAAAAAAAAAAAGGCACAATATTTGTAAAAGTCAGCTGGTTGTTTTTTTTTGCTCTTTCCTTTCACTTTATTAAGACATTTCACATCAGTCATCCCAACCAGGCCAGAGTCCTGAATGGCTGAGGACGTCACTTTGTCAAGACATCAGTGTTATCAGTGAACCCGTCCACAAATATGAAAAATGAAATCTGTACCACATCAGGAGAACCGCACAGCACAGTCAAAAACGTTCACATGTCCCCGACTTCAGATCATAAATCATGGAGGCTGTTCGCAGTAAAACAGAGCAGCACAATATATTAACTCTGAAATAAATAGGTTGTTGTGAAACTTGGAAAATTTTCCGAGGCAGAAGCTCCACCCTCATAAATAAAAGACATTAAACAGGACAATGTCAGGCGATGAAAAAGAGGACATGGATGCATCCGCTCTAATCAGAACACAGAAACACAAACCCAACGAGAATTACACAAATAAGGCTGCTGTTAAATGCTAATGCAAAACGTGTCATTTCGTCAGCGATAAAGTTTCTCCTTTGTCACAGAAATAAAATGAAAGGACAAAGTCAAGGACAGCATGGTTAATGTCTGTGTTTGCGGTTTTTTCTTTTTTTTTTTTTAGAAAGGTGCAGAGCTACTTTTATGACCGTTCTTCTGCTGATGGATTCAATTTATGTTTGCTGTGGTTCATATACTTTCAGCAGTCATCCAACAAACAGGGCACATCTGAGAATCAGTGCATTTAAATGTCAGGAGAGTCAGCCGCATCAAGTCAGCAGTTCATATGCTGGTAATGAAAACCTTTTATCTTCACAGTTTCAACCTCAAACAAGAACAAACAATAGCCGAGTTGCTCTTTGGCGTGCTTTTTTTTTTTTCAATTTCTCTGAGACACGGTGGGAATGAAATCATGTGGGCTAAAGAGAAATATTTCTTCTCAAGTGTTTATGATAAAAACAGAAACGGCAAGCAACCTGGAATTGTTGACAGGGGTGAGTGTATTACCAGCATCATTGTGAAAGAGTGTCTTGGAATGGACCACGTGACAAATAGAAATGAAAACAGAAAAAACACATACATGCAAATAGCAATGTGCATCAACACTCTGATCTGATACCAAGTCCAAGCAAAGCTGGTGTCACAAGATACCAAGGCTTTGTTCAAAAAGTCTCATCAGGAGGTACACAGCAGCCGGTTTCAAATTTCAACCAAGTAAAGGGCTCTAAAACGCCAACTATTCTTTCCTAATTGCTTTTCACATACTTCATGATTAGTGTTGTTACTGTTTCGAGAGGAGAGAAAAAGCACCACATAGGAGATCTGGTTTCCTCAACATAAATCACAGCCTCTGATGTGATCTCATTGCAGCTGCCTGAGGCGTTTACATATGGTTGTAGTTCACGTGACTACTGGCGTGTAGTTCCTGCTTTTTCTGTTATGAGAAATTTGATTCTAAGTTATTAAGCAACTTTTGCTGTGGTTCAGTGGGGTAAGTGTTCGTGTTGGTGGAGATAAAACAAACTCCCAGAGTAATATCTTTGTTTTCATTTCTGCCAACTAAACAATTACCATTTAAATGGTCTATTTCTGCTTTGTGCAATTAGCAGCTGAACAGGCTGAAAGCTAACTGTAATCAACGTGCTTTATAATAGCATGAGAAGTGAATATTAGTCACTTGAAAATAAATCTTTTTATGAACTAATGAGACAAGTTTATTGGGAAAAATACTTTTGCTCAAGTCTCAATTGACATTTGGCATTAAACATTTCAACACATTCAACATCTCAACTGTGCTGCCTTGTATTTTGAATTATAAACACTATTTTTTATTAAGAGAATCACTAACCTGTGTAATAATCTAGTTGCTTTAAAGTTCAAATAAAAACCTCCTATCATAGAAGTTGCATTTTTCAAGTCAACTCTCATATTTATCCTTACATATGTATTTTGTACTTTATCCAAATCAATCTTATGCTTTGGTGGACGCACACACCTACAGGCAATTTAGGGTGACCAATGAATTCTGAACGCATGTTTCTGGTCTGTGGGGGGACAGTACAGGACCACCAGGAGAGAACATCATGAAGAACATGCAAACTCCACACTATTATGAAAACTGACTGGCTTCACTCTGACACTGATTTTGAGTCGGTTAGAGACACATGTCAAGGTCCCTAACCGCACTAGAACCACTGAAACTGAACCACTACAACATGCTGGAGCCCTTATCATCTTAATGTGTAGTGAAATTGTTTCAGCGGACTAACTTTGAAATTGAATTGATTGGCACATTAATATTATTGCTATGATTATTAAAAACAACGACAACCAACAACAACAAAAACAACAACAACAACAACAACCAAAAACGGCCAGAGACGTAATGGGGTGGACTCTATGTCATTGGTCTTTGTGATTTACTCATCTGTGCTATGCAGTTTGGACCGAGTTTGGTCAGACAGGCGCTGAGGTTGAGGCTTGTTTTGACACGTTTCTCCCTTTGACGTCTGTTACAGAACCAGACTCTGACCACCTCCTTCTCCAGATGAAGACCTTTGGCTATCCGGGCGATCTCCTGAGAGGATGGTTTGCTTTTCTCCACAAAGCTGCGCTCCAGGGCTTCTTTGGCTCCAAGGCTGCAATGTGTGTGTGTGTGTGTGAGCGAGAGAGAGAGAGAGAGAGAGAGAGAGAGAGAGAGAGAGAGAGAGAGAGAGAGAGAGAGAGAGAGAGAGAGAGAGAGAGAACAGTGTAAAGATAAGCCAAATGAAAGGTACATTTTGAATGTTTGTTCATGACAATACACACCTGATTGTTGTTCTCCTTTTTCTTTTCCGCTCATTCATTCCTAACTTATCATTATATAATGCTGCAGGGAATCAAAATGTAGTTACTTTGGCAGAGCCGTTGCTTTTCAATAAGAACATAGAAAGACATAGATCATGCACAAAAACCACAAACATCAGGTTAAATAATTTTTCTTTTTTTGCCGATGGACTGCAAACCAGTTTGACCCATGGACACTTTTAACAATTAATAAGACGTTAAATCAATCAATATACTGTCATTATAACTGTGACATAATGATAAATGTGTCCACTGTCAACATGTTCTTGGACACATGCAGAACTGTTAGAAAAAAATAGATTTTGCAACACTTTTTTTTTTTTTTAAGCTGTAACTTCTGTCTTGTTTGATCCTGTACAGCTTTACCGCATACATGAATCATTCTTAGCAGAGAACCTCGCTCTGAGATAGATCAGCACTTTTCTTCAAGGAACTCTCTTTGTCATATTAAAAGCACTGGCATCACCCTATTGAAAATAGATAACGATGACATTTGAATAAACCCTGTGATTGGGGGTTGCTGGAGTGAAGCTGAGTCGTGTGACTCACCACCAGCCAGCTCAGCTTCATCAAGCCATTTAGCCAGGATGGCCTTGAGTTTGCAGGCGTTCTTGAAGCTCAGCTGCAGATTTTCAAAGCGGCAGATGGTGGTCTGGCTGAACTCTGAGCCGTGCACAGCAGCGAGAGCCTCTCCTACATTAGTCTGAGTGTAGCCTGAGGGTCAGAACAGAAACAGAAATGCTTAACAAAACACGGGCAAACAGAGAAATACCACAGTGCGTGGAACCATCACCATGGATGGTAACGTATCTCATCGGCGTAGTGAAACCGCAAGACAACTTCAAATAGGTTTAAAAATATTCACCCAGTTTGATCCTTCGTATTTTGAAGTCATTGGCAAACATTTCGAGCTCCCGTATTTGTGGGGAATCCATAGCAGGGGCGTCTTCAGGGTCTCGCATGCTCTTTCTTTGGATGTCAGACTTCATCTCTCCACTGGGGCCCCCGGGGGCCTCGTCAGTTGAGAGGAGGGCCGAGGGCAGTGAGGAGAATCCATGGCTTAATGCACAAGAACCGCTACTTAGACTGTGATCTGGAAACTTGTACAAGCAAGGTGTAAGAGACCCTGGGGAGAGAAAGCAAGGGGGAGCAGAGAAAGAGGGAAAATTGGTGGTGGAGAACACACCAGGAAGGCCCTCGGACCATTGAATAGGTTTTAAAAGCCATGTGGCTACTATTCCCACATGTATATTTAAGCCTTCATTTTGACACAGAAACTTTTTCCACCTGCTCCTGAGAGACACACTAAACTATTGTGGATGAGGATCGCCGATGAGTTTTCTCAATAGTTTAATACACAACATGTTATAGTTTTCCAAATCAAAACAAAAAAATGAATGTTTCTCATGACCTTAGTCGCTGGATTTGTACATATTTGCATTTACCATACATTCTGCTTTTTTTAAGTCATTTTTGGACGATTTCCATGGACGATGTCATGGCCTGAGGCCTTTACATTATTTTTAAAAACTAAGATGAGTTTGGAAACTTAAATGATTACATTGCGCTTGCAGTGGCTTGGTAAAATGGTATTCTTTTCCATGTCGAACTTAATATATTCCAGTTTACCAGAATTCAACAAGCTCTTTTTGCAGGCCGTGCTCATCCTTGGCTTTAGTGCGTGTGCACAAATCTGAGTACACTTCTTATTCTTTATTTCAGCTGAAAAGGCCCTTTTCAGCTGAAATAAAGAATGCACAAGAATTTGGAAAAACAGGGTCGCGTTAGTTTCGTAACATATGAGAAGCTACGACCTTGATGAATAGTCGTTATTTCTACAGGTTGCAGTTAATTTTGAACGGAGAGACGGAACTACTGGCTCTTGCTGCTGATGACATAAATGATAGATGACTGCCAGAGTGCCGTAAGGGTGAATGACTAATTGCAGCTTGGAATGCACTGCGATCCTTCGCACCACCGTTCTGCACAACTGGTGTGAAAATAGGTAATAAACTGTGCTAAAAATATCACATTCATTATTCTACTACCAATTTTTTAGAGCAGCTTTAATTTGATGGTGATTCTAAAAAGAAAAAAGAAAAAAATCAAAGGATTGTGATTTCACAGTCAACGTTGTTGAAAAGGTTTGAATAATGGACTATGCAACACCCCCCTCTTGTGTTGGGGTGGTTGCAGTGCAAACTGAATATTTCTGAAATTTGCAACTGAATGACTTCAACCGTTTATCAACATTTTTTTAAATAAACATGTAAAAATGTTTACTGAATGTTACAGCTTTGCTAAAAAAAAAAATTCCTCTTCATAAAGATTTTCAAGTGCAGTAGTAGTAAAAATCTGACATGAGTGATCCTTTTTTTTTCTTTCCTTCCGCATTTAGAAGATTATGTTTCTGTACGTCTGAAATCTGTTCCCATGGTGGTGTGGTTATTCGCTGTTTAAAAGCGACAAGACCGCAGCTCAGTTCTGGACGTCTGGGCTCTTAAGTTTGCATGTTTTCCGTGTGTGACTGATCGGGTTTTGTCCCATACTCCAAAGACTTTTAGGTGAATTGTTCATCTAAAATTCTTGATTTATGCCTGCATGCACAGTGTAGCCTGCTTTTTGGGGGAATAGCCTTTAGTTTTCATTTGCCGATGTGACTTAAATTGCTGTTGGAGGATCATGGAAAGTCACATACAAATATTTGATCACTGTCTTCAGAGTTTTGTAGTTGAACATTTATTTATGGATAATACCTTTGTGCATTTGTGTGTGTATTAGATAGAGGCAAAGTGACAATAGTGACACGGTCAAACCAAACTACAGCAAAGAGAGACATGGCTGAGTATCAACCAGATCACCCTGATGATAGAGCAGATAGAGAGCTACTAAAACTTTTCCCTCTACGAGAAATAAGTTCTCAAACTATTCAATTATAATTTCTTCCTTTTCGTTGTTTTTGTTTTTCTGCCTGAAAAGACCATGTTTACTTTTACTTCTCCCCATGCAAACAAAGTGCTTACACTTGAAATCAGCATCACTAAAGTGTGAGTGCTTTGTGCACAGTAGCATCTTGCAGCTGTTTCCTATTGATGAGAAGGGATTTGGGGGAAAACCTTTTACCCCTGAGAACAACAACAAGCTCTTGGATGATTCAGCTGGAGGCATCCTGTTGCTGGTGAGAAAGACGAGACCTTTCCTTGTCTCTACCTGATGTCTGTGCTGATGCTCCCTTGAGGGGCCTACATAGAGCTATGCTGCGGTAAACAGAGCAATTGTTTGTGTACTGTTGAGACAGACTGGGCAGCGGGCCCTGTTCATAACACATGTGGGCTTACTGGCTTTACGAAAACACCTTTCAAGCTTTTGTGGACACGGACATGGACCTTCCGGCTGCTGCACATGTGCACGATCCAGGTGTTTACCAGCTCTATGCCGAGCAGACAAACAATAAACACACTGACTGGATGCTGGAGTAAAAAATAGCATGAATATTATTTCAACCGAAAATAAAACCTTAACAGAATTCCCGTTTTATATTCAAATTTAGGCATTTAAACTGGGCACAAAAAGTAAGGAAATCTGTGTTAGTATACTATTTCTTCATTATAACATTGCTTGTTGGCAATAAATCTTTTACCTTTGGTTTTCTTCTTTTTTTTTTCCCCCTTTTGAATTGTGTCACATGCGTTAGTGGGATGAGCAGCAGAGAATGTAGATTGTGCACAACATTTCCTTTTCTTTGCTTTTGCTAATAAGTCTTGTTTTGAGCCGCTGGAACCCCGGGTGCTGACAGTCAAGTTTGATTAGCAGCTCTCAAGAGGGCTATCAAGAGAGATATCAAGATGAAATTTTGCAATCAGTGGCAATCCCATATCGTCACAATCTGGAACCAAACTCTATCCTCCAGAGATTACAGTGCTCAGTCCCACAGAGCAGGGTTTTTTATCGCAGATTACCTGCAGAATCGCGCCAGAGTGACTGACACAACCATGTTTGCTGACTGGTGAATAGTTCTGGTTATAATACTGAATTTGTCCGAATATAAATTAAGTTTTATTTTTTTGATGTGAAATCAGTCAGAAAAAGTGAAGCCGTCATAATGGAATGGGTGAAAAATATGAATGCATTAGGGTATGGGCATTAGTTAAAATAAACGTAATGCGGGCACCTAGCCGATGAGAGCGCGTCATAACATTAAGGAAATACTTGCTGGTGCTGAAACAAATTAAAATGTACACTTTCTTCTCTTTTGTACAGGAACCTTTTGCAAGTCGCGTCCATGTTGCGTAGTTACTCATGTCACATTTTGTCCTTGTTACTTGTATATTAGCTGTTATTTTGGCTTGTTCTTCGATAAAATTAGTTTCAAGAGCCTCTGAGAGGATTGCTGTTAAATTCTTTAGAGGTGAAATTAACGTGATCTTCTCTCAACATTTACACGTGTCCAACTGCTCAGCATATCAGTACTTTTTACACAAGTTTCAGTTCTCTAACCAGGAGCTTCGCGGAAAAATTCACATCAGGTGCTTGATCCATGAATGGATCAATATATTTCCTGGTTTAATTAGAATTAGTATTTTCTATAAATTCAGACGGGTATTAAGGCCATTCAGGACAAAAATAAAAGTGACAGGAGGTAGATTTTATTTCATCATGCACTCCGTAGGCCCTTGAGTTTTAAATGTGCTACATTTCACTAGGCTGGCAGTGTTACAGCAGGTTGTGACAGCACACGTTGCCTCTGAAAAAATTTGCACTGAAAGTACAGCGCTTCCAGTAAATGTGAGTAGAACTGCTACTTAAATGTGTATTTGTAAAGTGACATCCTGCACATTTCACTTCAACATTTAATCCATCATTTACACAAAAACTGATTCGTGGTACTTTGGTAAAGGAGAGTGTCATTGTTCTCCTTTGACTTGAACTGTCATAATTAGTGTTTTGTTTAGTGTTACAGACTCTTTTTCTGCCCTTTACCCTTAGATATTCTTCACTGCCTGCCTGCTGCTATTACACTCATCAAGTAGGTGTGATTTTCAACACATACAGCACACACGTTATGTACTTACTTATTTAAACATAGAAGACTATATTGCAGTGGTTTTCATGTTTCTGTTTTTTTGGCACCTGTACCTACAAATAACAGTACTCTTTCTCTTGTTTTTATGATCTGTGCTCTCACCCTAGACAATACACTACCTATGGCGGATTGGAATTGCAGGATTACCATCAGCTGTCACTACAGATCTGGCCTGAGTGTGGTTGGCATGCTTGATTCAAGCGATAGGAGACAAGTCTGCTTCCACCTTTCCGTGTACTCTGCATGCTGCCCAGGTATTTTGACTTGTTTCTTCATTTGTCAAACATGGTTAAAATTAATGTGCGATTGCTGATTTCAATATGTCATAGGGGAGAATATTTATCAGCCTTTTATTTTAATCTGTGGCAGCCATTTGTTGGATTAACACCCTGTCTTGAATTTGTCCAACCAATCCATCAATGTCAGCGAGAATCGGCCCCAGCCTTCCCTGACCCTTCCTTGAAATAAGAGGGTGTTGAAGATTAATGGACGGTCGAGCATTAATCTCAGTGTAAATATCTGAAAATGAAAAAAAAGTCTTTATAATCAATATCCCTCGTTTGAAAACCTTTTTCAAACCGCAAACATCGATCAGAATTGGCTTTATTTGGAATTTTGACCATCAACATTTAGTTTTTGTAATGGAAAGAGGAAGGTAGGCTTCAGTCATGTGCAACAGTGCCCGCATCATTCCTTCTGACAGTTTACAACCTCCCTATTTCACAGGAGCGCAGGGAAGTGGCGAGACATCTTTGACAGTTTTGTTTCGCAAGTAAGCAGGAGCTCAAGAGAGTGCCTTAAACAGTTCAGCCATGGCAATCAAGGCCAAAATTGATTTGGACTGGTGGAAGATTTGAAATTAAGTGGAAACCTCACACATTTTCTGCTTAATTTGATGGATTTACTGCTGGCCAGGGAAGTGTGTGTGTGTGTGTGTGTGTGTGTGTGTGTGTGTGTGTGTGTGTGTGTGTGTGTGTGTGTGTGTGTGTGTGTGTGTGTGTGTGTGTGTGTGTGTGTGTGTGTGTGTGTGTGTGTGTGTGTGTGTGTGTGTGTGTGTGTAGTTCTGATCTTTACCTTGCAATGGGTTTGGACCACTCACCATGTTAGGGTGAGGGACGCCACAGGTTTGCAGGATGCGAGTCTGAGAGATACTGGCAGAGAGCATCTCTTGTGCTGCAGACAGAATAAGAGTGAAAGGCATTTGTCATTGAAGTCACCGTTGTCGCTGCCGCACAATGTAATTGCCAGTGTCTGCACAGAAACCCGTGACAAAGCCTGTGTGATAGCTATCAGCATTAGCTTGGTATTGTAATAAGAGCTTTGCTACTATCAGCACGAGTTACACATTTCAGTGTGACTCTTCAATGAGATATCTAATTAGTTGCCTCATAACCAAACAAAAATCCGGCTCTACTCATGTATTCAAACATGACCCCCTGTCGTCAGTGAACCAGACCCGTCATTTCTTCCTGCTGAATGGCTGAAACTGCGTTTGGTATGCAGATCGCAGCCACTTAATGCACACACATGACTGGAAGTGAATCATCCAGCGATTCCTGCCACCTCGGATTTTGAGGCTGGATCTCAGTGCTGACAGAGTTCAGACATTGTCATTGTCCAATTTAAAGAGTATGCCATTATCAAATCAAAACTATTACTTTCCTCATCAAACATCATTGTTATTTAACGTCTGCATTTCATTCGCGGCCCGGTGACAGTTAGATTTGCAATATTTTGAGTGTTTTAGTGCTATAATAAATGTAATTATGCATGATAAATACAGAAATAAGTCCCATCTTAATTCCAGCTCCTTTTAAGCAATCTTTTTCTGATAGCTTAAACTGAAAAGTTGATTTCTTCAGTTTTATGACAAACCATCACTCCCAAATTCTTTCACCACTGTACCCACTCACCTGCCATCATGCCATAGGTGGCCTGTTGGTTGCTGTAGTGACAGGGGGTGACTGGATAGTGTAAGCTCGGGGGGCTGTTGCCAAGAGCGTTGCCAAGGGAGGAAGTGGACAGGTGCATATGGGAGCGCTTGGCGGTCTGACCCAGGGATAGCCCGGACGACACTGAGGAAGACAGAGATGGTTAGAGTGTGAACAGAGAGACTGGAGAAATGCTTGGGTGATAATCTGATTCTCGTACAGCTTCAAATACAGTCCAGTCTCTCCAGTTTCAAAAAAATATTTGCTGCGTGTTGAAGAAAATACAAGAGCTTTGAATTTGATGTACGAGCTCTTTTGATGAACTGTCCGGTAACTGACCTCTAAATGACCACAAACACCCAAAAAAATACATCAGGACTCTGATATTATTAATAATTCTGGATAAGTTTTTGTTGAATTGTTGATTTGAGTACATTGATATATACTTCACAATTGAAATGTTTAGTGAAAATCCTTTTAAGCAGCTGTAATTGACAAATATCAAACCTTGCATAACAAACTAAATGCTGCTGTGAAATCAGTCCCCGGGGAGCTCTCATGCCCCTGCAGACCAAAAACACATGCCTCGTTCTATCTTTCCTTTGAAACTACCTCTCCACGTGCCATTTTAAACAGTTTTGTGAAGCGTATTTAAATGATTCAAACATATTGTCCTAATATAATTATTCATGTATTCATCTTTTTATGCAGTTTTTGTTCAATCCAAGCGCTAATGAACACTTACTGGTATTGTTGCCCACTTGAGGAGGTTCAGTGCCACTGACATTTATGTGAAAGGCTATGACAGAGTGCGATTTCCAACATCCGCATTCAGCCATTTTGGTTTTTTATATCAATTCGCTATAGATTGGTTTTGCTTTTTACATTACTGCATATTGTGTAATTCAGGAAGTCTCTTGACAAGCCAGATAGAAATGTTGTAGTTGCACATTAAGAGGCTCCAAAATTACAGTGTCGTCGCCTAATAATATAAGTTTAGTCTGCCGCTGTGAACCGGTCTGCATGAACTAATCCTGCCTATTCTAAGCTTCAACAAAATCAGCCGCTGAAACCCCTCGGAAGTTTTTCTTCACAATGTTCCATGGCAAGAAAGACCTTGGGGAGTCTGTCATACTGATAACATACCCTTAAAGCAATTATCCACCGAGTGGAGACGCTGCCCCAAACTAGCTGATTAGATACTTTTACATAAATTTGGAGTGGATTTAAATTGATATGTTTTTCAAATCAGGTCATCCTTCCCTTTGCATAAACCCATAACTGTACCTGGAAAGACATAATCTCAACGCAGAGAATCAACTGGGGGAATTATTGTTATACTGGAGCCAATAGGAGTTGTGTTTATTTTGGTATTATTAAAAGCAAGCCAACTTAAGTAAATAATGAAAGTGATTGTTAACTGTCTGTTATCTTGCTGCTGTAATTGTCTGGATTGTGGCCTATTGTAATAACATTTCACAAAACCTCTACGATGGTGTCTCTTCAAGAATATTTCTGCAGACCAAAGTGGTTTGTTTGTTTGTGTGTTTGTTTTATTTTTTTACATAGATATAAACAAATACAAACAATAAATAAATGGAAAATGAGTAGAAAGAAGCATAAGCTTTTTAAATCCTACCCCTTTTAAAATCAATCTGTTTGCATCCCGTGTTGTTGTTTTTTGTTTTTTTTCAATCAATCACATTCTCACAAAATTAAATAACAACAAATCAAAGCAAAGTCAGCAATAAACAAGTCAGTAAATTATAACCTAAAACCACCTCGTGCATTTGTTTGTATTTCTGTTTGTATTGCTTCATGCTTGGACCCTGGCTGAGCTCCCCTTCAGTCTGTTCCACTGTTTCATTTCTACATATGGAAATGCTGAATGTTTATAAAGTTGTACGAGCACATGGATTTTTCAAATTCTGTTCTCCCCTTGATTTATAAACTTTTTGGATGTTCCCTGGGAATAAGCTATTTGATGCTTTGGACATGATTTGTGCTGTTTGAAAATTCTACTTTAACTTTTTTGATTTTAAGAACAGTGAATTTATGTGATCTCTGCCACCAGTGTGGTGAATGAACCTTAGAACCCTTCTTTTTGCAGTATAGGCAGTGACTGTAGTGAACGTCCACTACATGTGAAGCAGCACAAGCAAAAAGCAAAAATAAGAGAGGAAATCTGTTGAACATTCAAGATCTGAAGAATATTCTGGGTGTAGTTTACCTGCAGAGACCATGCTGTGAGCATGGGCGGTGGTTGGCAGGCAGTCACCGGTCGCGCCATGGTGCATGAGGATCGGTAAGGGGGAGTCTCCAGCCAGCGGGTTGAAAGAGTCAGCGCCAAAAGTCTGACAGGCCATTTCTGTCCAGACTTTCTGAAATGGTCCCAATGGTACACTGAAGTTACGTGCGGTCCTTTTCCGGGTTTCTCGTCCTGATCTTCTTTTGTGTTTTTTTTTATTTTTATTTTTTATTTCGGGTCGTCTGCCATTGTCATTTTGATTTTCTTTTCCGATGTTGTTTAGGTAGCGTGTTTGACTTGGTCTTGCCTTTTATCTTGAATCTTGTCTTCTTCCGGGCTCGGCTGCGTTACACTCGTCTCCCACCCTGGATTTCGTTTTCTCTCGCCGTGGTCTCTCTGGTTCAGTCAAGCGTTCCTCTCCCTTCAGTCACTTGGGAATATGCAGTTGGAAAACTGTGAAGGAGAGAAATGGATGTCAGCACCTCAGCCAGAACTCTTGAAGATGGATCGCGAGGAGCTTCAGTTCCGATGTAGAATCACAGGTATAGTTGCTGAAATGTGTTTCTCAGATGCAGACATTTTCTCTCATTTGGGCCTCCACATTGCAGCCTCTGTCTTTTTTTTGCTCTTTCACTATCGCAGGTGAGCCACCGTCTGACATACCCTCAGCATTTCTCTGCCCACGTCTACTGCAGGTATTTATATCCCACCCACCAAAAACTAACCACCCACCCTCTGAACCTGAGATTCCCTATTTTCTATCTAGCTACTTACCGACCCGACCTACCACTTCCATGTCAATGCTGTAATTGCTTGTTTATACTTACGTTTGTTCTTCTCATCCCGTTTCCAAATCCTGGATTAGGGTACAGAGCGGCAAAGAAACCCGATCCCTTCGTCTCGCTCTCTCCGTCTCTCTCCGTGATTAGAGGATTTTGTTGTGGTGACAGGAAAGTAAAGCATTACAATTGTCATTAAAATGGCAAATTCCATTCACCGATTTTCATCTTCTTTTGCACAAACAAATCATTTGAAGACACAACTTTAAAAAAAACAAAACAACAAATAAACAACCCCCCCCCCCCTTTGTTTTACTACAGATGCTCAATTGTTTAATTGGAGCTTTCAACTATAAATTGAATGTTTGTCGGGGGGCTTGACCTATTTTGACCTGGCGATCATTAGCACCACTTCCACCTGATTTCCTGAAGACTCCTCAGATCATATATTACTGTTGTACACATGTATATACATAAATATATATATGTATCCTGCAGCATTACCTCAGTGCTGCAGGTCAAGACATCAGGTCTCATCAGAATGGATGAAGGTTAATCTGGAGAGTGTGTTCACCATGTGCACTTTGTTGTGTCTGCTTGTTTTTGTGTTTATCCTCAGCTCTGCTTGACTATTGTTAAAGTAAGTGGGCAGCAGGTGGAAAATAGCTTGTAGGAGGCAGGCACGACTCAACATGCTCAGGCAAGGAGTAAATTTGGCTGCATGCACTGCTCAATTTCTTTTCTTTTTTTTTGACCATTCTTTCAGAGTCCACACTTTCAGTTATTAGTTAAAGAAAAACACCAGTGCATTAAATTATCTGGGTTTTTTTTTTTTTTTTTGCCTTGTACTGATTGCAGTTTAGTCTATTACGTATTTCACAATAGAGAGAATTTTGAAATGCCTATTTGATTACTCAGTACAATTCAAAATTTAATCAAATCGCTTATGGAATAAAGCCACTGAGGCATGTATTCAACATCTGAATGAAAAACAAGACTGAGTCTTCATAATGAAAGTGTTTGTGAGAAATCGCCAGGAAAAAATTTAAATGGCATTTCATCGGTTCAGGTCTGAAATAAACAGAACCCAAATTCACAAATTACAAAGACAATCAAAATGTAATTTTGTGTGACAAATTGAAAGACAAAAAAAAAGAAAGCGGTCTGTATCCTACTTAAATACTCTTCTCTCTTCTTTTATACGCGACTCCCACTCAGGCTGAAGACCATCTTCCCAGCTGGCTAATGCAGGCTATTCTTGCTCACGGAGACATAACTCCCCGTTTCATTGCTGTCTGTTTGCTACATATATATTCATTCTCCTACAATTGAGATTTTTCAGAAAATGATCAGGCCAATAGGTTTCACCCGCTTGCTGAATAATAACAGTCGATCTCAATAGACAAATGTCAACCATTTAGGGATATGTGTTTTCATGCCATACATGCTGGTCGTGTGTGCTTGATGGACTTCAAATCACAATTTACATGTGTCAAACAAAAATTTAACGTTTTGAAATATTATCTGACTAGTGCTTATTTACTTTGTTTTTCCAAAAGTAAACTCATTAGAAAGGAACAAATGGTTCTTCTCACTCAATGAAAATATGGTAAAAGCTGATAGATTCTGATGACAAATAATTAGCAAAAAAATAAATGGAAGGTTTTGACATCCGTGATCTAACTTGGGTAAACCAAATTTCCTTTTAAATGATTTTTTAAAAAAATGCAACAAATAATCTGGAAAGCAGAAAAAGCTCAACTTTCCTATGGTTATACACACACACACACACACACACACACACACACACACGCACACACAGAGTCTAAATCTAATTACTGAAGAGACTATGAGTCAAAGGGGTTCTCCTAATGCACCTGTCCGAGATCCACCTCCACTTTTCTCAGCTACACACACACACACACACACACACACACACACACACACACACACACACACACACACACACACACACACACACACACACACACACACACACACACACACACACACACCAAAGACCACTGATCCACCCCTTGATGCAGTGGGAACAGGGCGAGGTGACACATTCTCACAGGTATCACATCCATCCAAACATACAGTTTACCAGGTGTGGTTGCCATACTCGGTGTGCATGCCAACCACACAGCATGTTTCATTTGCAAATCATCTTGTGCGATAATTCCAGCCGTGCATGCATGTGTGGGTGTGTGTGCGTGCATATGATTATTGTCTGTTTAAAGGAAATATCATGACCCTTAACAATAGAAAGTGCAATGAACTAAGCTTAATGATGCATCGTGTTCTTAATTTAATTGCCTCCTCAGCAGTATTGCAGTTAGCGTGTGAAAACATCTCTCTACAGTAGAACTCAGCAAACAGAGTCATTGAGAGACAATAAAAAAGATTAGAAGCGTTACAAAGTGTTTCATGTTTAGCAAACAGAAAGAATAATGACTGTGCAAAGTGCAACTTTAACCAGATAATTGATTATTTAAGTCATTTAGCACTAAAATGACATTATTTTAGTGATAAGTGAAATAAAGTCAGAAATTTAAAAATAAAATGTTGATTAAGGAGTAGCTCTTATTTCTTTATTGTATTTTCATGAGAATGTGACAAAAATCAAAAATGTAATAACCAGAAAGCAGAATTGAGATATCTTTAAATCTCGTAAAGTTCTATCGGGAAAACATATGGTCGAACAGAGAACTAAAAACACCAAAAAGCTGAGATTATGTGAGATCCAGTACGCTGCGGTGTAACACAAAGTGGTAGCCAATCAATACGGCAGTGAAATACACAGAGGAGTCAAAGTTCAGGACACATCGATGGACACAATCAGGATGAGAGAACTGCAATCAACACATGAGGGCAGCTGGTCAGGACACCTAAAGGAGGAGGAATGTAAACTCAACTTTTATTATTACTGCCATTGCTGAAATACAGATAGTCTACTATTAGTTAAGCTGTTTTTGTTACAAATTCTGATGATACTCAGATTTGTTTCATTTTGATCCTTACATGTTCCCTCTGTTTCATACGTCTTGACCTGTGTTCTGCTGTTGTGCTCATTAAAGCTTCTCTCATTGATTGTTGCCACTAATGCCACTTTAATTTGAGCTCCTCGAGCTGTTTGGTCTGATACTTCTACGTGCTGTCACATGTGTTGGCTTCATGTCTGTGTCTTGCATCCTTGCCATGTCTTTATGTCCCTACATTTGCCTCAGTTGTACTTTTGTCAAATACATTGGCCTTTGAACTTTAATGTCCTGCCGCTGATTCATGTTTATGGTCTCCTTGATTTGAGTCATGTCAATAATGACAATCTCCATGATTCCACAAAATACAGAAAACTATTTTCCTTCTAATTTTAAAGACTATACAGTGGTAATGTGTGTTGGATTTAATGCACTTTTTTTTTTAAGGGTAAAACATCAACGTGTAAATTTACATGTACACATTATATAATACAATGATGTCACCAAGGGGCTATTTACTTAGCCCATTGCCAGCAGTGTTTTTGTTGTTGTTATTTTTAAAAATCCAAATTCAGATTTATTTGCTTCTTCCACCAACATGTTCAACGCTATGGTATCACCTTTCATCCAGTTGTTGAGACTCATCAATGAATAAATAATTCATTCATTCATTCATTCATTCATTTATTCATTCCAATTATTCTATGACAAACATAAACAGACATACACGCAAATAATATAGTTTTCAAGCAGATCCTTGGTCATGGTTTACATTTTGTCCTGGGAGATTCCGACTGTTTCACCTGTGCCTGAGTGTGAGATCGTCTTCACCTGGTGGCTTTGGTATATATTGGGTGTCTTCTGTGTGTTCTGGTTGTCGGTCCGTCTGTGTTTTAGTGTGGATACGGTCTCTTTGTGTTTCCCCTGTGTTCTTGTGGACTTTATTTTTGGTCTTTGGTGTGGATGAAATGTGAGCGCCTCCGACTTAAACCATGTGTCTGGCATAGCGAGTCCCCTCCCTGAGCCAAACACAACATAATTTTTCATGTAAACATTGTCTAAAGCCCTCATCTGAATGCTCCTGCTTGTGCAGAATGTCACTCATACTGTTATTCTTGGTGGCAAATCACAGCCAAACTAAAAACGTAATCTACAGTATTTGCATGTGCATACAATTGTGTATGCTTCATGCTTTCTCTTTGTAAATCAGTTTATTTGTGTGGTATTTACCCTAAAGGTTTGCGTATGCCATACCAGTCAAGTTTATGAAAATGTGTGAACGAGCTTTCATGCTGAATTTACTTTCTAAGCCCACAGTGCACCTAGAAATGTGTCCAAATAGACTCATAAACTTGCCTTTTGCTGCACCCCAACATGCTCACGTTTATTGTGTTCATGTTGGCGAGATGAATAAGAATGGATGATTGCTGAAACAATGTTGTCCTCTCTGAATACGAGAATAGCATCGACAGTATATTCCTGGATTTTTGTGAGTGCAGTGTCCATGTCGTCTTCTTCACACAGGGCAGTATGCATGTAGTCCCGTTGCCTTCCTTGCACGGTTGACATGTAAACCAGCAGATTCCTCCCAACTTGCTCCATGCTCATATCTGTCTAACATTCTGATCATTTGCGATCTGACCTTCAGTCCAGCGGCTCTACTCACTCAGCTGTCGGCAGTAGTTTGCCCATCTCCTCTGAGCTCTGATAGGAACTTGTTGATCAAACAGAGCTGTTAACATATTGAGAGCAATCTGAGCTCAGAATTCTCTCTAATGAAGGAAAGTTATCTATAGTTCCCAGCTGAGGAGCACAAACATAAGTATCACTATTGCAAATTCCACATTAGCACACATAGGCAGCGGTGGAAAGGAAAAACTCTCTTTTAATGAGAAGAAACCTTCTTTGGAACCAGATGCGGAGGATAATTTCTGCTGTTCCGGTGGGGTCACGGGATGGAAGAGAGAAAAGGATAGGACAGACAAACAGATTGTGGGGAGGATTTCTTCCCTGGTTCGGTTAGGGGGTAGGAATTCACACCCACGTTTGGGAAGGTGTAGGGATTCTCTGTCCAATCTAATTTAATGTCTATAATCTGGATTAAGTTCATCGCTTCACTGTCCTTATCATTAGTTTGTCACGGCAGAGTCGTTGGACGAGTACGTTTATTTTCCTGTTCGGTTTGTGTTTATGAATCTAGATTTCGTGTGGAAAGTGGCAAAGTGCTATATTTTGGGTTAATGTTTAAAAATGATATATTTCACAGGTTTAGTAAGTATGGTGGACTTGAATTGTGGACTTGAATAATTATAAAACATTTAATCAATTAATATTACTATTGTCATTCATATGAAAAGAAATCTCCAAACTGTGGACACCGCTCATGCTCATGCGCACCTGTGGGCGACGTTGCAGACACATGAAGTCACGTAGTGTTAGTCGGGTGGTATCGTGAATCTTTTTCTGAGTACGAGTCCTCCATGCAGTATCAGGTCCAATACTGCATGGGGAATGAGGGTTTCAGTATTGATACATCCCTCATCAATATGATATAATCTTACATGAACTAAGAGTAGGCTACAATTAATTCAATCAATGATAGCCATTATGATTTAATAATTACAACAACAACAACAACAACAAATGATTACTTTAATTTTGTACACCACCCTAGTATTTCCAGAAATCATAGAGTATGCACCAATGTACAAATTCTGGACCGTCCTTTCATAGTTGGCATCCGATACAGGAAAAGCTCAAAATGCTTTCTTTCTGATGTCAGAGATTATTCTCAGCCAACAAAAGAGAACTGATTGATTTGTGTTTATTTTCTGAGGTTTATACAAGAGAAAATATCGGATGGCTGAGTGTGGGTGTGTGCCTTTTCTTTTAATAATACATGGCAAACGTTGTTGACTGACCTTGCATCACATTTTTCAAATTACCATGAACACCGGGGTGCCAATTCTTCAAAACAACATAAACATTAAAGCATTTGTTTAAAACACCCTGTTTTAACCCAGCCAGACCATGACAAGAGGTGACATGGGTTGAAAATGACTTGTTTTTGAGTTGCTGTAACCATTCATTATGCACAGGGTGTACGCTGAGTGAGGTATGTCGGATGGTTGAATACATCATGACAGGGGTCAGCTCTCATGATGAATATCAAGCAGAACTCGGG